>NW_028243097.1:0-600000 GCF_964263255.1 Lissotriton vulgaris
CATTCATCTCTCTCTGTCTCTGTAGGGCCCATCCTCTCTAACTTTCCTACCCTCTCCCTTCCGACCTCTTTTGACCTTTTAACCAAATTGAAGTCGAGCTCCCCACTGGATCCTTGCCCGGCCAAACTTTTGGTCAAAACAGCGCATGTCATGAATCCCTTAATCAACCCAGTGCTTAATCTATCACTCAGCACGGGAGAGGTTCCTCAGGCCTGGAAGCAGGCCCTTATCCTCCCTCTCTTAAAAAAGCCTAATCTGGACCCCAATTCACACCTTAACTACAGACCTATTTCTCTTCTTCCGGCTTTTGCTAAAGTCGTAGAGAAGCATGTTCATGCTTCCCTCTCCAGTTTTTTGGAGACGTATGACATTCTCCACCACACCCAGTCTGGGTTCCGTGCAAATCTGAGCACGGAAACAGCACTGTTGGAGGTGACGGAAGCAATCAAGGAAGTTATGGATTCAGGAGGAAAGGCGATGTTGGTGATTTTGGATCTTTCGGCGGCTTTTGATACCGTCCCCCAACGTCTCCTTTCAATACTCTTTGAGATCGGCTTGAGGGGGACGGCTTTCAGCTGGTTCGAATCTTTCCAGTCTGGGCCCCTCCGTACTCAGCCGCAGTGCCGCCTCTGGAGGTAGGAGTCCCGCAGGGCTCGATCCTGATCCCTACTCTATTTAATATCTATATGGCCCCACTGGCGGCGCTGGCTGATTCCCATGGCGCCCAGATTGTTTCGTACGCCGATGACACTCAGCTTCTCTTTACCTGTGACAGGAATATCGATTTCAACGGAGAGAGCATTATGAGCTGTCTTGGAGCAGTTTTCAGTTGGTTCCAACTGAATAACCGTAAGTGCAATTCAGATAAGTCTGAGGTGCTCTTTTTCGTCTGTCCTCCCGATCCCGGCTGGAAGTCCTGGTGGCCGGTGGCCATGTTTCCTCCTTCCGTTGCCTCCTCTGCAGCCAAGAATCTGGGAGTGAAGGTGGACAATGGTCTCACTTTCAAGCCACAGATCCTTGGCTTAGTTGGTCAGTGCTTTGGGCTCTTAAAAATGCTCAGGAAGTTTCTACCACTATTATCCTTAGCCCATAGCAGAATCATTGTCCAGGCGTTGATAGGTTTGCGTTTGAACAATGCCAATGTGTTATACCTGGGCCTTCCTGAATATCTTCTGTCCCGTCTGCAAATTGTGCAAAACTCTGCGGCACAAGCAATTTTCGGTCTTCATCGAAGATCTAGCACGATAGTCCTTTTAAAGGCCCTCCATTGGTTTCCGGTTCATAAACGCGTCATTTTTAAAACGCTAACTTTAGCTTTCAAAGCTCTTTATGGCACTGGCGCCAGATATATCAGGAAAAGATTGAACTTCTATCAGCCTTCTAGGTCGCTTCGGTCCTCTTCACTGGCCTTTGCTACTGTCCCGACAATCAGGCGAGCGCGCATTGGTGGACGCTCTTTTAAACGTCTTCCTCCCCTATTGTGGAATGCCCTGCCCCTGTCTTTACGGAAGACTGACAATCTTTTAGCCTTAAGGAAAGATCTCAAGACATGGCTATTCGGACAGTAAGCTTGCTACCCTCTCCTGCTCTGTGCCTTTTGGTCTATAGCGCCGGGACACTCTTCTTGAGTAGCTGAGCGCTTTACAACATAACATAACATAACAAGCAGTCGCTAACTGATGTTAGCGACAGCTTTAGGCGATAGCGAGCGGTTTGGGTCCCTCTTTGCATGTCAGCGATATTTATCGCTAATGACATGCAAAGTGGGCGTACCCAACCTGTTACCGACTGAAAGCAGTCGCTAACGCCGCTATCGCCTATCAGCAAGGCAGGCGTAGCGATGGAAATATTCCCGCTATCGCCAAAAACTAATGCCTGCTCTGACCAGTTCTTAGCCATGTTATCCAATGGGAGGTGGACAACATGGCTAAGTGCATTTTGTCGCTAATGCGTGAATATCGCTATATTTTCAGCGATATTCACGCTATCACCGGAAAATGTATCGCTTTGGAGATAAACGTTGCTAATAGCACGTTATCTCAGAGATAATTTCCGGCGATGCTTAGCGATAAAAAATTTGTTACTAAGCCTAGTAAGCGACAAATATCGCTAATCATTGGTAATATGCCCCAAAGTGAAATAATGGAGGGCCCGATTCACAGAATTAACTTAAGATTCAATCCTAAACTTACTACTATTGTAGTATTCACAGAATGCACTTACTACTTTTGGTATTCACAGAAGTTAGGATTTTGTCTTAAGTTTGTCTTAAGACAAACTTAAGACAGACTTAAGAAAGACTTAAGACAAACTTAAGACAAACTTAAGACAGACTTAAGACAAAATCCTAACTTCTGTGAATACCAAAAGTAGTAAGTGCATTCTGTGAATGCCAAAAGTAGTAAGTGCATTCTGTGAATACCAAAATAGTAGTAAGTTTAGGATTGAGTCTTAAGTTCATTTTGTGAATCGGGCCCGGAATGTTTAGTGATATATTTTGCTAAATAGGCTTAGCAAAAATAAAATTTTCGCTGAGCATCACCGGATATTATTGCAGAGATAACATGCTATTAGCAACGTTTATCTCTGAAGCGATAAAATGTCCGGCGTTAGCGGCGAAATGCATGAATATGGCTGTAAATCCAGCGATATTCAGGCATTATCGCAAACAGGGACTTAGCCTGAATATCCACCTCCCATTGGATATACAGGCTAAGAACTAGTCTGAGCAGGCGTTAGGTTTTGGAGATATTCGCGCTTAGCGCCAATATTTCCATTGCTACGCCTGCGTTGATAATAGGCGAGAGCGATGTTAGCGACTGCTTTCAGTCGCTAACAGGTTGGGTACGCCCACTTTCCATGTCATTAGCGATAAATATCGCTGACATGCAAAGCAGTCCCCAAACCGCTCGCTATCGCCTACAAGCTGTCGCTAACTGCTGTTAGCGACAGCTTGTTAATAGGGCGATAGAATTATCGCCGCTGAGCGGCCGAAAAAGGCCGCTAAAGCGGCGATAATCTCTCATCGTCCGCCTTGATAATATGCCCCATTATTTTTAATGCAAGTGGCAAGTAGTACAAAGAAGGAAGCCGTGAAATAAATGAAAATTCAATAAATGCACGCACGGAGTCACAGTGAAAGAATGGATTTTTTTTTTTTAAGCAAGTGGCGACAAGTACAAAGAAAGAAGCTTGAAATAAATGAAAATTAAACATATGCACGGAGTCAGAGTGGAAGAATGGCATTTTTATTTTTTAAACAAATCGCAAGTAGTACAAAGAAAGAAACGTGGAATAAGTGAAAATTAAACATATGCACAGAGTCGGAGTGAAATAATGGAATTTTAATTTTTGAGATGGAATCACATTGTAAATTAAAACCTGAGGAGAGAGAATGACAGAGTAGGGAAAATAACCACCAAGGTTTTAGATTGCTATGTGTTATATTCTCATAAATTCAGTGTAATTATGAGAGACATTTCAACAACTATCAATCAATCATTCAATAATTTGTAAAGAGCACTACTCACCCATGAGGGTCTCAAGGCGCTGGGGGGGGAGGGGTGGGGAGGTGCAGCTACTGCTTGAACAGCCAGGTCTTGAGCCATCTCCTGCAGGTCAGCAGGTCTTGGGTCTGCCATAGGTTGATGGGGAGGATGTTCCCAGTCTTGGCGGCGAGGTGGGAGAAGGATCTTCTGCCGGCGGTCATTCTTCGGATGCGTGAGTTGGTGGCGTGGGCGAGGTCAGCGGAGAGGAGCTGGCGGTACGGGGTGTAGAAGGTGAGTCATCTGTTGAGGTATGCTGGTCCGGTTTTGTGGAGTGCCTTGTGGGCGTGGGTGGAATTTTGAAGGTGATCCTTTTGTTGATGGGGAGCCAGTGTAGGTCTCTCAGGTGTTTTGTGATGTGGCGTGTGATGTCGAGGATTAGGCGTGCAGAGGCGTTCTGTATGTGTTGGAGTCGCGTCTGGAGTTTGGCCGTGGTTCCTGCGTAGAGGGTGTTGTCGTAGTCCAGTTTGCTGCTGACGAGGGCCTGGGTAACCGTCCTTCTGTTCTTGGGGGGGATCTATTTTTAGATATTGTGGAGCATGCAGAGGCTGTTGAAGCAGGAGAATGAGACGGCGTTGACTTGCTGGGTCATTGATAGCGATGAGTCTAGGATGATTCCCAGGTTGCTTGCGTGGTCAGTGAGTTTCGGTGCGGCTCCCAGTGTGGCCGCCCACCAGGAGTCATTCCAGGCAGAGGGGGTTGATCCGAGGATGAGGACCTCCGTCTTCTCCGAGTTCAGCTTCAGGAGGCTGTTCTTTATCCATTCGGCGACGGCCTTCATTCCCTCGTGGAGGTTGGTTTTGGCTGTGGTGGGGTCATTGGTGATGGAGAGGATTAGCTGGGTGTCATCTGTGTATGAGATGATGTTGAGGTGGTGCGATCGGACGATGTTGGCGAGCGGTGCCATGTAGACGTTGAAGAGTGTCGGGCTGAGTGAGGATCCTTGGGGAATGCCGGAGATGATCTTGGTGGCTTCCGAGCGAAAGAGGGTGAGGTGAACACATATAATTTATTTATCTTGACCATTTCCTATAATAATTAGGTCATCCCTTATAAGTTTATGCCTCATATCCTCGACTGTTTCTTTTGATATCGTAGAGCTATTCTCAGTTTCCTCTATCAGTTGTTTTTGTGCAACTAGATCATCTTTTTGTTGTGTCAAATTCCAACGTACTTTTGATGCATTATTTTGGTCTTGGCCAACATACCTTTGTTCTTCATTTTGGCTAGTTAGTGAGGTTTTAGGATCGAGGGAGGTTAGGGATCTCGGGCCATATTATCAAGCCTGGGCGATACATTATCGCCGCTTTTATCGGCAAGAAACTGCCGCTAAAGTGGCGATAATGGGCTTGATAATAGGCTCTATGGAATTCCAATCAGAGCTCATGTTAGATGTCCTTCACATGTGACATGAGCTTCGATTGGAATTCCATAGAGCCTATTATCAAGCCCATTGTCGCCACTTTAGCGGCAGTGTTCTGCCGATAAAAGCGGCGATAATGTATCGCCCAGGCTTGATAATATGACCCCTTGTTTTTTATTCGGGTTGATTTGAATATCAATCATAAGTTCATTTGTTAATACACAACCATCTCCTTTTAGCCTATGTATTTCTTCTTTATCTTGGGCTTTCTTCCCCTCTAATTTTAGTACGTCAGCTTTTCGATCAGTATTATCCATTGGCTCACTGGTTAGAGGCGGCAGACCCGAGAGCAGAGGACGGCCCGGGACCAGGGTTCGATTCCCGGCGCGGCAGGTTTCTGGACCAGGGTCAGCGGACTCGATAATTCTCTCGCCTCGGTGCCCACTCTGATCAGCGATCACACTCAGCAACTCTGGGCATTAGCTTGCCTCATCTTCACTAACGGCTCCACCAGACCGCCGGGGATGCCTGGTCTCACCCTGGAGATACCCATTAAGGAACCATCTCTCAGGGAAGCCAGGAAGGGTTTCGCAGCGGTCGAAGCGCCTTGGGACCCTCCGGGTAAGTAGTGCGCTATATAAATGCCTATACATTTACATTTACATTAATATAATTGTATTTGTTGGGAGTGGTTTTAGGTCTGCAAGGT
Organism: Lissotriton vulgaris; assembly: GCF_964263255.1. Lineage (NCBI taxonomy): Eukaryota > Metazoa > Chordata > Amphibia > Caudata > Salamandridae > Lissotriton > Lissotriton vulgaris. The sequence continues at coordinate 5,618 of NW_028243097.1, forward strand.
GTTTCCCAGGCTTTATGAATATATTATATATTATTTTTCATTTTTTTCCAATAATTTTGCAGACTGACTCCCGGATACATCACTATCTTTTTTTTCCTTCTTTTGTCATACCAGCGGGTGTTTCTGGTGTGGAGTATGTTTTTACAGCATTTTCCTTTTTTTTGACTTATTTCTTGCTTTAAGTATTTTTTCCTTTGTCTCTTTGTAATTTCAAAGGCTATTAGATCTTCATTATCCTTTCCTTCATTATTCAACTGTGGGAAGTCAAGTTGTATTTCTTTACTTTTTAAACTATTTGTTTCTTGTTGTGTCCTCTGCATTATTTCTGAGTTCAGTTTGGTCACAAGTCGACATTAGAATCTATTATGTCACCAATTTGCTTCATTTTTTTTCTACAGAAGCAGATGGATTTTTGTCAAAGCAACACATCTCCTCTTTTTGATTTTCATGTTTTTTGCGCACAATGTCTTTAACATCTTCCAATATAGTGTTTACAACATCCGGGATAGTTGCCAGTTTGTTTATTATGGGTGCACATGTGCAATCGAAATAATTTGAGGCTGCTTCTTTTTGAGCTTTCTTTATTAGGTTGTTTAACTCAATTAATTTATGATCCATTCCGACGACTGCATTGGCAATGTCTCCAAGGGGCAGATTTATGTTGCCTGACACATCTCTGCAAATCAGCAGAGATGCGCCTTGAAAGATGCGGCACGCAAGTTTATCCTTGCGCCACCCATGATGCGCCGCATTTAAAATGCGGTGCACCATGGCGCAGGAATAAACAGATGCGTGTCGCGTCTTGGTCGTGAAGTTGGTGCAGTGCTGAAGTTGTGTTGCATGCGGCACGCAACTTCAGCACTTTTCCAACTTGCCCTATCTGTTAACGTGGTGCGTCAAGCCTTACGCCTGCTTCAAGCAGGCTCAGGGTTTTGAAGCATCATCGTTGGTAAAGTGACTCAGTGAAATCTTGTAGATTTCACTGAGTCACTTTTCAGGGACGTTCCTGCGATGGAACCCCCGCCTTCGTGGAAACGCCCACATGAAACCTGACGCAGGTTTCATGTGGCGCAGGGCTTTACAACGTGACGCATCTCTCAGATGCGTCACGTTGTAAATACCCCACACCATGGCACATCTTTTGCGCCGCCGCTGCATCACCAAAGTGATGCAACGGCGGCGTAAAAGAGGCGCAAGGGGCTTGTAAATCTGCTCCCAAGAATTTAAATGTAAGTATCCATTGTATTCGACTGATATGCTTCTGGAGTTAGTGTTGAAGTTTGATCAAATTGATCCACTATAGATCCTAGATCCTGATTGCCTGCATTTTAAAAATTTTGATTAATGTGTATTTTGTCTGTGTCAATCTGGCGAATTGCTTGGTTTCCTGTTTGAATTTTTGATTTAACTGAGTTATTATGTTTACAGGTTGTTAGACATGTCAGCCCTAGGGTGGTCTTTCCCTATTTTCTTTTAGCCTTGGCCTCATTTTTCCCTCCTACTCTTTGTTGGCCTTAGGTCTCTGGGCACCTTCCCATTGTTTCCTAATGTTAAGGTGCAGGTGCTCTCTTCCCCTAAGATGGCTGCCACTGTCACCCGCTGCCTCAGCGCTTTCATTGAAAAATCCTCCTTTTTAGATGACCAGCAAGCCGGGTTTAGATAGGGCCACTCCACGGAAGCTGTCATCGTGGCCATAATGGATGTGCTGAGACAAGGTGCCGATAAGAACCTGGCCCAAGCCCTTGTTCTAGTAGATCTGTCGGCTGCTTTTGACACGGTTGATCACGCTATCTTGATCGACCGTGTCAGAAACGCGGGCATTCAGAGCTTGGCATTAGCATGGATCAGTTCCTTCCTGCACCAGCGTTCCCAATCGGTTCATCTATCCACCTTCTCTGCCCCCTACTCCTCACTTTCCTGTGGTGTCCCTCAAGGTTCTGCTCTTTCGCCCCTCTGACTTAATCTCTACATGCAACCCCCTTTTAGCTTCTCTCCGCCACACCCCCGTCACCATCTTCAACTATGCGGATGACTTACAGTTAATCTTCCCCATCGACTCCTCCCCTTCTTCCTGTAACAATTTCCAATCCACTATGCTTGCCATCTCTGAGTGGATGCATTTCAGCCAGCTGAAGCTCAATCCAAGCAAGACGGAGTTGGTATTGACAGGAGGGTCCTCCAATCCCTGGAGCTCCAGTTTTTGGCCCCACTCTCTTGGCCCCCCACCCTGTCCTGTCAATACCTTGAGGAGCCTTGGCGTTATCATCTCTAGTGACTTATCAATGAGACCTCAAATCAACGCCGTAACTTCTGCCTGCTTCTACCATCTGCACAGAATTTGGAAAATCCGAAGGTTTCTCACTACTGAGGCTCTCACACTTGTCATCATGGCCCTTGTCACCTCCCGTATTGACTATGCCAACTCCCTGTATGTGGGAATCTCTGCCTACCACCTTCATCGGCTTCAGCTGATGCAAAACCAGGCGGCCAGACTGGTCTTTCAAGAGCCTAAGCACCAACACGTCTCGCCACTGCTGCGAAGACTGCACTGGCTCCCATGCATTTTTAAACTGGGCTGTACTGTTTTTAAGTCACTCCTTGCCCTTGCCCCAGCCTTCACCTCCCTCAGCCTCAAGCGTCACATTCCTCCGAGGAATCTTCGGTCTTCTACACACAACCTTCTAACCGTCCTCAGGTTCAAACGGAAAAAACATGGTGGCTCCTGCTTTTCCTTTCTTGCCCCTTCAACCTGGAACTCCCTCCCCACAACTATACGACTTTGCCCCGATTACACCTGCTTCCGTAAACTTCTTAAAACCCACCTCTTCCAGCTAGCCTACGAATAAGCCTCACTGCCTATCCTCCCTGCTTTTGTCTATGAGCGCCATGAAACCGACTGGTGACCGTGTGCGGTAGAAATCCTTGTAACATAACATAACATAACACTGACCCCTGCTACTGCAGCGCGGTCTTTGTAGGCGCACTCTAGTAGCTAGGAGCTGGCTGGAACCCTTAAACAATGTTGCGATGCCAGCCTGGCACCCTGCCCATAGCTAGAATGAGGGAAGCTCCTAGAACCTTCTATAATAGAGGATGTGACACCAACTGCCACTGCCAACTGCCAACTGTCGATATATAAGGAAAGGGAGGGAAACTTTCCAGTCAGAGCAGAGTAGAGCAGTTGGGGCATCACTGACCTGGGGGACCCACGCAGGACACTTAGGCGGTAGGGCCTAGTCAGGAACCTACACCACTGGGGGTGACAGGGTTTAGGCGCTGCCCACCAAGCTGTGTGAGGAACACTGAACTAGTCCGCTGATCTGGCCCGGCGGTAGGGGAACCCAGGGACCACCTGAAGTGACCTGCTGAGGAGAACTTTCAACTCCAACCCCTCCCCTCCCCTCAAGAAACCAAGGCATTGACTCTTAAGGGCGCAGGACCCAACAAGCGCCAAGAAGACCTCCTGTCTGTGCCCTTAAAAACTGCGGGGATCAACCAGGTAACCAGTGCCTGTCATCTGTCTTGCATGAACTGCCTGATCTGCTGAGGCGTTATCCTCCTCTCTTATCAACCTGAGGCACCTCACTGTTTGCGCTGCCCTGCCTGGTTTCAATGCTGACATTGCCTCGACACTAGTCCTCTGCGCTGTCTGCGCAGCGCTCCCCTTGACTAGCGCTATCTCCTGAGGTGTCCTCCTGCCGGAAGCGCTAGATCCCTGAGACGCCCCACAGCTCCCTAGCGCTGGGCCTGGACGCGCTGCGTCCCACAGAACTGCTCATAGCCCTGAAGTGCTAGACCCTAGAAGCACTATCTCTGCTGAGTGCTGTGCTGCCAAAAGCGCGGCTCGACCTACCTCTGAGCCGGCTGGTTCCCTGTTGCAGTCCCGCACCGTGTGAGGCGCCGTTCCCGCCGACCTTTGCCCCAGCGGCCCCCGGTGCCAGAGGAGGGCCGCCTTTGTGCTGGTGTGGGCCGCGCCCGGCCTGAAGCCTGTGATAGACGTTGTGATCAGTGAACGCTCCACGCAAGGCCTGAAGCCTGCAGCTCAGCTCATGTGACGGGGGCGTCAGAAGAGATTCCACCCCGCCACACTGTGACTGGTCCCCCAAGCCCTGCCTCTAACGCGCCTCCCTGTCAGGCTGCATCTTCGGGGCTGGGCCGGCCCGTCCATCAGCGCGGCCCCATCCCCCGCAGTGCCGGAGATACCTGGGAGGGCCCCGGTAAGAGCGAGGGCCCTCCACCCTTAGCCGGGAGATGCCGCAAGGGCCCTGAAGGGCCGAAGATCGCAGGTAACCCCTGGGGGAGGAGGGCGGCACGCTCGAGTGGATGCGGGACCCCTAGAGTGCCTGAAGGAGGCCCCAAGATCACCCTCCCCCCAGGAAGACTGTTAGTGGGCCCGGTTGGCCCTGTTTAGCCCCACAAGAAGAACCGGAATGGGACTGGAGCCCTGGAAGACCATTTGGGCCCTGCAGTACAGTAAAGTTAACCCCTGGTTAGGGGTCGGTACTACTTAGTGAGGTGCTGTGTAACTCTACCTGATGGTTAATGACTTGTTTATCCCGGGGTAAGGCAATGGTTACTCCTGATTAGGGAGCTGGTAAATCTCCATGAAATGCTTACTCCTACATAGTGCCACATCTCTTGACAGCTTACAGCAATATAAGGCCTGGTTATCACTGCATAAAGAAACGTTAATTAAGAGCAAGGCTGTTGCTAGACCTACAGTTATCTAATATTTAATATTTATTCATTTTAGTATTTATTGCTGAGTGATGAAACCCTTTTTTTTAAGAGAAGCTAGTAGGTTATACTCCTGTGAATTTTTGATCACCCTGATGCTAATCTTATATAAATAACTTATTGATTGGAATCCAGTATACTGGTGTGGTCTTAGTCATTGCGTGCGCAGTTATTGTCTCAGTGGATGCGTGTGCTGTGTAGTCACTTAACACCTGAGCCTTCGGGTGCCTACCTGCTCGTGGGAGGCTACCCCCGGGGAACTGGTGACCCCAGTTCCTACACAGGTGTTTTCAGGTTTTTACTACCACTTGCTCATTGCCTCCCATATTTTTGATAATTGATGTTTTTAACTGGTTAGGAGTGTCACAATCTTGATTTCCATAACTCAATTCCATATTTCTTTCTCCACTCTTTCTTATTGGCTTAATTGTCACCAATGCAGAATTCATTATATCAATAGTTGGCGTTTTCTTTTCTTGTATGACTTTGTCGGCATTACTTAATATGTGCTCGTGATCTATTGACTTACTATGTAATGTGAAGTCATTAGCTGGTTCACTTTTTTTTCCTTATTTCAGCTTCAACTTCCAATGGTAATGGAACCCCTGCAGTCATTGGGATCATAGGCTTATCAACTTGTGATAGATCTTTTGTTGGTGCTTCCAACCCATTCTTAACCACATCCCTCTCTTCTGTTTGAGATAGCAATACTGGGTTTTGTAATTCCAAATCCACTCTTTGTTCAATTATTTGGCCCTCTAGATCCTTGTTTTGCTATTGCTAACGTAGTCGCACTCCCACTCTGAACCAACTGCTAGTATATTTCTTTCCTAGATGTTAGTTGGCTTAATCAGTGTCTGTAACTGTTTTGATTCTGCATCTGATTCCATTGATATAAGTGCTCCTGTTGGATCGCTCATAAAATCAAATTTCTGTGGCATTTTTGTTGATTTTTCGAACATCCTATTGGTGAAATTAAAGTTTGATTTGCTCCTTTTATCTGTGCTTTAGCTTTTTTTTAACTCGGCACCACCCGTGTTCTCCAAGTTCAAATACGACTACGACTTTTCAAATTAAAATTTTCAGTTCCATAGTGTAAGTGTAGTTATAGCTTTCAATTTTCCTTGTTGTACAAGTGGTGGATAAGTTAAACCTTATTTTACGCAGCTTATTTCCAATCCTTATTTGCATTCCTTATTTGCACAGCTCTGCCACAATTCTGCCACTCAATTTACCAGACAACCTCTGGGCCACACCTCAAGCCACTCCGCAAGCCCACTACAAGCAGTGTTCCGTCTCAAACTCAAATGAGGGACAGCCTAGCCGCTTCCGTGAGGGCAAGGTGGGCACGGGGGGGGGGGGGAAATGTAGGAGCTATATAGGCCAACGCTTTAACTCCCTCAGTGGCTTGAAAAAATGGGAACTGGTAAATGGCAAATGGCAAGACAGCATAGGCATAGGCTGTTACTCGCTCCCACTTGCTCCCACATGCTATTACTCACTGCGACAGATGTCCGCACACGGTCTGACCCACCTCAGTGTCAGTGTCCGCATCTGCCGTCAGTCGTCACCACTTCCGCCTCAGTGAACAACCCCAACCGCAGCTGCAGCTCCAACCGCAGTGGCTGTAGCACCATGCACCGAAGGGAGTAAGTGCAAGTCCGAAGTGTAAGTGCACAAAGTGCAGAATGCGGAGTCCTCCTTGCGGCTCCTGCAACAAAATGGGGGAGGGAAATGCCTGCGGGACCGCTCTCACTCGTGTTACCCGCTCCCCGACTCCCTCCCAGCCGTACACCAAAGGAGGGGAAGAATGCTTGCGGGACCGCCGGCTGATCACAGCACCGCAGCTGCTCTTTTTTAAGTCTTTTAGATGTCGCAGCGCAACTGCAGCACACCTCTCCCCGCTCCTGCCTGTCAGCTGTTGCGGGGGTTACGGGGGCTTCAGTGCTTCAGGTAGAAGAGCGGCGTCCTCCCTGCTTTTCACCCGCACGCTCGCTCACTCTTCAGTCCGACGTCCGGTGTCGTCCTACTCCTTGCCCAGAATCGCGGGCTGACCGGCGCAGCCTGGAAAACATGGACTGGTTCAGCAAACCTGCATGAGTAAACTTGCGTTCAAAGTCACTCAAAATACAGCAGTCAGTGGAAGTACATTATCCGTATATTAACTGTCTCCTCCTAGAGAGGGCAACAAAATATATTTTCTTTATTGTTTTATTTGTAAGTTTACAACACATACAACAACATCAATACACAATTGCAAATGAATAGTGGTTGACGAGACAATCAGAGTCATGAGGGCACGTTTATCCCCACTGAAGCACATGTTGTATCTTTCACTTTCAGAGTCCCAAGAAACATCCAATGTCCCTATATCCATAATAACGGACTGCCAGCCTGCATGGGCTCCCAATGGGAGACACTAGCAAACCAATAGAAAGAAAAATAAACAAGCATTGGAAATGCAAAAGGTCTCGCATTTGTTGGAGTTGAAGGTATTGGCATTGTAAATGGCAATGTTGTTTACTATTGCAATAGTTATTTATTTGTTGGAGCTGGTTTGAGACCTGGCTCCAGCTCAATATCCTATGGGCAATTCATTTAATCCCAATAGTCATAAAACACAAAAAATAAATAACATGACCTTACGTTTTGTTACCTAGTGCTCATGTAAATTACTCTAATACCCTTACCTACATGTGTGCTTCATAAGACTGCAAAAACACATAAACAAATATCTGAAACCTGGAGGCCCATATTCTAATTAGGGTGGTTAGTTCTCTACAATGTCCACACCCAGTGTGTCTCCTCTCCTAATGCCTCACTCCCCTAGTCTAACTAAATTGCAAGTTCTCAGAAAAATGCATATCATAGTCAAAAGCCATTTAGAACCAACGTTAATTAATATTATGCCAGTCCCTAACCTAGGGGGAGGATCAACAGATGCCTTGAACACAAAGAACATAAACAAAAAGCACATTTTGTTAAACTTCATTGGTGGTCTCATCTTCCTACCACCAGCACAGCTATTGGCAAAAAAAAATCCCAACCAAAGTCCCTGCAAAGCATTATGGGATGAAATTAGCAGTGGGCAGTGATTATAGTATCCAATGTCAAAATAATTCTACAAAGAGCTGCAGTTCACCTAGTGATTACTAGATGTCCCTCACGAGTCAAATGCAAAGCATTGAAATTATTCTTACATCAAGCTGCAGTTCCACTAGCTGTTACTAGATGTCCCTCATGAGTCAAATGCCGTACCATTGAAACCCTTTCATCAAGCATTTGCATTTGACTCGTGAAAGTACTATGGGGCAGATTTATGAGGCCGTTGCGCCTCTTTGCGCCGCAATTGCGTCACTTTATTTGACGCAACTGCGGCGCAAACAATGCGCCCTATTTACAACGTGATGCATCTAGGAGATGCGTCACGTTGTAAAGCACTGCGCCATAAGGAGGCGTTCCTGCGCAGGGGGGGGGGCGTTCCTGCGCAGGAACGCCTCCTGAAAGTGGCTGAGTGAAATCTATGAGATTTCAATCAGTCACTTTCAGGGCAATGCTGCGTCAAAACCCTGCACCTGCTTGAAGCAGGCGTAGGTCTTGACGCAGCATTGTGTAGATGGGGCACCCCCGAGCCTTGCTGGAGCTGCGTCGCGCTTGCGACGCAACTCCAGCAATGCGCCACATTTCCGGCACAGATGCGTTACGCATCTGTGCCGTTTTTGCACCATGGTGCGCCGCATTATAAATGCGGCGCACCATGGGTGGCGGAGCTGTGGCGCACTGTGGCGCACGTTAACTGGCGCATCCCTGGGGATGCGCCAGTTAACATAAATCTGCCCCTATATGCTCTTTAGCATATAAAGATAGAGATACTTATTTTTTCATAACTGGCACTGTGTAGGATGCCATTTGCAATTATTTTACAGTGCAGAAAAGTACACAGTGCCATCAGCCACGTTACGCAGTACTACGTGCTGCTACGGAAACTACGCCCAGGGTTATTCAAAACACAATAGTGAAAGACGTTTTAATGTTGTGAGCATGCGGCGTGCTCATAAGGTGTACGGTTTACGGTAGACCCACCAGCACCACTAGCCTTGGGTTGTAGAATTCAGAGTGAGCCTCTTGTTTATCTTTGTGCTGAAGGCGAACGGTGAGCAAGTTGCTATGAACGGCGCAATTCGACAGCCAAACTGGTAGAGGGGTAATGAAACTCCCACCGCTGGGTGAGTGTGTCACCCTCCAGTAACATTACCGATTTCACACAAGATCAGCAGGTTGACAAACTGGGAAGAAAAAGTATGTGGCCTACATGAACAGTCGGTGCCCTAAAGCCACAGGGGCAGGAGCTGGAACACAGGGGTCCGGGGCTCACGCAGCCCCAACTTTCACTACGCAAGGACAGGGTCAGCAATGCCGCTTTAATGTCAACCAGGAGACAGCCTTTATCCTTTGAACAAGGATCAGTAGTCAAGAAGTAAACAAAGCTTGCATTACACTATTGGTGAACAGCAGCCAGGCATATTCAAACAGAGGTGTCACCTTGCATTAGCCACGCCCTGGTATCCTGCCATTTACAGTGCTGGGTTCCGATGAACTGGTGGGGCAGATTTATGATAACTGGCGCATCCCCAGGGATGGGCCAGTTATTTTTCGCCGCTGCTCCGCCACCCATGGTGCGCCGCATTTACAATGCGGCGCACCATGGGGCAAAAACGGCACAGATGCGTGACGCATCTGTGCCGTAAAGGAGGCGCATTGCTGGAGTTGCGTTGCAAGTGCGACGCAGCTCCAGTAAGGCTCGGGGGTGCCCCATCTTTACAATGCTGCATCAAGACCTTCGCCTGCTTCAAGCAGGCGCAGGGCTTTGATGCAGCATTGGCCTGAAAGTGACTGAGTGAAATCTTATAGATTTCACTCAGCCACTTTTGCGAGGCGCACCTGCCCCGGAACGCCCACCCTGCACCGGAACGCCCACAAGTGGCGCAGGGCTTTACAAGGTGACGCATCTGCCTAGATGCGTCACGTTGTAAATGGGTCGTAGGGATGCGCCACGTTTACGCCGCAGTTACGTGAAGCAAACGTGGCGCATTCCCAACATAAATCTGCCCCGGTGTGTTTAACGGAATATGCGAAGGAAATCTGTGAGGGGTAATGCAGGAAGCTGATTTAACTTTCAAAAGTTTGAATTTTCAGAGAAACAACCGGCAGGTTTGAATTCCAATTGCATTCATTTTTCAATGGAAAGCACACCAGAATGAGGGTTTACACAGTTTACCTGACTTAAGCCACATCATAGAATCGAACTGGTGTCCTCCAAAAGCTCCGATAAGCAGGAAACAAATACGTCAGGGTAGGGGGAATAGCTTTGAACATGCACCCTCCCTCGCAACTGAAATAAAACAAGCCAGGGGTGTGGCATAATAAACAAAGCTATCGTGAGTGTTTTGCCGGTGCAGGCCGTGCCTTCATTGGAATATATGACGTTACAACACAAACAATTACAATGCATGCCTTTACAAGGTAGGTTTTACATTGCAGCTACCTTTACAACTCAAGATTTAACAACGCATGTCACTACAGCTCATTTTTATAAACTACCTGTACAACGCATTCCATTACAACGCATTCCATTACAATGCATACAATTACAACGCATAATACTTTTAGGGTAACAGTGGGGTAAGTGTTGGATAGTGTAGGGGTAACATCCCACTCCAGTGAGTGCAACAGTAGGGTGAGTGTTGGACAGTGTAGGCGGGGTAAAAAAGTACTATCCCCACTCCAGTGAATGCAACAGTAGGGTAAGTGTTGGATAGTGTAGGGGTAAAAATTACTCTTCCTATGTACCCCAAAGCCCAATGTTTTTGAATTTTACTCATCAGGGACATCTTGGGACAACGAGGTGAACTGCAGCTTGATATATAATATTTTAAATGCTTATTGCATTTGCATCGTCAGGGACAACTAGGGACATGAGGTGAACTGCAGCTTGATGTGTAATATTTTAAATGCTATTGTATTTGCCTCATCAGGGACATCTAGGGACCATGAGGTGAACTGCAGCTTGATGTGTAATATTTTAAATGCTATTGCATTTGCATCATCAGGGACAACTAGGGACATGAGGTGAACTGCAGCTTGATGTGTAATATTTTAAATGCTATTGCATTTGCCTCATCAGGGACATCTAGGTACCATGAGGTGAACTGCAGCTTGATGTATAATATTTTAAATGCTATTGCATTTGCCTCTTGGGGACAACTGGGGAGAACGAGGTGAACTGCAGCTCTTTGTAGAATTATTTGAATACTATAAAATTCACTTCCCACTACTAATCTCGTCCCATAATAATCTTGCCCAACAAGATGGCCGCGGGGAGGGAGCACTCCATCGGAACTCCGGACACCGAGATCACCTACACGGTGTAAATCCCATTCTGACCCCCGCCATCACCCCATCTCCCCCCTAACAAAGGACAAGGACTCACCGGGCTCCAGACCAGAGAGGGACAAGCCGGGTTCTCGCTCCCCCATGTCCAGGAGGCTTGGATGCATCGCGCTGCTCCCGCCTCCTCCAGGACTGCAGCGGATGCCTCGGAGGGAGCGGAGACCGGCGATTCTGGTGGCGGCCTCGTGGCGTGCTCCATTTGTCCTGCGAGTGCCCCTCCGACATGCGAGCCGGGAGCGGAGACTGAAACGGGCACAGACGACGGCAGGGAGGGAGGTGAGAGCCAAGGTAGAGCTACGCTGTGCCTGTCTTCAAGATGGCCGCTCCCAGTCCCGAATATCTATAGCGCCCCTTTTTAAGCATGCAGCCCGGATCTGGGGGGCACGACCCTGGATTGCTCAGAACCCAAGTCTTGGCCATTTACCACTGGCTTTGGATTGTGCACAATATGCAATACTCGCTCAGGAATTACAGATGCCTGACCTTATGATGGCCGCCCCCCGGGGCTGATCTCGGAAGGATGACCCATGGCGCCTTATCTCGCCCTGATCCAAGGATGCCTACCCCTGACTCCGAGCACCCCAACGCGCCGAGGAATCTCTCTATCTCCCTGCTCCAGAGTCTCTCTATCCTTCCTGCTCTATCCCCCAACTGCCTGAGATCTACAATGAGCAAATCCCTACTAGCTTTACTCTGAACATTGGACGTAATGAACAGGGGCAGCTGAAATTCCAGGAGCCTAGTCCCGACAGCTCGACGACTTCGGAGGGCTGGAAGAGGTCCCCCGCTACACGGTGGAGGAGGGCACTGGACATTGAATGCTGTCTCATACTATGCGACCTATTGTTCCACTACACCTCCCCGCCCGAACTCTCTCACTCAACCTTTCAGTACTGTTATTAATTGTACATCACAGGGGCAGCTGAAATTCCAGGAGCCTAGTCCCGACAGCTCGACGACTTCGGAGGGCTGGAAGAGGTCCCCCGCTACACGGCGGAGGAGGGCACTGGACATCGAATGCTGTCTCTTACTATGTGACCTATTGTTCCACCTGTCTGTCTATGCTCCCCCAGGTACTTCTCTTGTAAAGCGCTCTGATATCCGCAAGTATAAGGATAACATGTAACGGAACTGGTGCTATGTAAAACGCCTTGATAACCTAATCGGTTCAAGTTCCTGAAATGTGTAACGTAATTGATTCTATGTAAACTGCTGTGATAACATGCAACGGAACTGGTGCTATGTAAAGCGCTCTGATAACCTAATCGGTTCAAGTTCGCGCTATAGAAAACTCTAAAAATAAATAAAATAAAATAAAATAAAATAATGGTTTGCAGGGCCTTGATCTCAAAATCATCACCTCTCTCACTGCTTGCTGGAAGCTAATTTCACTTTTGTGAAATGACTATATGCGTTTTAGCATGTAGAAATACGTGTTATTTTACCTTGAATATATGAAGTTTCTGTTTAAATAATTGGAAATCAGACAGAACGAAATATTGCGGATTTATTGTACCAAGTTCGCGCCAATTCCGCCCACCCCTACTTTAAATACCCTTGTACCCCATAATCATAACCCACCCTTACTCTATAAAATACCCCACCACCCTTAAACACTAACCCATCTTAACCCTATAAATCTACCCTGTACCCCAAAACACAAACCTATCCCTAAACCCTAAAAATACCCCTGTACCCCAAAACCAAAACCTAGCCCTGAACCTTATAAATACCCCTGTTCCTCAAAACCCAAACATACCCCTGAACCCTAAAAATACCCCTGTACCCCAAAACTCAAACTTACCCCTGAACCCTAAAATACCCCTGTACCCCAAAACCCAAACCTAGCCCATAACCCTTAAAATACCCCTGTACCCCAAAACCCAAACCTACCCCTGAACCCTAAAAATACCCCTGTACCCCAAAACCTAAACCTAGCCCAGAACCCTAAAATACCCCTGTATCTAAAAACCCAAACCTAGCCCTGAACCCTAAAAATACCCCTGTACCCCAAAACCCAAACCTAGCCCTGAACCCTTAAAATACCCCTGTATCCCAAAACCCAAACCTACCCCTGAACCCTAAAAATACCCCTATACCCCAAAACCCAAACCTAGCCCTGAACCCTAAAAATACCCCTGTACCCCATAACCCAAAACTATATCCGAACCATTAAAATACCCAAACACCCCAAAACATATACCTCAGTACCCCAAAACATATTAGATTCGAGCGGAGCCTCCTCTTGAATTCCGCAGTGCTTTGAAATTTGGGGTTATAATAATAATTGTGCTGAGCTACAAATCGTTGAAATTTTTTTTTTTTAAATTAAGGGGCATATTACCAAGCAATAGCTATGCATGGTTAGCGGCTATAATAATATCGCCGCGCTCCGACAATTTTTACCGCTGAGATACCTTGATATTATCAAGGTTTATCTCAAAAGCGGTAAAAATCCTGCGAAATGCACGAATATCACTGAAAAATCAGCGATATTCATGCATTATCGAGCAAATGCTCTTAGCCATGTTATCCACCTTCCATTGGATAACATGGCTAAGAACTGCTCTGGGCAGGCGTTAGCTTTTGGAGATAATCGCGCTTATTGTATTGTATTGTATTGTATTGTATTTATTATTTGTATCGCGCAACTGTCACCCTACGGGTATCCTGGCGCCCAAACAGGAAGTAGTCAGATGGAACAACAATACACTAGCTGTCATGTCATATAAAACAGCCGCCAGATCTATTAGATAGAATCAAGGGGATTATACTTTGGCAAACATCCATGTTTTCAGGCTCTTTCTGAATCCTAGCAGAGTGTCAATTTGCCTGATGTTCTGGGGAAGCTCGTTCCACAGGCTAGATGCGGAAGTGCAGAAGGCTCTGCCTCCCATCCTCGATCTCCTGATCCTGGTGGTTTCTGCCAAACCCAGGCTAGAGGAACGCAGGGACCTGGTGGGCTTATACCAGTTGAGCCTTTCCTGTAAAGGAATATGTCCCGTGTTGTGCAGGGCTCTATGCACAATACATAGGGACTTAAAAGCGACTCTACTCCCGATTGGCAGCCAGTGTAGATCTCTGAGCGCCAACGTAGTGGAAGAGCTGCGAGGTCTTTTAAGTGCCAGCTTGGCCGCTATGGACTGGACCCTCTGGAGCCCCTATAAGATGTATAAGGAGGCCCCTAGATATAGGGAGTTACAGTAGTCCAGTCTGGCCAGGATCACACTTAAGCATGGGCGAATTTTGCAAATCTGGCGTTTGCGAATTTTGCGAATTTGCGAACTCGCAATCTGCAAATTTGCAGATTTTTTTTGTGTTCGCAAGGGTTTCTGCCAGTTCGCGAGGATTTTGTACCAGTTCGCGATTGCGAACTTACTTGTCGGCACGCAATGGCGACTATGTTGTTTCTACGTCTGGTTCATCATCACAGGTTCACAGCACCCTCTGTTTCAACACTGCCACCCTCTGTTTCACCCATGCCACCCTCTGGTACATCAATGCCACCCTCTGGTTCATCATCATCACTGTAGATTATGGGGGGGAAAGCAAGCACACCTGCCCTGCTTCAACTGACATGAATTAATTTGGGGTTGATTTATTAATGTGTCACTGTTTTAAAATTCCAGTCTGGCACCTGCTTCCTTATCTGTAATTTGCTTTCTGTTGCAGGACCTTTGTGGCCTACTTGTAGCTATTCTATGATCCTGTGAGGGTCAGAGCAGGGTCATACAATTGTTGCAACTAGCAACTGAACTCTGGAGGGGCCCCAGTCAGGAAGCACTACAGGAAATGGTTACTAATGATGAATTTGAACTTTTGCACCTGCTGCTGAGTGCTTTCAGTTTAGCAAAACTTGTTTTTCTGCAGAACAGCAAATGTAATGCCACAAACAAACTTACTTGTGAAAGTTTATTTCTAATCCAAAAGTGATCCAAAGAAAGTCAAAAGGCCTCAAATCCAAAAAAGGGCAGGCAAATGTCAACCTGAGGAGTTATTCTGATAAAAATCATCATTTTCAGAAGGTCTATGCTGCTTGCTAGTGGATTTCTTGTGCAGAATTGCAAATTTTGTAATTTTGCGAGTGCGAGATTGTTGCTGCCCGCCGCACCTACATGTTCACAATCGCAAACATACACCGCACGCCGCAAAATTGTATCACCGTGAAAAAAAAATCTGCTGTGTGCGAATTTGCGGATTTTCGGTAAATTCGCGAGCGTTCGCGGATCGCGAGTTTACCGAAAATCCGCAAAATCCGCGAGTGTAACGGATTTTCCGCCCACCCTTATTCACACTCCTAACCACTAGCGGTCTAGACTCATCAGGCAGAAGGGGCAAAATCTGTCTGAGCGCTTTAAGCAATCCAAAGCAGACACTGATGGTTTTATTGGTCTGAGAAGTCATTTGGAGATCCGCATCAAACATTACCCCTAGATTGCGCACGGTCTTGACTGGGATGCAAGGATCAGCTCCCGGCGCAAGCCTGATCTCATAGGAGGGTTGCTGACTCAATTTGGCTGACGAGCAGTAGACTACCTCTGTCTTACCCTCGTTAAATTGGAGGGAGTTTATTTTCAACCACCTGGAGACCCTGCTCATGCAGTTCTGAAAGGACTCCATGGTCACCGCCTGTCTTCCTTCTAAGGAGAACACTAGTTGGATGTCGTCAGCGTAGTTTATCAAATCTATTCCATAGGATTTGATCATGGGTATCAGAGGCTGCAGATAGAGATTAAAAAGAATAGGGCTGATCGAGGAGCCCTGAGGTACTCCATGACTGACTGGGGACTTGGGAGATGAAAAGGGTGCTAGGGTCACCACCTGTTGTCTGCCTGTCAGGTAGGATTGTATCCACCTCAGGGCCTTGCCCTTCACGCCCAGTTTTTCCAGCCTACTTAGCAGAACTGCATGGCTAACCGTATTGAATGCGGCCGACATGTCCAACAGCACCAAGACTGAGGAGTTGCCAACGTCGGCTCGCATTCGAAGGGTGTCCAACATGGTTGCCAATGCAGTTTCTGTTCCGTGGCCTGGGCGGAAGCCAAATTGGTCCTTGTCCAATAAACAGTTGTCTTCCAGATATCCTGACAGGGATCTACTGACCACCTTTTCCACGATTTTTATCGGGTAGGGCAGGAGGGAAATGGGCCTGAAGTGCGCCGGAATAATAGGGTCCAGCGAAGGCTTTTAAGCAGGGGGGTGACCACTGCCTGCTTCCATGCTTCCGGCACTGTGCCTTCATCAAGGGATTGGTGGCAAATCTTATGCATCCAGGGGAACAGCTGTGGCCCATATTCCTTCCAGATCCTATGCGGAAGGGGGTCTAGAGGCGACCCTGATGACACATTATGGGCCACACTAAAAAAGAGCTCCTCTGTAAGAGGGGTGAAATTTTCCAATGATGACAATATTGGTAGAGGTTCCTCTTCTTCTATCTGTGCCACTGCCTCTTTGCAGCTAGCCATTTCCTCCTTCAGTCCCCCCACAATTTTAGCAATCTTTTCCTCAAAATAGAATGCAATCTCATCACATAGTTCTTGAGTATCAACCACCTTATTACTCATACAAGTGGGGTGTGAGAGATCCCTTATGATGTTAAAAAGGGTTTTAGTACTGTTAGGGGACTGAAGAATAGTAGTGGCATAGAAGAGTGCCTTAGCTTTGGAAATAGCTCCTTTATATTTTGCCTGTTCCATTTTCAGCAGTTTTTTATCCCGCTCTGAATAGCATCTACGCCATTTCTTTTCTACCTGTCGGCGTGCATTGCGTAGGGATTTCAGCTCCTCATTAAACCAGGGAGCAGATGCTTTCCTCTTATTTTGTATATTTTTCAGAGGGGCAATGTATCCAGGGTATTTATGATGTATTTACAATACTTTTGAGAGTTCAGGTCTACCGATTCCTCTAGATCATAGGATATGTTGCTTATAAAGATAGGCTTTGTTTTATCCTTTGGTAATTTAGACCGATTCCGTCCCTTCCTATAAGTCACCGGGCACTCACTTCCGTTCCCCTCAGTGAGTATTGAGATCTGTAAATGGATTAAGGAGTGGTCAGTCCAGCACTGAGGTATGATATCAATCATCCTAGTCTCAGTCTGTTTGGCAAAGACCATATCTAGGATATGTCCCCCTGAGTGGGCTGGTTTTTGTACCAGCTGATCGAGGCCCCAGTTACCACAGATGTCATTCAGATCCCTCAGATGGCTCCCCAGGGACCCATTGTCCCATAGATTAAAATCTCCCAAAATCAGCATTCTGGAGTGAGACAGGTCAAGGGCAGCAATAGTGTCAAACAGCGCCTGGTATTGTGTATCCGCACCTGGTGGTCTATAACAGAACAATCCAGTCAGGATCCTACCTTTTGGTTCTTGCAAGGAGAACCCCCGGTAGCTCCAGCCCCACCACCACGTCAATCTGTAAAGGGGAAAAGTCCCGCTTGTCTTTATAAATCACTCCAAGCCCCCCTCCTCTACCCAGTGGCCTAGGTTTATGGAATAACTTATACCCTTCCGGGCACGACAAACCCAGCGCGATTATTTCCAAAAGTTGGTAATAGGAGATAGCGATGTTAGCGACTGTTTCCAGTCGCTAACATCTTGGCACGCCCACTTTGCATGTCATTAGCGATAATTATCGCTGACATGCAAAGTGGGCCCCAAGATGATCGCTATCTCCTACTAGCTGTCGCTAACTGGTGTTAGCGACAGCTAGGTAATAGGGCGATAAAATTAGCGCCGCTTTAGCGGGACAAATTCCCGCTATAGCGGCGATAAGGCCCTTGGTAATAAGCCCCTAAGATCCTTGCTCTTAGTCCTCAAATTGACATCCTCGTACATTTATCATCAGGAGGTGGGTATTTGCTATGTGGTGGATTCGATTGGAATGTCACCCATTCTTAAATGGATCTCAATCTGGTCCAATCCTTACTTGGTGTTAAATAAGGAGATTATACGAGATTGCAAGTCCCTAGATAGGGTCAGCAATATACCGTGGTTGAGACATTTGAAAAGCACAGCTGATTTATTAGGCCGCCCAGCCTTGTTAGGCAACCTAGAAACAATGGGGCAGATTTACAAGCCCCTTGCGCCACGTTTACGCCGTTGTTGCGTCACGCAAGGCGGCGTAAACGTGGCGCATGCCTACGAGGCATTTACAACGTCACGCATCTATGGAGATGCATCAGGTTTCATGTAGGCGTTCTGGTGCAGGGGGGGGCGTTCCGTCGAAGGAACGCCCCTGAAAAGTGACTCAGTGAAATCTACAAGATTTCACTGAGTCACTTTCCCAACGCTGATGCGTCAAAACCCTGCGCCTGCTTGAAGCAGGCGTAAGGCTTGACACACCACGTTAAAGATAGGGCAAGTTGGAATAGTGCTGGAGTTGCGTGCCGCACGCAACACAACTTCAGCACTGCGCCAACTTTACGCCCAAGATGCGACACGCATCTGTTAATTCCTGCGCCATGGTGCGCAGCATTGTAAATGCGGCGCATCATGGGTGGCGCAAGGATGAACTTGCGTGCCGTATCTTTCCTGGCGCATCTCTGCCGATTTGCAGAGATGCGTCAGGCAACGTAAATTTGCCCCAATATGCAAAAAGACCTCTTGTGGGCCAAGACCTCGTTTCTGCACATAGCGTCATTAGAAAGAGAGGCCACGGAATAACTGAAAAGCACTGCTCGTGCCCACCAGCTCCTAAAAACTTCTCATTTTATGGAGCCTGATCTGGATATTGTCGCCAAGCGTCAGCACCGTTTTGTCCTGACGAGTTAGGTTTCATTATCTACATCTCTTGCTGGCTGACCCTTCAGGTTGGGCTAAGATAAAGGCCTGGCTCTTGCGATTGTTTCTCAAGGTAGGACACCATGGGCCTCATTTATGAGGCTGTGCATCACTTTTACGCCGCTGGTGCGTCACTTTTTGTGATGCACCAGCAGCGTAAAAAATGTGCCTTGTTGCACTAAATTTACAAAGTGACGCATCTAGGTAGATGCGTCACTTTGTAAACCCCTGCGCCACATTATACCTGTGCCAGGTATAATGTATGCAAGGGGGGCGTATTGACGCAAGAAAGGGTAGTAGAAGTGATGCAGTGAAATCTATGTATTTCACTTCGCCACTTCTAGGACACAAATGCGTCAATTTCCTACGCCTGCCTCACAGCAGGCGTAAGACTGACGCAGGCCCTTTCACATGGGGCTTGCCCCATGTAAATGTAAATGTGGGATACTTGTAAAGCACACTGTTACTCTACCTGAGTGTCCTGGCGCTATAGACCGCTGGGGAACCTGTCCTGGTTTTCCCTGTGAGATGGTCCCTTTCTGGGTATCTCCAGGGTGAAACCAGGCATCCCTGGCGTCTGTGGGGGGCCGTTGTGGAGATGAGGTAAGCTTAATGCCCAGAATTGCCGAGTGTGTTCCCTGGTTAGAGTAGGCACTGAGGCGAGAATTATCGAGTCCGTTGACCCTGGTCCAAGACCCTGCCGCGTCGGGAATTGAACCCTGGTCCTGGGCCGTTCTCTGCTTACAGGTCTGCTGCCTCTAACCAGTGAGCCACACCACTCCACTCCTGAAAGGATACATTGCTGTAGTTGCGTCACTTTTGTGACACACTCCAGCAATGCGCCACTTTTCCGCCATACAGATACCTCAGAAAAACGGACTTACCTGTAACTCCTTGCGCAATGATTTGTTTTTTTTTAAACTTTATTCGTAAATGCATATTCGCCACATACGTATACAGTATTATCAACAGACATGTAATACATCACGTTTTTCAATTTACTCCCAGTCCCAATAGAAAGGGCAGAGACTCGTCCTCTAGGGTTTTTCAATACAAATTTGTGCACAGTGTTAGAGTTCTCCATTAGTATCAGGACATGCCCTTATTCCCGCCCACTCGCACCCCAACTATCCCTCCCCCACCCAACCAACTCAGGTGTACATTCCCTTCTAACATTTCTGTCTCAGCTCCCCAGCGTCGACCACTTTCTGCCAGGAGTATGTAATATAAGCACTGTTTTCAACCACCCCCTCCCCGCCTCGGTGACCAATATACACTATATTCATCCCTCAGGGTCTCAGTGTGCTCAATTGTCCTGGGACAGGGGCCGATCTATACTATCTAATTCCAGTACCATAACTTCCCAATCCAGCGCCATCGGGATTTTTCGCCTCCCACCTTCTTCCTCCTTTCTAAGGGCAACACATTCTGCCCTACCCCATTTCACCACGTCTGCCCGCCATGTCTCCACCCTAGGCGCTCTCGGGGACTTCCACTGCATTGTAATCTTCCTGATCGCTAGCAGGAAAGCTAAGTCCACAAATCGTAGTTTGGGTTTTAATGACTTGGGGCGGGGCCGGGCTCCTACCAGGCAATACAGTGCACTTTCCTTCACCTGTATCTGAGACACCTCTCTCATCGTCTGACAGACCTCTCTCCAGTAACCGCCCAGCTGTGGGCACGACCAAAGCATATGTAGGAGGCCTGCCCCGTCCCCCCTACATCTCGGGCACTGATGAGAGGCGTTGGGAAACATCTTGTGAATCCTCTCCGGGGTGAGGTAAGCCCTGTGGAGTACCATGGCTTGGATGTACTTGAATTTCACGTTCCGGGAAACCCTCTTTGGATGTTCCAGGGCCACCCGCCATGTCATATCAGTAAACTCCTCCCCTGTGTCCCGTGACCAGGTCTCTCGCAGAGTGTCCAGGGATAATGCACCGTGAGTTCTAATCCCCGTGTACAGCCATCGTAGCAGGTGGCTGCCGGCTCCCATATAGTGTACTAGGTGCACTAGTTCGTGTTGCTGTGGTTGAATGCGTTGTGGCGCCCAAGTTGTCCTGATGAAATGAGAGACAGTGGCGTGCAGTAAGTAATGTCTGTCCGAAGTCCCAGTCGCCTGTACGAATGAGCGATGATCCAACAGTAGGTTGTCCCCGAAGAAACTACCTACCCCCTCAATCCCAGTTGCTGTCTAGTCCCTTATGGCGTGTTTGGTAAGTTTTCCCTGTGGTGTCGGGATACCTAGTAAGGGAATATTCTCTGCGTATGGTGTTACCGTAGACGTGTAAGCCAATGCCTTCTTCCAACAAAGAAGGGCGGTACGGAGCAGCGGGTGGCAGTCTCGTGAAAGTTCGCTCTTAGGTAGCAGTAAGGTGTGCAAATCACCCCGGCTTAGTTGTTCAGTTGTCCATCCGATCTCGTGGAGATTCCTCCCGGCCAGCCAATAAGACAACCATTGGAGTTGACTTGCGTAAAAATATCCTTGGAAGTCGGGGGGACCGATTCCCCCCTGGGAAGTGCTAAGTTGTAATTTATGCAGGCTGAGCCGTCGTCTGCCCGGCCCCCATATAAGGGTGATCAGTAAGGACTTAATGGACTCAAAGGTACGATGCGGGATGCATATAGGTAGATTTACGAATTAGTACAGCAAGCGTGGTAGCATTACCATCTTTGCTATCGCAATGCGGCCCATAACTGACAAGGGGAGTGAGGTCCAAAAGCCAATGATGCCACGGAGACCTGCAATGGCCCTAGAAATGTTACCATCCAGCTGGTCCTCCGACCTCCTATATATGCGGATTCCCAGGTATTTAAAGCTGGACTGTGCAACCGGGATCCTGTAGGTGCCAAACGGCAGAGAGGGTGGATGAGGCCCGTCTTGGAAGTAGAATCCCACAGATTTTTCCGGGTTGATGGCTAGTCCCGATACCGTTTCAAATTTACGGAAGGTGTCATATACAAGCATGTGGTCCGACTCTAGGTCCCGGAGGTACAATAACATTTTGTCCCCATATACGGACAGGAGATGGGACATACCCGCCACCGGTATTCCCAGCGCGTCTGCGTGTTTGCAAAGAGCAATGGCCAGAGGTTCCAGTGCTAAGACAAACAGCATTGGGGACAGGGGGCATCCCTGCCTGGTGCCCCGGTGGACTGGGTATTCAGCCGATATATGCCGTCCCGTTCTCGCCCTATCTGTGGGATCGGTGTACAGCAACCTGATCCATCTTATTAACGGGGCTGGGAAGCCAAATCGGCGCAGGGCTTCGAGCATAAAGGACCAAGAAAGCGAATCAAACGCTTGTTTAAGGTCCAACGCAATGCATCCCGCCTGTACCAGTTCAGCCGGCGACGCTGTCATTATAGCGTGCAGGCGCCTCGTGTTGAGGGAGGTGCTGCGCCCCGGGAGGAACCCACACTGGGCGCGGTGTATGAGTGCAGTCAGTTGGGGCTGGACACGTAGGGCAATAGCTTTACTCAGGATCTTGTATTCCGTGGCCAGCATGGATAGAGGCCTATAATTTGCCAATTCCAGGGCACCCCTACCCGGTTTAGGGATAGAAATTACTAAGGCCTGCACGGTTGTGTAAGGTAAGCGGCCCTTCTCGAAGGCTGCCTTGTAGATTCGTTCCAAAATCGGTACCAGTGTGTCGGCATAATTGGAATAGAACTCCACCGGTAGTCCATCCGTGCCCGGTGTCTTGTTTCTATTTAGGTGTTTGATCGCAGTGCAGATTTCGTGTTGGGTAATGGGTCCCTTGATCGATTTTTGTACCTCCGCCGTCAATTGGGGGAAGGGGAGGTCCCGTATGAATGCAGTCACTCGTGCATGATCCTCTGTCCCAGTTCGGTCATATAGGGCCCGTAAATGGTCATGGAATGACCAGTTGATGTCAGTTTGTGTGTCCACGAGGTCTCCCGCTTGGTTAAGGACTTGTGTGATGATTGGGGTGTCTGGCCGGTCTTGCAACAATCGGGCTAGCAGCGCCCCGGAACGGTCCACCGCCTTGTGTGTTGCCTTTGTAAGTAGGCCTTGCAATCCATGGTATGCAGAGTCTCTAACGTCTCTGCATGTAGAATGTATTGTGCCTGTAAAGCCTGGTTTTTCCCCGGGTCCTCAACTGCCTCCCGTTCAAGTCTCGCCAGTCGGTCCTCCGCCTCGCACAGCTTCCGGTGGAGCTCTTGCCTGGCACCAACCAACTTTCCAATCGCCACTCCTCGCATTACCACTTTCATCGCGTCCCAGACCACCAAGTTGGAGGATGCAGTATCCCAATTAACTTCCCAGTAATGTGTCAGGGCCTCTGAAAGTGTTGCTTTGAATGGTCCATCTTCCAAGTGCTGTGGATTGAGTCGCCATGTAGGGACTGGGGTCGGGACTCTACCCCAGGAGATGGTGCATTTTAGGGGCCTGTGATCCAAGAAGGTCTTTGCTAAGTACTCTGGGTCTCTTATCTGTGAAATAAGCGCATGGGAGCACAGGAACCGATCGATACGTGTGTGTAAGTCGTGTACAGGGGAGTAGAAGGAATATTCTTTGTGTGAGGGGTGTGTCTCACGCCAGGCATCACCCAGTCTCCAGCCCTCCACCCACGCCCTGAAAATGTCAGTAAGCTTAGTAGCACCAGCTGCCTGTAAGGGAGGGTGCGATCTATCCAGGGTCAGATCTAGTACAGCATTCCAATCCCCTCCGAGTACCCAGGGAATATCCGCCCACGGGGAGAGTGCCCTCCCGACTCCCTGGAGGAACGATTCCTGGTCATAGTTTGGGGCGTATATGCTGCCCAGGACAATCAGTTTGCCATCTAGGGTACCTTTGACTAAGATGTATCTGCCCTGCACATCTACCTTCCTTTCCAGTTCCATAAATGGTGTCCCGTGTCTCACCCAGATAGTGGCTCCCCTAGAGAATGCTGAGTATGACGTGGAGTATATAGTCCCTCTCCATTTCTTCCGTAATTTCTGGGCTTCGGATACCGTGAGGTGCGTTTCTTGTAGGAAGGCAATATGTGTCTGCTGTCTAAGGAGGTAGGCGTGGACTCTGTGACTTTTCTGCACTGCCTCTAGCCCTCGTACATTCCAGGTGATGGCTTTGTACATTCCAGATTGTTCAGCCATGATCAGTAGGGGGCGGAACCATTTTCGTCAGCGGTCGTGTTCCTAATACACCGGGGAGCTAAACCTAGGAGAGTGCACCTTTAAACATTTCTAACATACCTAAAACGAACTTGGCGCAGCGATAGAACGTAGCCGTGCCCAACATTGTCAAAACAACCATAAAGAACCAAATTTTTGTGCATTCGCCTTGGGGGGGGTTGGTCCAGCACACATGCGTTCATTTTGTTTGACCCGGCCGGGCGCTTTTGCATAGGGGAAAAGGTTCAATGTGGTATACAGACAGTACTTATGGGGTTGTCAATAAGCGATCTTAAGCTTTACCCCGAGGTGCTCAATACAGTGACAGTTCCAGGGGGTGTGAAGTACATTAGGGGGTAAGGCATCGTCATCTCATCCCTTGCATCACCTCCCTCCCCATACATAGCTACCCAAACTGCGGCATACACCAGGATCGCCAATTACTTCAGAAAAGGAATCCAAAGAAAAAGTTCCACAGCGGATCTTACAGTAAGCACCTCTATTTTCCACGGTGTCCCCATGACGGATTCGATCAGCTGATCGAATCCGTCATGGGGACACCGTACTGAAAGGAGGCTCTTGAGCAATTTTGGTGGCAGCTTATTATGGTCTGCGCATACACTATTCTTTGGATACCAGAAATTTTACACTAATTTTGGAACATCATTTTTTTGGACCAATTGTGTCTTTTATGTATAAAAAACCCTGACGTGGCTAAAATACTACCCGGATAACGGAATTTTGACATAGGCATCTGTACTGTTCGAAGCTTACGGTCCCATTGACGTCATTTTTCATCACTACAAGTTCTGACCAATACTCTCGCCCTGACGAAGCTCCCATGGTTGGGGAGCGAAACGCGTTGGCTGTCCTATAAATGAGAAAATAAAAGAATTTATTTTTGATACTACATTGTCCTGGCTACTTCATCCTTGGTGCTGCCTCCGTTCTGTTTCATACTTCAGAAAAGGATACTGTACAACGACAGCTGCAAAAGTGGTGGTTCGGGATGGCACCCGACAGGTCAGCTGTCGATGAGGATGTCGGCGGCTCTAGGTGTAATTGTAGGGAAAAGCAACACACTATTTTCCGAGTCTGAATGCAACGTGTTATCGTCAGAGTCCGTGGCTATTTTCGCCGAGTCCTCCATAAATGTGCCGGCAAGTGAAAGGGCCTCCAGTTGGCCTTCCTTCTGATGGGTCCGCGACGGGCCGCGTACAGCGGTACACAGACAAAATATTGATTTTTAAATATCGATATACAAAAATATTGAAGTTTAAATATCGATGGGACAAAATATAGAAGGTAAGTAATATCGACAGTCTTAATATCGATATTAGTATGATATCAGTAATATCGAAGTTTTAAATATCGATGTCAATAATAACGAAATAAATAACTTCGATGTTACTAATATCAATTTTTAAATAAATTTAGTGGTTATTATATTGTATTTATTATGTGTTATTATTTATTTTTAATGTAATTTAATTAAATATTGTCTTTTACTACTGTAGCGGGTTGTGGGTTTATAGGGGAATAGGGTGGGAAGTAATTTAATTATGTTAAATTAATTATTAATTAGTAGGAATTATTAATTAATTAATTGAGAAATAATTTTTAATAATTTTTAATTAATTGATTAATTGATAAATATGTTCTGTAGCGGGTTATGGGTTTATAGGGGAATAGGGTGGGAAGTAATTTAATAATAATTAATTAATTGATATATGTTTGTACATATTTTAATTAATAATGAATTGGTAATTAATTTATATTAATTCGTTAATTAATTAATATAATTTTGTACATATTTATAATTATTAATTAGCTGGTAAATAAATAATATTAATTATTTAATTACATTAATTATAGTAATTTTTTTATATATACTTTTTTGTTACTCTTAATTAATTAATTGGGAAAAATAATATTAATTATTACATTAAATAATTACAGCTAATGTGATAATATATTTACTTTATTGTTATTGTTAATTAATAATTAATTGGTAAATAAATAATATTAATTAATTTTGGGTAAAGGAGTATTTTTAGGGTTCAGGGTCAGTTTTCAGTTTTTGGGTAAAGGGGTATTTTTAGGGTTCTGAGTCAGTTTTTAGTTTTTGGGTAAAGGGGTATTTTTAGGGTTCAGGGTCAGTGTTCAGTTCATGGGTAAAGGGGTATTTTTAGGGTTCAGGGTCAGTTTTCAGTTTTTGGGTAAAGGGGTATTTTTAGGGTTCAGGGTCAGTTTTCAGTTTTTGGGGTTCAGGGTCAGTTTTCAGTTTTTGGGTAAAGGGGTATTTTTAGGGTTCAGGGTCAGTTTTCAGTTTTTGGGTAAAGGGGTATTTTTAGGGATAAGGGTCAGTTCTCAGTTTTTGGGTAAAGGGGTATTTTTAGGTTTCAGGGTCAGTTTTGGGTTTTTGGGGTACAGGGATATTTTTAGGGTTAAGGGTCAGTTTTGGGTTTTTGGGGTACAGGCGTACAGGGTAAAAACAAAAAAATATTACATTAAATCAAATAAATAACATTAAAAAAATAAAATTACATTAAATTATTAAGTGTTTTATTTATTTTAAATGTATATGTATTCGTTTTAATTTTGTTTTAATATTTTTATTTAATATTTGTAAAATTATATGTATTTTAAAATTATTTTTACATTATTATTAATACATTTAAAAAAACGATATTTTTGATTCCGATATTTTTGTACTACGATATTATTTTTTCGATATTTTTGTACTTACCTTAATGAAGATAGGATTCCGATATTTTTGATGTCGACAGATGAGGAGCAGCGGCTACCTCTCGGGCTCCTCTCCGACGTCCTCGCCTACGCCTCCTGACTGCCGTCCAAGCCCATCACCTCCAACCAATCCTCAGTGTCCGCAGGGCTCTCGAAAAAATGGGATTTCTTCCAATGGATAACTTTCAGACGGGCGGGGAAGAGTAACGCTTATTTCAGTTGTGCGCTTCTCAGCCTCTTCCTTACCTCCATGTAGGATGCCCGCTGTTTTTGCACCATGTTCGTGTAATCCGGGTAGAACGACACCCTCTGATTCTCGAAATGGATGTTGGATTTCTCACGAGCTTTCCTCAGGAGGACGTCCCAGTCACGGAAATTAAGGATGCGGACAATGAGAGGGCGCGGAGGGTGCCCCGGCCTAGGCTGTCCCATCGGGATCCTGTGCACCCTTTCCACACATAGGTACGGGGATAGTTCGTCCGCCGCTACGTGATCTCTGAACCACTGCTCCATGAACTCCGCAGCCCGCAGCTCCTCGCATTTGTCTGGCAGGCCGATCACCCTTATTTTGTTCCTTCGATTACTTCCTTCCGCGTCCTCGACTCTTTCCATTGGCGCAGTGACCTACCCCTGTATGTCCTGGGGTGACTTGCTATGTTCAGCCACCGTAGGCGCAAGGTCAGTGAGTGTTAGCCAGTGATCCTCAACTTTGTCCGCCAGCTTGCCGTGGTCAGCTTTGAGGAGGGATAGGTTAGTGGTGAGGGTCCTCAGCTGCTGTTCCAGCGCTTGTCGGGAGTCTCGAATTTCCTGGAGTATAAGGTCCAGTTTGTCCGGCTGTTGGGTACTCGAACTCAGTAGGTCAGCCAGGCCAGGTCCACCTCTGCTCGCTCCAGCCCCCATCTGCGGGCCGGGTCCTGTTGGCTCCCCTGGGCCGTCCACATTCCTCTGGCCCTTTCGAACCATGTTGCGCCTGGCCTGTAAAGTTTATCCGCCTTGTAGGTGTGCCGGCCTCCCGGGCTGCGCAGCCCACAGAGTGTGTTCCTGTCTCCCCGGGTGTCAGCTCCGGCAATCCCGCTCCGAGCCCCCAGGTGGGGGATGGGCCGACAAGCAGGAGGGTTCGGTGCCAAACAGAGTCGGCTCTCCAGGGGTCCGGACCCCTATCGGAGCCACAATGGGAAGGAGTGCATGCTATAGTGGCTTTTCTCCAGGCGTAGGGTCTGTAAAGGGTGAGGATATCAAGCGGGGGCAGCCCCCGGCCACAGCCACCGCCCGAGCCCAGGTTCACTGTCTTTAGCCCGTACCTTACTGCCTCTGGGCCCCTCACGACCCCCCCCGTGGGGCCGGTCCGCCAGCTTCAGGAATATCGAGGGGGGGGACAGGGGCGCGGGAGAGTTGCAGAGTTCCTCGTTCCTCGGGGGCTCACCGCAATCTCAGGCCTCCTCTCCGGCCGGTCGCCACAAAATGGCGGCTCCTCCTGGCCCAGCGTCCCACGGCCGGATCACAGGGCCCGGCTTCGCCTCTCCCCGTTCCTCTCGCCGTGCCTCCTTGACCCCTCCTCTGTCCGGTGGTGTCCGCGTAGGGTCAGGCGGCCGTCTCCACTGTCCGCAAGGCGCCGGCTCCGCCTCCGCAGGCCCGGCGCCTACTCCAGTCAGGTCCCAGGATGTACAGGGCCGCTGCCGGGACTCCCCACCACTCCACCTCCCGGTCTCATAGGCCCGAGCCGCAAGTCTCGGCGCTGCTCAGAAGTCGCCCTTTCCGGTGCCCTCTCTCGCCGCCACACAGGATCCCGGACTCCGAGCAGAGTCCTGCGGCTGTTGCGGGCGGTTCAGCAGGGCGATGTCCCCCTTAGGTCTCTAGAATCCAGATAGAGCCCGGCCGGGCACGGAGCTCTAGTGGAAGCCGTCCGCCATTGTGGCTGTTCGGCCACACCCCCTCCTTGCCCAATGATGCATCATACTGTTAATATGACGCCTCATTTGTGTTGCAAGGAGGGGGCTGTGAAAAGTGACGCATCGCTGTTTTCACGCAGCGATGCGTCACTTTTCATAAATGAGGCCCCATGCATTTTGTCCTGTTTTGTGATTATTACTAACCCATACGCAGGCGCTATATCCTCCCAATTTAAAAGAACAAAAGTTTCCTGCAGGCTAGACCAGCGCTTATAAATCTGCAGATGTTGAGTAGTCCTTGGGAAACTTTTAGCATTGCAAGCTTTTTAGCAGCAGCGGTTAGACTAAGGAAAAAAACAAGAAATTGCGAGCAAACAGGCTTAGGTAATCGGACCCTCGTTTGAATCATTGACCTATTGTGTATGAAATGTTTTTATACTGTTTGTATCTTATAGTGGCATATGTATATTCGGATTTTGGATTATATTTTAATTATGATTGATTTTATATACAAACTAGCAGCCCGTCCCGACGTTGTCCGGGAATGAATTGCTGCCAGCCAGTAGTATATTGTTTCGTAGGATTTCGTTTTGATAGCATTTCTTATCTGTGACAGGCCTGTGAAACGCTCCGATTCACAGTGCACTGCTGATGCACTTAAGAGTGCGCGTTCAATAGTGTGTGAACTCGCGTTTCCCTACTTTATTTTCCTTGCAATATTATATAGCGCGAACTCGACAACATGGTATGAGCACAATTTACATTACAGAAGAACACATTGATTTGTGGTAGGCACGGGGAGACAAAGCGATTTGCCTGGAATCACAGGATGTTGAGCTGATGCCGAGATTCTAACGTAGCTCCCCCTTCTAAAGTTCGCAATTCTAGAACTTGTGGCGGGAGGTGTGTCTAAAAGTGTATGTCGGTGCTGGGCATCAATGAGAGAGACCTGTGCATTTTTCCAATTGGTGGTGAAAAAATATGAGGATGTTGCTGGAGATGTTGGCCGCCATGCCACCAATGTACTTACGGGGGAGGGTAAACACCCATTATTCCGCAAATTTCTTTCCGCATACCATCACTCGGCATACTTTCATTACGAAAGTACCATGACTCCGCAATGCCATTATAACGCATGGCATTACATTTTATATGCTTTTACCATGCATACATTTACAACGAAATTCATTGTAAATGCATGAATGGTAAAAGCTTTTTTTTTTTTAAATGTTTGGATAAGGCAAGTATGGGTATAGGGGTATATGTTTTGGGGTACTGAGGTATATGTTTTGGGTGTTTGGGTATTTTAATGGTTCAGATATAGTTTTGGGTTATGGGGTACAGGGGTATTTTTAGGGTTCAGGGCTAGGTTTGGGTTTTTGGGTATAGGGGTATTTTTAGGGTTCAGGGGTAGGTTTGGGTTTTGGGGTACAGGGGTATTTTAAGGGTTCAGGGCTAGGTTTGGGTTTTGGGGTACAGGGGTATTTTTAGGGTTCAGGGCTAGGTTTGGGTTTTGGGATACAGGGGTATTTTAGGGTTCTGGGCTACGTTTGGGTTTTGGGGTACAAGGGTATTTTTAGGGTTCAGGGGTAGGTTTGGATTTTGGGGTACAGGGGTATTTTAAGGGTTCAGGGCTAGGTTTGGGTTTTGGGATACAGGGGTATTTTAGGGTTTAGGGATAGGTTTGGGTTTTGAGGTACAGGGTAGATTTATAGGGTTAAGATGGGTTAGTGTTTAAGGGTGTTGGGGTATTTTATAGAGTAAGGGTGGGTTATGATTATGGGGTGCAGGGGTATTTCAAGTAGGGGTGAGCGGAATTGGCGCGAACGTGGTACAATAAATCCGCAATATTTCGTTCCATCAGATTTCCAATTATTAAAACAGAAACCTCATATATTCAAGGTAAAATAACAAGTATTTCTACATGCTAAAATGCATATAGTCATTTCACAAAAGTGAAATTAGCTTCCAGCAAGCAGTGAGAGAGGTGATGATTTTGAGATCAAGCCCCTGCAAACCATTATGGGACGAGATTAGCAGTGGGAAGTGAATATTATAGTATCCAAATAATTCTACAAAGAGCTGCAGTTCACCTCGTTCTCCCCAGTTGTCTCCAAGAGGCAAATGCAATAGCATTTAAAATATTATACATCAAGCTGCAGTTCACCTCATGGTCCCTAGATGTCCCTGATGAGGCAAATGCAATAGCATTTAAAATATTATACATCAAGCTGCAGTTCACCTCGTCGTCCCAAGATGTCCCTGATGAGTAAAATTCTAAAACATTGAAACACTTTCATGAATGCTAAAAATTATGCTAAGCTTATCCCATAATGCTTTGCAGGGCCTTTTAGTTGTATTTTTGCCCATAACTGTGCTTGGGGTGGTTCTAAGAGAATGGGACATCCACTGAATTACTATTTAAAGGGAGCAGGAATGCATAGAACCTGGGAAGAAAAAACAACACTCGTGACGGAATGCCCCCAGCGATTGTCACGCCCCCAGCACACACCCACAGCACAATCCAGACACGCCCACAAGGGACTACTTTGCTAGCACGGTTCTTTTACATTTTAAATGTATATGGTGGGCGTCTGCATAGCCTATGTCCTTCTGCTGCAACTGCCCTTTCCAACGCTGTATTGGGTGTTGTGATTGGTGCTGTGGTTCCCGAGTTTACCTGGCCAAAAGGTGCAAGTTCTCTCTTTATAACTAGTATAGATTTCTAACTTTGAAACGTGATGGGTATTTTTGAAATGCTTTTATGGTTTCAAATAACCGAATAAAGTGATTTTGACTGACTGAGTGGGAGATTGACAAAAACATCCAGGAACTTGGGTAGTAGTATCACCATTTTGGCGATTAAGATACTGTAATTTCTCATTCTGCTGCTAATAACACATTGTCTGCAGGTGATTCCAGGACACCCCAAGATGCTTTGTCCGCTGTGACTTCCTTGGGTGATTTGACAGTCAACAGAGAGATTATTCGCTGTAGGAAATTACCTTGTAAATTAAAAAACTATGGGGCACATTATCGAGGAGTGCGTTGGAAAACGCACAAAGCACATTCCCTTATCGCCGGCTATCGACGGATTTCATCGCCTTTTCAGCGAGCAAATATCAATGCGCATCAGGCAGGCGAACAGAAATCCGTTGATAGTCGGCGATATGGCACATTAGCGCATGAAAACAAACGTTTTCACGCGCTAATGTGGGCCTTGATAATATGGGGGGTGGATTCAGCTTTATGATCCACACCCCCATGTTAACAATGCCTAACGCCTGGTCAGAGCAGGCTTTGTGAGACCTGAGATAAATGAGTTTATCGCAGGTCTTTTCCTCCATCGCCTTCCTTGGTAATAGGGTGTTCCCACCTCCAACCACATTTATCATGTGGTTGGACCTGGGAACGCCCACTTTGCATGTCTTTGCCGACATGCAAAGTGGGCTTGGGGCAGGCTTTAAAATGCCTTGTGGATAGGCCTCTGGCAGTATCGCTGCTTTCTCGGCACAATTCGCAGAGAAAGCAGCGATACTTGCCCTTGGTAATATGCCCCTATATATTGGAATAACTTTTTACATTTACTTCGTAGGTTGCAAGACAAAGTTTATTTCATCTGCATGCATAATGTTGAATTGTACAATTTTCTGTATTGCATAACAATGTAAGGGGCATATTATCAAGGGGGTTTATCTCCGCTTGTTTGGCTTTAAAAGCCAAGAAAGCGGAGATAAAATTATCTCCCTATTACCTAGCTGTCGCTAACACCAGTTAGTGACAGCTAGTAGGAGATAGCGACCATCTTGGGCCCCACTTTGCATGTCAGTGATATTTATCACTAATTACATGCAAAGTGGGCGTGCCAAGATGTTAGCGACTGGAAACAGTCGCTAACATTGATATCTCCTATTACCAACTTTTGGAGATATTCGTGCTAAGTGTGAATATCTCCAAAACCTAACACCTGCCCTGAACAGTTCTTAGCCATGTTATCCAATGGGAGGTGGATAACATGGCTAAGAGCATTAGCGCGCTAATGCATGAATATCGCTGACTTTTCAGCGATATTCATGCATTGCGGCCGATTTTTATCGCATTTGCGATAAACCTTGGTAATACCAAGGTTTATCTGTGATAAAAATCGCTGCAGCTCAGCGGTAAATTTTTGTCTCTAACCAAGCAATAGCGATAATTATCGCTATTGCTTGGTAATATGCCCCACAATTCTTTTTTTGTTCTTGCTTCTTCCTTATGTTTGTTGAGGGGGGAAATGTTGTGATATAAAAGTGTCTTGCGCCTCACGAGGGAGGCACATGCGGTCTCCTCGAGACCGATGTTATTAAAGTAGAGGCTTGCTGTTGTCATTCAGTTATGTTCCATGCTCAGGCGGTGGAACAGCAATGGAGGTCTCCCTGCAACTATTCAGTTGCGGTTGAGATCTGCGGATCAGCGGGTGCCGGACGCTCCTGGTAGTGGGTGTTTTGACTTGCACTCAATAAACCTTGATTTGGATCTCTTTCTGCCTACTCTTGCATCTATCACAAGGACTTCTGTTTCATACTGAGAGCCACTGCCTCTTTTAGTCTGCAAGACTCTTATTTAATTGCTAAATTACTCTTTATCCTGTGTAACAAAACATTATAGTTCTAATTTATTAATCTACATTATGTTGTATTTTGGGACTATTGGTACAACTGGCTAACAGTATGAAATAACAACACAACCACTTGGCAGCTATGACATTTGAAGTAGCTCAGCTGGTTTATGTGAGAGGCTGGCTGAGTTGTTTCCCGTAAGTGGCAAACATGTCTCACATGACATATTTGTAAAGAATGGTTTACAGAGCTCCTTGTCTAATGTTTTGCAGTGAGAGACCCGTGTAGAGAATAGTGGGGCATATTATCAAGAAGGGCGATAGGCAATTATCGTCGCTTTAACGGTCGTTTTCGGCCTCTAAGCGGCGATAATTTTATCGCACTATTAGCAAGCTCTCGCTAACTGATGTTAGCGACAGCTTTTAGGCGATAGTGAGCGGTTTGCGGCCCGCTTTGCATGTCAGAGATGTTTATCGCTAATGTGATGCAAAGTGGGCGTACCCAACCAGTTAGCGACTGAAGACAGTCGCTAACGTCGCTATTGACTATTAGCAAGGGAGGCGTAGCGATGAAAATATTCACGCTAAGCGCGAATATCTCCAAAAACTAACACCTGCCCAGACCAGTTCTTAGCAATGTTATCCAATGGGAGGTGGATAACATGGCTAAGAGCATTTCGGCCCTATTGTGTGAATATCGCTGTATTCTCAACGATATTCACACATTTTGCCGCTATCGCTGGATATTTTAGCACAATGGAGAAAAACGTTGCTAATAGCATGTTTTCTCCACTAACATATCCAGTGATAGGCAGCGATAAAAAAATCGTCGCTAAGCCTATTTAGCGATAATTATCGCTACTTGTTGGTAATATGCCCCAGTGTTCTTCTGAGGGCATGTCTGATAAGAAGGCTTCCCATCACTGACTTAACGTGGATTAATCTAAATTGTGCTTCTGTGGTGGTTATTGCACCACACAACACTCCCGTACTCTCATTTATACTGCACTGTCTATGTGTCGCTGAGTGAATGCCTCAGGATCTCCAGCTGTGCAAATTAAAGCCCCCTTGCCTCTCCATCACCATGCCCTGGCCCTTTTACCAATTCTTACCGGCAGCCCGTGTCTGTTCCAGTGCTGATGTTGGGTCTGACACTCTTCACCGGTGCACTGACCTGCCGAAAAGCACAGAGGCCTTCTGAGATAGCAATGCAAGGTTCAATTTCATACAAAGAGCTACTCAAAAGCCATTGGTAGCGCAGGTGTCTCAAGAATGCAAACAAATTGTACACATAAAAAGGGCTGATGCAGCTCTGCTCACCTGGCACCATCAAGCCTCGGAACCCCCGCATAAAATTGCTTTTAGTTAATATCAGCGTCCGCGGCCAGAATACCCGTGATAGTATTCTGATGCTTTTTTCATCTCCCGCTGTATACCCAGCCCAGTGGGCAATACTTAAGCGAGTGCCAAACTGGCCTCCACTGGCCAAGTAGCAGAAAATTGAGATTTTATTACAAGACCGGAGGCTTATATTATGCTTGTTCAAAGAAATGCAACAACAGAATCAGATACATGAGCAATAGGTTTACAATAAAAGGTTTGACCAATCAGCAGATCTGAGGATGTCATTCAAACCTGCACTGGCCCAGAAGACAAGAGAAGCCATAGCTCCTCTGGTCAAATGGTCACCAAAGGAAGCAGTATCAACCCCTGCCAAGGACATGATCCACTTAACCCAGCGGGCTAGAGGGGGGGAAAAACAGGCTTATGGGGTTTCTGATAAGAAATGAATAATGAGTTGAAGAGGAGGACCTCAAATCTGCTGTTCGTGAAATGTTCGATTTTAGGCAACACATAATTTAGGTAGAGAAGGTGAAAAGGGATAATGAACTATAGACAAATTAGTCTTGGTACGTCTATGAACATGAAAAGTAACACCATAAGGAGAATATTGAAAAGAGGACACAGCAAAATCTGTAACATTTGAAACACGTTTCACCGATATTAACAACATTAAGCTTGGGCGGAGTGTGCGGATTTCTGCTCCACGGAACTCCGCAAAGTGCATAAAAACTCCGCCGTGCTACACGAAGCTCCGCAAGTGGTAGAGTGCCTTGGATAAATGCTGTTCGTGGTGATTTTCAGCGCCAGGTGCTTGTCTGCACTGTGCAATCATCGTGAGCAGCACCATGGACATCGCAAGTGGGTGCTGCTTCCTTTCTGCTGCTCGTGTAGATTTTTACTCGAGCGGTAGCTTTCTCAAAGTGAACGGACAGTTTCTCAACTCGAGTGCCCGTGAGTTTACAAGACCACTTGCAATGAGAAATCTGACCGCCTACACTAAGTAATCTTGCTGGAAGGTTGATTTTCCATGCTAGCGCTCACCAACTTGATGTTGACGATCGCGAATGAGGTAAAAAACTCTGCAAGCTCCGTGTAACGCGGAATGTGGAAATCTTTGCAAACTCCGCCAGCGGAGCGGAGTTCACCGCCCAGACTTAAATAACATTGTTAATTTTGCAGATAACTGTTTGAGAGAAAGAAGTAAATCATCTTGCCATGTAACAACCAAATTCAATACTAAACTGACATCCCATAAAGTCCTGTACTTAGTTAGAGGAGGATTTACATAATGTTCTCCCTTTAACAGATAGCAACACAAGGGGTGTTCTCCGATGGGTCTTCCATCAACTAGGATATGTTCAGCAGAAATAACTGACCTATAGGTGTTGATTGTGTGATGGGCTTTGCCTTACGAAGCCAGGGAGGCTAAAAAATTGACTACAAGAGTTACATCCGCTTGAACGAATGGGCAGGCAATATGATGAAGAACCAAGCATTATACTTGATAGTCACAATTTTCTTTTGAACAAAACAAAGCGCTGATGAATTGGAGGAATATGTAACAGCCCTGAGGATCCTAGACTCTGCTTGTGAGTTTGAGGCAGGTGTGGATATTTCCATACCAGATCAATTTGTCTTTCCATGTTATTCTCATTTAAGTGCCATATGGTTTGGCCTCAGCTGCTGGCGTTTTCCGAAAGGTCACGAATTCTCGTTTTGAAGACATTCCTGGAGTCCAAGATTACCAGGATGATATTCTGGTGCGCACTAGCAGTCGAGAGGCCCACAGTGACACATTGTCCAAAGTTCTCTCAAAATTGTACAGTGCTGGTATGAGCATTAGACACAAAAAATGCAAGTTTGGTGTTCAAGAACTTGACTATTTAGGACTCACCTTGTCTCCAGATGGTATCAAACCTAAATTTTAATCAAAGCAATACGTGAAGCTGCCCCATCTAGAGATAAGAATGCTTTACACTATTTTTTAGGGTTGGCCGAATATTATGTACGATTTGTGCATTGTTATGCTCAAATAGTAGAACCTTCAAGAGCGTTACTTAGAAAAGGTGCCAAATTCAAATAGAGTAAATAATTACACAACACAATTAACAAGGTCAAACCCATCATGGAACAGGCACCAGCTTTGCAACCCTTT
This sequence comes from Lissotriton vulgaris, assembly GCF_964263255.1. NCBI lineage: Eukaryota > Metazoa > Chordata > Amphibia > Caudata > Salamandridae > Lissotriton > Lissotriton vulgaris. The sequence goes on from NW_028243097.1 coordinate 42,457, forward strand.
AAGGATGAATGCAAATGTTTTCTTAAAGTAGATGCATGGGAGTGAACCTTGCCCAAGGGGCCGCTTCCCAACATTGCCAAAATCGCTTAATTTAAAAATCACTGGGGCCTCATTTACGCGGCTGTGCGTCACTTTTACGCTGCTGGTGCATCACTTTTTGGGACGCACGAGTGGCGTAAAAAAAGCACCTTTTTGCGCCATATTTACAAAGTGACGCATCTAGGTAGATGCGCCACTTTGTAAACCCCTGCGCCACATTATACCTGTGCCAGGTATAATGTATGCAAGGGGGCTTATTGACGCAAGAAAGGGTCGTAGAAGTGTCGGAGTGAAATCTATGAGATTTCACTGCACCACTTCTAGGACACAAATGCGTCAATTTCTTACACCTGCCTCACAGCAGGCTTAAGACTGACGCAGGCCCTTTCCCATGTGAAAGGATACATTGCTGGAGTTGAGTCACTTTTGTGACACACTCCAGCAATGCGTCTCTTTTGCGCCATACAGATACGTCCGAAATACTGACGTATCTGTAACTCCTTGCGCAATGATGCGTCATACTGTAAATTTGACGCATCATTTGTGTCGCAAGGAGGACGCAGTGAAAAGTGACGCATCGCTGTTTTCATGCAGCGATGCGTCACTTTTCATGAATGAGGCCCCAGGTGTCTAGTGGATTCTGCCCCGCTTGGGGACAGATTGACCTAAAACATAAGGCCTATCTGCCCCCAAGGGTGGTAGAAACGGGCAAAAGAATTACCCCAATAAAGGAAATTAACCCTTGCCCAAGGGCCGCCCCGACATTGCCAAATCAAATCCCTGGTGTCTAATGGAGTCTGCCCCCCTCAGGGCAGAAAGGCTTAAAAAGATAAGGCCAATCTTCACCCCAAGGGTGGCAGAAATGGCCAAAATAATTACCCACATTAAGGGGAGTGACCCTTGCCCAAGGGGCTGCTCCCCAACATAACAAAAATCGCAGGTGGACTGGTGGAGCACACATAATAAAATATTCAGCCTACCAATATATCCTGTTGCCTGTCTCTCTTACTGGTGGATTTAATACTAGCATTCCTCGACACTGGTCTTGTGAGGTGCCTAGAAGATACCAGTTTTCAACTAAAACCCAGATTATGAGACTCCGCCAATGGGTGGGCTGATGGGTATCTTCTATATCCTATTTTTTTACATTGCTGTCTGTTTCTCTCCTTAGAATGACTACTTCTTCACTCTACATCCAAGTGTTTAGCACTTTGTAGTCTCTTTCCAGACCCTTAGCATCCCCTGTGTGTTGTTACTTTTAAGTTTGGGGGACAGGATGCAAGCTGGTCTTTAAAAATCCCTTTCCCCTTAGACCCTCCCTCACATTGTTGATTTTCAGATAGCTGAAAGGACCCTTGACAGTTATGGAGGGCTGAGATAACTGACCGGGCCCTTCCGACCTCCATTGTGCTGGGTTCTCTGGCCTGCGAGGAAACCGGAACAGGAAGGCGCAGGTTTGTGGACCTGTAGAGGTGCGGCTATGAAGAGGAAAATAGACGGTTAGTGAGGACTGAGGCTTTCCGCTGTGGCTGGCCCGTGAGAAGCTGATTACCGACGAGCCTTATACTGGGCCCTCGTGACATAGGAGAGTGGAGGAACCTGGTCAGGCCTGGAGTTTACGGCAGAGGTAGAAATACCGCACTGAACACCAGTGTACGGCTGGACCCCCCAGTGACCAGAGATGTGGTGAGTCAAGATGTGCTTTAGTGGGGAGAGATGGTCGGGGAATTGCCCGGCGGACACCCCAGCAGCTATGAGGTGAATAGACCAGTGGTACACAGACAAAATATCGATTTTTAAATATCGATATGCAAAAATATCGAAGTTTAAATATCGATATACAAAAATATCGAAGGTAAGTAATATCGACAGTCTAAATATTGATATTGGTATGATATCAGTAATATCGAAGTTGTAAATATCGATGTTAATAATATCGAAATTAATAACTTTGATGTTACTAATATCAATTTTTAAATAAATTTAGTGTATATTATATTGTATTTATTATGTTTTAATATTTATTTTTAATGTTATTTTATTAAATATTGTCTTTTACTACTGTAGCTGGTTGTGGGTGTATAGGGGAATAGGGTGGGAAGTAATTTAATTATGTTAAATTAATTATTAATTAGTAGGAATTATTAATTAATTAATAATTAATTTTAAATAATTTTTAATTAATTTATTAATTGATAAATATGTTCTGTAGCGGGTTATGGGTTTATAGGGGAATAGGGTGGGAAGTAATTTAATAATAATTAATGAATTGATATATGTTTGTACATATTTTAAATAATTAATTGGTAATTAATTTCTATTAATTAGTTAATTAATTATTATATTTTTTTCATATTTATAATTATTAATTAGTTGGTAATTAATTATTATTAATTATTTAATTAAATTAATTAAAGTAATTTTTATATATATTATTTATTGTTATTCTTAATTAATTAATTGTGCAAAATAATATTAATTAATAAATTAAATTAATTACAGCAAATGTGCTAATATATTTACTTTATTGTTATTGTTAATTAATAATTAATTGGTAATTAAATAATATTAATTAATTTTGGGTACAGGGGTATTTTTAGGGTTCAGGGTCAGTTTTCAGTTCATGGGTAAAGGGGTATTTTTAGGGTTCAGGGTCAGGTTTCAGTTCATGGGTAAAGGGGTATTTTTAGGGTTCAGGGTCAGTTTTCAGTTCATGGGTAAAGGGGTATTTTTAGGGTTCAGGGTCAGTTTTCAGTTTTTGGGTAAAGGGGTATTTTTAGGGTTCAGGGTCAGTTTTCAGTTCATGGGTAAAGGGGTATTTTTAGGGTTCAGGGTCAGTTTTCAGTTTTTGGGTAAAGGGGTATTTTTAGGGTTCAGGGTCAGTTTTCAGTTTTTGGGTAAAGGGGTAATTTTAGGGTTCTGGGTCAGTTTTCAGTTCATGGGTAAAGGGGTATTTTTAGGGTTCAGGGTCAGTTTTCAGTTTGTGGGTAAAGGGGTATTTTTAGGGTTCAGGGTCAGTTTTCAGTTCATGGGTAAAGGGGTATTTTTAGGGTTCTGGGTCAGTTTTCAGTTCATGGGTAAAGCGGTATTTTTAGGGTTCAGTGTCAGTTTTCAGTATTTGGGTAAAGGGGTATTTTTAGGGTTCTGGGTCAGTTTGGGGTTTTTGGGGTACAGTCGTACAGGGTAAAAATTAAATAAATTTAAATTAAATCAATTAAATGAAATTACAAAATATAAAATTACATTAAATTATTACGTTTTTAATTTATTTTAAATGTATATGTATTAGTTTTAATTTTTTAATTATGTTTTAATATTTTCATTTAATATTTGTAACATGATATGTATTTTATAATTATTTTAACATTATTATTAATACATTTAAAAAAACGATATTTTTAATTTCGATATTTTTGTACTACGATATTATTTTTTCGATATTTTTGTACTTACCTTGTTAGGGATAGGATTCCGATATTTTTGACTTCGATATTTTTGTCCCGATATTTTTGTATGTCGATATTTTTGATTTCGATATTTAGTCAGACATTCAGACCAGTGCAGTGGGTGGAGTGTACTCGCTCGGCTAGTCCAAACCCCGCTGTACAGGGCTCTCTGACCCCTGAGAAATCAGGTACAGGAATGCGCAGGGTGGACAGGAGTGGCAGCAGCAGCAGTGGGGGGATGAGACTGTGGCTGTGAAGGCGATTACCTCCCTTGTCCTTTACGGTCAACCGAGTATGTGGGGCCTGTTGGGAACAAATATGACCCACGCCGCATAGTGCAGAAAACATTTCAGAGGTTGAGCAGCAGACCTCCACACTGAAAGAAGAAGGTAATACGACCTGTGAGAAACTACTTTGCATGGAGAAGGTGCTGGAGGTCATATAAAATGAAAACGAAGGCCTCGAGGCCCTGTCTCGAAGCAACAACTTGCGAGTTTTTGGATTTCTAAGACCACATCCATGACCTGGATTGAGGACTATGTGGAAGAAATGCTCCGATCTCTCTTTGGAGATGCCTGGTCAGCGGTATGCATAGTGGACCGGGCCCACAGATCCCTTGACCCGAAACCCCTGTTGGGACCACCAGCCAGACCAATAGCAGTGAGACTTTTAAACTATAGGGATTGTGACGTGGTGTTTCACAGATCCCGGTACCTGCAGAAAACCAGATATCAGGGGAGAAGAGTTGGCCAAACGGCTAGGGCGGTCGACCTCCAATCTGGGGAACTAGGTTCGAGTCTCGGTAATGACGCTGAATATCCTGTGATTCTGGGCAAATTACTTAATCTCCCCGTGCCTAACAAAAAAAAATTTATGTGTCCTCATGTAATGCAATTGGTGCTATGTAAAGCGCTCTGATAACCGATTCGGGTCAAGTACGCGCTCTATAAAACTCTGTAAAAAAAAAAGATATCAGTGCAATGCAGTCTCTTTCTACCTCGATTTCACCTTATCTGTCCAGGCTGCTGAATGAGAATTTGTGCCGGTTAAAAGACTGCTGCAGCAACTGGACATTGAGTACTCTTTGCTCTATCATGCAAAGCTTCGTATTTTTCATTCTAGTAAAAGCTTGTTCTTTACGGATCCCAAGACTGCCACCAAGTTTGTCCGCAGCCTCAAACTTTCCAAGCCAGCAGCATCTGCAAACAAGGATAGAGTGGCAGAGGACCCTCTTAGTGAACATGATTGACAGTCTGACCCGGCATCAAGAGACAGGCCGGATAGGGACCTTCAATGCTCGGAGGGCCTGAACCTTCATTTGTGCTCCTCTACGGGTGGCACCTCTCTGGCACATTAGCTCACAGGAATTGAGCTTGGCCGCCTGAGTGAATAAATGAGAAACCCTCTTGGGTGCTCATTGTCCAGCCACCCAGCACTCAAACGCTGGAATATGCTGGGACCACTGGCGCCACCCTCTGGGATGAGTCCCATGTTGCACTTAGCAGTTGGCCCTTAGTGGCCTGGTTGGCGTAGAATTGTTTTCTGTCAGCCATGTTAGGCAGCTGTAGTGGGTGGGACGTGCTACTTTTGGGTGATTGGAAGTTTTACTTGGTTGCATTGCTTTTTTCTTGTCTTTCTTCCCCCCTCTACCCTCTCTGGTCTCACCTCAGCAGGTGACGGACGCTTCCCTAGTGCCAGCACACATAGATATACTGGAATGCAGGTATGGGGTGAGAACCCCAGCAAAATGACCATGATGAAAGTGGTAAGGTGGAATGTGCGTGGACTGAATGACGGCAGAAAGATGCGATTAGTTGCAGCATATCTTAGCCAGCATGGCGCAGACGTCTGCTTCCTGCAGGAGTTGCATTTGACGGGTGCCAGTTGTACGCGCCTGCGGGCGGGATGGAAGGCAGAATAATTCTTAGCGGGTTACTCCAACTATGCCAGAAGTACAGCCATAATTCTTAGGAAGGGACTCCTGTGGCACATAGTTGGGGGGTGCTAGGAGGACACCAGATCAGGCTGATATCGGTGTATGGTTCTAACACAGATGACCCCCAGTTTTCTGGTGAGGACTGGCGGCTGGAGGAATCTTTGGGTCCCAGGGCAGTAATGTAGGGAGGGGATTTTAATGTGATCCTCGACTCGGAAAAAGATAGACTAGGTGGCTCCTGCATACCACATCCACAGGCCGCGGAGCAGCTACAGGTCCTCATGGAATATCATGAATTGATAGACATATGGCACCGTCAACATTCCCACAGTAGGGAGGTGACTTGTATCTCTACAGCGGTCCCCACCTGGTCTAGAATCGACTTTTGGCTGGCATCGCACACTATAGGCACCTGGGCCCGCACCGCAGCAGCACTCATCTTGCCCAAACCCTCTTGGATCATGCCCCATTCTTACTAGAATTCTCATTGCCTGATGCACCGAGTAGGGCCTTCAGTTGGATGCCTACTGCTGACTCCCTCAGGGACCAGGTCTGCCGGTAAGAGATTAGGTCTGCAATAACTTAATATTTCTAGATAAATGCCGGCTCGGTGGACTCTGCATCCACATTATGGGAGTGTTGGACCTAGATTACCCAAGCCTACATATGGTAGCTTGGCACAGTAGTGGTCTACAGCTAACTCCAGGCGTTGGCTAAGTACTTACAAGGCTTACCCACAGTAACACATTGATGAACCACTAAAATAAAGACACAACACCTCTGTTTGCAAAAATACCGTTACCTTTTATAAAAATAATATGGCTCTTTGGATTTGAAATCATACAGGTGATAACATCAATGGCTTTTAGGAGTCAACATTACACTTTCACTAGGGGAATTACTTTTCCCTCTTTTAGCTGTGGAAAAAGCAGTAAATCATATACTTTTGTCAAGATTCAGCAGTACATTCAGAGAACTTCTTTGGATAATTAATTGAAGCTCCTAAACTTCACACTCTACAGGGGTACTTTGCATTAATGCACAATGACATCAATAATTCATTAATACAGCCTGCTAATTCATTGGTTATGTTAACACATCCAGGGTTACGCTTCCTAACCCCTTCTCTCCTATGGCACAGAATGAATCTCAAGGGAAGTAGAAAGGTCAAGGCCCTTTATCTGCTTATAGACCTGTTTAAGGTATCTGTCAACCTTTTATCCCCTTTTTACCCAGCACTTCCCTTTTCACACTCCCTCTCTCCTTACTGTCTGGGTGGCAGATATGCCACAGTCCACAGGCCTTCAGCTGGCACCTGCCTCTCGAGCTCCCCCGACCAGCTGCTTCCCTGTGCTGGCGTGGGGAGAGCCTTGCCGGCCTCCTCAGCCCAAGCGCGCTTTCGCCTGTCAGCGCTGGCTAGGGGGCCTCGTTTCAGGCTTAGCGCGGTGATTTCCTGCTTCTGTGGACCGCTAGGGGTTGGATGGGCAGTCGGTTGCTCAAGCGCTAGTTCCTCCAGTGAGCGCTCACAAGTAGGGGATTTCCGCTGACAACGCGGCGCTCAAGAAAGACGTCTGGCGCCACCTCAGGCAACCCGATGGACGCGCTGATCTCTGGGGCATGCGCGTTCCTCGCAATGGCCCCGCCTCTCAGGACGCGCTGCTCGTCGGCGCCTGCGTGTTCCTCACCGGACCTCGTCACGCAGGGAACACTGCACCCCTGGGCCTGCTCGACCCTAGGCCCCTCCTGCTGTAAGAAGCGGTCGCGCTACTGGCTTGCGCGGAAGCGTTTCCTCGCTTCCCCTGACGCGCCTGGTGCCCCCGGGGTCCCGCAGACAGACCACACAGCGCCGCTCCTCACACGCTGACACTTCCCTCACCCGGCTCCAGAGAAAGTATCTTTCTGATCGGGCACTCGCTCCTCCAGGTGTTTCAGGCTCCGCAGTTCCCCAACCACCTCAAGGCGCTTCAAGGGGTCCACAACTGACTCGACACCCTGGTAGGTGCAGCGCTGGGCAGGGCATATAAGACTGAGTTTCAGAAAGCAGGTCCTGTCAGTTTTTACAGGAATGCTGATCCAGAAGGGTCTTTCTTCTCACGTAGCTTGTTTTCTTGGTCAATAATTGATGTCTTGAGAGAGGGATCGGTCAAGGGCTAAAGGGGGAACAATCCTCTGAAGTAACTGTCAGCCTCAATGACAAACTAGCTGCTCTCAGTGTGTCCACCTCCTCTCACCACTGCCTCACTCCTCTACTCTGGGGTCAGCACAAAATGGCTGCTGGTCACTGGCCTTATATAGGTTGGCCTCAGACCTGCAGAAGTCTCTAGTAGATTCCAGAAAGTTCCTTAATGCTATCCTATGGACCTGTTCTCCAGTAGTGTCCGTTATGGCAGTTGGTGGACACCATTTTAGGTCTCTGGAGATCCCTTAGGTTTCAAGGGGGTGACTAGGCCTCACAAGTGATGAGGGAAAAATGGCGTCATCGCCAAGGAACACCTAGCCCCCTGACAGCATAAAAAAACCTCCTGATGGACACATGTAAAATAAAAATAGAAAGTCTGGGAGGCTAAGGGGGACAAAAATAAATCATGGTGGTTAGAGTCTTCCCAGAAGCAGACAGGTCTAACACGCGTCCCCCCCAGCTGAAAGTGGGGAGAACTACCCAACCCCTTGGGAGTCCTCATCACTAAGGCGGAAATACCTGGATAGGCCGTCTGCATTGGCATGGTCTGCCCCAGGTCGGTGTTCCACCCTAAAGTCCATTCCCTGTAGGGAGATGGACCACCTTAGCAACTTGGGATTCTCCCCCTTCATTTGCATCAGCCAACGAAGGGGGCGATGGTCAGTCTGAACTAGGAAGTGCGAACCAAACAGGTATGGTCGTAGCTTCTTCAGAGCCCAAACCACCGCAAAGGCTTCTCTCTCAATTGTACTCCACCTCCTTTCCCTGGGGAGTAGTCTCCTGGACAGGAAGACCACGGGTTGATCCAAGCCCTCATCATTTAGCTGCGATAACACTGCCCCAATGCCATGTTCTGACGCATCTGTTTGGACAATGAATTCTCTAGCAAAATCAGGGGCCTTGAGAATGGGAGCGGAACACAATGCTTGTTTCAAGGTCAGGAAGGCTCGCTGGCAAGCCTCCGTCCAGACTACCCGTCGGGGTTGCTTCTTGGAAGTAAGCTCAGTGAGAGGGGCCACGATAGTGCCATACCCCTTCACGAAGCGACGGTAATATCCAGTGAGGCCCAGGAAGGCTCGGACCTCTGTCTGAGTCTTGGGGGGCTCCCAGGCGATGATAGCCTCAATCTTTGCCTGGAGGGGCTGCACTGTCCCTCTGCCCACCAAGTGACCTAGGTACACCACCGACCCCTGTCCGATCTGACACTTGCTGGCCTTGATTGTCAATCCAGCCTGTTGCAGGGCATGTAGAACAGCTTGCAGATGCTGCAAATGGTCCTCCCAGCTGCTACTGAAGACAGCAATGTCGTCCAGGTATGCAGCAGAAAAAGCTTCCATTCCAGAAAGGACCCTGTTCACCAGCCGCTGAAAAGTGGCAGGGGCATTCTTGAGCCCAAAGGGCATCACGCGAAATTGGTAGTGTCCCTCAGGTGTAGAGAAGGCTGACCTTTCCTTCGCCTCCTCTGTAAGGGAAATCTGCCAGTACCCTGAAGTTAGGTCAAAGGTACTTAAGTATTGAGCAGCTCCCAGCCGGTCAATCAGCTCATCCGCCCGTGGGATAGGATGGGCATCAGTTTTGGTCACTGAGTTCAAGCCTCGGTAGTCCACACAGAATCTCAATTCAGGTGTGGTGCCTGGTGGGGCAGCCTTTGGTACCAAAACCACCGGGCTAGACCAAGGGCTTCCAGAAGGTTCAATCACTCCCAGTTCCAGCATCTTGGCGACTTCACCCTTGATGCTGGCCTTCACCTTGTCCGACAGCCGGTAGATTTTAGACTTCACAGGTGGGCTGTCTCCTGTGTCCACGTCATGGGTACACAGGTGGGTCCTACCTGGGACAAGGGAGAACAGAGAAGAAAATTGCCCCAGGATCTGGCGGCAATCACCCTGCTGTTCAGGAGTTAGGGATGGCGAGAGAATAACTCCCTCCACCGACCCATCCTTTTCTTGGGACGAGAGAAGATCAGGGAGAGGTTCGCTTTCTTCTTCCTCTGCTCCATCGGTTACCATCATCAAGACAACCGCGGGCCTCTCATGATGTGGCTTGAGGCGATTGGCATGCAGCACCCTGTGGGGCTGCCTTGGGGCTTTAAGATCCACCAAGTAGGTGGACTTCCCCTTCTTCTCCAACACCTCAAAGGGGCCTGTCCAACGGTCCTGGAGGGCATTTAGCTCTCCAGGTTCCATCACCCACACCTTCTGTCCAGGCTCCAGTTCCACTGGGTGAGCGTTGTGGTCATACCACTCTTTCATCACCGCTTGGCTGGCCTCCAAGTTGTCTGAAGCTTGCTTCCACAACTTAGCCATTTGGCTCCGGAAGGCCAGCATGTAGCTCACCACGTCCTGGGGAAGTTTTCTGGGAGTCCGTTCCCATCCATCCTTCACCAGGCTGAGAGGTCCCCGTACAGGGTGCCCGTACAAAAGTTCGAAGGGGCTGAAGCCCACTCCCTTTTGTGGCACTTCCCTGTAAGAAAACAAGAGACAGGGTAGGAGGATGTCCCATTTCCTCCGCAGGCTCTCAGGTAGACTCCTGATCATACCTTTCAAGGTTTGGTTAAACCTTTCCACAAGACCATTGGTTTGTGGGTGATAAGGAGTGGTAAACCGATAGGTAACTCCACACTCCTTCCACATAGCCCGCATGTACGCTGAAAGGAAGTTAGTCCCCCTGTCGGACACAACCTCCTTGGGGAAACCCACTCGGGTAAAGATCCCCATCAGGGCCCTTGCCACCACAGGTGCAGTGATGGTCCTCAGAGGTATGGCCTCTGGGTACCGTGTGGCATGATCCACCAAAACCAGTATGAACCGGTGACCAGCTGAAGTTGGTGGATCCAATGGCCCAACAATGTCGATGCCCACCCTCTCAAAGGGGGTGCTAACGACAGGTAGTGGTTCCAGGGGAGCTTTAAGCTTCACTCCTGTTTTCCCACTAGCTTGGCAGGACACACACGTCCGACAGTATGTGTCAGACGCCACTTTCATTCGAGGCCAATAGAAGTGGGGGACAAGCCGGGCAAAGGTCTTGTCCTGTCCTAGATGTCCTGCCAATGGTATCTCATGAGCCAATTCCAGTAGAAAGGCTCTAAAGCATTGAGGGACCACCAAGGCTCTGGCTGAACCGTGGCCAGGTGCCTTGGGCTCACTGTAGAGGAGTCCATCCTCCCAGTAAATCCGGTAGCTCCCTTCAATGTTTCCTGCTGCCTGGGCGTTGGCCTGTTGCCGCAGCCCCTCGAGAGTAGGACACTCTTTCTGAGCTGCACAGAATTCTTCCCTGGAAGGGCCTCCCTCCACATGCCATTCTGTAGGGATGGGTAGGTTCTCCAAGGAAGCAACATTCTCCCCTGTGGACTCCAGATCCACCTCCGCAGGTGGTCCAGCTGTCTCACGAGGCGGAGATGTCGAGGCAGGGTCCTCCGGCCTCTTGTCCGTCTCCTCTCTGGCAGCCGGCTGGGCCATTGTTCCAGGCTCCAGCGTAAGCAACTTTTCCCTTCGGGCAGTTGCTGACCTTGTGCTGACACAAGTCCAGTCAGGGGGTCCCAGCATCTCAGAGTGAGTCTGGTACTCCACCCTCCTCCAAGCATTGTGCTCCATATCATTCCCTAACAGGCAGTCAACAGGCACGGCAGGGCTTACGGCAACTCGAAGTGGACCTGCAACCCCTCCCCACTCAAAGGGAACCTCAGCCACAGGGTAGTGGCCCAATCTGCCGTCAGCCATTACGGCGGGATGGAGTACATCTGGGATGACCTGCTCTGGAGACACCAGCTGACTCCTTACCATAGTCATGCTGGCTCCTGTGTCTCTCAGAGCCTCCCCTCTACGGCCATTGATGGTGACCCACTGCTCATACTTAATAGTATTGGAGGGCAGCTGGGTCTTGGGAACCATCTCCTTATCTCCCAGGGACACTAAAGTGACACCCGCCCGCTCCCCTCCATTAACCAAAGGCATCTCCTCCCCGAGCACTACACTAGTGATTCCCGGGGCTTTTCCTCCAGTGGGAGGGGGTGGTCTTTTTGGGCATCTCACATCTCCTTTATAGTGTCCCACACCACCACACTCAAAACAATGAACAACCCTTGGCTGCTGGCTTTGGCCAGGGGTAGGGTTGCGAGGGGGGTTACTCTTGGGGATGAATCCTCTGCCCCTTCCTTGCGAAGTATTTTGTGGCCCTTTTGAGAACTCCCTCTTAATTTCCCCTCCTTCTTTCTTCTGGGGGGCGCCCTGTCCTTGCTTCTGGGAATTCCCTCCAGTCCCCTTAGTCGACACCCGGGTACTAACCCAGATGTCCGCCTCCTCAGCAAGCTTCCTGGGGCTGGTCAGCTTGCTGTCCACCAGATGCTGTCTTAGCTCGGGAAGACACTTCTCGAGTAGGTGTTCCTTGAGTATGAGGTCATATAGTCCCTCATAGTCCCCTACATCGCTGCCTCTTACCCAACCCTCCAGGGCCTTCCTGGAGTAGTCCAAGAAATCTACCCAGTTTTGTGTGCCCAGCTTGTAGCTGCCCCGGAACTTTTGTCTATATTTCTCAGGGGTCAACCCAAACTTCTTAAGCAGTGCTAGTTTCATAGCCGGATAGTAGGTCTGTTCACTCTGGTCAAGGGCCAACAAAGTATCCCTGCCAGTGGGGGGCATGTATTTGTATAACCCACCTCCCCAGTGGACTTCCAGAATCCCATGGGCCCTCAGCGAGACCTCGTAGGCGGCTAGCCATTTAGCAATGTCGTCGCTGGGTACATAACAAGCCATAATGTCTTTTGGTAGGTACGGTCTAGGTTCTCGGGTGTTGGTTTGGTTATCGCTGCCACCATTCTCTGGTTTGGGGGTACGTAAGTTTAGGGCTTGCAAATCCATCTCCTTGATGGTCCGCTCATGCTCCAACCTCTTTTCCTCCCTCACCATGTCCATCCTGGCTAGTTCTATTCTCATCCTCCTCTCCTCCCTTCTGTCTTCTAACTCGGCGTCAGTCAGGCCCCTCTCTGACACACTACTGCCCACTCTAGAAGGTGTTCTAGGACCGGTTACAAGGTTCTCCCCTCCCGCCTGGTACAGTGTTGTGGTCTCCAGGACAGTGTCCTTGTCACTCTCTTCAGGATCTACCTCCTCCCCGGAATGAGCCTCTACCCATGCCCGAATACTGGTCAGCAGCTCAACTTTTCTGGCGCCTTTCTTGAAGAACACCCCCTGCTGCTGACACCATTCTTTCAATTGGTTCACAGTATAATTGTCTAGCTCTTCCACATTTATCTCCATTCTTATTTGAAGTATAAAATGCTATACAGGAGAAATCCACAGAGTGACCTGAGGTCAACCTCCACCCACCGCCAGAAGTCAATTTAGAAAAACCAAAAATGTAAATTAGGAGGGCCGCAGGGAGAAAACTCCAGGTGGGGTCTCGTGGTTGTCACCGTGTTACTAATAAGTAAGTGTAAGTACAGATCCGCTATCCCACCGCTGAAACACCAATTATGTTGGACCTAGATTACCCAAGCCTACATATGGTAGCTTGGCACAGTAGTGGTCTACAGCTAACTCCAGGCGTTGGCTAAGTACTTACAAGGCTTACCCACAGTAACACATTGATGAACCACTAAAATAAAGACACAACACCTCTGTTTGCAAAAATACCGTTACCTTTTATAAAAATAATATGGCTCTTTGGATTTGAAATCATACAGGTGATAACATCAATGGCTTTTAGGAGTCAACATTACACTTTCACTAGGGGAATTACTTTTCCCTCTTTCAGCTGTGGAAAAAGCAGTAAATCATATACTTTTGTCAAGATTCAGCAGTACATTCAGAGAACTTCTTTGGATAATTAATTGAAGCTCCTAAACTTCACACTCTACAGGGGTACTTTGCATTAATGCACAATGACATCAATAATTCATTAATACAGCCTGCTAATTCATTGGTTATGTTAACACATCCAGGGTTACGCTTCCTAACCCCTTCTCTCCTATGGCACAGAATGAATCTCAAGGGAAGTAGAAAGGTCAAGGCCCTTTATCTGCTTATAGACCTGTTTAAGGTATCTGTCAACCTTTTATCCCCTTTTTACCCAGCACTTCCCTTTTCACACTCCCTCTCTCCTTACTGTCTGGGTGGCAGATATGCCACAGTCCACAGGCCTTCAGCTGGCACCTGCCTCTCGAGCTCCCCCGACCAGCTGCTTCCCTGTGCTGGCGTGGGGAGAGCCTTGCCGGCCTCCTCAGCCCAAGCGCGCTTTCGCCTGTCAGCGCTGGCTAGGGGGCCTCGTTTCAGGCTTAGCGCGGTGATTTCCTGCTTCTGTGGACCGCTAGGGGTTGGATGGGCGGTCGGTTGCTCAAGCGCTAGTTCCTCCAGTGAGCGCTCACAAGTAGGGGATTTCCGCTGACAACGCGGCGCTCAAGAAAGACGTCTGGCGCCACCTCAGGCAACCCGATGGACGCGCTGATCTCTGGGGCATGCGCGTTCCTCGCAATGGCCCCGCCTCTCAGGACGCGCTGCTCGTCGGCGCCTGCGTGTTCCTCACCGGACCTCGTCACGCAGGGAACACTGCACCCCTGGGCCTGCTCGACCCTAGGCCCCTCCTGCTGTAAGAAGCGGTCGCGCTACTGGCTTGCGCGGAAGCGTTTCCTCGCTTCCCCTGACGCGCCTGGTGCCCCCGGGGTCCCGCAGACAGACCACACAGCGCCGCTCCTCACACGCTGACACTTCCCTCACCCGGCTCCAGAGAAAGTATCTTTCTGATCGGGCACTCGCTCCTCCAGGTGTTTCAGGCTCCGCAGTTCCCCAACCACCTCAAGGCGCTTCAAGGGGTCCACAACTGACTCGACACCCTGGTAGGTGCAGCGCTGGGCAGGGCATATAAGACTGAGTTTCAGAAAGCAGGTCCTGTCAGTTTTTACAGGAATGCTGATCCAGAAGGGTCTTTCTTCTCACGTAGCTTGTTTTCTTGGTCAATAATTGATGTCTTGAGAGAGGGATCGGTCAAGGGCTAAAGGGGGAACAATCCTCTGAAGTAACTGTCAGCCTCAATGACAAACTAGCTGCTCTCAGTGTGTCCACCTCCTCTCACCACTGCCTCACTCCTCTACTCTGGGGTCAGCACAAAATGGCTGCTGGTCACTGGCCTTATATAGGTTGGCCTCAGACCTGCAGAAGTCTCTAGTAGATTCCAGAAAGTTCCTTAATGCTATCCTATGGACCTGTTCTCCAGTAGTGTCCGTTATGGCAGTTGGTGGACACCATTTTAGGTCTCTGGAGATCCCTTAGGTTTCAAGGGGGTGACTAGGCCTCACAAGTGATGAGGGAAAAATGGCGTCATCGCCAAGGAACACCTAGCCCCCTGACAGCATAAAAAAACCTCCTGATGGACACATGTAAAATAAAAATAGAAAGTCTGGGAGGCTAAGGGGGACAAAAATAAATCATGGTGGTTAGAGTCTTCCCAGAAGCAGACAGGTCTAACAGGGAGCCATTTAAAACTGTGCATTGCCAAGCAGGCGGGAGTCCTGCCTTCGCTTAGAGAGGACCTCAGCCACCTTGAGAGGGAGATACGGGGGCTTGAAGCAGAGTATTTCGCGACTAATCAGCTAGTGACCCTAGGGCAAATATGGGAAAAGGTGGTAGAAGTTGAGGAGGCAGCATGCAGAGAGACACATTATCTGGGGAGGGAGGCACCTGCCCGCCAATACGGTGAGGGGGGCCGTGCAGGGAATACTCTGGCTGGCCTCCTCAGAAATCCATCGGCAAATGAATACATCAGTGAGGTACGTGTCGGTGACGTAAGGTCTGTTGTGGGACAGGAGGCTTTACAGGCGGAAATGCTTGCCTTCTACTCCTCACAATATACCGTCCGTCAATCAGAAGCACACCCTGACCTGCCCCCCTTCCTTGATTCGATTGAATTGGTATTTCCAAGCTTAAATATTTGGATGAGCTGTACTCAGAGGAGGAGGTGATTGGTGTGATCCGGACAAGGCCTGAGGACAAAGCACCGGGATTGGATGGACTCACGTCCACTTTCTACAAACAGTATGCACCACTCCTTGCCCCCACTTCCTGAACATGTACTAGGACTCACTGGAGTGGGGGTGGAGTGCTCCCCCCTCTCTTAGAGAGGCATTTATAGTGACCATTATGAAACCAGATGAGGACCCACAGCTGTGTGACTCATACTCAATGATTAATCTTGATAATAAAATAAAATCCTTGCAAAACTGAGGGCCGCTCGATTGCTCCCATTACTCCATACTGTGCTGAGACCTGATCCTTGCATTTTATTCCCCAGAAGGGGCACTTCTCACAACCTTTGCACTTTGTCTTTTTGGATGCCTCCAAGGCATTCGATAACTTGGGATGGCTGTAGCTTTTTACACTTCTCGCCCGTATTGGCCTGAGTCCTGCCTTTTTAAAAAAAGTTGCTCTGCTGTAATCTACTACAACTGCGAAATTACAGCTCAATGGAGTGGTCTCCCCCCCCCCCAACAAAGGTGGCTCGAGGTACGAGACGGGGGTGCCTTCTGTCACACCTCGTCTTTGCTGTGGCTATGGAGCCGTTGGCGTCTAAATTGCGACAGCACCATGCAGAGCGCAACCTGATCTTCGCCCCACGGGTGATCCTGGTGTCCATGTACGCAGATGATGTGACTCTATGCGTTAGGCACCCCGTGACCAATCCGGACCCCCTCATTCGTGAAATCATCAGGTTTGGTGGCTTCTCTGGCATTAACATAAACTGAGGAAAGTCCACAATTTTCCCGCTCACAGCTGCCATGGACACGTTCCAATCAGAATTTCTACTCAAATGGCCAGAATCCCCAGTGAAATACCTGGGTGTCTGGCTCAGTCTGGACCCTGAGGAGCTGTGGTGTTCCAATTATGATACACTCAAGGAATGTCCGAAGAGCCGGCTGACCCGCTGGAAGATGCTCCCGTTGTATTTGGCGGCGCAAATGGCAATTGCCAAAATGGTGATACTACCCAAGTTCCTGTATGTTTTTGTCAATCTCCAACTTCCTCTCACAGCGGAATTCACGAGGAGGCTCCGCTCAAATCTAATACCCTTGTATGGGCGGGTGGGCAACCCTGAGTGGCATAGGAAACTCTTACACTTCCATTTGAGCAAGAGGGTTTGGGGGCCCTGGACATGGAGTTGTCTTATTACTGCGCACAGGACAGATTCAGGTTCCACTGGATTTACCCAACCCCATTCATGGCACACACTGCCCCTGAAAGTGACCGGGCGGACCCGACCCGGCTGCACATGGCATTGTACAAGCCCAGAGCCGCCCAGAGGCTGAGATTAATATGTTTGGCTGCACAGTATGGGCGTGGTGGAAACTCACTAGACACCCGCATAACCCTTTAATGCCAACGACTAGGTAATCTGCCGATGCAAATGATGGGGCAGGCGTTTTCCGGAAAGCGTCTTCATTTACATGGATCCTGCCCTCGGGGATGAACGCAGGGGTCTTTTAGAATTAATGATGTACTTTCAGTTAAGGGCAGTGCTGAATGCTCTATACTATTCATTCCTGATTGCACCACCAACATTCCGAGTCCTAGAAGAGTTCCTTGCTTACCCCTCACCCCGTACATTCATAGCACGCTTATATTCAGTAATGCAGTATGAATCTCCAATAAATATTCCCCCTGCTCAGCGCGAATGGGAGAAATACCTGGGAGTTCCTTTTGTGGTGGGTGTATGGGCCTACTGCTGTGCACAGGCCAGGGAACTGTCACCCAACTATAGATTGAGAATTATACATTTTAAGTTTAATCATAGGTTTTATAGGGCCCGTGTGTGGCTGCATAGAGCTGGGCGGATACACGATGTGTGCGTTGCTGGACGCCGGAGGCCTCCTTCCTGCACCTAGCTTGGGAGTGTCCGGCTGTTGTCGGGTACTGGGGTGGCATCTTTGATGTATTGGAGGAAATGACGAGTTATAGATTTGACCACCATCCGCTTACTTCCCTCCTGGGATATGTATAAAAAGTGCCGTCGGAAAAAAGGAAGCTGGCGGCTATGCTGTTGTTCTTGGCTAAGAGGCAGGTGGAAATTTTCTGGGGCCGCAAGCACAAACTAAGTGTGAAAGAATGGCTGGAGGACGCAGCATTTTGCCATAACCAGCTATCTGAGTTTTGGGAATTAATTCCTGTGCAGGCATGCCCTCAGAATATATGGAAGCCATGCATGGCTACCTTGGAGCCCTTCCTCCTGATCAAGCGGAGGCACCCAATACAAATGAGCAGGCATATTTGAAACAACCATTACAACAAAGTCATTACAACGCACTACCTTTAGAACGTGGGTGTTACAACGCAACAGCATTTATATCGAATGCCATTACAACGCAGACATTACAACGTCTGTCACTAAAACATGTGCCATTTCAAAGCATACCATTGCTATGATTACTTTCAGTAATCCCCATTACTCTTAGTCCTACTCGTCCTCGACCCAGTCATCACTCATGAGGTATCCCACAAGACAGGAAACAAAGCAGGAAACGCTTTTAGGCTCCACCCCCCCCTCCTGCCAGGTGCTATATTACTCCCAACCACTAGAAGCACTTCCTAACACACCAAGCAACAAAGGCCTGGATAGGGAGGGAGGGTGGTAAGTATGACTGGGTTGAGGACGAGTAGGACTAAGAGTAATGGGGATTACTGAAAGTTATCATAGCATTACCTCTACGTCCCTCGTCCTCGACCCAGTCATCACTCATGAGGCATACAAAAGCAACGCCCAAGTAGGCCTTTGGCACACCCAACACAGCAAACACAGACCAGACACAAAGGAGTGCAGCAAGTGAAAGAGTAAAAACACACAGACTCAGAGCGAGGGGGCAATCCCCACAGCTTGCAACACCCCACGACCAAAATCGGTCCGGCCAGAAAGGGCACAATTCAACTGGTAGTGTCTCACAAAAGTGGATTCGGAGGCCCAAGCGCCAGCCCGACAGACTTCATCAAGAGAAACACCATGGAAAGAGGCAGACACGCCCCGAGTGGAACGCGCCTGAACCCCAGCAGGACAAGGCAAACCAGCACCGAGAGAAGCCAGAGAGATGACGGCCATAATCCAGCGACCCAAAGTAAGACGGGAGGCAGCCTTACCCCGACCAGACAAACCAAAGGTCACAAAGAGGGAGTCAGAGGAGCGAAACTCCACAGACCTAGCAACTGAAACAGACAAGGCACGTTTCAGATCCAAAGAATGAAGCAAAAGCCGAGAAGGAGGAGAAGGACACAAAGAAGGAAGAACCATCTCCTGAGAGGAATGAAAACGAGAGCGGATTTCGGGGAGAAACCCGGGAACCACAGAGAGGACCACAGCGTCATCCAGAAATCGCAAAAACGGGGAAGAACAACGCAAGGCTGTAAGTTCCCCCAGCCGTCTCGCAAAAGTAGTAGCAAGGCACGGATAGCAGACCATTGACCCCACAAGGTAGACAAAGCAAAGCGCTTCCGAAATCCATCCAGAAAAAACTGAAGAAACGAAGACACAGGGCAAGAAGTAGGAGACAGAACAAGAGAGGAACACTACCCAGAAAAAGAAGTCCAGTGTTTGGAATAAGAAGCCAAAGTAGAATTCCCACGAGAGGCCTGCATCACAGATATAACGTGGTCGGGCAGACCATGGACCCCAAGAGACAACTGTTCAACCTCCAGACCGCCAGACCGCCAAGGAGAGAGGAACCAGAAGGGCGTGAGACGGGGACCTCAGAGGAGAGGGGCAGCGGGCAGAATCCAAGGAGGACCCACAGCCAGACCCAGCAACAGAGGAAACCAAGAACTCCCCCTCCAGTGCGGGAGAACAGCCACCCCCTGAGCCCCCTCCCACCAAACCTTCAGCAAGAAGGCAGGAATCAGAGGAAAGGGAGGAATGGCATAAAGAAGCCAAGGAGGCCACTGAAGAGACAAGGCAACTACCCCATCAAGCGCCCCACTCCGGGGTCCTGGAGCAGAACAGGGGAACCAGGGTATTGGACCATTGGAGAGCAGCTACAATGGCCAGCAACACAGGCACAGGAACAGCATAGTCCAAGACAGGAAAGGGGACCCACCACTGAACATGCCACAGCAGAGGACGCAGATGAACCCCGGCCCAGGTGACGGTGAAGACAGATGCATCCATGTGACCCTGAACCTCCAGCCACTATAGGAGGGGAGCCGCAACAACAACTGGGGAAATAGAACCCGGGAGTCCGGCAGAAACACCTTGACCAGAACAGAGTCGAACACGGCCCCGAGGAAGGACCTCCGGGCGGCAGGCACAAGTTGACACTTCGGCAAGTTTATTAAGAACCCATGATCCCTGAGTGTAGACATGGTATACACTTGTTACAACCCATTTTTTACAACGCACTACCACTACAACGCAGGCATTACAACGCATACCATTACAACACATTGCGCTGGGGGGCGCTCTAGGATAGGGAATAAGTATAATTTACTATCCAACACCTTCCCTAGGGTCCACGGGGACTGGAGTTAGAATAGTAAATTATACTTACCACTATCCAGCACCTCAAAGCGCTATGCGTTGTAACGGTATGCGTTGTAAATACCGCATTGTAATGGTATGCGGAGTAAAAGTATGCGTTGTAACGTCATACATCCTCTAGACATGGTCAAGAGAAGGTGGCGAGACAAGATCTCCAGAGACGGGGCCTGGACCATCCAGTCGTCCAGACAGGGGAACACGGACACTCCCAGGAGATGGAGTTGCGCCACCAAGGGAGCCACCACCTCGGTGAATACCTGGGGGGCGGACCGTAGACCAAAAGGAAGGACGCAGAATTGCCAGTGCCGACCCTCCAGGCAGAAGCGCAGGAATCTGTTGTAGGACACTGGTAGAACACTCTGGTAGAGATTAGAACACACACAGGTATTCTGGGAAGCTGAGTAGGTGAAAACACTGAGGAAGGGCTAATGACTACTGTCAGCCATATTACAAGAAGAATCAATATACAACAGAATCCCTGATCCCCCACAGCCATGGGAATGTGAAGATAAGCGTCCTGGAGATCGAGAGTGGAGAACACCCACCCGGACTGGATCCGTGGAATCACACTTTGTAGAGTCTCCATCATGAACGGGATCTTTGTTACAAACGAGTCCTGACCCCGAAGGTAGATGACCACCCGGAAACCCCCCGTGATCTTCGGAACCACAAAGATGATGGAGTACACACCCATCCCCAGTTCCCTCCGAGGCACAGGGACATCCGCATGCTTGCTGACCAAAAGACGAACACCCTCCAGCTAGGCCAAACAGCGGGAGGCGTCCCGAGGAGTCGGAGTCACCACCACCCCGGAGGGAGGGTGGAGTAGAGGGGAGGGAATTCGATCCTGTAACCCCGAGACAAAACATCCCGCCCCCATTTGTCGGAGGTCGTCAATCGCGAAGCAGGAAGAAACAGCTGAAGTGTCCCACCAACCACAGGTGGACCACCAGCGAGACCAATCTCCGGGACGCCATAGTCAGGAGAGCTGCGGGACAGACCCAGCACCCCACTGGGAGTGCTTCTGAAACTTCAGCGGAAAGGACCGGCCAGTGCCACGCTGACTCCTGAAGGAAGACTGCTGAAACCTGGAAGGCTGGCGGAATGACCTGGCACCAGAGAAGGAGGAACCCTCACGGGACAGAAGCTGACAAAAAGACAAGGAATGCTTGCGCTCCTTACACACCATATGAAGCTTATCCTCAAGAGAGTCACCAAACAGACGGGTACCAGTGAAAAGCAACCAAAAAGCCATGGAACGTTGAGCCGCGTCCGCCTTCCAATCCCACAGCAACAGGTTCCGATGGGTAGCTATGGAGGAACCACAGGACATAGCAGAAGCCCTCATCGAAACAATTGTGATGTCCGATAAGCATTCAGTTTGGCGCTCTATGGACTCCAGCAAGTCCGGACAGCTGCCACCCTCCTGCATCGTGGAAAACAGGGTCTGGAAAGCAGACAACAAAGACTGGGCAACATAGGCCCCATA
Organism: Lissotriton vulgaris; assembly: GCF_964263255.1. NCBI lineage: Eukaryota > Metazoa > Chordata > Amphibia > Caudata > Salamandridae > Lissotriton > Lissotriton vulgaris. The sequence goes on from NW_028243097.1 coordinate 64,047, forward strand.
AAGGTCAGATCGAATAGCAAGGTGAGAGCCAGCATAAGATTCTTTAAAGCTCATTGATCTTTTTATCCACGCCGTCCCTCAAGATGTTATCATCCGCCATGGAAGGACACCCCACAAGACCAGCCACAACGGAGCCCACCGGGACAGAATCAGGCAAGGAGTCCGCCATATCCTGTAATGGATAAAGCTCAGACAGAAACCTGGGCATGGTGATGTGATCCGGTTCCATCCATTCCCTCAGCAGGAAATCCAACACATAAGGGTGTACCGGCAGAGAAGAGGCAACAGGCCTCCCAAACTTCGGCAAGACCGAATCCTGAGAGGTGCTGGGCGCAGTAGTAACAGGCAACCCCATATTCACCCGAACATGGGAAAGGATATCAGACAAGAGATCCCTGGAAATGTACTAGCCCTGAAGCTCAGCAGCAGCAGGAGAAGACCCATCAGAATCAACAGAGTTGAGGAAATGTCCGAGTAAAAGTCAGCAGCACCAGAAGGACCACCAACAGCCTTCTTGCCCGCCATCATATCAGACAGCGTCACCAGGATAAGGCTTTTAATCCGACCAACATCCACCCTGGCCTGCTTCACAGGAGTAGCCGAGTCCTCACGGCATAGGAGAAGAATGCTTCCTCTTACGAAGATGCATGCCAATAATGAACAAAATAATAGCAGCAGTTAACACAACATACTCACGCCCAGAATATATAAAGAGGGAGAAAACAAACCAATCAGCCATCCATGGAGGAAGGAAACCAAAGAGGCCGAAAAAGTCTTCAAAATGACCAATCACAACACCAGACCCAGGGAAGGGAAAGCCCGAAACCGAAACCGGCAAAACGAACCCAGTAACGGCCAAGCCGCCAGCCAAACATAATGGAGGCCGCAGCGAACCAGGAATCCGATGAGAGAGGAAGGGGGCGTCACCCAAAGGGAACCCGCGGCCAACAGACAGCGCGGCCCGTCAAGGCAGCATCCAGCTGCAGGAAGAGCGCCCAGCGCAACGACAGGGGCGCCAGAGCCCACCAAGGTGTCCGGCGGAAAGGAGTGACTGCACTAGCGAGGAACGCCCCGGGGGGGAAACTTAACCAAAGCGCGCCCAAGACACCGCCAAGCGCTAAGATAACAACCGCCTACCTTCACCGTCATCTGCAGCAGGATCGGCACATCCGCTCCATGAGGCTCAGAAGGACCGGGCTCCAGCGGAAACGGAGGACCTCATCATCCACAACGATCCGGACACCACGCAGCACGAAACCGGGCAGCAAGAACAGGAAGACCCGCTGAGCCACGCAACACAGGTCTCCCGAGCCTAGGAGGAGACAGGGAAGCCCAGCAGCCCAACTCCACAGCATCCCACGATGGTCCACAGGAGCCCCCAAAGCCCAGGAGAGGAGGAAGCCACAGGACAAGCGAAGCAGGTAAGTGCCCGCCACTCACCCAAGCGTCTCCCATCAAGTAAACCACCGAAAGGAAACAAAACAGGGTGTGCTTCTAGTGGTTGAGAGTAATATAGCACCTGGCAGGAGGGGGGGTGGAGCCTAAAAGCGTTTCCTGTTTTGTTTCCTGTCTTGTGGGATACCTCATGAGTGATGACTGGGTCGAGGACGAGGGACGTAGAGGTAATACAATGTATGCCATTACAACACATACCATTACAACGCATGCCATTACAATGCATTATAAGTTAAGTAATGAAGTTTTTTTTTGTTTAGGGCGGGTATGGGTTTGGGGGTACATAGGAATAGTAATTGTTACCCCTACATTATCCAACACTTACCCTACCTTTCTGATTTACAGTGGAGGAAAAGCCCCCTCACCCTCCTTCACCCCTCTGGTGTAGTAATGTATCCAGTGACTCCTCGTTTCATCCTTCTGTTTTAGAATGAACAATGCACCCTCTCCCCATTTCACCTTCCACTCCCTGAGGAATAGCATGGTTTCACTTTTTCACCCTCCTCCCCCAGAGCTGGTCTTTGCTCAGATAGCCCATGGGTGACAACACATTTGGCACCCGGGCTGCTGCTCGTCAATACAGCAAGAAGAAACAGAGGAGGGCCTGTTTCTACTCACAGGTCAGTTGCTAACTCCCGCAGTGACTATGTTGTAGAGTAAACGTGATGAGCCTCAAATACACAATACTTTTCCCAGAATAACCCCAGCAACCAATTTCTGTCCCCCTTAGGTCCTCGGATGGATCTTGTTCTGTGCTGAAAGGCACTAGAAGATTTAGGGGATGAATTATTATCATATGAGAACCTGGAATAAGATAATAGTTAGCATTTATTCATTACCAAATGGACTGTTTAGGCAGAATCTGTTCAGGTCAAATAAATTTAGTAAACAGACAAAATGACCTCAACCAATGAGTGAAACAGAATTAGCAGAATAATTAACTCAAATAGATTTACGATTTATAGAATTTTAATAGGAATTACTAAAGCTGTAAGAATCAAGCTTAAAGGGAAATTCTTCCTCCGCTGAGGGAGATTGTATCATGAGAAATTACAGCCTGATTCATGTAGCTAAATTGCACTCGCAAAGGGCCAGATTCTCAGAATCTGGCCCTTTGCGAGCGCAATTTTTGCATTTGGTATTCATGATACCAAATGCAAAAATCGCTATTTAAGAATTCGCATATTTGCGTGGAATGGCATTTAAGGAATCTCTAATAGAGATTCCTTAAATGCTATTCATGACACACAACAAAATAGCGATATTGGACATTTGGGGCCGCTATTTACCGACAGGTCAGACCTGTCGGTAAATAGCAAAAACTCAGAAAAATGCTTTTAAAAGCAATTTTCAAAGTTGCATGTAGCACACACACATGTCCTTTGGACATGTGTGTGCGCAACACCTGTCCAAAAGTGCATTTTAGGGGTGCTACAGGGCGTCCTTTGGACACCCCTGTCACCCTTAAAATCGCTATCTCAGTTGCGAGTAGCAAATTGCTACTCGCAAATCCCCATTCATTCCAATGGGCCTCTTGGCCCATAGGAAGGAATGGGGAGTATTTGTGAGTAGCAAATTGCTACTCGCAAATAAAGAACATGTAGGAATCGCTATTTAAGTAGCAATTCCTACATGAATGCCGTTTTGCGTGTCCTCAATAGCGAATCGCTATGATTCGCTATTAGGGACACGCAAAACGGCCCGTACATGAATCAGGCTGTTAGTCTTTTAAAGCATATAACCCTCATGCAAACCCTATGGATGTAAGTTCAGAAATCACCAAAATGACCAGTTCCAGTTCATGAACAGGTTCGTCTGTGCCTGGCTGCACTGTAGCATCAAATGCCACAGCTGTTGTCGAAAAACCTTCCAGCCGTAAAAGTTTGATTTTCGCAAGCATACCAGCCGGCAGCAAGCGCAGCAATATCTCTCAGCTTGCGTTCGTTTCTGGAAGTTCAAACCATCAGTTTCTGTATCACAATGTGGGTCGAGAAGGAGGGCAAGATATGGACCGCTCCTGTCCGCACTTTAGGCAATTATACTCCATCGATTTCTGGTTGACACTACTTGACATCACCAATGTGATGGTACCATTCTGGCCCATTGGTAAGTTTCTAGAGGATGATATTATGTAGTAGGTAAAGTGTACAAATCCGGAAGATTAAGCAATCCATTACTTTGCATGTTACATTAGACCACACATTTTTATTCTGATTGGTTATGACTTCTAGGAAGTAGGTGAGTCCATGCTCTCCTCCTTTGTCAGTCCCTTCCCAAGCATGTACTCTAGGAAGTAACACGAAAACAACAAAACCCCTGCACTGGAAAGAAGCAGTAATTTCTAGGTGATTTACAGTTTCAAATGAGAGAAGTAAACCGAGCACATCAAGACTTTGGAAGGTCGACTGATATGTACAATAATAAAGTTCAAAAAATGTAGAGTTCTTGGTGTATAGCAACGGTTTAATGTTCCTCTGTACTGGCCAACACGTGTTTCATCGCAGGGAACAGACTGCGAATCTTCAGGGCCTCATAAGCTATGAAGCGAAAACGGGGGTGATTTGGCCAATCGGATGCGCAGAGCAAAAAGCGTTATTCGCATATTTGGCAGTCTCTCATTCGAGTTCAAATGGAGGCCACAACCGGGAGGAGAAGTTTTAGCGCAGTGGCGCTCGAAAACATAGACAGGCGGGTACACCTGGCTAAACGCAATCCCCCTCCTGTATTTCCCGGCGCCGTGTTTCAAAAGACGGTCTTCCCCCCCCCGTTTTCGCTTCATAGCTTATGAGGCCCTGAAGATTCGCAGTCTGTTCCCTGCGATGAAACACGTGTTGGCCAGTACAGAGGAACATTAAACCGTTGCTATACACCAAGAACTCTACATTTTTTGAACTTTATTATTGTACATATCAGTCGACCTTCCAAAGTCTTGATGTGCTCGGTTTACTTCTCTCATTTGAAACTGTAAATCACCTAGAAATTACTGCTTCTTTCCAGTGCAGGGGTTTTGTTGTTTTCGTGCAATTAGTGTGGATCTGTTGGGTCCCACCCCGAGCGGTTACGAGGGATTACCGCCCGCCCTTTTTGCCTGGAGTGCTGTACTCTGTAGTTACATATACCTTGCGGTTACCCAGGTGTGCGCCTGGTCATATCTGGAATTACCCAAAACCCTCCCAGTTGTATTCTAGGAAGTAACACATTTGTTGCAAGTCCGTCCAGTAAGCTACAAGCCTAAAAGGAATTATTGAGTGTTAGAGCAGAAGTAGAAACTTAACAAAAAGTTCTCTTAGGCTTCTAGGCTCTAGGCTTTCTTGTTCATGCTAGAAAGGAAAAGATATTTTGAGGCCTATATGAAATGCAGCTTGTGTGTGCTGAATTGCGCTAAAATATGAATTTCATATTACTGAATACAATTTATTAGTTCTTCATTTTTATATCAATTAATAATTGCATCTACATTAGCAAGTATACAGTACTTATATTAAAAAAAGTATAACTTTATATCAATTCACATATTAGTTTTATTAATACTCTTTTCATGTTACAAGCTTATTACACCATTCAGTAATTGAAACATTGCTAAGCTAAATTTTACGAAACACAAATTATTATAGCATTGGTTATCTCATCAATATCGGTGCTCACATTCCATTTTCTCAATACCTAAAACGACTTTATTCATAGACGTAATTAATTTCTATATTATCGTTTGCCTGTTATTGTTCATTTATGCATAAAGAAAATACATATCAATATCTTTATTAACTTCTCATTAGTTCGTCAGTGGTTAGGTATCATCACAAATCTACTTCTAACATTGTGCATGCTTTTATGATGCAGTATCTAGATCAAACTTCATTTGCGTGCACGGTTCCTAAAGCATGATAACTCTACACACAGTTGTCATATCTGTAAATTATTGTCATAAGTCCTTTTTCCAGAGAGAATTCATCGAGATCAGATGAACGATAACATCCAGGCTGTGCCTCTCCAACCCACCTGAATTACCCCCACCTTACCGCCTCCACACAGGTGACAAGGAGGTGGTGGGGTAACGGGGTGTGACCATGTGGGATGGCAGGGGGGTGAGAGGGAGATGGGGAGACAAAGGGACTTTAGGAAGATTCACTGGAGCCGGTCAGAGGGAGGTGCTAAGAACAACCTTCATGCAGACAGGTCAGTGGCCCCTCTGCAGGTTGTCTCCACCCCTCGCATGGACTTGAACCCACGACCCAAGGCAGGAGCCTGTTTCTGTACAAGGCAGCGGCACAGGCGCTGAGCCCATCGTGCTGCATGATGGTACTGAAGGAGCCTGACCCCTAGCGACAGAACAGAGCACTGCAGCGTATGTCCTTTCAAGTACAATTTAGTGGTATTAACCTCGGGGCATATTATCAAGGGGGTTTATCTCCGCTTTTTTGGCTTTAAAAGCCAAGAAAGCGGAGATAAAATTATCTCCCTATTACCAAGCTGTCGCTAACACCAGTTAGCGACAGCTAATAGGAGATAGCGACCATCTTGGGCCCCGCTTTGCATGTGAGTGATATTTATCACTAATGACATGCAAAGTGGGCGTGCCAGTCGCTAACATCGCTATCTCCTATTACCAACTTTTGGAGATATTCGCGCTAAGTGCGAATATCTCCAAAAGCTAACACCTGCCCTGAGCAGTTCTTAGCCATGTTATCCAATGGGAGGTGGATAACATGGCTAAGAGCATTTGCTCGATACATGAATATCGCGCGATATTCAGGGATAAAAATCGCCGATGGCGATAATATTTGTCTCGGAATGCGTGCAATACAACTACTTTAATACAATAAAGCAGACAATTCCTCCAGGAAATGCCTTTCAAAAATTCTAACGTTTAATAAATCACTGCCACACGAAGTGCAAGTGACCACTAACTCGTAAGGAATTTTGATCGGAAATACACTTCAGGACAACCTTAACAACCTAATAATTATATTCACCTAATAATGATAGTGTCACGCCTCCGCTTTTTGCAATCAACAATCTATAGTATAGTAGACCAACATACTGTAGTACATATGAATCAATACATTATTTTTAATCCACAAAAATGAAAGAGATGTTCCATGTGGAGCTGTATGTAGATACGGCGCAAAGGATTGTGGGGAGTGTGGGTGTTGCTTATGGCCGGGGATGCTGCTGAGCTGCCTTCAGACTGGACTCGGAAGAGGCCACGTGATTGGACCTCGGGTGCTGCTGCTGCTTTTACCGCCGGCCTGGCCATGCATGAGAGGGGAGACTGCCCGGGGTACCAGGCGCGGTGGGTTCCTCTCTCCTGGAGCCGCTGCAGAGCAGTGCTTGTCCCGGTTGCCTCCTCTGCCAGGGTGACCAGGCGTCCCGGTTGTAGTGTAATATCTGGTATCCCCGTGGGATCGTGTATCCCCTTCAGCCGTCTTCGGAGAATTCTGTCAGCACGGGCAGGATCAGACAGAGATGTAGAGAGCCGCTCGGGCTCTCCCATACATTGTAGCACAACACACACGCATGCACGCATACCCCAACAAGCAGAAGCAAAGCCAAACGGCTCCAGTTCAAGCGAATCCACACGGCTGGAAAGCGCCAAGCCCCGTACTCTGCGGTCACAGCCCGGAGGGGGGAAGAAAGCACAATTCCTACCTGCCGAGGAGTGAAAGGAAATAAACAAGCACAGGCTAAGCCAAGTGACAGTGCTGCCAAACTCACCCCGAAGGGAACATAGGGCAGCGTAGGCATCCTCACATCTACCACGAACCCCGGCCAGCCGGAACACCTGGGCGAGAGGCTCCACCGCACGGGGACCAACCGGCAAGCTTTAGAAGGGCCAAGAGAGGACTGAACCATGTCGGTAACAGCGCCAGGAGCGAGCCAAGATGGGGCAGGCCAAAACCTACCTCCAGTGGCCGCACCACCACCAGTGATAGCCGCGCCGCCACCACAGGCCCAGAACCAAGCCGGAGCCCCCACACTGATGACACCCACCCACCTACACTCTGGCGCAGCACCCATTCCCCCGTTTAGCGAGGCGACAGACCCTGCAACGGCGGCGATAAGATGGAAGGCGTGGGTTGGGAGGCTCAACCTATACTTCAAAGGCACCAGGGAGACGGACAGAACTGTAAAAAGGTCGCTCCTCATCCTGTACGGTGGGCCAGAGATTTACGAGCTGTTCGAGTCGCTCCCCAACACGGGACCCGAGCATGACTATGACGCCGCGGTCGCGGCACTTAATGCACACTTTGATCCCCAGCTCAACAATGATTTTGAAAAATTCAAATTCAAACAAGCGTGGCAAACGGAGTCGGAGTCCGTCAACATGTACTACCATAGGCTACGCCGGCTTGCGATCACCTGCCCGTTCACCAACCCACGGGAGGAAATCCGAGACAAAATCATAGTGGGCTGCAAGTCTAAACTCCTGAGAAAACTCATTCTCCGCCAACCGGGCATATCGCTAGACGAAATACTGGTCCTAGCTAGGTCACACGAGCGATCCGACGCAAGGGCGGAGGAGATGGAGGCTGCGCTACGCACACCGGTGATCGCCCCAGCCTGCGCGAGGACGACACCGATTAAGGAGGAGAAAATTGACGCAATCCAGAGGAGATTCCTGGCCACTCGCCCACGAAGTACCCCCTCATGAGGAAATCAGTGTGGATACTGTGGTGAAGACCATCCAACGACAGCCACGTCTGGCTCGAAAGGAAAGACGTGCCTAAAGTGCGGGCGGCTGAACCACTTCGCCGCAGTATGTAGGTGAGGAAAGTTCAAGACAGCTGGTCCGAGAGCCAGGGCAGTGACGCAACGCATCCGGCAGCTATCGCTGGACCACGACCCACCCCCTCCTGACCACCAGGCTCAGGAGAGACGACCCCGATACGAAGACGACGAGGACGATGAGGTGAATATCGTCTCCTACGTCAGCAGAGCGTCCACCAGGAAAAGGCTGCCGCCCATGTGCTCCATTGCTGTAGAAGGCACCAAAATAAAAGCCCTGATAGACACGGGGGCATCCGTGAACGTCATGGATTCCGATCAATATGAGAAAATGTTTCCTAAACCCCCGCTGGCACCTTCCACTGCAAGGATCTACACCTATGGCGGCACAGAGCCACTACTGCTAAGGGGAATGATCCAAACTAGTATTCCACAGAAACACGGTTCCATATCACAGAGGGGAAGAAAGGCACCCTTCTGAGCTGCCACACGGCAGAAGACCTTGGCCTTGTGTTCTTCGCCAACCAGCATCAGGCACATGCGGACTTCATGCTGAAGGACTTCCCAGAAGTGTTTAAAGGCCTCGGAAAACTCAAAGGACGGAAGTTCAAGCTGCACATAGACACATCCGTACGGCCGGTAGCTCTCTGACACAGGAGAGTGCCATTCAACTTGAGGCCGCAAGTCGAAGAGGAACTCCGGAAACTGGAAGACCTTGACGTCATAGAAAAGGTGTCGGGCCCGACACCCTGGGTTTCCCCGCTGGTAGTAGCACCAAAGCCGAAACAACCTGGAGCGATCAGATTATGTGTGGAATTGAGGCTGCCGAATGCAGCCGTCAAACGAGAACGACACATCACCCCTACCATGGATGATATAGTAGCTGATTTGAATGGGGCGAAATGGTTCTTGAAACTAGACCTTAACTCGGGATACCATCAGCTCGAGTTGGAACCAGCAAGTAGGTATATCACTACCTTCTCGACCCATGTAGGACTTCGACGCTACAAACGGTTAAGCTTTGGCATCTCCTCCGAGGCGGACACGTTCCAAAATGCCATACGGGAAGTACTATCCGGACTGAGTGGAGTAATCAACCTCAGTGACAACATATTGGTTTACTCGGCAACCCTCGAGGAACACCACGCACACCTGAGGGCCACCGTCCAAAGGCTCTTGGACAGCGAACTAACCCTACACCGGTCGAAATGCTCCTTTTATCAAGAATCGATAGACTTCTTCGGCTACACGTTCACGTGGGAAGGTCTGAAAGTGGATCCCAAAAAGGCAGAGGCGATCAAGGCAGCGAGCACCCCAAGAAACCTCACCGAAGTGCGCAGTTTCTTAGGCATGGCCACTTACTGTGGTCCGTTCATACCCAACCTGGCCGCGCTTGCAGAACACCTTAGAGCCCTCACGCAAGTAGACCACAAGTGGGAATGGACAGTAGCCGCCAACAATGCATTTCAAAACATCAAAGCCAGCCTCCTAGACAATACTGTAATGGCCTATTTCCAGCCCCGCCGCAGGACAGAACTGATCGTCGATGCCAGCCCAGTGGGCCTGGGGGCGGTGCTCCTGCAGGAATACGGACCAGAAGAGTGGAAACCAGTCGCATATGCCAGCAAGGCGCTGTCGGACACCGAGACCAGGTATGCCCAGATCAAAAGAGAAGCCCTGGCCATAAAATGGGCATGTCAGCATTTCCACTTTTACCTGTGCGGGCAGGAGTTCACAGTGGTGACGGACCACAAGCCGCTACTGCCATTATTCGCAGGATCATCCAGGCTGGCACCCCCACGTATCGAACGCTGGGCTGTCCAGCTACAAGGCTATAACTTCAGGATTGTGTTCCGACCTGGGGCACACAATCCGGCTGACTACCTATCTCGCCACCCCGATGTCGTCAACCAATATCCACCACGAAAAGAAGGCGTGGAAGCTGAGGAGTTCGTTCACATGGTCTCGCAGGCAGCATGCCCAGAAAACATGACGCTGAAGGAAATAGGGGAAGCGACCGCCACGGACGAGACGCTAGTGAGAGTTCGCCAGGCTGTAGAGGGAAACCGCTGGGCTCATTTCCTTGATGGAGCACCGAGCCTTCGACTGGAAGTGAGCCATGCGCGACAACAGCTGTGGCAAATCCGGAGTGAGCTGAGCGTGGGCGATGAAGGAGTCATCCTCAGAGGACATCTCATCGTAATGCCTGAGAGTCTCCAACAAAGAGCGTTAGCTCTGGCACACGTAGGCCATCAGGGAATGGCCAAGACAAAAGCCCGTCTGAGAAGCAAGGTATGGTTCCCCGCCATGGACAGTCAAGTTGACGCGATGATACGATCCTGCCATGCCTGCACAATCACGGGCAGTGACCCGACCCCGGCGCCGGTGATCACAGAGGATGCACCCCAGACGCCCTGGACACACCTCAACATAGACTTTGGGAGCTTCCCCGATGGGCGACACACGTTGGTCCTTGTCGATTCCCGATAGTGGAGGTCATATCTTCGACAGCATTTCCCCAAGTCAAAAAAGTATTGAGTCGCATCTTTGCCACCATGGGACTGCCGGAAGAAATCAAGTCTGACAATGGGCCCCCTTTCCAAGGGAGAGAATTTCAGAACTATATCGAGAGCCTCCGGATCAAGCATAGGAAAATCACCCCGTTGTGGACCCAGGTAAACGGGGAAGTCGAAAGACTAATGAGGACACTCAACAGAGCCCTGAGGATCGCAGTGGACAGTGGGGAAGATCCGGAATTAGCCCTCGATCAATTTCTAGGAGCCTATCGGCAGACGCCTAACAGCACCCCAAAATGTGCTCCCGCCCATGTGTTATTCAAGAGAGCACCCCGTGACAGCATCCTGACGGACAGCACCTGGGTGCCTGAAGAAAGAGATGCTGCGGTCATTCAAGCCCGGAGGCGAACCACCAACCAGAAGGCGAGCGAGCATCGTCACGCCAAGGAGCCCACTCTGAAGGAGGGGGACACGGTTGTAGTGCGAGATCGCCACCCAGGGTGGAAATTCCGCACGCCTTTTGAATCGGAGGTGTGGATCGTGGACAAGGTCCAAGGAACAATGGTGACCGCAAAGCGAACTGGACAAGTGGTGACCCGCAACGTGGCATGCTTTAAGAAAGCAAGTGAGACAACTGGAGACCAACACACCGCAGAAGATCCGGAGGCAGCAGATGATGGAGGTCTAGATCTCGGAGGGTTGTTGCCAGGGTCACCCATAGCCAGGCAAAGAGGAGAGAGTCCGCCCAGAATGACACCGCAAAACCTCACCGTCGAGAACAACCGACCCTGGGCGTCCCTCAGTGGCAAGAATGCAGGGACAACCCCGGCTGGGATTGCAGGATCGCCCTGTGCCCGGAACCAACGCTACAATCTGCGGCCCAACCCGAGACCCAGCCAGAATCTGAGAGACTTTGCCTAGACATCTCCGTGAGTCAAGAAACGAGTGATTGCTGTAAGAACAGAACTGAATTGAAGGAGGGATGTAGAGAGCCACTCGGGCTCTCCCATACATTGTAGCACAACACACACGCATGCACGCATACCCCGGGGCGGGCTCGCACCGGGGTATAAATAAACAAGGCGGAAGACCGCTCGGGGTCTTTCCGGCTAATCACTTAACCAGAGACTGTGTCCATTATTGCGAGCCCCTACAGCACGTGTCGGGCCTGGACCCCACACGCTACAAGAAGCAGTCGATCTCTGCTCGGGCTGAGTGCTGGGAGACACGGGGGCATATTCCCAAGGGCCTTATCACCGCTTTAGCGGGAATTTTTCCCGCTAAAGCAGCGATAATTTTATCGCCCTATTACCTAGCTGTCGCTAACACCAGTTAGCGACAGCTAGTAGGAGATAGTGTTCATCTTGGGGCCCACTTTGCATGTCAGCAATAATTATCGCTGATGACATGCAAAGTGGGCGTGCTAAGATGTTAGCGACTGGAAACAGTCGCTAACATCGCTATCTCCGATTACCAGTGCTTTAAATGGGCCGGTACTCACCAGTACTGAGTACCGGCACTTATTATTTTTATCCCTTCAAGTACCGGCACTTCTCTCCACGCCAAGGAGAGTACCGGTACTGTCATATTCATATTGTTCATTGCAAATCCTGGTGGAGGCAGGGTGGCGCCTGCCTCTATGATGATACTTCGACAGGCAAAGTGCCCCTGTAGCCTTGTGCTGAGCCCCTGAGGAACCGGAACCTTTCAAATGCAGCTCAGTTGCGTTACGTCTTTCATGCACAGGTGTCGAGAATTTCACCTTCACGCTGAGCTTGACAGAGCAGTGTCCATATCATTCAGACATTGCTCTGTCAATCACATTTACACTATGGTGTGAATTGTGCGCACCCTGGAATCCAGGCGACCCACTGTGAGCGGCAATTAAGGAACCACTGGACGTAAAGAGGTAAAAATGTCCTTTACCCTGCGTGAGCCTTTTGTGTGAGTGTGTGACTGCTTGTGGGTGTTTAATGGCTTGTGTGTGTGTTTATGTGTAAGGGAAAGAGGAAGATAAATAATCTGGATAGACTGAGAAGGTGTTTTAAAGAAAGTGTGCGTACTGCTCTGTATGTGTATGTGTGCTCGGGCCTGTGTGAGTGTGTGCGCACACGCGAATTTGAGTATTTAAGCCCAATGCAAATAATCATAATAATCAGAGCCACTGTAATTATGCATTAGGGTTGATTAAATTGAGCAGCAAGAAAAGGCAACTTATGCTGCATAATGCAGAATAGTTAGTGATTGTCTTACTTCATTATTTTGTCATTTGTATTCTTGTTAACACTGTCTGGGCATAGGTTGCCCTTCAGCTTAAACATAACAATAAGCAACAGAAAGGTGAGAAGTCAACCTTTGGAAAGGGCATTCCAATGCGCCGCAGCACCTGCTGGTACAATTTTACTAACTTTTGAACTGTTTGAGGTAGAAACTATTTTTTGTTGTTAAAATATGAAGATTATGCATCAGATGATGTGGCAAATGCGGCAGATCCATAATTTATGTGAAAAGGGATCGCTTAATTCCACTTTCCTGACAATAACAGTGTGGTATCAAGAAGCTGCACTAGATAAACAAGTATTGGCAAAGCCATTAGGTGTCGTCTTGGTAATGCTAGTGCAATTGTTTAATTGTCTAATATGCCACAAAAAAAGAAAACATGCCTCCTATATGTGGTGTGCTGAAGCATCCAAAAATGTATTTAAATAAAAAAGGATTTACCATAGCATATAAATGAACAGTATCAGTGCGCCCTATCAGGCATGTGAATTAGAATTGTTTTTTGGTTGTGGGGTGGGGGGGAGTTTAATACAGTGCAAACTAGACTGCAAAGTATTAGAGCACTTTACATGAGCACCAGTTGCGTTACAGATGGGAATTTTGTTGCGAGGCACACGGAGATTAATTGATGTTGAGCATCCTTGTTGAGACTCAAACCCTGTTCTCCAGCTTCAAGTTCAACTGCTCTAGTTGTTGGGCAACATCCTCTCCTCAAGTGCCATAATTAACATACTAAACTACCAACACCCAGTATCCCACAGTGCTGAGATCTCATTGCCTTTAAGGGCAGATGAGGATGAGCCCTTTAAATGATGATCTCCTGAAAACTATGGTGTTAAAGGAGAGGCCTCAACTAACACTGAAAAGTGTAATCCAGCGCGGTCTGTTGCATGTAATGAATACGGCAACAGGTTGATAAATGGAGACTTACAGTGTTAAGTCCATCCGTGCGGGAGGCCAGAAGTGGCTACCCGTTGATAAATGGCTACCTACAATTGGGCGGCGGGGAGGTGGTCTCCGAGGTGAAGAGCGAAAGGGCAGAGCTTCGGTATGAATACCAGTAACTCTGCTGGCCGTGACTTGTTAATTGCTCAGGCACACAAATCTAAGAGCATGAAAAGGAAATTATCCTCACTTGCAGAGAAATGAGCCACGCCCCATAGAACTCAGGAGGGGGGTGGGAGCGACAATGGCACACCCTATTTGGGAAGGAAAAAACAAACACACACAGAGGAATTAGAGATCTGGCATGATATCGAACACACAACTTATCGTAATGGAAGATGTCCGAGGAGAAGTTCCTTACGCCCGCAACGCTCTGCACCCTCTCGGCACCTAGCTGTTCCCTCGCTGGATCTCGTGGATCCTGAGCGAAGGGCGAACCCGGTGTTATGAGAGTGGAAGCAGAGCTCGGGCCAATCGGAGGCCTGTAATCAAAGCGAGGCTTGGAGTGCAAGTCGCGTAATCCCGCGAGAGGTGGATTTCAAAGCGGGATTTCATCGCTGGATTGGAAACGAGGCTTGGAACACAAGCCCTTGGTGTAGTGACATGGAAACCGGGATTGTAAAGGCAATTTGCAGTTATTAGGAAGCAATTCAGGGAAATGGGAACGAGGCTTGGAACACAAGCCCTTGATAATGTGAAAGGGATTTGGAAAGCAATTTGCAGGTATTCAGGCTATTAGTAATGAGGTAATAATAATGCCTCCTTCTAAAGAGCACACAGTGCAGGGTTTTCTCATTAACACAAGATCCCTGATTAAGAACAAAGTGGCCTTCAGAGACTTTGTATCATTAAGAAAGCAAGGGTACAGTCTTGTTAGGCTGGATAGGGTAGACCGGCGGAGGAGGGGACGGGCATTTTCCATAGAGAGACTTTGGTCTGCTGTACACAGCCCTTGACCGCACCCCACTTCTATCAAGCTCTCTATTTTTAAATTAATTGTCATCCCACAGAAAGCTTTTCTGGTGTTCTATGTTATCGGCAACCGGGTTCCAGGGCTGCTTTCAGTCTTGATTTTAGTAGACTTTAAGAACCCTACCTAGAAAGAACCAATCTTACTCTCCTGGGTGATTTTAATTTTCATTTAGATAGACACTGTGTAAGGGCTCTCATACTCTTTTGGAAGCCATGAACTGTTGTGGTTTCACACAGCTGATTAGGAGTCCCGCCCACATGGCGGGGCATATCCAAGATGGTACTTTTTCCAATGACAGGCGAATTATGGTGGGAGAACCTAGGGGCATATTATCAAGGGTGGCGGTAGGGATAATTCTATCGCCCTATTAGCAAGCTGTCACTAACAGTAGTTAGCGACAGCTTTTAGGTGATGGCGAGCGTTTTGGGGTCCGTTCTGCCTGTTAGCGATATTTATCGCTAATGACATGCAGAGTGGGCGTACCCAAACTATTAGCGACTGAAAACAGTCGCTAACATCGCTATTGTCTATTAGCAAGGCAGGCTTAGTGATGGAAATATTCACGCCAAGCGTGAATATCTCCAAATACTAACACCTGCCCAGACCAGTTCATAGCCATGTTATCCAATGGGAGATGGATAACATGGCTAAAGCATTTTGTCGCAAATGCGTGAATATCGCTGTATTCTCAGCGATATTCACGCATTTCACCGCTATCGCTGGATATTTTAGCACAATGGAGAAAAACGTTGCTAATAGCATGTTTTCTCCGCTAACATATCCAGTGATAGGCAGCGATAGAAAAATCGCCGCCAAGCCTATTTAGCAATAAATATTGCTACTTGTTGGTAATATGCCCCATAGTTTGAAAGAACATAAAGTGGTTATTATTACTTCAATTTATGTACATTGTGTGCTACTCTTCCCTACAACTACAATGCTAACGTGGTGTCCTGATATAGAAACGGACCCACCTGAAGAGTAGCACTGTAGTTGCAGACGCTCTAGTTTTTGTTGCAGCGTCAGCGTCGAGGTTCCCTCCCTCCCTCCCTCACTTCCTACATTGGGACGGACGCTTTGTTCGCGCAGTGGCCCGTCTGCACCCGTTCGCGCTCAGCCGGGTCCAGGGGCCACCCCCCTGGCCTCCCTCAGATTTACTTAGCTGCAGAACTCAAGTCCTTAGCATCAGGGAGTCATACCCTAGACAGGCGGACTAGGGAGAAGCTTCCGGAGCATCGCCTATTGAGAGAGAGGTGGAAACCGAGTGGAAAATCTCCTCAGCTCCAATGGCCTCCCCCCCCCCCCCCTGGTAAATTGCCCGGACTCAATATAACAGTCTTGGACACACGTTCCTTGCAGAAACATTACTTAGAGGTGTTCACCCTGCTTCACATGAGTGACATTGATATCCTTGCCCTCACAGAAACCTGGCTAGGGGACACCTCAGTTCTGGGCATTATTGTGGCCCTCCCAGATGGCTATGAGGCCTTATGGCACAATAGACAGGGAGCTGCAAGAGGAGGTGGTGTGGGCATCATCTTTAAGAAACACCTCATGGTTGTTAAAATCCTCGCCGAACATCTTGAGGGGACAGATATGCGAGGGGTTAAAATCTTGTTCAAAAACTCTAGCCTCCTGCTCATGGTAACTTATCGCCCCCGCAGCCTTCCACCACTTTTATTGACCTTTTTATGGAAGTTGTCACTGACCTATGCACCCGCTGCAAAAGATTTTTAGTAGTGGGTGACTTTAACTTCCATTGGGATAATATTCAAAAGGATCCAGCAGCACGTCAGTTTGATTCCGCTATGAAATCACTAGACCTCCTTCAGTTGGTTGACAGCCCCACACATATTAAAGGCCATATTCTTGATCTCATTTAGTCATCACAGCCACCGGCTACGCTAACAAAGATCAGCCTTTATGTTTAGTCTGACCACTCGCTAGTCAGCTGCTGGATCCCAAGAGACAGCCAGCCATTACAGTTACCACCAGTCTGGAGATTGGTACGTGACTGGAAAAAGGTGGAAGCAAGCCATCCAGCTGTCACCCTCGATACATTTACCAGCACTAATCATCAGCTAGCCACCTTGGCTCAGGAAAACAACCAGCTCATGGCTACCATTCGCTCCACCATTGATCAAATAGTACCAGAAAGAAAGGTAAAAATCAGAGTCAGGGCCATGGCGCCCCTTGGTTCAACGATGCACTTAGAGACCTAAAACAACTCTCCGTCAAGCCGATAGGCAGTGGCGGCATAACTACAAGCTAGAGGACCTCAACTCCTATAAATCTATACTTTTCTCCTATAAACACACCATTACAGCAAGGAAAGCAGAATATTATGAGGGCAGAATCCAGCTAGCAGAAAATAAGCAAAAAGAAACTTAGCCAAAAAGCGGAGGCTAAGTCATCAGCCCCCCCCCCCCCACAGATTGCAATGCTTTCCAGTTTCCAGGCCTTCTTTCTCTGAAAGGTTGATGATATCTTACTAGAGATAGAGAACTCCTCAATTAGTCAGGGCTCTAGCCCTCAACTAATAGCTCCCATTCCCCCGAAGCCCGTCTCACTAAATTTCCCCTGTTGGATGCTCAATCTCTCTTCCCCCTCATGAATCGTGTGAAATCAGGTTGCCAGCAGATCCTTGTCCTCCGAGAATCTTTCAACTGGCTGCCCCTAGCCTAGAAGGCCACATCCTTAAGCTACTAAATGCCTCTTTGGAAACTGGCTCTCCACCTCCTGCGCTGAAAGAGGCTAGAGTTACTCCCTTACTTAACCCCTTCGATGCTGATGACAAGCTCAGATTGTCATCACCCACGGGTGTCGTGTGCTGATGACGAGCTGAGCTCGTCATGGTGCCACTAAAATGGCAATTTCCAGCACAGGGGGGGGGGAAACGCCTAGCAGCCAAGAGGTTAAAAAGCCAGGAGCGGATGCCTCAGTTTTTAAAAACTACAGGCCAATTTCCCAGCTCCCATATCTGGCTATGGTACTTTAACAGCACGTCCTCAAAATACTCTCCACCTTTTTTGAAGAACATAGACTGCTACATTCCAGACAGGCCGGCTTTAGAGCTCATCCCAGCACGGAGCTGGTGATGCTATCTGTCCTGTCCTGGATGAGCTGAGGGTCATGGCTGACCTGATCTTATTAGATCTGTCAGCGGCATTCAATACAGTCAGCCATAAAAACCTCCTGACCCGACTCGCTAATGTGGGCATAGAGTGACTTGCCTATCAATGGATTAAATCCTTCCCGTCCAATTGGACTCAGAGGGTGGAGCTAGGTGATCAGGTATCGATCACCGGCTCCTTGACTTGTGGTGTTCCACAGGGCTCTGCGCTGTCTCCCCTACTTTTTAATTTATATTTACAACCTTTGTAGGAGACTCTGGCCCAATTGGACTGCCAGGTTTTCAATTATGCAGATGACATGCAGCTCCTTGTACGGATTAACAACTCTAGTTCAGCGCAGGAACACGTACAAGAGATACTACGTTTCACACTGAGCTGGATGACTGACAACTCACTTAAAATAAACCCAGATAAGATGGAAATTTTGGTCGGCCCACATACCAATAGCCCATGGGGTGATCTGTTTTGGCCACAGGAGCTGGGAGTTGCCCCAACCCCAGTCAAGGTGGTAAAAAGCTTGGGAATTAAAATCGATGCTGAAATCTCAATGAATAATCAAGTGTCTGCAGTGGTTGACACCTGTACAGAGCTTATGAGGTGTTTACGGAAACTTGTCCCCCTCCTCACCACAGCATCTCTACAGGCAATCCTCTCGGCTACAATATTGTCCAGGTTGGACTATGGAAATGCCCTTTTATTGGCCTTCCTTGGAAACTGACAAGAAGACTGCAGGTCGTGCAGAATTATGCGACACGCCTTATTTTTGGTCTACCAAGACGGGCCCACGCTTCTCCACTGCTCCTGAAACTACACTGGCTCCCTATTAGGCAGCGAGCAGTTTTTAAGGGCCGTTGCCTTGCCCATAAGGCCATCTATGGTCAAGCCCCGACTTACATCAAGGACCGTCTGATAAATTACATCCCTGCTCGGACTCTCCGCTCTTCTGTGGCTTGTCGCCTGGTCACCCCACTCTTCCATTCCACCATCTAAAGGGGGCAGAGCTGTTTCCACCTTGATACCACAGCTCTGGAACAACTTACCCGAACACTTGCGCAGGGAACCAGTCCTTCTTCCTTTCAGGAAAAAACTCAAGACTATCTTGTTCTTGGAGGCATTGACCATGAAATAATTCTTCTACACTAGCTCATAAGCACAGTTTGTTGTAAACTCCCCCCTCGAAGCGCGAACAGACCTGATGGTGAACCAGCGCTAAATGAAAGCTACTTAACATAACATAAAATAACATAACATATTATGGAAGAAAAGGGGTTATACTATTCAAAGATTACGGTCAATAAAATCCTCTAGGGGTCTTTTTAAGGTAATAAATTCCCTCACTCCCCCCCCCTCCCGCCCCCCGCTTCCCCAGTCACAGATCCTTCAGAGTTTTCTCAGGAGTTCTGTGATAAAATATCCAATTTCTTTCGTACTAAAATGTATTCCTTGCTGAAGCCTCAAGCGCGGGGTCGCCTGCTCAGTCTACCTTCCTTCTTAACGAAGGTGCCTTTATGGAGGAGCCTCCCAGGCTACTTACTTTCCCTTGTCTATCGCCAGATACTACTGATCGGCTTCTAGAAGGAGTCAAGTCTGGTTCCCCATTGGACCCCTGCCCCGTAAGGTGCTAAAAGTTGGTCAAGACCTAATTGTCTCTCACCTTACTGCTGTATTGAATGTAGCTATCTCAGAGGGACAGGATCTATCCTATGGAAGACTGCAGTGGTGAAGCTGTTTCAGGGATTCTGCTCATGCACAGAACTATGTGCAGGAAACCAGGGGGCATATTATCAAGACAGGCGATAAAATGATCGCAGTTTTCGGCAGACAACTGCCTCTAAAAAGGGCAATATTGGGCTTGATAATATGCTCTCTGGACTTCCAATTGAAGCCCATGTTAGATGTCCCTCACATTTAACATGGGCTTCAATTGGAATTCCATAGAGCATATTATCAAGCCCATTATCGCCATTTTAGCGCCCGTTTTCTGCCTCTAAACAGCGATAATTTTATCGTCTGTCTTGATAATATGCCCCGAGGACCTCGTAGTATTGTGGTGTACCAAACAACCCACCTCATTGCCTAGAACCCCGATCCAACTAGCATTAGTGTATCATTTGGTCTCCGTACTACAGCGAAGCTACCAGTGATTAGACAACCTAAAAAAGGCGACTTAGTAAACTCTCAGAAATAGTGGGAATCAAGAACAGTCTTTCGCTCTCACGCTTATACTAGTCCACAACGTGAGTAATTAGAGACACGATATAGTTTAAAATGTTTATTTTAACTAACATGCTCTAAGATGCAGTACTCACAAACTAACAAAAAGATGCATGAGAATAATACAATCAGCATGGTTACAATTCCATAAAGCACAAACGGGGAAATCATATTATATTGATAGTGGAAACAGGACTATAGCGCCCATTTTGGAATGCTTGTCTATACTACTATAATAAATTAAGAACTTTCAGGCTTTGAGGCGGGTAAACTCGGGAACCACAGCGCTAATCTACACACCCAAAACACCGTTGAAATCGTCAGGGTGTGTAGATGGTTATCCATACTAATATAATAAAGAGAGAGCCCAAACCTTTGAGGAGGGTAATCTCAGGAACCACAGCACCAATCACAACACCCAATAATGCGTTGGAAAGGGCAGTTGCTGCAGAAGGACATAGGCTATGCAGACGCCCACCATATACATTTAAAAAGTAAAAGAACCGTGCCAGCAAAGTAGTCCCTTGTGGGCGTCTCTGCGTTGTGCTGTGGGCTTGTGCTGGGGGGGCGTGACAAATGCTGGGGGCGTGTGGTACGTTCTGCCCTTCGGGCTGGACTATTCCCATGATGCACAGGGTCAAGGCTGATTTGCATATGGACATGTCTGAACTGGGGTGGTGTGGAGTGCAAAAAAACGATGGATTTAGGCCCATATCTCTGTACTGGGGTGAATGTATGACATTATTCTGCATTCTGTCCATCAACTGTTGTTTTTGCATTTGTCACCCCGAGTGGATGGGTATGCTCAGAAGTGAGTCTCATGCTCTCCACACCACTGGAATTAAGCTATCCTGGCTGAAAATGGCTGATAGCCAAAAACCAGTCCTAGGATGCTTGAGTCCGGTCCAGGAAAGACATGGCTTGGCAGTTCAGCCTCGAATGTTTCCATGAGGCACAGGGTCATGGCTGATTTGCATATGGCCATGTCTGAACTGGGGGTGGTGTGGAGTGCAAAAAAAATGATGAATGTAGGCCCAGATCTCTGTATTGGGGTGAATGTATGACATTGTTCTGCATTTTGTCCATTAACTGTTGTTTTTACATTCTGCCCTTCATGCCATGTCTCATACCATGTGCTGGGGGTGTGGGCGTGTGTGGGGCTCGCGTTGTGTCAAATATTTCATTGTTTTTTCTTCCCAGGTTCTGTACATTCCAGCTCCGGGTGTCCACCCTGCTTCCTTTAAATACCCCTGCACCCCATAATCAAAACCCACCCTTACTCCTTAAAATACCCCAACACCCTGAAACACTAACCCATCTTAACCCTATAAATATACCCTGTACCCCAAAACCCAAACCTATACCTAAATCCTAAAAATACCCCTGTACCCCAAAAACCAAACCTACCCCTGAACCCTAAAATACCCCTGTACCCTAAAACCCAAACCTAGCCCTGAACCCTTAAAATACCCCTGTACCTCAAAACCAAAACATACCACTGAACCCTAAAAATACTCCTGCATCCCAAAATCCAAACCTACCCCTGAAACATAAAAATAACCCTGTACCCCAAAATCCAAACCACCCCTGAACCCTAAAATACCCCTGTACCCCAAAACCCAAACCTAGCCCTGAACCCTTAAAATACCCCTGTACCCCAAAACCCAAACCTAGCCCTGAACCCTAAAAATACACTTTTACCCCAAAACCCATACCTATCCCTAAATGCTAAAACTAACTCCTGTACCCCATAACCCAAAACTATATCTGAACCCTTAAAATACCCAAACACCCCAAAACATATACCTCGGAACCCCAAAACATATACCCCTATACCCATACTTACCGTATCCAAACATTAAAAAAACATGCTTTTACCACTCATGCATTTACAACGAATTTCGTTGTAAATGTATGCGTGGTAAAAGCATATAAAATGTAATGCCATGCGTTTTAATGGCCTTGCGGAGTCAGGGTACTTTCGTAATGAAAGTATGCAGAGTGATGGTCTGCGGAAAGAAAGTTGCGGAATAATGGGTGTTTGCCCTCCCCGGTAAGTACATTGGTGGCACGGAGGCCCACATCTCCAGCAACATACTCATATTTTTTCACCACCAATTTGAAAAATGCACAGGTTTCTCTCATTGATGGCCAGCACCGACATACACTTTTAGACACACCTCCCGCCACAAGTTCTAGAATTGCGAACTTTAGAGCTGGGGAGCTACGTTCGAATCTCGGCATCAGGTCAACATCCTGTGATTCCAGGCAAATTGCTTAGTCTCCCCGTGCCTACCACAAATTAATGTGCCCTTCTGTATTGTAAATTGTGCTCATGCCATGTTGTCGAGTTCGCGCTACATAATATTGCAAGGAAAAATAAAGTAGAGAAACTCGAGTTCTCACACTACTGAATGCACACTCTTAAGTGCATCAGCAGTGCACTGTGAATCGGAGCGTTTCACAGGCCTGTCACAGATAAAAAATGCTATCAAAACGAAATCCGACAAAACAATATACTACTGGCCGGCAGCAATTCATACCCGGACAACGTCGGGACGGGCTGCTAGTAGGCTATATAAATCCATACTAATATAATAAAGAGAGAGCCCAAACCTTTGAGGCTGGTAATCTCAGGAACCACAGCACCAATCACAACACCCAATACAGCGTTGGAAAGGGCAGTTGCAGCAGAAGGACATAGGCTACGCAAACGCTCACCATATACATTTAAAAGGTAAAAGAACCGTGCCAGCAAAGTAGTCCCTTGTGGGCGTGTCTGCATTGTGCTGTGGGTGTGTGCTGGGGAGGAGTGACAAACACTGGGGGCGTGTGGTACGTTCCGCCCTTTGGGCTGGACTGTTCCAATGAGGCACAGGGTCAAGGCTGATTTGCATATGGTCATGTCTGAATTGGGGTGGTGTGGAGTGCAAAAAATCGATGAATTTAGGCCCAAATCTCTGAACTGGGGCAAATATATGATATTGTTCTGCATTCTGTCCATCAACTGTTGTTTTTGCATTTGTCACCCCGAGTTGAATGGGTATGCTCAGACTTGAGTCCCATGCTCGCCACACCACTGGAGTCAAGCTATCCTGACTGAAGAAACCGGTCCTAGGATGCTTGATTTTTAAGTTCTGGAATGCTTGATTCCAGTCCAGAAACATGGCTTGGCAGTTTGGGCTGGACTGTTCCCATGAGGCACAGTTTCAAGGCTGATTTGCATATGGCCATGTCTGAACTGGGGTGGTGTAGAGTGCAAATAAACGATGGATTTAGGCCCAGATATCTGTCCTGGGGTGAATATATGACATTGTTCTGCATTCTGTCCATCAACTGTTGTTTTTACGTTCTGCCCTTCATGCGATGTCTCATATCGTGTGCTGGGTGCCTGGGCGTGTGCGGGGCGCGGGATTACGGGGAAAAAAGCAACTTGTGCCAAATATTTCATTGTTTTTTCTTCCCAGGTTCTGTACATTCCAGCTCCGGGTGTCCACCCTGCACCCTTTAAATACCCCTGCACCCCATAATCATAACCCAACCTTACTCCTTAAAATACCCGAACACCCTTAAAAAATAACCCATCTTAACCCTATAAATATACCCTGTACCCCAAAACTCAAACCTATCCCTAAACCCTAAAAATACCCCTCTACCCCAAAACCCAAACCTAGCCCTGAACCCTATAAATACCCCTGTACCTCAAAACCCAAACCTACCCCTGAACCCTAAAAATACCCCCGTACCCCAAAACCCAAACCTAGCCCTGAACCATAAAAATAACCCTGTACCCCAAAACCCAAACCTACCCCTGAACCCTAAAATACCCCTGTACCCCAAAACCCAAACCGAGCCCTGAACCCTAAAAATACTCCTGTACCCCAAAACTCAAACCTAGCCCTGAACCCTTAAAATACCCCTCTACCCCAAAACCCAAACCTACTCCTGAACCCTAAAAATACCCCTATACCCCAAAACCCAAACCTAGTCCTGAACCCTAAAAACTACCCCTGTACCCCAAAACCCATACCTATCCCTAAACCCTAAAACTACCCCTGTACCCCATAACCAAAACTATATCTGAACCCTTAAAATACCCAAACACTCCAAAACATATACCTTAGTACCCCAAAACATATACCCCTACTAGCAGCCCGTCTCGACGTTGTCCGGGTATGAATTGCTGCTGGCTAGTAGTATATTGTTTTGTAGGATTTCGTTTTGATAGCATTTCTTGTCTGTGACAGGCCTGTGAAACGCTCCGATTCACAGTGTACTGCTGATGCACTTAAGAGTGCGCATTCAGTAGTGTATGAACTCGAGTTTCCCTACTTTATTTTTTCTTGCAATATTATATAGCGCGAACTCGACAACATGGCATGAGCACAATTTACATTACAGAAGAACACATTAATTTGTGGTAGGCAAGGGGAGACAAAGCAATTTCCCTGGAATCACAGGATGTTGACCTGATGCCGAGATTCGAACGTAGCTCCCCAGCTCTAAAGTTCGCAATTCTAGAACTTGTGGCGGGAGGTGTGTCTAAAAGTGTATGTCGGTGCTGGCCATCAATGAGAGAGACCTGTGCATTTTTCAAATGGGTGGTGAAAAAATATGAGTATGTTGCTGGAGATGTGGGCCGCCGTGCCACCAATGTACTTACCGGGGGAGGGTAAACACCCATTATTCCGCAACTTTCTTTCCACACACCATCACTCCGCATACTTTCATTATGAAAGTACCATGACTCCGCAATGCCATTATAACGCATGGCATTACATTTTATATGCTTTTAACACGCATACATTTACAACGAAATTCGTTGTGAATGCATGAATGGTAAAAGCATGTTTTTTTAATGTTTGGATAAGGTAAGTATGGTTATAGGGGTATATGTTTTGGGGTACTGAGGTATATGTTTTGGGGTGTTTGTGTGTTTTAAGGTTTCAGATATAGTTTTGGGTTATGGGGTACAGGGGTAGTTTTAGCGTTTAGGGGTAGGTATGGGTTTTGGGGTACAGGCGTATTTTAAGGGTTCAGGGCTAGGTTTGGGTTTTGGGGTATAGGGGTGTTTTTAGGGATCAGGGGTAGTTTTGGGTTTTGGGGTACAGGGGTATTTTAAGGGTTCAGGTCTAGGATTGGGTTTTGGGGTACAGGGGTATTTTTAGGGTTCAGGGCTAATTTTGGGTTTTGGGGTACAGGGGTATTTTAGGGTTCAGGGGTAGGTTTGGGTTTTGGGGTACAGTGTTATTTTTATGGTTCAGGGCTAGGTTTGGGTTTTGGGGTGCAGGGGTATTTTTAGGGTTCAGGGGTAGGTTTGGGTTTTGGGGTACAGGGGTATTTTAAGGGTTCAGGGCAAAGTTTGGGTTTTGGGGTACAGGGGTATTTATTTATTTATTTATTTACTTATTTTTAATATTTATAGAGCGCTGCATATACCCATGGGCGTCTTGGCGCTGATAAATCATTTGTTTGAGTACGAGGTATGGAGTTGAGAACCAGAAAACTGAAGTGGAGAAGCAGATAACTTGAGGCGAACTGTAGAGGGTGATATGATTATTGAATGAACAGCCAGGTTTTCAGGAGTTTACGGAACTGAAGGAGGGTGGTGCTTTGCCTGATGTTAAGAGGCAGGGTGTTCCAGAGTCTGGGGGCCGCCACCAAAAAGCGACGGTCTCCCCAGGTGACTGTTTTGGTGCGGGGGACGACCAGTTGGTGGAGAGTGGCTGATCTCAAAGCTCTGGTGGGTTTGTAATGTTGAAGTTGGTCTTTTAGGAAGTGTGGTCCTTGATTGCTAACTGCTTTGTACACAATGCAGAGGGACTTAAAGTGAATTCTTTTCTGAACAGTGAGCCAGTGAAAATCCTTTATGTTTTTGGAGATGGATTCGAACTTTGTCTTGCCAGAGAGCAGACGTGCCGCCGCGTTTTGTATCGTTTGAAGTTTAGTGATTACTCTAGTTTGAGCATTAAGAAATAGCCCGTTACAATAGTCCAAGGATGAGAGGACAAGGGCAGTAACAAGAGTCTTGATGGCTGAGTCAGGGAGAAAAGGACTTATTTTCCTGATCATTTTTAATTTCAGGTGTGCCGTAGACACTGTTTTGTTGGCGTGGTCCATGAAGATTAAACCGTCATCGAAGATGACTCCGAGGTTCCTAACCTTGGTGGTAGGAGTAGGAGGGGTATCGAAGGTCTCTGGCCACCAAATAGTAGGCCAGGCTGGTAAAAGAGGTCCGAAGATGAGTACCTTGGTTTTTTCTGAATTGAGTTTTAGGCAGTTGGTAGCCATCCATTCTCCTATATCCAGGAGCCCTTTCTTAAATTTTTCGGCTACTTGCTCTCCATTCCCTTTGATTGCCAACTCTAGTTGGGTGTCGTCGGCGTAGGAGGTTAGGCTCATCCCATGCGCTTTGATGGTCTTAGCAAGGTCCGACACATAAATGTTAAAAAGTGTCGGACTCAGGGATGAGCCTTGAGGAACTCCACAGGGAGCAGAGAGTTGGGCCGATTGAAAGGGTCCTAGAATGACTGCCTGCTTTCTTTTGGCAAGAAAGGACGCAATTAGGTCTTTGGCAGTGTGGCCAATGCCACATCCCTGGACACGGTCGACCAAGATGTTGTGGTCGACCGTGTCGAAGGCCGCCGATAGATCTAGCAGAACCAGGATGGCAGTGCCACCCTGGTCCCTGATTACCCTGATGTCATCAGCGGCTTTGATCAGGGCTGTCTCTGTGCCATGGTGTTTCCTGAACCCAAACTGCGTGCTGTCCAGGAGCTGATGTTTTTCTATAAATTCGGAAATCTGGATATTCATAATCTTCTCGACTACCTTCGCCATGAAGGGGAGGCTGGCGATAGGACGATAGTTTTTTAGCTCACTTTTGTCTAGGGAGGGTTTTTTTAACAAGGGTTTTAATAAGGTGTTTTTGAGGGGATCCGGGTAATTGCCTGACAAAAGAATCGAATTGCAAACCTGCGTGAGTGCCGGTATGATAGAGTCCATTACTGGTCTGAGTACGGAGAGAGGGCAGGGGTCCAAAGGTGTTCCTGATTTAATAGTGGATAGTGTATTTTTTATTTGGTCAGGGGTGACCGGTTGAAAACTGAGGAACATATTGGCTGGGGAAGAGGTGTGGATGTGGTTGTACTTGAAGGTGATTTGGTGGAAAAAGCCTGGTAGATATCATCTACTTTTGTGAAAAAAAAGGAGGCGAGAGAGTCACACATGAATTGCGATGGGGGGGGAGTGAGGTCGGGGGAATTACCTGATAGTACTTTAGTGATTTGAAAAAGTTGTTTGCTGGAATTCTTAGCTTTTTCAATTTGATCACTACAGTATTCTTTTTTAGCTTTCGCTATCATTGCTTTGTAAAGTGCCAGGGCTTCCTTGTAAACTATTTTACTGGCTGTGTCATAGTCTTTTCTCCAGATTCTTTCCTTGCTACGGTTAATCTGTTTTTGTGCCCTTAGTTTTTCATTGTACCAGGGGGCAGTAGGTTTGGATCTGTTTTTAGAGTGTTCTTTGGACGGGGCTGATTGATTTGTAGCCTGGCCCAGCCAATCGTAGAATTGCTTGAGAGATAAGTTGGGATCTGAAGCAAACGCGGGACGGGTTTGTTCCAGTATAAGTTGCAGCTCATCGTGATTTATGTTTTTCCAGTCTTTAAAAGACTGTTTGGGCATGGGACATGGATTAGTACTGCCGTGGTTATTAATGGATATGTTTGCAAAAATCACAAAGTGGTCAGTCCAAGGCATAGGTAAGATGTTGGTAATTTGCAGGCCTTCTAGGTTGGAAAAGATGGGGTCCAGGATGTGGCCCGCTTGATGTGTGGAGGACGTAACAAATTGTCTTAGCCCTAGGGTTTCCAAATCAGAGATGAGGGCAGCGGAATCCGTAAGCTGTCCTTGATCTAAGTGAAAGTTTAGGTCGCCCAAAACCGTAAAAGTGCTTTCCGTGGCAACGGATTCCATTATGGTGTTAATGCTGGATAGGAAGGCCGTCTTGGATCCTGGAGGGCGATATATTAGTATTCCCTTAAAATTAAACAAAGGGGAAACGTTGATGGCAAATTTCATAGCCTCACAGGAGGTTGATGGAATGGAGGTCGTTCTGACGGGATACCGATCTCTAGCAATTACGGCCAGCCCGCCTCCTCTTTGTTTGGGCCTATCCTGACAGTAAGCTTTATATCCCTCTGGGACTGCGATGACTAGGTCAGGCTGTGAGGTGTCATCAGTCCAAGTTTCGGTAATAAACAGAACATCTAATTTAAAATCCATTATAAGATCATAAATTTCCTGCCTGTGCTTACCGAGTGAGCGGGCATTTATCAGGGCTATTGAAATGGCAGCTCCCACCTCCTGTTTTGTTGTAGTGCCTTTACTGTTAGAGAGTATAAGAGGAATAGTGTCATAACAGTGGGGACAGGAGGTAGCGGAATCCTTGTGGATCTCCAAAGGATTGATGTTTAAGCAATTAGGCATAATAGGTGGCCGAAGCGCAAGTAGGCCTTGGCTAGAGTACTTCGTAATGGCTCCGGACGCTTTTTGGGCAGGGGTTGTGGCCCTGGGCCCGGTCCCGGCGCGGACGGGCGCAGACGGGCTTGCCTCTGGCAAGGTTCAGGGGCAGGTGGAGAAGCGTGGCTCAGTGGTTAGAGGCGGCAGACCCAGAAGCTGAGATCGACCGTGGACCAGGGTTCGATTCCCTACCTCGGTGGGTCTCGGGCTCAAAAATTCCACGGACTCGACAATTCTCGCTCTGGTGCCTACTCAACTCACGGGGTCACACTCTGCAACTCTGGGCAGTAGCTTGCTTAATCTCCACTACGGCCCCTTGCGGCGGGATGCCTGGCTTTCACCTTGTGGACACCCTGCGGTTTCTCACAGGGGAATACCAGGACGGGTTCCCTAAGCAAGCGCCGGGACGCTTACGGGCAGCTGTGCGCTTTACAAGTCCATTACATTTTGGTTTTTGGTGTAGAGGGGTATTTTTAGGATTTAGGTATAGGTTTGGGTTTTGGGGTACAGGGTAAATTTATAGGGTTAAGATGGGTTAGTGTTTAAGGGTGTTGGGGTATTTTAAGGAGTAAGGGTGGGTTTTGATTATGGGGTGCAGGGGTATTTAAAGGGAGCATGGTGGACACCCGGAGCTGGAATGTACACAACCTGGGACGAAAAAACAATGAAATATTTGACACACATGCCGGCACCCCCAGCACATGACGTGAGACATTGCATGAAGGGCAGAATGTAAAAACAACAGTTGATAGACAGAATGCAAAACAATGTCATACATTCACCCCAAAACAGATATCTGGGCCTAAATCCTTCATATTTTTGCACTCCACGCCACCTCAAACCTTGACCCTTTGCCTCATGGGAACATTCCAGACCGAACTGCCGAGTCATGTCTTTTTATGGATCAGACTCAATCATCCTAGGACCAATTTCTGAGTATCAACCATCTTCAACCAGGATAGTTTGACTCCAGTGGTGTGGAGAGCATGGGACTCACGTCTGAGAATACCCACCCCACTCGGGGTGACAAATGCAAAAACAACAGTTGATGGACAGAAAGCAGAACAATGTCATACATTCACCCCAGTACAGAGATCTGGGCCTAAATCCATCGTTTTTTTGCACTCCACACCACCCCAGTTCAGACATGGCCATATGCAAATCAGCCTTGACCCTGTGCCTCATGGGAACAGTCCAGCCCGAAGGGCGGAACGTACCACCCGCCCCCAGCATTTGTCACGCCCCCAGCATTTGTCACGCCCCCCCAGCCAAGCCCACAGCACAACGCAGACACGCCCACAAGGGACTACTTTGCTGGCACGGTTCTTTTACTTTTTAGATGTATATGGTGGGCGTCTGCATAGCCTATGTCCTTCTGCTGCAACTGTCCTTTCCAACGCTGTATTGGGTGTTGTGATTGGTGATGTGGTTCCTGAGATTACCCGCCTCAAAGGTTTGGGCTCTCTCTTTATTATATTAGTATGGATACCCATACTTACCTTATCCAAACATAAAAAAAAAATGATTTTACCATTCATGCATTTACAACGAATTTCGTTGTAAATGTATGCGTGGTAAAAGCATATAAAATGTAATGCCATGCGTTATAATGGCATTGCGGAGTCATGGTACTTTCGTTATCAAAGTATGCGGAGTGATGGTATGCGGAAAGAAAGTTGCCGAATAATGGGTGTTTATCCTCCCCCGGTAAGTACATTGGTGGCACGACGGCCCACATCTCCAGCAACATACTCATATTTTTTCACCACCGATTTTAAAAATGCACAGGTCTCTCTCATTGATGGCCAGCATTGACATACACTTTTAGGCACACCTCCCGCCACAAGTTCTAGAATTGCGAACTTTAGAGTTGGGGAGCTACGTTCGAATCTCGGCATCAGCTCAACATCCTGTGATTCCAGGCAAATCGCTTTGTCTCCTCGTGCCTACCACAAATGAAAGTGTTCTTCTGTAATGTAAATTGTGCTCATGCCATGTTGTCGAGTTCGCGCTATATAATATTTCAAGGAAAAACAAAGTAGAGGAACTCGAGTTCACACACTATTGAACGCACACTCTTAAGTGCATCAGCAGTGCACTGTGAATCGGAGCGTTTCACAGGCCTGTCACAGATAAGAAATGCTATCAAAACGAAATCCTACAAAACAATATACTACTGGGCGGCAGAAATTCATACCCAGACAACGTTGGGACGGGCTGCTATCCATCCATACTAATATAATAAAGAGAGAGCCCAAACCTTTGAGGCGGGTAATCTCAGGTACCACAGCACCAATCACAACATCCAATACAGCGTTGGAAAGGGCAGTTGCAGCAGAAGGACATAGGCTATGCAGACGCCCACCATATACATCTAAAAAGTAAAAGAACCGTGCCAGCAAAGTAGTCCCTTGTGGACGTGTCTGCGTTGTGCTGTGGGCTTGTGCTGGGGGGGCGTGACAAATGTCGGGGGCGTGTGGTACGTTCCGCCCTTTGGGCTGGACTGTTCCCATGAGGCACAGGGTCAAGGCTGATTTGCATATGTCCATGTCTGAACTGGGGTGGTGTGGAGTGCAAAAAAACGATGGATTTAGGCCCAGATCTCCGTACAGGGGTGAATGTATGACATTGTTCTCCATTCTGTCCATCAACTGTTGTTTTTGCATTTGTCACCCAGAGTGGTGATGGGTATGCTCAGACGTGAGTCCCATGCTCGCCAGACCACTGGAGTGAAGTTATCCTGGCTGAAGACGGCTGATAACCAGAATTTGGTCCTAGGGTGCTTGAGTCTGGTCCAGGAAAGACATGGTTTGGCAGTTGGGCCTGGAATGTTCTCATGAGGCACAGGATCAAGGTTGTTGTGTTGTAGAGTGCCAAAAAAATGATGGATTAAGGCCCAGAACTCTGTGTTGGGGTGAATGTATGACAGTGTTCTGCATTCTGTCCATCAACTGCTGTTTTTACATTACGCCCTTCCATGTCTCATATCGTGTGCTGGGGGTGTGGGCGTGTACAGGGCGCGCGTTGTGTCAAATTTTTCATTGTTTTTTCTTCCCAGGTTCTGTACATTCCAGCTCCGGGTGTCCACCCTGCTCCCTTTAAATACCCCTGCACCCCATAATCAAAACCCACCCTTACTCCTTAAAATACCCCAACACCCTTAAACACTAACCCATCTTAACCCTATAAATATACCCTGTATCCCAAAACCCAAACCTATACCTAGATCCTAAAAATACCCCTGTACCCCAAAAACCAAACCTACCCCTGAACCCTAAAATACCCCTGTACCCCAAAACCATAACCTAGCCCTGAACCCTTAAAATACCCCTGTTCCCCACAACCCAAACCTACCTCTGAACCCTAAAAATACCCCAAACCCCAAACCCAAACCTAGCCCTGAAACATAAAAATAACCCTGTACCCCAAAACCCAAACCTACCCCTGAACCCTAAAATACCCATGTACCCCAAAACCCAAACCTAGCCCTGAACTCTAAAAATACCCCTGTACCCCAAAATCAAACCTAGCCCTGAACCCTAAAAATACCCCTGTACCCCAAAACCCAAACCTAGCCCTGAACTCTAAAAATACCCCTATACCCCAAAACCCAAACCTAGCCCTGAACCCTAAAAATACGCCTGTACCCCAAAACCCATACCTATCCCTAAACGCTAAAACTACCCCAGTACCCCATAACCCAAAACTGTATCTGAACCCTTAAAATACCCAAACACCCCAAAACCTACACCTCAGTACCCCAAAACATATACCCCTATACCCATACTTACCTTATCCAAACATTAAAAAAAACATGCTTTTACCATTCATGCATTTACAACGAATTTCATTGTAAATGTATGCGTGGTAAAAGCATATAAAATGTAATGCCATGCGTTATAATCGCTTTGCAGAGTCATGGTACTTTCATAATGAAAGTATGCGGAGTGATGGTCTGAGGAAAGAAAGTTGCGGAATAATGGGTGTTTATTATCCCCCGGTATGTACATTGGTGGCACAGCGGCCCACATCTCCAGCAACATACTCATATTTTTTCACCACCAATTTGAAAAATGCACAGGTCTCTCTCATTGATGGCCAGCAACGACATACACTTTTAGACACACCTCCCGCCACAAGTTATAGAATTGCGAACTTTAGAGCTGGGGAGCTACATTCGAATCTCGGCATCAGGTCAACATCCTGTGATTCCAGGCAAATTGCTTTGTCTCCCCGTGCCTACCACAAATTAATGTGTTCTTCTGTAATGTAAATTGTGCTCATGCCATGTTGTCGAGTTCGCGCTATATAATATTGCAAGGAAAAATAAAGTAGGAAAACTCGAGTTCACACACTACTGAATGCACACTCTTAAGTGCATCAGCAGTGCACTGTGAATCGAAGCGTTTCACTGGCCTGTCACAGATAAGAAATGCTATCAAAACAAAATCCTACAAAACAATATTCTACTGGCCGGCAGAAATTCATACCCGGACAACGTCGGAACGGGCTGCTAGTGACAAAATAAAACGTTATTTACAATCCATACTAATATAATAAAGAGAGAGCCCAAACCTTTGAGGCGGGTAATCTCAGGAACCACAGCACCAATCACAACACCCAATACAGCGTTGGAAAGGACAATTGCAGCAGAAGGACATAGGCTATGCAAACGCCCACCATATACATTTAAAAAGTAAAAGAACCGTGCCAGCAAAGTAGTCCCTTGTGGGCGTGTCCGCGTTGTGCTGTGGGCTTGGCTGGGGGGGCGTGACAAATGCTGGGGGCGTGACAAATGCTGGGGGCGGGTGGTACGTTCCGCCCTTCGGGCTGGACTGTTCCCATGAGGCACAGGGTCAAGGCTGATTTGCATATGGCCATGTCTGAACTGGGGTGGTGTGGAGTGCAAAAAAACGATGGATTTAGGCCCAGATCTCCGTACTGGGGTGAATGTATGACATTGTTCTGCTTTCTGTCCATCAACTGTTGTTTTTGCATTTGTCACCCCGAGTGGGGTGGGTATTCTCAGACGTGAGTCCCATGCTCTCCACACCACTGGAGTCAAACTATCCTGGTTGAAGATGGTTGATACTCAGAAATTGGTCCTAGGATGATTGAGTCTGATCCATAAAAAGACATGACTCGGCAGTTCGGTCTGGAATGTTCCCATGAGGCACAGGTTCAAGGCTGAGGTGGTGTGGAGTGCAAAAAAATGAAGGATTTAGGCCCAGATATCTGTTTTGGGGTGAATGTATGACATAGTTTTGCATTCTGTCTATCAACTGTTGTTTTTACATTCTGCCCTTCATGCAATGTCTCATGTCATGTGCTGGGGGTGCCGGCATGTGTGTCAAATATTTCATTGTTTTTTCGTCCCAGGTTGTGTACATTCCAGCTCCGGGTGTCCACCATGCTCCCTTTAAATACCCCTGCACCCCATAATCAAAACCCACCCTTACTCCTTAAAATACCCCAACACCCTTAAACACTAACCCATCTTAACCCTATAAATATACCCTATACCCCAAAACCCAAACCTATACCTAAATCCTAAAAATACCCCTCTACACCAAAAACCAAACCTGCCCCTGAACCCTAAAATACCCCTGTACCCCAAAACCCAAACTTTGCCCTGAACCCTTAAAATACCCATGTACCCCAAAACCCAAACCTACCCCTGAACCCTAAAAATACCCCTGCACCCCAAAACCCAAACCTAGCCCTGAACCATAAAAATAACACTGTACCCCAAAACCCAAACCTACCCCTGAACCCTAAAATACCCCTGTACCCCAAAACCCAAAATTAGCCCTGAACCCTAAAAATACCCCTGTACCCCAAAACCCAATCCTAGACCTGAACCCTTAAAATACCCCTGTACCCCAAAACCCATACCTACCCCTAAACGCTAAAACTACCCCTGTACCCCATAACCCGAAACTATATCTGAAACCTTAAAATACACAAACACCCCAAAACATATACCTCAGTACCCCAAAACATATACCCCTATACCCATACTTACCTTATCCAAACATTAAAAAAACATGCTTTTACCATTCATGCATTCACAACGAATTTCGTTGTAAATGTATGCGTGTTAAAAGCATATAAAATGTAATGCCATGCGTTATAATGGCATTGCGGAGTCATGGTACTTTCATAATGAAAGTATGCGGAGTGATGGTGTGTGGAAAGAAAGTTGCGGAATAATGGGTGTTTACCCTCCCCCGGTAAGTACATTGGTGGCACGGCGGCCCACATCTCCAGCAACATACTCATATTTTTTCACCACCCATTTGAAAAATGCACAGGTCTCTCTCATTGATGGCCAGCACCGACATACACTTTTAGACACACCTCCCGCCACAAGTTCTAGAATTGCGAACTTTAGAGCTGGGGAGCTACGTTCGAATCTCGGCATCAGGTCAACATCCTGTGATTCCAGGGAAATTGCTTTGCCTCCCCTTGCCTACCACAAATTAATGTGTTCTTCTGTAATGTAAATTGTGCTCATGCCATGTTGTCGAGTTCACGCTATATAATATTGCAAGAAAAAATAAAGTAGGGAAACTCGAGTTCATACACTACTGAATGTGCACTCTTAAGTGCATCAGCAGTACACTGTGAATCGGAGCGTTTCAAAGGCCTGTCACAGACAAGAAATGCTATCAAAACGAAATCCTACAAAACAATATACTACTAGCCAGCAGCAATTCATACCCGGACAACGTCGGGACGGGCTGCTAGTATTTATATATTTTTTTAAAAGTAGTCCCCCCCAAAGTAGCGCGGGCCGCAACGTGCATGCTCATGTCAGCACGGGGAGGAGAGGTGTCCGAGGAGCGGCGGACATGGCGCCAGGGAGGAGCGGCGGCGGACAGGCGGTTAGGAGCAGAGCGGAGGAGCGGTGAAATGAGGACCTGTGGCTCAGGTAATGCTCCGGGGACAGTGTCGGGGAAGGCGGGTGTCGGGAAACACCTGTTGTAACGAAAGTATTGCATCGCGCTTCCATCCAACGCGACTAGGACATCGCGGCAGGCTTCAGAACGCATGCAATTACGACGCATGCTATAACATCGCATGGACCTTTAAGACGCTAGAGATTGCATAGCATCTACATCGGGTGGCTGTTTGGAGGCTGATTTGGATGGCGCTGTTGAAATAAATACCGGCAAATACCACGCTGAGGCACATGATTTGGATGGCGCTGTTGAAATAAATACCGGCAAATACCATGCTGAGGCACATGATTTGGATGGCGCTGTTGAAATGAATACCGGCAAATATCACGCTGAGACACATGAAGCTAAACATTATTATTACCCAGATGTTAAAATATGAGGCACTTGATTCAAACAGTACGATGTTGAAATAAATACAGGCAAATACCAAGCTGAGGCACCTGAAGATAAACATATGAGCTAATACACGCAAATACCACGCTGAGGCACCTGAAGATAAACACATGAAGGAAAACTGGGAAAGGCTTGGGTCCTGTCCCTGACCGGCCTGGACCACTCTTATACAATAAACTAGCAGCCCGTCCCGACGTTGTCCGGGTATGAATTGCTCCTGGCTAGTAGTATATTGTTTTGTAGGATTTCGTTTTGATAGCATTTCTTGTCTGTGACAGGCCTTTGAAACGCTCCGATTCACAGTGTACTGCTGATGCACTTAAGAGTGCACATTCAGTAGTGTATGAACTCGAGTTTCCCTACTTTATTTTTTCTTGCAATATTATATAGCGTGAACTCGACAACATGGCATGAGCACAATTTACATTACAGAAGAACACATTAATTTGTGGTAGGCAAGGGGAGGCAAAGCAATTTCCCTGGAATCACAGGATGTTGACCTGATGCCGAGATTCGAACGTAGCTCCCCAGCTCTAAAGTTCGCAATTCTAGAACTTGTGGCGGGAGGTGTGTCTAAAAGTGTATGTCGGTGCTGGCCATCAATGAGAGAGACCTGTGCATTTTTCAAATGGGTGGTGAAAAAATATGAGTATGTTGCTGGAGATGTGGGCCGCCGTGCCACCAATGTACTTACCGGGGGAGGGTAAACACCCATTATTCCGCAACTTTCTTTCCACACACCATCACTCCGCATACTTTCATTATGAAAGTACCATGACTCCGCAATGCCATTATAACGCATGGCATTACATTTTATATGCTTTTAACACGCATACATTTACAACGAAATTCGTTGTGAATGCATGAATGGTAAAAGCATGTTTTTTTAATGTTTGGATAAGGTAAGTATGGGTATAGGGGTATATGTTTTGGGGTACTGAGGTAAATGTTTTGGGGTGTTTGTGTATTTTAAGGTTTCAGATATAGTTTTGGGTTATGGGGTACAGGGGTAGTTTTAGCGTTTAGGGGTAGGTATGGGTTTTGGGGTACAGGGGTATTTTAAGGGTTCAGGTCTAGGATTGGGTTTTGGGGTACAGGGGTATTTTTAGGGTTCAGGGCTAATTTTGGGTTTTGGGGTACAGGGGTATTTTAGGGTTCAGGGGTAGGTTTGGGTTTTGGGGTACAGTGTTATTTTTATGGTTCAGGGCTAGGTTTGGGTTTTGGGGTGCAGGGGTATTTTTAGGGTTCAGGGGTAGGTTTGGGTTTTGGGGTACATGGGTATTTTAAGGGTTCAGGGCAAAGTTTGGGTTTTGGGGTACAGGGGTATTTTAGGGTTCAGGGGCAGGTTTGGTTTTTGGTGTAGAGGGGTATTTTTAGGATTTAGGTATAGGTTTGGGTTTTGGGGTATAGGGTATATTTATAGGGTTAAGATGGGTTAGTGTTTAAGGGTGTTGGGGTATTTTAAGGAGTAAGGGTGGGTTTTGATTATGGGGTGCAGGGGTATTTAAAGGGAGCATGGTGGACACCCGGAGCTGGAATGTACACAACCTGGGACGAAAAAACAATGAAATATTTGACACACATGCCGGCACCCCCAGCACATGACATGAGACATTGCATGAAGGGCAGAATGTAAAAACAACAGTTGATAGACAGAATGCAAAACTATGTCATACATTCACCCCAAAACAGATATCTGGGCCTAAATCCTTCATTTTTTTGCACTCCACACCACCTCAGCCTTGAACCTGTGCCTCATGGGAACATTCCAGACCGAACTGCCGAGTCATGTCTTTTTATGGATCAGACTCAATCATCCTAGGACCAATTTCTGAGTATCAACCATCTTCAACCAGGATAGTTTGACTCCAGTGGTGTGGAGAGCATGGGACTCACGTCTGAGAATACCCACCCCACTCGGGGTGACAAATGCAAAAACAACAGTTGATGGACAGAAAGCAGAACAATGTCATACATTCACCCCAGTACGGAGATCTGGGCCTAAATCCATCGTTTTTTTGCACTCCACACCACCCCAGTTCAGACATGGCCATATGCAAATCAGCCTTGACCCTGTGCCTCATGGGAACAGTCCAGCCCGAAGGGCGGAACGTACCACCCGCCCCCAGCATTTGTCACGCCCCCAGCATTTGTCACGCCCCCCCAGCCAAGCCCACAGCACAACGCGGACACGCCCACAAGGGACTACTTTGCTGGCACGGTTCTTTTACTTTTTAAATGTATATGGTGGGCGTTTGCATAGCCTATGTCCTTCTGCTGCAATTGTCCTTTCCAACGCTGTATTGGGTGTTGTGATTGGTGCTGTGGTTCCTGAGATTACCCGCCTCAAAGGTTTGGGCTCTCTCTTTATTATATTAGTATGGACAAAACAAAATCCGGGCAGCTAACGTTTTTTGAAACAATGCACAACCTAGTATAAACAATTGCTAGGCTGGACAACCATTTGTGTTGAGTCACTTTTTGTATTTTATAAAAGATTATGAGCAGAGTTTTTTTTGAGCATCAAAAGATACACCACAACATTTGTAAAGGTTCACAAATACATTGAATACACCAAGGACAACAAATCAAATCAAATATACAACACATAAACAATTGTGATAAACATTCAATATGGACAACTGTACAATGCCTCAACTAAATCTGTCATTGAGGCACCAATCCTGAATGAAAATTGCACAAGTGGACTAACAGATGGAGTACTAGCCTACTTGTTTCACCCACCACAGAATACACAGTGAATTTGTTACACGGTGCTGTAAATAGGAAAAACACAAAAACTAAACAGCAGTCTGGAATTGTGTGAATTGTATTCCTATTACGCCCTAATCATTTGGTATCTTGGTGGTGCTGGACGTCGACGTGTTTCGAACCCAGTGACGATTAACGGGTTCTCCTCAGGACACGGACTGGGGGGTCGTTGTCACTGTGAATTAATTAAAAAAGGGGTATCAATGGTAAACTAGCTGACATCTACTCCTCACTAAATCACGAACACTCTGAAAACATAAAGGTACCTTCTTTTCGGGGGGTTGGGTCACTCCCTGTAAATGAGATGGTGACCTTATGTGCTGCACTACTGGATTGTAAATAATGATGTAAACGCTCGTGAATGGTGGGGGTGCCGGCGCACCTAAATTATACGATGTACGAGTGAGAACTTCTTTCAGGCGTTCTCACTCGTACATCGTATAATTTAGGTGCGCCGGCACCCCCACCATTCACGAGCGTTTACATCATTGAGGTATGTGTTAATTTTACAATCCAGTAGTGCAGCACATAAGGTCTCTAAAGGACTGCGTGTAACTAAGGTTTTTTCACCATCTCATTTACAGGGAGTGACCCAACCCCCCGAAAAGAAGGTACCTTTATGTTTTCAGAGTGTTCGTGATTTAGTGAGGAGTAGATGTCAGCTAGTTTACCATTGATACCCCTTTTTTAATTAATTCACAGTGACAACGACCCCCCAGTCCGTGTCCTGAGGAGAACCCGTTAATCGTCACTGGGTTCGAAACACGTCGACGTCCAGCACCACCAAGATACCAAATGATTAGGGCGTAATAGGAATACAATTCACACAATTCCAGACTGCTGTTTAGTTTTTGTGTTTTTCCTATTTACAGCACCGTGTGACAAATTCACTGTGTATTCTGTGGTGGGTGAAACAAGTAGGCTAGTACTCCATCTGTTAGTCCACTTGTGCAATTTTCATTCAGGATTGGTGCCTCAATGACAGATTTAGTTGAGGCATTGTACAGTTGTCCATATTGAATGTTTATCACAATTGTTTATGTGTTGTATATTTGATTTGATTTGTTGTCCTTGGTTTATTCAATGTATTTGTGAACCTTTACAAATGTTGTGGTGTATCTTTTGATGCTCAAAAAAAACTCTGCTCATAATCTTTTATAAAATACAAAAAGTGACTCAACACAAATGGTTGTCCAGCCTAGCAATTGTTTATACTAGGTTGTGCATTGTTTCAAAAAACGTTAGCTGCCCGGCTTTTGTTTTGTTTATTGATAAACACATGAAGGCACATGAAGATACATAAATAATTTATGATAGCATAAAGAGATAAAAGATTCGTTTATGAAGGGGAAGGTCGTGAGTTCGGATCCCCAACTTGCAACAAATGCTACAAATAATGTATGCAAAATGTACATTTTTGAGAATGTTGTATGCTGTCACCTGAAGATAAACATTACGAGCTTACATTAAATACCTCGCTGAGGCACATGAAGATATAAATGTGGGGGGAAAAAAAATACCACGCTGACTGACTAGCTTTTCTTATTTAATTTATGATAGCGTAAAGAGATAAAAGAAACGTTTATGAAGGGGAAGGTCGTGAGTTCGAATACCCAACTTGCAATAAATGCTACAAATAATTTATGCAAAATGTACATTTTTGAGAATGTTGTATGCTGTATCATTTTTCTGTTACGTGTACATGAAAAGCTGTTTCGTCATGTACATCGGTGGATGGACAGATGGATGAAGGGTGTATGGTTGGACGGGTGAAATGTTGGGAGGTTGAATGGACGGGAGAAAGGCTGGGTGGATGAATGGATGGATGAAAGTGTGGATGGTTGGACCGGTGAAGGAACGGCTGGTGGATAAATGGATGGATGAAAGGGTGGATGGAAGATGGTTGCATGATGAATGATGTATGGATGATGAGCTGGTGGATGAATGATGGGTGGATGGATGGGTGAGAGGATGAGTGACTGTCGTTTGTAATGCACAAAAATTAATATTTGGCCGAACAATATAATATGGTTGCATGAGGAATGATGTATGGATGATGAGCTGGTGGATGAATGATAGGTGGATGGATGGGTGAGAGGGTGAGTGACTGTCGTTTGTAATGTACAAAAATGAATATTTGGCCGAACAATATAATACAGCGCTGACTGTCCAATTAACCATTCACAGAAGACAAGTTGGGTCTCTAAATACCAGCTTCCCATTAAAAATGTATGATGGCGTAAAGAGCTAAACGGAACGTTTATGAAGGGGAATGTCGGCAGTGCGAACCCCGAACTTGCAACAACTGCTACAAAGAATTAATTCCACATGAACATTTTTGAGAAATAACGTAAAGAAAAAAAAATGCGATGTTCAGGATGTTAGGGCATTAATACTGTCAATATTGTATGCTGTATCATTATTCATGTACGTGTACATTCAAAGCTGTTTCGTCATGTACATCAATGGATGCATGTATGGATGGATGAAGGGTGTATGGTTGGACGGGTAAAACGCTGGGTGGTTGGATGGACGGGAGAAAGGCTGGGTGGATGAATGAAAGGGTGGATGGAAGATGGTTGCATGGATGAATGATGTATGGATGATGGGCTGGTGGATGGATGGGTGAGAGGGTGGGGGAACGGATAAAGGGTGTGTGGCTGGATGGGTGAAAGGTGGAAGGCAAGATGGATGCATGGATGGATGGATTGATGGATGGATGGGCGGATGAAGAATGGGTGGGTGTATGGATGGATGGATGTGGGGCTGGTAGGGTGCGGATGGATGAAGGATGGGTCAATGGATGGATGAATGGATGGATGGAAGGGTGGATGGCCCATTGGGGTGTCTCAGGTAATTAGTATTATGCCGATGTTCCCAAAATTACAATTATTGTTATTTGAACTCCAGTGGGCCTCTGAATGTCCATGCCAGTTTTTAGAATTATCTGCTGCCATCCGCTGCACCAAAGAGAGGCTCGGAAAGAACTGGATGGTGCTGTCTTCACAGCAGGACGGCCGCATTAATATATTCAAACCCCAATGCCCCAAACCCCAATGCCCATAGAGATCCTCTTTCAAGTGAACCTGCTTTTCCCGCTTTCCCTCACCCTGCATGGTCTAACCCCATATGCGTGATGCTTGGCAAAGCTGATGGTCCAACTGTTACACAGCTTTTCTCACAAATGCCAACATTTCAGGAAAATTGGTAAACTCCTTATCACTTGAAAACTAATGTGATGCAGAGATTACCCGAATCGTCCCAACAATTTAACAAGGACTCAAAAATTTGAATTGCCACTTACTGAGAATTGTAGAGATTCTTTGATAAATGTAGAGAGATAATGTGCAAAGTCTAATACCCCCATTACATACGTCTGGTAAATGGTATGGCATTTATCACACTTTATAACGTCTGCAGCGTCAACATTTATTGAGGTCAATACATAACACCCAATTCATTTTTGGGGGTGCGTAACACGTATGTTTTCTTTGCTTTCCGCACCAAAATTGTTTGCATGTCTTACTAAATACTGAGCGTTTTCCCCCCAATAATTATTGACTCGTTGGAGCTGATGATATTTATTACAAAACAAATAATTGTGATACTTGCTGTAAGAGGAGTTGCCACAAATATGGCAAATAAACGTGCTGCTCGTATTGAGGCAGATCAGCTCAGCATCATGTGACTCAGGGCAATAGCTCACGTAATCTCCCCCACGGCCCCCAAGGTCTAGAGACCCTTATGGGTGATTAGGTGGCACTGTACAAATACCGAGTTTTTGCAAAATGTGTATTAACAGGAAGTGAAAAAACTCCTTCATCAGTAAAGACAGGAGGTATTTTGTGAGCCATTAAGACTAACTGGAAAAGCATGGATTGGGCCTGCAAGGGAGGACGGATCTCCAGACCTGCATGTGCTTTCCTTACACGAAACAGGCTCAAATTAAAATAAGAGTTTAAAAAAAATAGGGTTACATTACTTGCAATTTACAAATTAATGATATACCATACTAACAAAGTAATAAAAGTAGAAGATTTGGGGTCGAGGGGGACGCGAGGGGGGGCAGGGGTAGAGGTGGGTTCATGCGGCAAACACAAAAAACCGCGTTGTTCTGGCCTGTGACGTAATGAACTGCGGGGTGATGTTCAGGCCAATGGGAAGCAATGCAATCGCGTTGCAAAGGGATGCAACGTCATTGGTCACGATGTAATGGAGGGAGCAATGTAATAGACGC
This sequence comes from Lissotriton vulgaris, assembly GCF_964263255.1. Classification (NCBI taxonomy): domain Eukaryota; kingdom Metazoa; phylum Chordata; class Amphibia; order Caudata; family Salamandridae; genus Lissotriton; species Lissotriton vulgaris. The sequence goes on from NW_028243097.1 coordinate 107,179, forward strand.
GATGTTACAGCGTGCGATATAGCTGACCCCGATGTAGCGGCATACATCCGCGGGTGTCGGGCCAGGCAGGGGACGGGAAATTACTAAAACAATGATCGGGGTAGGCGGGGGACCTGGCGGGCGGGGGCATGGGCTGCTGGCGGGCCATGGGCTGCTTATTTTGATATTGGATACTTTAATATTCACTGCCCACTGCTAATCTCATCCCATAATGCTTTGCAGGGCCATTGGTTGGGATTGTTTTTTTTGCCTATAACTGTGCTTGGGGGGGGTCCTAAGAGGATGGGACCAACACCGAATAATTCAACAAAATGTGCTTTTTGTTTTCAAGGCATCTGCTTGGTACTCCCCCTAGGTTAGGGAGGATCCCAAAATGATCACCTTTCTAACTGTGTGCTAATATTTCAGTTTCATATTTGTAAAAATAGTATATGATCTTTAGCTTATAAAGAGAGAGATGCAAATTGGTGTTATCGCTCTATAGTGGGCTTGATAATATGCCTTTCTTAATTTCTATTGAAGCCCATGTTAGCACAAGAGCATGGCTTCTATGGGAATCACAAGAAATCAAGTCCATTATCTGTTTTATTATATTTGGTACTGTGTAGGATCTTATTGAGCCTACAATTTTAAACTGTAGAAATAGAGGCAATTAAAGTGGTATGGATCAAGGCACAGAAATGAAGTGAGAGATCAGGAGATTAGTATTTAAAAGCACCTGCTCCTTAGTGCGGGTGTTGGTTATGGCTCAATTTATTGAACTCTGCTTTTAAAGTCGGAATGGAAGGCCACTTTGAAATGTAGAGCTTCCCGTGTTGGGGTGGAAAAAGCACATTTTTACAGCAAACTACACATTGTGAGACAGTTACAATGTAAGCGATGCCAGCTACCATGCCGCAGCAAGCTTCATTATTTAAAAGTAAATAGCTACTGTTTGCAAGCAATGTGAATGTAGGTGGGACATCTGGTACTGGATTACCCTTTAAAACACAAGCTAAATTTGGTGCTTTTAAATTACAAGCGCTGTCTAAATGTATAACCTTACACATGAGATCTGGTGAGGAATCACACGATTCCCCTGTCAAGTACATCTCTTTGCCATCCCGAAAGCATCTGTATGTGAAAGGCAAATACCTTACTTCGTGGAGATAAGAACCACCCATGGATTCATAACGTCCCAAGACATAATGTTTCATACAGGAATCACATTTAAATAGGAAAAATGGTAAAGTTATTACCCCATGGATGAGCTAGACAGCAGAGTCAGTTTCAGCTACTGAAATGGGTAATGGTTCTACATTTTCAAATTTTCAATGTGTAACAGGCTGTATGCTGCATGCTTCATGGACATAAACTGTTGTTTATCTGTCAGGGTAAAAGGCCAAAATAAAGATGATGTGTTCATATAGTACCAAGGAATACTTTACATCTTAAGTGTTTGTAAAGTCCAAGCAAACTGCATGATTGAATGCAATTGATTTTTTTGACCTTGGTACAAAACAGAAAATTCATCATGAACAATATCCACAACAGATGAAAAAATATTGTTTAATGCATGGGTACTCACAAACTTTCTATCAGGGGCCACATTTATAGTGTGGTTTGTTGCTGAGGGCTGCACCAGTGGGGATGGGGTCAGTGGGGAGGGGCAGGGCTAGAGAAACAAAAATAACTGTGACCATGAGGTTGAACACAGGTCCCAGCAGCGGACACCTTCGTCCACTGACCCACCAGACCCGGCATACACACATCTCTCTCCCTCTCTCTCTTTCTCTCTGTCTCCCTCTGTCTCACTCACTCTGACTGTCTCACTCCCTTTCTCTGTCTCCCTCTCTCTATCTCCCTCTCTCTCCCTCTGTCTCTCTCCCCCCGTCTGTCTGTCTCCCTCCCTCTGTCCCCCTCTGTCTCCTCCCTTTGTCTCCCTCCCTCTGATGCCCTCCTCCTTCTGTCTCCCTCCCTCTGTCTCCCTCTGTCTGTCTCCCTCCCTCTGTCTCCTTCCCTCTGTTGCCCTCCCTCTGTCGCCCTCTCTTGCCCTCCTCTCTTGGTCTGTCTTCCTTTGCCTCCCTCCCTCTGTCTGTGTCTGTCACCGTCTGTCTCCCTCCCTCTGTCTCCCTCCCTCTGTCTCTGTCCCTCTGTCTCCCTCCTTCTGTCTCCGTCCCTCTGCCTCCCTCCCTCTGTTGTCCTCTCCCTCTGTCTGTCTTCCTCTGTCTCCCTCTATCTGTCTCCCTCCCTCTGTCTGCCTGGTGGGGTCTGCCACCCTCTGTCTCCCTTCCTCTGTCTCCATCTCCTTCCCTCCCTCCCCCACCCTTCCTCTCCCTCTGTCTGTCACCCTCTGTCTCCCCCTGTCTCTCTCTCCCCCTGCCTCTGTCCCTCTGTCTCCCTCTCTCTGTCTCCCTCTCTCTGTCTCCCTCTCTCTGTCTCCCTCTCCCTCTCTCTGTCTCCCTCTCCCTCCCTCTGTCTCCCCCTGACTCCCTCCCTCTGTCTCCCTCTCTCTGTCTCCCTCTCTGTCTCCGTCCCTCTGTCCTGGTCCCTCTGTCTCCTTCCCTCTGTCTTCTTCCCTCTGTCTGTCACCCTTTGTCACCCCCTGTCTCTGTCCCTCTGTCTCTGTCCCTCTGTCTCCCTCCCTCTATCTCCCTCTCTCTGTCTCCCTCTCCCTCCCTCTGTCTCCCTCTGTCTCCCTCCCTCCCTCTGTCTCCCTCTCTCTGTCTCCCTCTCCCTCTGTCTCCCTCCGTCTCCCTCACTCCCTCTGTCTTCCTCTGTCGTCTCCCTCTGTCTGTTTCCCTCTGTCTCCCTATGTCTGTCTCCGTCTGTCTGTTTCCCTCTGTCTCCCTTTTCCTCCCTATGGGCCCTGATTCACAGAATGAACTTACGACTCAATCCTAAACTTACTACTATTTGGTATTCACAGAAGGCACTTGCTACTTTTGGCATTCATAGAATGAACTTACTACTTTTGGTATTCACAGAAGTTAGGATTTTGTCTTAAGTTTGTCAAACTGACAAATGTCACATGAAAGCACATTAGCACGGGTTTGTTTATACAACCCACGCTACCAGTAACGTTGCTGTAAGATAGAAACAGTCGCTGAAACGCTTGCACCCAAACCTTCATGTTTGGCTGTTATCAATGAAAGTCTGAGGTCCACGTTGGGAAGGAACCTGTCACCAATGTCATTTATTCTCACATAGGGATTTTTATCAGGACTTAAATGATAGGAATATTTGAAAGGGAAGCCCTATGGCTAATTATCTCCCTTCTCTGTAGCTGCTATGGCTGCTAAAATGTCATTATCAATCATACTCCTGGACCTTGTAACTGCTGCAACTGTGTATGTGGCTACTGATGTTTTAGCTGCTTCGTCAGCCAAACTGTTGCCAACTGTGTGTACTCCCACGCACTGGTGGCCTAGAGTATGAATTACGTGCATGAGAAGCAGACGTTCTTTAAGATCTGCGACTTGAACACAAAGCATTTCATGCTTAACCGTGCTGCCTTTGGAATCACGATAGTCATTCTGAGACCAAAAGAATAAGTTGTTGTTATAAGACTGAACACAGTAGTAAGAGTTACTTACTATTAAGGTTGTCACATAAATAAGAATAAGAATACAGAAGTTTATATAGCGCGAACAGCTACCTCACAAGGAGCTGTCCCGGCGCTCAGTAAACAACACGATAGACTGAGTAGTAGCAAAACAGATTAAAAAAAAGTAAATTTTACTGATTAAAAAGCCATGTCTTTAGCTGTTTCCTAAAGACGGGCTCAGAGATAGCATTATGAATAGAAAGCGGAAGAGTGTTCCACAATTTAGCAGATCGCCCGAGAAAGCTCTTCCACCAAGGCGAGCCTTAGCGAAGCGGGGGACAGAGATCAAGTTCAGAGCATTCGACTGCAGAGGCCTTTAGATAAGGAATCTAGTAATAATAATAATAAGGGAGTTTTATAAAGCACTTGGTTACGCTCCGATGGCGTGTCCCCGCGCTAAAACAGAAGAACTCCCGCAGACGTAAAGTCTGTGCAGGTTACCGTGTGTATAGGTATGTTTTTAGCTTCCTCCTGAAGCTAGGTTCAGATGACTCCAGATGGAGGTCCAAAGGTAGGGCATTCCAGCTCTTCGCCACCAGGTAGCGGAAAGATCTACCTCCCATGTGAGCCCTCCTTATCCTCGGGACCTTTAATAGGCCTCCATGGGAGGAACGAAGGGCGCGCGTGGGTACGGACCTGGTGACCAGGTTCTGGAGCGGTGTTGGCGCCTTCCCAGTAAGGATGCGGTGGCAGGTACAGAGGGCCTTAAACTCGACCCTACTCCTCACTGGCAACCAGTGAAGAGTCTGAAGGGCAGCTTTGGAGGCCGATCTTTTGTGAAATTTTAGAATGAGGTGGGCTGCCGCATTCTGCAACACCTGAAGGCGATTTATTGCCTTGCTGGTTGCTCCCAGGTACAGCAAGTTGCCATAGTCCAGGCGTAATGTGATGAGGGCGTGCACCAGCGTGATACCGGCTGACGTAGGAAGGAGATCTAAGACCTTCCGTAGACTTTTTAGGATGCTGAAGCAGACACCTGCCACACGGCCTATCTGAGGTCCAAAGGACAGGTCAGCATCAAGCCAGACTCCAAGGGTCCGAACTTCTTGACAGGGTGTTGGAACCTCACCTAAGCATGGAGGCCACCATGCTGAGGACCAGACAGATGGGTTCCCCCCCAATACGAGCACCTCGGTCTTGCTGCCATTTCATTTGAGGCAGTTGGTGGACATCCAGGCTGCAAGGTCTTGCATGCAGGCTCTGAAACTGTCCACCGCAAGACCGGGCGCTCGCTAGAGGGAGATAACCAGCTGCGTATCGTCGGCGTAGGAAACTATGTGCAGACCATGGCCCTCAGCAATGGGGGCCACAGATGAGACATATAGATTAAATAGGGTGGGGCTCAGGGACGATCCCTGGAGTACGCCCTGGCCCAATCCAATATCCCTGGAATAACATTCGCCCTGGCGGACCTGAAAGCTTCTCCCCGTCAGGAAGGACTGGATCCATGCGAGTGCAGCTCCAGATATACCTCCACTATTCAGACGCTGTAGCAAGGTGGTATGAGCTACAGTGTCGAATGCTGCACTCAGGTCCAATAGGATGAGGGCCATAGTATGACCCTCATCCACCCCCTGGCGTAGGGTCACCACAGCCATCAGAAGCGCTGATTCCGTTGAGTGGCGGGGACGAAACCAAACTGGGTATCGTGAAGTAGGGCAGCCTCTTCCACGAAATCCATCAGTTGCAGGTTTACCGTTTTTTCTGCCACTTTGGCCAGGTAGGGCAGAAGGGAGATCGGCCGGAGGTTCTCTAGCTTCTCAAAGCTGATGTTAGGTTTCTTCCTGAGAGGTAGAACCACCGCCTGTTTCCAGTCTTTGGGCACGGTCTTAGTGCTAAAAGACACGTCCAGTAGGTGTCTGATATATGGTTCCAGCACCGGTAAGCTATCCGCTAGCCGTTTCGACGTGGTGGGATCCCGCGGGGAACCCGATTTGACAGATCTACAGATTTTTAGTAGGTCCTCTGGGGGCGGGGTGACAAAGTTGGTCAATATATGTCTGTCACCTCATTCCCTCTGGCTTTCTGCAAATTCTGTCCCAGCAATGGGATGACTAGGAAATGCCGAGTAGATTTTGCCTATCTTTTCAGCGAAGAAGTCCGCGATCCTGTCACAGGATTCCACCGAGCAGTCATCTGGAGCAGTGGCTGGTTTCCCACTCGAGAGGGTTTTGTAGAGCAAGAAAAGCTCCTTCATCGAGTTACCAGCTTCACTAATTCTAATAGTGTAATATGCTGCTTTGGACTTCGAGATTAGCCCATGATAAATTCGCCTCTCAATAAGGTAGGCCTCCCTAGTTTCCTTAGAAGGAGCCCCACGCCACTGTCTTTCGACTCGCTTCAATGCTGTTTTCGTGACTCGTAGTTCATCACGGAACCACGGGGCAGTTTTTTGAAAGAGGCCACCCGATTTGGCGCGCGAAAGTGGGGCTGTATAATCAAGCGCCTCGTTGATACGCTTACATAGATTGATGTTAGCCTTGTCCGCATCATCCCCCCCAGGGCTTCCTCCTTTAGTCAATGCCGCACAGAATTTAGCCTGGGAAAAGGTAGCCCATCTCCGCTTAGGATGGTACAGTATTGCTGGCTCCGGAGATCTTACCCCGGGAATTCGTATGGAGAATGGTACCAGATGGTGATCCGACCAGGGGATGGGAATGGGGGTCATGGCTTCTACTTCCCCCCAATTGCCGAATATGGGGTCAAGTAGATGTCCCAACTGGTGAGTGGGACCACTTACTATTTGATTCAGTTGGAGGGCTCCTAGCGCCTGGCAAAAGTCCCTGCTAACGTTGTCTGTGGGGTTGTTCAAATGTAAGTTAAGATCCCCCAGTACCAGGAATTTGTCTTTGCGCAGCGCAGCCTCCATTATGCCTTCAACCAGGCTCTCCCCAAACCTGGCTATAGGGCCTGGGGGTCTATAGATTAACATGCCCTTCAGCGTGCAGACTTCTTTTACTTTGACAGTAAAGCTCCCTGCCTCGCTGTCCAGGATGGGAGAGTGGTCTAATTGGCATCGTAGACTTTTCTGGGCTATAATAGCAATGCCCACTCCTCTACCGGTAGGTCTATCCTGCCTAAGCATTATGTAGCCCTCTGGTAGTGCCTCTAAGGCATCAGGGTAGAGCCTTCATCTAGCCATGTCTCAGTAAGAAACACAAGATCCCACTGTTTCTCAGTGAGTAGGTCGTATAGATCTAATTTGTGTTTCCGCAGAGAACGTACGTTGAGCAGGCCACAGTCCAGGATATAGTCTCTAGGGGCCACATCCCTGCCAGGATCAAAGGAGAAGTGGCAGTGTTTGCAGCCTATATTATCCTCCATTCGCAAGTTATGTAGACATGGGCCGGCAAAGGTACTGCAGAAGGTCAGCAGTTCCTGCCTGCTCCACTGTGTATGTCCCTCCCGAGGGACATAAGGTATGGCCCTGGACCGCGTACGATCGCGGACGGGCGCAGACGGGCTTGCCTTAGGCACGCCTTCGGCGCGCTGCCGGCGCGCCCGCTGCGCCCTTCCGCTGCGCGGCCGGGAAAGACACATGATTTAAAGGGAAAAGGGAGGGGGTGTGGCTTAGCGTAGAGGGGGCGTAGCATGAGCAGGGGGGCTTCCCCGGAATGGCGTCGGTCTTTGGAGCAGCCCGCAGCAGAGTCTAAATCGGCTGCGCGGGAGATACTGCAGGCAAGAAAGTGGCAAAGTGCAAAGTCAAGTCAAGTCAAAACATTTATATAGCGCACTACATACCCAGAGGGTTTCAAGGCGCTTAGGAAGGGGAGTTGGATTATTTGTCAAATATCCACGTTTTAAGCTGCTTTCTGAACGCTAGGTGATTCTGGGTGAGGCGAAGGTAAGCGGGGAGTGAGTTCCATGTTTTGGCAGCCAGGTATGAGAAGGATCTGCCTCCCATGGTGGTCTTGTTGATGCGGGGTACAGTGGCGAAGGCTTGGCTGGAGGAGCGAAGTTGGCGGGAGGGGGTGTAGAAGGACAGTCGAGAGTTGAGGCAATCTGGTCCGATGTCGTAGAGTGATTTGTGTGCGTGGGTAAGCAGTCGGAAAGTGATCCTCTTATTGACGGGTAGCCAGTGGAGGTCTTTAAGGTGACCAGAGATGTGTTCGTTGCGTGGGATGTCTAATATGAGCCTGGCTGAGGCGTTTGGCCAGGTAGGAAGTAAAAACACAGAAATACAAATTTTAAAACACTCGTTGCTCCCGGCTTCCGCCTCAGGAGTTCGAATCTGTCAAGCTGCGCGTAGGTTTGAGCGCGCTATAAAGGGCGGAGGGGCGTGGCCTAGCGTAGAGGGGGCGTGGCCTGAGCAGGGGGGCTTCCCCGGAATAGCGTCGGTCTTTGGAGCAGCCCGCAGCAGTGTCTAAACCAACTGCGCAGGAGATAGTGCAGGCAAGAAAGTGGCAAAGTGCAAAGGTCAGGTAGGAAGTAAAAACACAGAAATACAAATTTTAAAACACTCGTTGCTCCCGGCTTCCGCCTTAGGAGTTCGAATCGAGCTTTAAGATAATGTGGGCACTTACCCTTCAGAGCCTAATAGGCCAATGTCAAGGCTTTACAATCAATCCTGGATGCCACAGGCAGCCAGTGAAGACAGCGTAGCTGCAAGGAGATATGATGTCTAAAAGGAATATGTTTAATCAACCTTGCCACCGCATTCTGCACTATCTGTAGTCGCTGAATCACTACTTAGGCAAACCGAGATAAAGTCCATTGGCATAGACCAGCCTCGATGTTACAGTGGCATGGAACTACTAATTTGTAACAATCTTCCGGCAGAAGATCCAGGAACTTTCGAAGGTTTCTAAGTTTAGTGAAGCAGCTCGCTGCTATCTGAGGAATATGGGCAGAGAAGGAAAGGTCAGCGTCCCATCTCAGGCCCAGATTTTTGGCACTAGTACTGGGGAGGGCGGGGCCCCATTTCAGTAGGCCACCAGAGATCAGGCGAGGGCACCGGCCCCTTTCCAAAGAAGATCACTTCCATTTTCCCTGCATTCAATTTCAATTTATTCGAGTTCATCCAGATGGCAATGTCTCGAAGACAGCCCTTGAAATTACTAAAGGCCTCAACTGTCGGCTCTTGATAAGAAAAGACCAACTGTGTGTCATCCGCGTATGATATCGCTTTGTCATCCCAGTTGGCTATTAAAGTGAAAAGGGGGGCAAGGTACACATTAAAGAGCAGGGGGCTTAGAGCAGAGCCCTGGGGAACCCCACACCACAGAGGTTTAGCTGTGGATGAAAACGGGTGTAAGGCGACCTTCTGCGAATGGGCACTTAGATAAGACTGCACCCAGGCACACACCTTCTCATCCAGACCGATATTTTCCAGTCTCTGAAGTAGTCTAGCATGATCGACCGTGTCGAAAGCTGCAGATAAATCCAGGAGCACCAGCATTGCTGAAGCCCCTGAATCTAAAGCCCATCTAATTGAATCTGCCACGTCTATAAGGGCGGTCTCGGCGCTGAAACCCGGCCGAAAGCCAGATTGTGTTTCATGCAGGATCGCATTGCTTCAATGAAGCATTTCAATTGGCATTGTACTAGTTTCTCTAGCATTTCCCCAGTGCAGGTAAAAGCGAAATTGGCCTAAGATTACTGAGATCCTCTGTGGCTCCATTTGGTTTCTTTTTCAGTGGAAGCAATGTAGCATGTTTCCAGCCATCAGGGAAAATCCCAGTCTCCAAAGAGGTGTTCCAAATATGAGTGAGAGTGTCTACCAAAAAAGGGAAATAATTTTCCACAGTTTGGGGGGGCATGGGTCATCTGGTGCCCCAGATTTGCATTTATCAATCTCGGCCAATGCTTCGTGCTGCACGATTGGTCGAAAGCAGGGAAGTGACTGAGCCCGTACAGTGCTTAAGGCAGAATCTGACTTCTCTGTCATGACAGAGACCGAGAATGTCTCATACACCTTTTTAATTTTATTGTTGAAAAAGTTAGAAATATCTTCACACAGAGTTGGAGTCGGAATCACTTTTGACTCAATTGCTCTTGGTTTAAAAAAAGATTGAACTACCTTAAAAACTTCTTTATTTGATTGGTCAGCTATCTGAATGCGCGAATTTCTTTTAGCCTTTTTTATCGATTTATGTAGATGTTTTAGGGCGCTTTTATAGCAAGATTTTGCTACATCGCAGTATTTATGTCTCCATTGTCGTTCCAATTTCTTGCATTTCCCTTTTTCTTCTTTCAGTGCTTCTGAGAACCAGGGTGCTGAGGGAGATTGTCTGCAAGACAACACCATTTTTTGCTAGCGCGACCGCATCCAGCGCCGAGGCGATCCGCTGGTTCATTGCCAGGGCATCCACATTTGGATCTGAGGTGAGAACAGGTGGCACCCTCTCTAGAATAGGGCCTAAGATATCAGCTGATAGATTATCCCACTTCCTCTTCAAAAAAGACCGCTTGCCTCTAGCCTGGCTTAAATTGGCCAATTTAACTGAAAAAGGGATCAGATAGTGATCTGACCATACCACTGGTTGAGGCACCTCTATAATAATGTCCTGAATATTAGAGAAAATTAGATCCAAAGTGTGACCTGCCCTATGAGTGGGTCCCGAGATCATTTGGGCTAAATTGGCAGCTCCAAGTGAGGATATTAATTGAGAGGCTTGAGCACACTTAGGGTCGTCAATATGAAAATTGAAATCCCCCAATGCTACAAAATACGAGTGGGCTAGTGATTTTAGTGCAATATAATTGCACAAACTAAAAGTAGTGTCCATTGCACAATCCGGTGGCCTATAAACAAGCAGGCCTGCAAGAGATATCCCTGGGTTAATTCTAAGGCAGAAATTGAGTCCCTCAATACCTTGTATATTGAGGGACCCGGAGGAGGTCAGTTCAAAAAAATCCTTAAAAATAATAGCCACCCCTCCTCTTTTCTTACCCTCTCCGTTGGAAAAACTCATCTTTAAACCTGCGGGAATAGCTAAGGAGATAGATGCCACTGTATCCTCATTCATCCAAGTTTCCGTAAGGAATAACACGTCCCAGAATGGGTCCATAAGGGTCAGCCAGATATCCTCTGCATGTCTTGGGAGGGATCTACAATTTACTAGACCTGCCCGGAGCACCTCACCCTGTTCTATAGGGGGACCCTTAGGGTGGCCTACCTCCATACAGGTTCGCAACATGGAAATTGGAGTGTCATCTACTGTGCCAAAGCCCATACCACATTATGACAGTTCGCCGATGACTCCATTTCAGCCGGATCGATGAGGTGAAGCGCACAATGATTGGCCTCCTTAAGAGCAGTTAGCTCCGAAGAAGACCAGCTAATCCTCCTCTCCTCCCTACTCCCACCGGCAGCATGGCTGGCGCTGGCCGCGTTCGTGGCGCGGACGGGCGCAGATGTGCTCTTCTTTGGCGTGCCTTTGGCGCGCCAGCGGCGCGCCCGTTGCGCTCGTCCGCTGCGCGGCCTGGCCCCATCTGCATTTACCCTCTAGTAGCGGAAATGAGGTGAAATGGGGGAGGAGTCGCGTCACTCCGTACAAGCAGCACTAGTGAGCCGTGACAGACCGGGGATCGCGTGAGAATAGTAGCAATCGATGTGCAAATTGAGCAATGTGCAAAGAATAGCAGCTAGCAGGTAACAGATTTGAAAAACAGTACTCAGTGCAGCAAAAATAGGCAATATGTGTAGATCTGACAACAGTCACAGAATGAATTTAAAAATAGACAGAAATCGTTTTATTAAAAGAACTCAGCTCACGAGCTGCTTACTGCTGTGCGGCCGGGCCCCTGACTGTATTTACCCCCTCATAGCGGGAATGAGGTGAAATGGGGGAGGAGTCGCGTCCCTCCGTACAAGCAGCACTAGTGAGCCGTGACGGACCGGGGATCGCATGAGAATACTAGCAATCGATGTGCAAAATGAGCAATGTGCAAAGAATAGCAGCTATCAGGTAACAGATTTAAAAAACAGTACTCAATGCAGCAAAAATAGGCAATATGAGTAGATCTGGCAACAGTCACAGAATGAATTTAAAAATAGACAGAAATTGTTTTATTAAAAGAACTCAGCTCATGAGCTGCTTACTGCTGCGCGGCTGGGCCCCCGACTGCATTTAGCCCCTCGTAGCGGAAATGAGGTGAAATGGGGGAGGAGTTGCGTCCCTCCGTACAAGTGGCACTAGTGAGCCGTGACGGACCGGGGATCGCGTGAGAATACTAGCAATCGATGTGCAAAATGAGCAATGTGCAAAGAATAGCAGCTATCAGGTAACAGATTTAAAAACACAGTACTCAATGCAGCAAAAATAGGCAATGTGCGTAGATGTGGCAACAGTCACAGAATGAATTTAAAAATAGACAGAAACTGTTTTATTAACAGAATTCAGCTCACGAGCTGCTTACATGAGGATTAGCAAACTCCAGTGCAAGCACCGGAGCACGCAGCTCTACTAACTGGGCGGATACAGTCCCCTAGTGCCTGCGTGTGCTCCACACTGGACTTGAACTCATCATTCACCATGGTACCGGCCACTATAGCACAGGCTGCTGAATAAGAATGTTTAGATTCCGCCGCCAGTTGGGCAGAACCGTCGGTGTAAATGATACAATGGTACTCCTCAAGCTGGTGCATTGACAGAGGAGCAGGATGAACAAATTCATACTGTAAAAACTCCTGAGTTTGCAATGAGGAGTCAAAGATAAATGTAATATCAGAAGATGTCAGAGAAGTAAATCCATTCTGTGAATACCAAAAGTAGTAAGTGCATTCTGTGAATAACAAAATTAGTAAATTTAGGATTTTGTCTTAAGTTAATTTTGTGAATCGGGCCCATAGCCTTGAAGCATGTAAGAAAGAACGGTCTTGACTCATGATGGCATGAACTATATCAGGTGATTTTTGTAATGAACACGGCTGCCAAGTGCAGAGACCTGGTGAACCGGATACATGCCTCACACACCCATCGAGTCTCTGGGCCTCAGGAAGAAACATCTTTTCTCCCAGAAGTAACTTCAACCATGATTGCAAGATCACTGGAGAGGGCAAGTCAAGCTGTGGGGGCTCTTGGAGAGTTTGGAACCCAACCAAGTCGAAGTACACAGGCCCAGGCATAGACTCTGAGGGATAAAGTAACGTTGCGAGTGGTGTGGAGTCTGACTCAGCAGAAAAGACTGGCGGGCAGAGTGGTCGTGTGCAATCAAGAAGGAGAGAGGTCGCAAGGAAATTTTGGCCAGTGAGACGGAGAAGGCAAAACCTGAGACTTGCGCCTGAGAGAGATCTTGCTGCAATAACTGAATCTGATCAAAGTGAGCCAGAACAAGTTCAGGGGAGCTTGAGGAGATTCCCCTTGAGGATGGGAAGAGTGCAGTGCAAGAGATAAGCATTTCCTGAGTGGACTAACCTAACTACAAGTGCCGGGAAGAGTGGGTTTTGGTACAGGGATACTGATAATCGAGATCAAACTGAGAGTCCCTGGGATATAAGAAAATGCTCTTATGTCATTGACTGTGCTCTATCCACCAACGCTGAGTGGCTTACAGAGTTTGATTTTGAAAGGCATCGAATTCACGACTTTTGGCAATCAGCCACCACCTCACAAGATTGCAGTATTCCGAATTGAACTGTTGCAGCGAGTTATCGACTAAAATGGTTCTGACCTCAAAAGGGATGTAAACTGAACTTTGAACAGTAAATGAAAACTTTGCTTGAAAGAAGATAAGCTAGGCCAGAGTGGAAGAAGAATGAAGATAGGGACTTATCCTTAAAAGAAAAAAGAGGTCTAGGGAAGTCTTCCAAGCTGTGTAAATATTGGGCCAGAGACTGTTAAAGAACTTTCCAAGATTCTAAGAAGCTACCCAAAAAGACTTTGGGGCAAATTAACAAGGCAAGGTGATAATTATCGCTAAGTGCACTTAGCGCTAGGATAATTATCGCCGGCCAACTCTGAATTTTATCACGGAGATAGCGTACTATCAGCAACGCTTATTTCCAAAGCAATAGAATTCAGAGCGCAAGCTGCCAATTGTGAGATTATTGCTGGAAATACAGCTATAATCCCACAAGGTTTGGCGATAGCTTGCTGATAGGGATAGACATACTTAGGCATGATATCCACCTTACATAGGATATCATGACTGTCAGAAAATACCAGATGTAAAAAAACAGCATTAACCGTGGTTAGTGCTGCTTTTTTTTCGCTAACAGGGTTAGCGATATCCTTGATAATGTTTTTATTGATTTTCTTTTTCTGGTTTTAAAACCAATGAATGTTCCTCCTACTTTTATTAAAATACTAGCAGCCCGTCCCGACGTTGTCCGGGTATGAATTGCTGCCGGCCAGTAGTATATTGTTTTGTAGGATTTTGTTTTGATAGCATTTCTTATCTGTGACAGGCCTGTGAAATGCTCCGATTCACAGTGCACTGCTGATGCACTTAAGAGTGCGCATTGAGTAGTGTATGAACTCGAGTTTCCCTACTTTGTTTTTCCTTGCAATATTATATAGCGCGAACTCGACAACATGGCATGAGCACAATTTACATTACAGAAGAACACATTAATTTGAGGTAGGCACGGGGAGACAAAGCAATTTGCCTGGAATCACCGGATGTTGACCTGATGCCGAGATTCGAACGCAGTTTCCCAGCTCTAAAGTTCGCAATTCTAGAACTTGTGACAGGAGGTGTGTCTAAAAGTGTATGTCGGTGCTGGCCATCAATGAGAGAGACCTGTGCATTTTTCAAATCGGTGGTGAAAAAATATGAGTATGTTGCTGGAGATGTGGGCCGCCGTGCCACCAATGTACTTACCCGGGAGGGTAAACACCCATTATTCTGCAACTTTCTTTCCGCATACCATCACTCCTCATACTTTCATTACGAAAGTACCATGACTCCGCAATGCCATTATAACGCATAGCATTACATTTTATATGCTTTTACCACGCATACATTTACAACGAAATTCGTTGTAAATGCATGAATGGTAAAAGCATGTTTTTTTAATGTTTGGATAAGGTAAGGATGGGTATAGGGGAATATGTTTTGGGGTACTGATGTATATGTTTTGGGGTGTTTGGGTATTTTAAGAGTTCAGATATAGTTTTGGGTTATGGGGTACAGGGGTAGTTTTAGCGTTTAGGGATAGGTATGGGTTTTGGGGTACAGGAGTATTTTTAGGGTTCATGGCTAGGTTTGGGTTTTGGGGTATAGGGGTATTTTTAGGGTTCAGGGGTTGTTTTGGGTTTTGGAGTATAGGGGTATTTTAAGGGTTCAGGGCTAGGTTTGGGTTTTGGGGTACCGGGTATTTTAGGGTTCAGGGCTAGGTTTGGGTTTTGGGGTACAGGGGTATTTTAGGGTTCAGGGGTAGGTTGGGTTTTGGGGTACAGGGTTATGTTTATGGTTCAGGGCTAGGTTTGTGTTTTTTGGGTGCAGGGGTATTTTTTAGGGCTGAGGGTAGGTTTGGGTTTTGGGGTACAGGGGTATTTTAAGGGTTCAGGGCTAGGTTTAGCTTTTGGGGTACAGGGGTATTTTAGGGTTCAGGGGTCGGTTTGGTTTTTTGGGTACAGGGGTATTTTTAGGATTTAGGTATAGGTTTGGGTTTTGGAGTACATGGTATATTTATAGGGTTAAGATTGGTTAGTGTTTAAGGGTGTTGGGGTATTTTAAGGAGTAAGGGTGGGTTTTGATTATGGGGTGCATGGGTATTTAAAGGGAGCAGGGTGGACACCCGGAGCTGGAATGTAAAGAACCTGGGAAGAAAAAACAATGAAATATTTGACACAAAACGCGCCCCGCACACACCCCCAGCACACGATATGAGACATGGCATGAAGGGCGGAATGAAATAACAACAGTTGATAGACAGAATGCAGAACAATGTCATACATTCACCCCAACACAGAGATCTGGGCCTAAATCCATCATTTTTTTTGCACTCCACTCCTCCCCAGTTCAGACATGGCTATATGCAAATCAGCCTTGACCTTGTGCCTCATGAGAACATTACAGACCGAACTGCCAAGCCATGTCTTTCCTGGTCCAGACTCAAGCATCCTAGGGCTGATTTCTGGCAATCAGCCGTCTTCAGCCAGGATCAGTTGACTCCAGCGTTGTGGAGAGCATGGGACTCATGTCTGAGCATACCCAATCCACTCGGGGTGACAAATGCAAAAACAACAGTTGATGGACAGAATGCAGAAAAATGTCATACATTCACCCCAGTACAGAGATCTGGGCCTAAATACATCGATTTTTTGCACTACACACCACCCCATTTTAGACATGGCCATATGCAAATCAGCCTTGACCCTGTGCCTCATGGGAACAGTCCAGCCCGAAAGGCGGAACGTACCACACGCCCCCAGCATTTGTCATGCCCCCCAGCACAAGCCCACAGCACAACGCAGACACGCCCACAAGGGACTACTTTTCTGGCATAGTTCTTTTACTTTTTAAATGTATATGGTGGGCGTCTGCATAGCCTATGTCCTTCTGCTGCAACTGCCCTTTCCAACGCTGTATTGGGTGTTGTGATTGGTGCTGTGGTTCCTGAGATTACCCGCCTCAAAGGTTTGGGCTCTCTCTTTATTATATTAGTATGGATACAGACCCTTTACCAAGGATCTTGCAGCTAAGTAAGTATCAACAGCTTTTACACCACTGGATTTCCCATTTGCACTGGGGTACGTCAGGGGTGTCCAATGCCTCCCATCCTTTTTGTTTATGCTTTAGAACCTTTCTTGTGCAAACTTAGAAAGGACAAATTGGTAAAAGGGGTTTTTGTACCAGAGGGGTCTGGGGTCCAGAATAAAGCTGTGGCATACATGGATGATGTGACTGTATTATGTACTACTTCGGCCTCTGTGCGCAGAACTCTTTTACAAGCCTCTCTTTTTCAGGAAGTTTCAGGGTTATGTTTAAACATGGACAAGAGTGTATGCTTGACCACAGGTAACCTGGGATCGGCTGGCGCATTTACAAGTAACAGTGACCACAGAACCTACAAAAATTCTAGGAGTATACTTTGGGGGCCAAGGGTATGAGAAACAAAATTGGAAGGAACTTCAGACTAAACTATTGAAAAAGCTTTCTCTGTGGTCTTTGTGAAAGGTCACACTAGAAGGGAAGGTGTTGGTAATTAAAGCTGGTATGTTCACCGTATTGCTATACCTTGCTATGGTGTTTCCTCCTCAGAATCTCACTGTGCAGAAAATTCTGAAAAAGATTTTTACTTTCTTGTGGAATTCGTGAATGGAAAAGCTCAGTAGGGACAAAGGGGCATATTATCAAGGCGGGCAAAATGAAATTATCGCCGCTTTAGCGGCCATTTTCGGCCGCTAAGCGGTGATAATTTCATCGCCCTATTAGCAAGCTGTCGCTAACATCAGTTAGCGACAGCTTTTAGGGGATAGCGAGCGGTTTGGGGTCCGCTTTGCATGTCAGCGATATTTATCGCTAATGACATGCAAAGTGGGCATACCCAACCTGTTAGCGACTAAAAACAGTCGCTAACATCGCTATCGCCAATTATCAACGCATGCGTAGCGATGGAAATATTTGCGCTAAGCGCGAATATCTCCAAAAGCTAACGTCTGCTCAGAACATTTCTTATAATAATAATAATAATAATAATAATACATTTTATAAAGCGCATGGTTACACTGGGAGCAGTGTGTCCACGTGCTAAAGTGTGACTGGCCTAGGCAATCGAGGGATCATCCCCACCCTGTTCTCCCCTATTAACCTCCTCAGTCTCTAGCCAGAGGGAAGAGGTAGGTTTTAAGTTGTTTCCGGAAGATACGTTCCGAGACTTCTGATCGCATTACGTATGGGAATTTATTCCAATGTTGAGCAGCTTGTACACAGAAGGAGCGTCCAACCATCCGAGCTCTTCTGAACCTAGGGACCTTCACCAGCGCTTTCCCGGAAGATCTCAAGTCCCGGCCCGGGATATACGGATTCAATAGATCCAGCAGGTAAGATGGCCCCTTTCCCTGCATGATACGGTGGCTGAACAGTAAGGTCTTATAGAGCACCCGTTCTTTAATCGGAAGCCAGTGGAGGGATTCCAGTGCTTTCTTAGATGATGCTCTTCTGGGTAATTTCAGGATCATGTGGGCCGCCATATTCTGTATCCGCTGAAGCCTAGTGATGCAACTGTTGTTGGCTCCTAAGTACAGGACGTTCCCATAGTCCAGTCTCAAGGTAACCAGAGCATGGACTATTGTCTTTCTGGCTGTCGTGGGGAGTAGGTCCAATGTTTTCTGCATAGATCTCAAAATGCCTAAACATTGGCCGGCCACCCGAGTGGTATGCTGCTCGAAGGAGATCTTGCTATCTATCCAGATACCCAAGTTCTTCACTTGTTCACTAGGTGAGGGTAAAGGCCCCAGCACTTGCGGCACCATGCCGATGTCCACACCGATGGTGCATTACCCACCACCAGCACCTCTGTCTTACTGCCATTTAATTTCAAGCAGTTATTAGCCATGATATCCAATGGGAGTTGGATATGATGGCTAAGACCCTATTGGTGTTAATGCATGAATATCGCTGTATTCTCAGCGATATTCACGCATTGCGCCGCTATCGCCGGATATTTTATCGCTTTAGAGATAAACGTTGCTATTAGCACGTTATCTCTGCGATAATATCCGGCGATGCTTGTTGATAAAATTATTCTCGCTAAGCCCATTTAGCGATAAATATCGCTAGTTGTTGGTAATATGCCCCACAGTATGTAGAACTTCGGAAAATGGAGGAAAAACTTTGCCAGACCTTAAGGCTTTTTTGTTGTCTAAAGTGTTATGCTATGTTGTATCACGTACAGATGAAGCTATGATTTTAGTACCTACCTAATTTACACAATATTTTGTGGGGGACCTTTTGGACTCTGTACCCATTCTAACCTTGCTCCTTTGGCCCAAGAGGTATCGTCATACTATAAGGGGTGTTTACTCCTTGTTGCAGACTTTGGACACTGAAACTTTTGATAGAGATGTATGTATTCACCCTACCTTACTGAAAAATGAGCTCTGGAAACAAGAGCAGCCGATCCTGCTGGGCATCCTGTCAGAGCCACAGTCGTTGCGAATATAGAAGATGGTGGGCCACGAGACATTACCCACAGTCAACGGGTTTTGGCTTGGATGGCTGCGCATGGATGCCTTCCAGTGAAAGTTTTTCAGCATCGGCGAGGTTTGGCCCCCACAGCATGTTGCCCAAGCACGAGATGCGGAAATGAAGAAACTTTCCATTTGCTATGGGGTTGCCTTCATGCCAAGACAGAGCTTAATTTGTAAAATATGAGGTGCAGGTGCTCCAATTTTTGTAGGGGGCCACACCCACTTCCCTCAGCTCCACCCACTTTCACAAGTGGCCCCACCCACTGACTCTAGTAGCTCTACCCCAGTGCTTAATTTGTAAAAGAAAATAATAATAATAAGTGCCAGAGACCTTTGCGGGAGATTACGACAGCCTGCACCATCCACTGTACCTGCCAGCAGTGACAGTACCAACACAACAACATACCATCTCAGTCTTAAAAGTGATACAATTCAGACTATTTTTATGTATTTTGACTTATTAAACACAGTTGCTGTGCTCTTGTGGGCAATATTTTACCGGCATGGTTGGGATTTTAATTTCAAGGTGTTGGACCTGCGATGGGCAAGCCCAGCACAAAGGGGGGTAGCTTGGCTCAAGTGACAAGGCAAGTGAAGGCTTTAGTGTTAAGCCGGCTCTGACCCAATAATAACTCCCTGCGCAGTCACACCAAAAAGAAGGACACCACACCGCTGTAGAAAAATACGATTCCTTTATGTAAAATGTCTCTGTTGTAAATAGGGTTCAGTTGGGAAAGCACATTCACATTTCTTTAGTCACAAATCTCTGGGATGCAGTTACTGAAATAAATACTGTAAATAGATCTTCAGGAATAAATAGCAAGATAAATAGAATAAATATCAGGAATAAATATCACAAATAAGTATCACTTTTATATAGCAGAATAAATACTGGTTCATTTAAATAAATAACCACATGTTCATTCTGGTATCGCTGCCACAAATTAAATGCTTTAGGAAGATTACACTTGCAATACGTTTCAGCTTGGAAAGATAACTCTTACAGTTCACGTTCGTTTCAAGGATAATGAGTACGGGCTTCCCTAGGCACAAAATAAGCTTTAGACTCTTTAGGGTTCACTCAGGGAGTAATGCACGTGTATCTAAAAGGCAAGGAAACACAGTGAATACAGCATTTGCACTCCGCTGCCACCGGGATGAGATCTCTGCTTGCCGGTGGAATCTATGCGCGCCTACAGGCTTTGACACCGCTAGCACACAGGCGGCACCAGTTCAAAGTCTTTAGACTGACGAACGGGCTGCCAGAGGGGTCACACAACCTTTGCGCTCAGTCAAATGAATGCCGGTTCACAGTTCCTTCACAACGCTGCACCCCACCAGAAGAAACGCGCCCACCTCGCATCGGCTGCAATCGGTAAGCGATTCAGTCAGGGCACAGCACTTCTCATGCCATCGACAGGGTTTTCAGGGGCTCCATGGTCCTCCCTCCGATTTCCTCATACGGGGTGGATCCCGCCCACAGCTACAGCTTCCGGCTCACTGGGGAAGGGGCAGAGACGCTAGTCTCGCCCAATAAAGGTCGGCCTTTCCCCGCCCCGGCGCACCAGCTCACCTTCAGTCCGCACAGGAAGCACTCTACGGCGGTGGGGCTCGGAGACGTCCGAGCTCCCTCCTGGAGGCGCCTGTCGCGAAGGGGGTATCTGAAGATCGCGGTCGCAGCGAACTTGCTCTCGCCTGGCGACACGCAGTATCAGTCACAATATCACCACCGGGGGGGCGGGGAGGCACTACAAGTATGGCCACAGTCTTTGGGGCAATGAGGCACTTGCTGGGCAGGCGCTGTAGGCGTAAGGTCACCACTCATGCAGCTGACTGGAACGCCAATCAGAATTTATTTATTTATTTATTTATTTATCGCATTTATAGAGCGCTCTGTAACCCTGCGGGCATCCTGGCGCTTAGTTATATAGCTAAAGCTTTGTGGGGACAGGAGCGAGGACAGGATAAGGGGCAGAATAAATGTATTTATGGTGATGAGTTTTGGGGGAATTTTTGGGGAAAAGCCAGGTTTTTATTTTTTTCCGAAAGGTCAGAAGGTCATTGGTTTTTCTGATGTCAATGGGGAGGTTGTTCCAAAGATGGGCTGCAGCTATGCTGAAAGCTCGTCCCCCGCAGGTTGCTTTCTTGATCCTAGGAACACTAATGAAGTGTAAGGATGAGGATCGGAGGGACCGGGTGGGCTCGTACCACTTGAATTTGTTCTGGAGTGGTCGGGGACCTAGTCCATAAACTGCCCTGAAGACGATACATAGGGATTTAAACCAAATCCTTTGGTGTATGGGCAACCAATGTAGGTCGGCCAAGGCAAGAGTGGTAGAGGATCTTCGCTCACGGGAAAGTGCCAGTTTCGCTGCAGCTGCCTGGACACTCTGGAGTCTGGAAATGAGGTAGGCAGGGGATTCCAGCAGGAGGGCGTTGCAGTAATCCAGGCGGCTGAGGATAGTGCTCCTGACTATGTCGGCTCTGGTCTGTGGGGGCAGGAGAGGTAGGAGCCTACGAAGTCCTCTCAGTAGGGCGAAACAGCAGCTGACCTGCTTGTTGACGTTTGTCTCAAGGCTTAGTTTGTTGTTGATAGTGACTCCGAGATTTTTGACTGAGCTCACTTGGGTGGGAGAGTCTCCTATCGACTGAGGCCAAAAGTCTGGTGGTAGATTTTTGGGGATTTTTCCTACCGTACAGTGCAATATTTCAGTTTTCTCACTGTTAAATTTTAGTGAGTTCTGATTGAGCCAAAGAGACATTTCCAGCATACAAGTGTGGAAGGTTTCCAGTGAGCTTGCTCGGGTACCTTCAAGCGAGATTATCAGCTCGGTATCATCTGCGTAGTTTGGCACGCTGATGCCATAGCTTTTAATGATCCGCATCAGGGGTTGCATATATATATTAAAAAGTATGGGACTGATAGCAGACCCCTGCGGGACCCCGTGCGGGACTTTGATGAATTCTGATTGGTAGGGAGGGATGGCTACTGCCTGCCATCTGTCAGTCAGGTAGGAGCGGAACCAGTCAAGCGCGACCCCTCCGACTCCGATGTTCCTCAGTCTTTCTATTAGAATGCCGTGGTTCACCGTATCGAATGCGGCGGACAGGTCAAGCAGAATCAGAGTTGCTGATTCTCCCCTGTCCGCCCTCATTCGCAGGTCATCCAGGACTGTCAGCAGGGCTGACTCCGTTCCATGTACTGGTCTGAAGCCAAACTGCTCCTCTTCCAGGATGTTGTTGGTTTCTAGGAAGAGGGCCAGGGATCTGCTGACCCACCTCTCTATGATCTTTATTGGGTATGGTAAAAGGGATATGGGTCGGTAGTTTTTCTGGCAGTTGGGGTCCAGATTTGTTTTTTTTAAAAGCGGGGTGACAATCGCCAGTTTCCAGTCTTTGGGCACGGAGCCTGTACGCAAAGATTGATTGCATAGTTGGTGCAGAGCTGGTAGAACATTGTCCTCAAATTTCTTTGCTATCCTGTGAGGAAGAGGGTCTAAAGGAGAGCCTGAAGAGGTATTGAGGGCTGTTGTTAGAAATTCCTGTTCCGAGGGGATGAGAAAGTTTTCCATGATAGCATTTGAGAGGGGGTGGGTGTCATTCGTTTGAGAACTGTTGTCTGACATTGACAACGCCAGCAACCTTTGCTACTCTACTGCCTACGCTACCAGCCACCTCAGGGGGTCAACAGGGCAGGTGTCAATCTGGTGTCAAGTCTGGAATCTCCTTCTTCTTTTCTTCTTTCTAAAATGGCCGCCAGGGACTGAACCTTTTATAGCTAGTGCCCTGGGGTGCTGGCACGAGCCAGAAGGTTCTAGAACCTTCTCTGGCTGTGACAATGCCTTGGCACTTTTGAGGTATATCTTGGTCACTAGCAGCCACCGTACTGTGGCTCTAGAGCAGCCATTTTGTGTATCTGAGGAAAACAAAGGGATTCCTACCAGGAATGTGCGCCAAACAAAGAACGCCAAAACCTCAAAAGGCCAGAGTTCAGGGAGGATCCAATGGGAGTCACTCACATGAGGGAAAAGGGTGTCCACCATTTTAGGGCCACTCATACAGGTTGACAACCCCAGTTTGTAATGCCACAGGTTCCGCCAGGCCCCTTGTAAATAGGTTACAAATGGGGGTGGGGTCGCACACTACTCACACACCGGCGGTGTCGCCCCTAAGGACTCCGGCCAATGTAGTAAAGTGTCCGCGATGCATCATCTTTCGATCTTCTACTATCTTCACTGTCTTCGCCATCCCTGGACACGTGTTTCGGGGTTTCACCCCTCGTCAGCAGGGATAGGCAGTGTTCTGGGGTTGCCGATGGCTGCCAATATCTGCCAGGTATAGTACCACTCCGGCGCATAGGTGCGGGATCCCAGGCTCGTCAGCCAGCTGCTCAAGGGAGCTTTAAATTTACAAATGGGGGTGGGGTCGCACACTACTCACACACCGGTGGTGTCGCCCCTAAGGACTCTGGTCAATGTAGTAAAGTGTTTGCGATGCATCATCTTTCGATCTTCTACTATCTTCACTGTCTTCGCCATCCCTGGACACGTGTTTCGGGGTATCACCCCTCGTCAGCAGGGATAGGCAGTGTTCTGGGGTTGCCGATGGCTGACAATATCTGCCAGGTATAGTACCACTCCGGCGCATAGGTGCGGGATCCCAGGCTCGTCAGCCCACTGCTCAAGGGAGCTTTGAAGTTACAAATGGGGGTGGGGTCGCACACTACTCACACACCGGCGGTGTAGCCCCTAAGGACTCTTGTCAATGTAGTAAAGTGTTCGCGATGCATCATCTTTCGATCTTCTACTATCTTCACTCTCTTCGCCATCCCTAGACACGTGTTTCGGGGTTTCATCCCTCGTCAGCAGGGATAGGCAGTGTTCTGGGGTTGCCGATGGCTGCCAATATCTGCCAGGTATAGTACCACTCCGTCGCATAGGTGCGGGATCCCAGGCTCGTCAGCCCGCTGCTCAAGGGAGCTTTACAGTTACAAATGGGGGTGGGGTCGCACACTACTCACAAACCGGCGGTGTAGCCCCTAAGGACTCTTGTCAATGTAGTAAAGTGTTCGCGATGCATCATCTTTCGATCTTCTACTATCTTCACTGTCTTCGCCATCCCTGGACACGTGTTTCAGGGTTTCACCCCTCATCAGCAGGGATAGGCAGTGTTCTGGGGTTGCCGATGGCTGCCAATATCTGCCAGGTATAGTACCACTCCGGCGCATAGGTGCGGGATCCCAGGCTCGTCAGCCAGCTGCTCAAGGGAGCTTTAAAGTTACAAATGGGGGTGGGGTCGCACACTACTCACACACCGGTGGTGTCGCCCCTAAGGACTCTGGTCAATGTAGTAAAGTGTTTGCGATGCATCATCTTTCGATCTTCTACTATCTTCACTGTCTTCGCCATCCCTGGACACGTATTTCGGGGTATCACCCCTCGTCAGCAGGGATAGGCAGTGTTCTGGGGTTGCCGATGGCTGACAATATCTGCCAGGTATAGTACCACTCCGGCGCATAGGTGCGGGATCCCAGGCTCGTCAGCCCGCTGCTCAAGGGAGCTTTGAAGTTACAAATGGGGGTGGGGTCGCACACTACTCACACACCGGCGGTGTAGCCCCTAAGGACTCTTGTCAATGTAGTAAAGTGTTCGCAATGCATCATCTTTCGATCTTCTACTATCTTCACTCTCTTTGCCATCCCTAGACACGTGTTTCGGGGTTTCATCCCTCGTCAGTAGGGATAGGCAGTGTTCTGGGGTTGCTGATGGCTGCCAATATCTGCCAGGTATAGTACCACTCCGTCGCATAGGTGCGGGATCCCAGGCTCGTCAGCCCGCTGCTCAAGGGAGCTTTACAGTTACAAATGGGGGTGGGGTCACACACTACTCACACACCGGCGGTGTCGCCCCTAAGGACTCTGGTCAATGTAGTAAAGAGTTCGCGAAGATAGCAGAAGATCGAAAGATGATGCATCGCGAACACTTACTACATTGTCCAGAGTCCTTAGGGGCGACACCGCCGGTGTGTGAGTAGTGTGCGACCCCACCCCCATTGGTAACCTTGTAAATAGGTGCCAAAAACCTTGTGAGCAACTGGCCGTCAAGGAACATCTAGCCCCATGAAACAGCACATAAAAAGTCCTGGCAGACAAAGAAAAACGACAAATTTTGGGAGGTACAGGGGAACAAAAGAAATGATAGTGGTGACGGGTCTAACACAAGACTAACACAAGGTAAATAAAAATCAAGAAAAAAGAGACAGAAAAAAAAAACTACTGAGGAAATCCTTCAAAAACTGCATTTTCCCTTTTGTAACATACACTTTAAAAAATATATATGTATAGTAATCATACAATTCCAAATCTGTTTTAGACCCACCTCATCTATCCATAAATGATTAGTAGCACAAATAAACACAGAATAAACGTGTTTAAAAGTTGATGCAGAGGACTGTAAACAAGTTCGTATTGAACCTTCCAGAATTTCAAATTAAGATCAAGTGAAGAAATATTTATTTCACTGAGTAAGGTGCAGCCCTGGCCTCAGAAATAGCAAGAGAGGGGAGGAATAGGGAGAAGGAAGAGGGGAGAGATGATTGGAGAGATGATTGGAAAAGGACAACGGAAAATAGAGCACCTGCAAGAGCGAGAAATGAACAGAAGTGGACAGGGCCGGACTGGCCGTAGCGGGCACCGGGCAATCCCCCGGTGCGCCGCACGGGTAGGGGCCGAATTTGGGCCCCTGGAGGCCGATTTTGTTACAGGGCCGTTTTTGCAAAATCGTCCCTTTAACAAAATCGCCCGAAACCGGCCCTGGCAAAGAGCTCGGCGGCACCCCCAACCCCCGGAGGCGGGGCAGGGGCCGGCCAAGCTCTTTGCCAGGGCCGGTTTTGGTTTCCAGTCCGGCCCTGGAAGTGGAGCGATGTACAGAAAGTGGAATAGGGGAAATTAAGCAACCTTGCCATGTGGCTGTGCTGATAGGCCCCAGAAATACTCAAGGACCCTGCGTCTAAAGTTTTACAAGATGATCATTGAGCACAAGGCATTCTCAATTGTATCCAGCAGCATAAAATAGCATCCACGTGCAGCTTCTATGCTAATGCACCTCCAGAGTAAACTTGCTTTACTCTGGTAACAAAAGCATAGAACTCCCACGGTTAATGCAGGGCAGAAGAGAACGGTAAAGAAACATAACAATGCAAAAACCACCACAAACACCACCCACCCAGAATGGCAGCATTATATTAATCTAATGAAAAACATGCAGTTCCACCTGGGCCTCCTAGTCTTCGATCATAGGTGCGAGATTGGGCCACCCCCCTGGGATTTGCTCCGATAAAATATGGTTTTGACTGCAAAGCCTACTGGGGGCCCCTACTGCCATGGGTCCCCGACCCCGGCATTGTTATATATAAATAATTAAATTAACCTAAGTATACTATTGGCCCAAGTAGGTTTCCGTGGAGAAAACTGGACAATCACAGAAAGATTCAGATAAATATGAACTTTTTCTTGTACGTCACGTGCCAATTATGTTAACTTTTTATTTAAAATCTGTAGAAGTGGTCAAAATGTACGATGAGTGTAAAGTTTGCTACAGTAGACCTTGGCATTGTACTTGCACATGGACGGTGCCGGCACCGGAGGCATGATTGCTCAGGGCATGCCTGCTTGGACTCGCATGACGTGAACTGTGAAGTCCAATGTCCAAGGCCTGCCCTGAGCAATCATGCCTTCGCAGTCCACACTGTCCATGTGCAAGTACAATGCCAAGGTAGGGATCCCCAGTAGGCCTGGCACTGCAGCCATGTTTTATGGTACCCCTGCAACCCTATGGGGAGGGTCCCCAGCCTCGCAGCTTTGACCCAAGCTGCCTGGGAGGACCGCTGATCCTGGTGAGTGAAACAAGCAAACACTACCGTCTCTATTGACTGCATACTGCAAGTGCCAGGAGAAGGCTGGTCTGCTGGATGAAGGCAGGGCAGCAGGGCCGGTGCAGCCTGAAGGGCTTTGACCCCGGAGGTCTAGACTTAATCACACCTGTGGGAGGCAGAGCTAACCTACGCCTACCACCCACACCTTTTACCGTTGGTCGCAGACTTACTCCACCCACCACGCTCCCAAAAAATTAATTTAAAAAAAGCAGCATTGCTACTTAAGGTTTGCTGGTAGTGGCGTGGTTAGTGGCCGGGCTGTGGCCTGTCGCTGCCTTTATTCAAAAGGCGGCCTAGGCCTGCTGTTGTCTGCATTAGAAGTTGGGCAACTTAACTGCTGTGAACCTTGATTAGGAAAGACGTGTGCGTGCGTTGGTGTGCCGAGGCGTGGCATAATGAAAAAAATACAGGCACATGGGGCCCGATTCACAGAATGAATTTAAGACTCAATCCTAAACTTACTACTATTTTGGTATTCACAGAATGCACTTACTACTTTTGGCATTCACAGAATTAACTTACTACTTTTGGTATTCACAGAAGTTAGGATTTTGTCTTAAGTCTGTCTTAAGTTTGTCTTAAGTCTGTCTTAAGTTTGCCTTAAGACAAACTTAAGACAAAATCCTAACTTCTGTGAATACCAAAAGTAGTCAATTCATTCTGTGAATACCAAAAGTAGTATGTGCATTCTGTGAATGCCAAAATAGTAGTAAGTTTAGGATTGAGTCTTAAGTTCATTCGGTGAATCGGGCCCATGGTGCCTGACGCAGAGCACAGCCCATCCCCCACAGAAAAAAACTCAGCCCCCTACTCAATCAGTATCGCGAGGCCGCGGCCCGCCCATTAACACTAATAGCATCAATGAAGGGCCGCAGGCCATCCGTTGCAACACCGCACAGCTGAAAGCAAACTTTAAATGCTGCATCATCTGCGTCATTGGAATAAGATGGTTTTACATGATTACATATGTGATGCACGCGCGCACCGCGCCTGAGCTGGAGGTAATTTAGTTTTATGTACTGACATTCACATTACCCACCATATGACCAGACAATTATATGACGTGCAGAGTCAGGGTTGCAGACGTCTGGTGGTGTTATCAAGACCCGGCCCTGTCAAATAAGTGCCAGTGCTAAGCACCGGCACAAATTAAGCACTATGCCAAGACCTTCTGGACTTTGCTACAGCCCTTTCCTTTGAATATTGCAGGCATTTCTACCTTTTCTTTCCATGCCCTTTTTTTTTGGACAGGATATTTCTGCACAACTTCCCCCAACTTCGTGGAGACTGTTGAACTGTGCTAAGGAGACATTGTGGGACGCACGGAATCTGTTTCTTTTTCTACATAAGGACATGGATGCTATGGCGTGCAGAAACCTTTTCCTTGATAAAATCATGACTTATGTTCATATAGATAGTGCCACCTTGTGACTTGAGGAAGCCAACACGTTGTGGCAAATTAAAAACTGGAAGGGTTGGGTCACTCAAGACATATATATTTTAGTGTATTGTTGACAACTTCTGTTTTTCCTTGCCACCAGGGTATGAGGATTGGCATTTATATAGGTGATAAATAAAATCTTTATTCACTTTTTGAGGGTGTGCCATGCCACGCTTGTGAAACAAACTGCTATTTTTCTGCCACTTGACCTCTTGATGTACATATTGTAGTTCTTCGCCATACAACTCTGTATGTGTAATTTTGGCTCTATTGATGTGACAAAATGTTTTTAACTGTAACTCTGTATATGTGCCTTTATCTACCTAGTAAAGGTTTTTGCAGCAGCATATAAAGATAGAGATACTTATTTTATCATACCTGGCACTGTGCAAGATGCCATTTGCAATTATTTCGCAGTGCAGACAAGTACACAATGCCATCACCTACGCTATGCAGTACAACGTGTACTACGTGTAGTTCAAAATATACTACGTACAGCTACGTGTAGTACTGCTATGCAAACTACGCCCAGGGTTATTAAGCACTACGTGCAATTTGCGGAGTGTGAATAAGTACAAACTACGTATGCTCCATTAGCGTAGCATAGTACTATGCCCAGGGTTAAATATTACAAGCAGGAGGAGAGGATGGGAAAGTAATTTGTACCCACAGTTACATTAGACATGGCTTATGCGCACAGACACAATCTAACTTGTACACTAACAGATATAGAGAAGACGTTCAGAGACCAAGTAGAGGATGATCATAGGGGAATAACACTTATACTTAATAGTAGGGAGCAAGTTTTCCAATGGACCAATGAAGAATTAGCCCACAAGGCTAACGGAAGTTATGGTCCAATAGTATATATTTGAAGCAATGATTCCCAGCTTAGGAGTTGTTTTGAATGACATTAGAAGGCTGTCAACTATTGTGGATAAGTTGTCAGTCAATACAGCTCACTTGCTGTTGCTTTTTTGATGGACAGATGGTTTTGTGAGGGCTATGGTGATGCAAAACCATCTTGCATTAGATGTGTCACCGGCAAAACAAGGCAGAGTCTGTAAAATACGGAAGGTCCACCAGTGTTGCACCTACATCCAGGACCACTGTAAGGATTTAGGAAGTATATAAGTAACATCACTAAGATACATCATGAGATAAATTATCTGGCAACTGAGGGAATTTGGGACAAGATTGGCACAGGATTTGGAATGGTTGGAAGTTGGTTAGCGAATCTGGGGAGGAGGTCTTGGATATATCTTGAAACTGATAGTAATTGTTGTGGTTTGTGCTATCATCTTGTTGGGTCTAGTGAGAACTTATATATGGCACAAGGTGGGACAATTGTAGATTTCTAGAAGAGAGAGAGAGAGGAGAATGGAGAGACTACAGGACGGTGATTTAAGAATCTTAAGCGCTTGGCGGAGTTCAGGCAGAGAAGACAAGGTACAACATCTGTTTATATCAGTTTACTCTAAAGAGAATTGTGATGGGTGTGATTACACAGGTCATCAGAGGGGTGGACTGATTTAGCACAAAATCAGTTTTTATTTCATAGGGGTGCATCATAATCACGAGTAGTCCACATCCACATATTTTCTTTCATTGTATTAACATGGGACATTAGAAGAATGTGAATTGTAATAACGTGAACCATGACGGATTTTAAGACACTTCATTGTAAATGTGAAGAAATCAACGCAGCAATTAAATGTAACTAGCTAAAATCACTAACTTGCAGAATTCATGTATACCACAGACAGTTATTCATGTGTTCATGTGCTCATACAACGTGTTAATTTAGATTTTACACAACAGTATTAAGTGAATGTATTCATATTATAAGACACACAATTGATTAACGGAATGCAGAACAAATCAAAATATTCACCCCCAGTCAAGAGATCTGGGTTAAATCCATCATTCTTATGCTCACCATGACACCCTAGTTTAGACATGGCCATGTGCTAATCATTTTGACCCTGTGCCTCATGGGAACAGCCCAGCCCAAACTGCCAAGCCAGGTCCTCCCTGGACCGGAAACAAGCATCCTAGGACTGGTTTCAGGATTTCACCCCTCATCAGTAAGGATAGCTCAAATCCAGCGGCACAGTGAGCGACCCACGTCTGGGCATACCCGGAGCACTTAGGGCTGGAAGCAGCTGCTGCCAGAGGAATGTTTTGATATTGGATACTATAATATTCACTGCACTCTAGAATGTCATCCCATAATGCTTTGCAGGGCCTTTTGTTTGGGATTATATTTTTGACCATAACTGTGCTTGGGATGTCCTAGGAGGATGGGACCACCACTGAATCGTTCAGCATGATGTGCTCTTTGCAAGGCATCCTCTTGGCTCTCTCCCTAGGTTAGGGAGGACCCCAAAATCATCACCTCTCTCACTGCTTGCTGTAGTTTTATTTTCACTTTTGTGAGATGACTATATGCATGTCAAGAAAGAACTACATGGAGATATAGCAAACTATGGGGCATATTATTAACATGCAAATACAACAGGTGATGGATCGAATGTGGATCAATGTCACACACTCAACCCAGTCCAAAGATCTGGGCCCAAATCCATTGTTTTTTTGCACTCCACACCACCCTGGGTTAGACAATGGCGATATGCAAATCAGCTCTGACCCTGTGCCCCATGGGAACAGTCCAGTCCGAACTACAAAAGCCATGTCCTTCCCAGAACGGAATCAAGCATCCGAGGACCGGACCGGTTTCGAGGTAACACCTCTCATCAGCCCGGCTAGCTTGACTCCAGTGGTGTGGAGTGCCTGGGACCCACGTCTGGGCATCCCCAGCGCACTTAGGGCGGAATATGCAAATACAACAGGTGATGGACCGAATGTGGATCAATGTCACACACTCAACCCAGTCCAAAGATCTGGGCCCAAATCCATTGTTTTTTTGCACTCCACACCACCCTGGGTTAGACAATGGCGATATGCAAATCAGCTCTGACCCTGTGCCCCATGGGAACAGTCCAGTCCGAACTACAAAAGCCATGTCCTTCCCAGAACGGAATCAAGCATCCGAGGACCGGACCGGTTTCGAGGTAACACCTCTCATCAGCCCGGCTAGCTTGACTCCAGTGGTGTGGAGTGCCTGGGACCCACGTCTGGGCATCCCCAGCGCACTTAGGGCGGAATATGCAAATACAACAGGTGATGGACCGAATGTGGATCAATGTCACACACTCAACCCAGTCCAAAGATCTGGGCCCAAATCCATTGTTTTTTTGCACTCCACACCACCCTGGGTTAGACAATGGCGATATGCAAATCAGCTCTGACCCTGTGCCCCATGGGAACAGTCCAGTCCGAACTACAAAAGCCATGTCCTTCCCAGAACGGAATCAAGCATCCGAGGACCGGACCGGTTTCGAGGTAACACCTCTCATCAGCCCGGCTAGCTTGACTCCAGTGGTGTGGAGTGCCTGGGACCCACGTCTGGGCATCCCCAGCGCACTTAGGGCGGAATATGCAAATACAACAGGTGATGGACCGAATGTGGATCAATGTCACACACTCAACCCAGTCCAAAGATCTGGGCCCAAATCCATTGTTTTTTTGCACTCCACACCACCCTGGGTTAGACAATGGCGATATGCAAATCAGCTCTGACCCTGTGCCCCATGGGAACAGTCCAGTCCGAACTACAAAAGCCATGTCCTTCCCAGAACGGAATCAAGCATCCGAGGACCGGACCGGTTTCGAGGTAACACCTCTCATCAGCCCGGCTAGCTTGACTCCAGTGGTGTGGAGTGCCTGGGACCCACGTCTGGGCATCCCCAGCGCACTTAGGGCGGAATATGCAAATACAACAGGTGATGGACCGAATGTGGATCAATGTCACACACTCAACCCAGTCCAAAGATCTGGGCCCAAATCCATTGTTTTTTTGCACTCCACACCACCCTGGGTTAGACAATGGCGATATGCAAATCAGCTCTGACCCTGTGCCCCATGGGAACAGTCCAGTCCGAACTACAAAAGCCATGTCCTTCCCAGAACGGAATCAAGCATCCGAGGACCGGACCGGTTTCGAGGTAACACCTCTCATCAGCCCGGCTAGCTTTACTCCAGTGGTGTGGAGTGCCTGGGACCCACGTCTGGGCATCCCCAGCGCACTTAGGGCGGAATATGCAAATACAACAGGTGATGGACCGAATGTGGATCAATGTCACACACTCAACCCAGTCCAAAGACCTGGGCCCAAATCCATTGTTTTTTTGCACTCCACACCACCCTGGGTTAGACAATGGCGATATGCAAATCAGCTCTGACCCTGTGCCCCATGGGAACAGTCCAGTCCGAACTACAAAAGCCATGTCCTTCCCAGAACGGAATCAAGCATCCGAGGACCGGACCGGTTTCGAGGTAACACCTCTCATCAGCCCGGCTAGCTTGACTCCAGTGGTGTGGAGTGCCTGGGACCCACGTCTGGGCATCCCCAGCGCACTTAGGGCGGAATATGCAAATACAACAGGTGATGGACCGAATGTGGATCAATGTCACACACTCAACCCAGTCCAAAGATCTGGGCCCAAATCCATTGTTTTTTTGCACTCCACACCACCCTGGGTTAGACAATGGCGATATGCAAATCAGCTCTGACCCTGTGCCCCATGGGAACAGTCCAGTCCGAACTACAAAAGCCATGTCCTTCCCAGAACGGAATCAAGCATCCGAGGACCGGACCGGTTTTGAGGTAACACCTCTCATCAGCCCGGCTAGCTTGACTCCAGTGGTGTGGAGTGCCTGGGACCCACGTCTGGGCATCCCCAGCGCACTTAGGGCGGAATATGCAAATACAACAGGTGATGGACCGAATGTGGATCAATGTCACACACTCAACCCAGTCCAAAGATCTGGGCCCAAATCCATTGTTTTTTTGCACTCCACACCACCCTGGGTTGTTTGCAAATTCCGCCCTAAGTGCGCTGGGGATGCTCAGACGTGGGTCCCAGGCACTCCACACCACTGGAGTCAAGCTAGCCGGGCTGATGAGAGGTGTTACCTCGAAACCGGTCCGGTCCTCGGATGCTTGATTCCATTCTGGGAAGGACATGGCTTTTGTAGTTCGGACTGGACTGTTCCCATGGGGCACAGGGTCAGAGCGGATTTGCATATCGCCATTGTCTAACCTAGGGTGGTGTGGAGTGCAAAAAAACGATGGATTTGGGCCCAGATCTTTGGACTGGGGTGAATGTGTGACATTGATCCACATTCGGTCCATCCCTTGTTTTGTTTGCATATTATTAACAACTAGCAATTTTTATCACTAAAGAATCTTAGTGACATTTTTTTATCACCAAGCATCGCCTGATTTTATAGCAGAGATAACGTGCTATTAGCAACGTTTATCTCTAATGTGATAAAATATCCGGGGATAGCAGCGAAATGCATGAATATCACTGGAAAACCAGTGATAATAAGGCATTAACGCCAATAGGGTCTTAACCTGAATATCCACCTCCCATTGGATATACAGGTTAAGTACTGGTCTAAGCAGGCGTTAGTTTTTAGCGATATTCGCGCTTAGCGCACATTTTTTAATTGCTACGCTTGCCTTGCTAATAGGCGATAGCGACTGTTTTCAGTTGCTAACTGGTTGGGTACGCCCACTTTGCATGTCATTAGCGATAAATATCGCTAACATGCAAAGCAGGCCCCAAACTTCTCGCTATCACCTAACAGCTGTCGCTAACTGATGTTAGCGACAGCTTGCTAATAGGGCGATGAAATTATCGCCGCCTTGCGGCCTAAAAAGCGACGATAATTTCATTTCGCCTGCCTTGATAACATGCCCCTATGTGTATAGTCTTAAGTTGGCGAAAGAAGAAAAAATGCATAATTTTTCTTCCTTGTTGATTTTGCCATATGTGCTGCAAAATGCCATGGATTTTTCATATATAATCTAAAAAAATGCTATTTTGTGACTTTCAGAAGAGGCAAAACGGCATTTCAAGATTGTTTATGTACAGGAAGGGATATCTTCCTACACATGAACAATCCTTTTCTGCACTCTGCAGTACAAAAGGGGGTGGTAATGGACGGAGCATCTGAACCAATCAAACACTCACACCCAGTCAAAAGATCTGGGTTTAATCCATCACCGTTCTTTAGCCCACTCTGCCACCCCAGTTCAGTCATGGCTATATGCAAATCAGCCTGACCCTGTGCCTCATGGGAACAGTCCAGCCCGAACTGCCAAGCCATGCCTTCCCTGGACCTGAAACAAGCTTCCGAGGACTGGTTTCTGGCATTCCAGCTGTCTTCAGCCCGGCTTGCTTGAATCCAGTGGCAAAGTGAGCAAGGGACTCATGTCTGAGCATACCCTGCCACACTTATGGCGGCCAAAAGCGGTACAAAGGTGGGTGGTAATGGACGGAGCATCTGAACCAATCAAACACTCACACCCAGTCAAAAGATCTGGGTTTAATCCATCACCGTTCTTTAGCCCACTCTGCCACCCCAGTTCAGTCATGGCTATATGCAAATCAGCCTGACCCTGTGCCTCATGGGAACAGTCCTGCCCGAACTGCCAAGCCATGCCTTCCCTGGACCGGAAACAAGCTTCCGAGGACCGGTTTCTGGCATTCCAGCTGTCTTCAGCCCGGCTTGCTTGAATCCAGTGGCAAAGTGAGCAAGGGACTCATGTCTGAGCATACCCTGCCACACTTATGGCGGCCAAAAGCGGTACAAAGGGGGGTGGTAATGGACGGAGCATCTGAACCAATCAAACACTCACACCCACTCAAAAGATCTGGGTTTAATCCATCACCGTTCTTTAGCCCACTCTGCCACCCCAGTTCAGTCATGGCTATATGCAAATCAGCCTGACCCTGTGCCTCATGGGAACAGTCCTGCCCGAACTGCCAAGCCATGCCTTCCCTGGACCGGAAACAAGCTTCCGAGGACCGGTTTCTGGCATTCCAGCCGTCTTCAGCCTGGCTTGCTTGAATCCAGTGGCAAAGTGAGCAAGGGACTCACGTCTGAGCATACCCTGCCACACTTATGGCGGCCAAAAGCGGTACAAAAGGGGGTGGTAATGGACGGAGCATCTGAACCAATCAAACACTCACACCCAGTCAAAAGATCTGGGTTTAATCCATCAACGTTCTTTAGCCCACTCTGCCACCCCAGTTCAGTCATGGCTATATGCAAATCAGCCTGACCCTGTGCCTCATGGGAACAGTCCAGCCCGAACTGCCAAGCCATGCCTTCCCTGGACCGGAAACAAGCTTCTGAGGACCGGTTTCTGGCATTCCAGCCGTCTACAGCCCGGCTTGCTTGAATCCAGTGGCAAAGTGAGCAAGGGACTCACGTCTGAGCATACCCTGCCACACTTATGGCGGCCAAAAGCGGTACAAAAGGGGGTGGTGATGGACGGAGCAACTGAACCAATCAAACACTCACACCCAGTCAAAAGATCTGGGTTTAATCCATCACCGTTCTTTAGCCCACTCTGCCACCCCAATTCAGTCATGGCTATATGCAAATCAGCCTGACCCTGTGCCTCATGGGAACAGTCCAGCCCGAACTGCCAAGCCATGCCTTCCCTGGACCGGAAACAAGCTTCTGAGGACCGGTTTCTGGCATTCCAGCCGTCTTCAGCCCGGCTTGCTTAAATCCAGTGGCAAAGTGAGCAAGGGACTCACGTCTGAGCATACCCTGCCACACTTATGACGGCCAAAAGCAGTACAAAAGGGGGTGGTAATGGACGGAGCATCTGAACCAATCAGACACTCACACCCAGTCAAAAGATCTGGGTTTAATATGTCACCGTTCTTAAGCCCGCTCTGCCACCCCAGTTCAGTCATGGCTATATGCAAATCAGCCTGACCCTGTGCCTCATGGGAACAGTCCAGCCCGAACTGCCAAGCCATGCCTTCCCTGGACTCGAACGAAGCTTCAGAGGACCGGTTTCTGGCATTCCAGCCGTCTTCAGCCCGGTTTGCTTGAATCCAGTGGCAAAGTGAGCAAGGGACTCATGTCTGAGCATACCCTGCCACACTTATGGCAGCCAAAAGCGGTACAAAAGGGGGTGGTAATGGACGGAGCATCTGAACCAATCAAACACTCACACCCAGTCAAAAGATCTGGGTTTAATCCATCACCGTTCTTTAGCCAACTCTGCCACCCCAGTTCAGTCATGGCTATATGCAAATCAGCCTGACCCTGTGCCTCATGGGAACAGTCCAGCCTGAACTGCCAAGCCATGCCTTCCCTGGACCAGAAACAAGCTTCCGAGGACCGGTTTCTGGCATTCCAGCCATCTACAGCCCGGCTTGCTTGAATCCAGGGGCAAAGTGAGCAAGGGACTCATGTCTGAGCATACCCTGCCACACTTATGGCGGCCAAAAGCGGTACAAAAGGGGGTGGTAATGGACGGAGCATCTGAACCCATCAAACACTCACACCCAGTCAAAAGATCTGGGTTTAATCCATCACCGTTCTTTAGCCCACTCTGCCACCCCAGTTCAGTCATGGCTATATGCAAATCAGCCTGACCCTGTGCCTCATGGGAACAGTCCAGCCTGAACTGCCAAGCCATGCCTTCCCTGGACCGAAAACAAGCTTCCGAGGACCGGTTTCTGGCATTCCAGCCGGCTACAGCCCGGCTTGCTTGAATCCAGTGGCAAAGTGAGCAAGGGACTCATGTCTGAGCATACCCTGCCACACTTATGGCGGCCAAAAGCGGTACAAAAGGGGGTGGTAATGGACGGAGCATCTGAACCCATCAAACACTCACACCCAGTCAAAAGATCTGGGTTTAATCCATCACCGTTCTTTATCCCACTCTGCCACCCCAGTTCAGTCATGGCTATATGCAAATCAGCCTGACCCTGTGCTTCATGGGAACAGTCCAGCCCGAACTGCCAAGCAATGCCTTCCCTGGACCGGAAACAAGCTTCTGAGGACCGGTTTCTGGCATTCCAGCCGCCTTCAGCCCGGCTTGCTGAATCCAGTGGCAAAGTGAGCAAGGGACTCACGTCTGAGCATACCCTGCCACACTTATGACGGCCAAAAGCAGAACAAAAGGGGGTGGTAATGGACGGAGCATCTGAACCAATCAAACACTCACACCCAGTCAAAAGATCTGGGTTTAATATGTCACCATTCTTAAGCCCGCTCTGCCACCCCAGTTCAGTCATGGCTATATGCAAATCAGCCTGACCCTGTGCCTCATGGGAACAGTACAGCCCGAACTGCCAAGCCATGCCTTCCCTGGACTCGAAACAAGCTTCCGAGGACCGGTTTCTGGCATTCCAGCCGTCTTCAGCCCGGTTTGCTTGAATCCAGTGGCAAAGTGAGCAAGGGACTCACGTCTGAGCATACCCTGCCACAAGTATGGTGGCCAAAAGCGGTA
The DNA here is from genome assembly GCF_964263255.1 of Lissotriton vulgaris. NCBI lineage: Eukaryota > Metazoa > Chordata > Amphibia > Caudata > Salamandridae > Lissotriton > Lissotriton vulgaris. The sequence goes on from NW_028243097.1 coordinate 144,615, forward strand.
CAAAAGGGGGTGGTAATGGACGGAGCATCTGAACCAATCAAACACTCACACCCAGTCAAAAGATCTAGGTTTAATCCATCACTGTTCTTTAGCCCACTCTGCACCCCAGTTCAGTCATGGCTATATGCAAATCAGCCTGACCCTGTGCCTCATGGGAACAGTCGACCCCGAACTGCCAAGCCATGCCTTCCCTGGACCGGAAACAAGCTTCCGAGGACCGGTTTCTGGCATTCCATCCGTCTTCAGCCCGGCTTGCTTGAATCCAGTGGCAAAGTGAGCAAGGGACTCACGTCTGAGGATACCCTGCCACAATTATGGCGGCCAAAAGCGGTACATAAGGGGGTGGTAATGTTCGGAGCATCTGAACCAATCAAACACTCACACCCAGTCAAAAGATCTGGGTTTAATCCATCAACGTTCTTTAGCCAACTCTGCCACCCCAGTTCAGTCATGGCTATATGCAAATCAGCCTGACCCTGTGCCTCATGGGAACAGTCCAGCCCGAACTGCCAAGCCATGCCTTTCCTGGACCGGAAACAAGCTTCCGAGGACCGGTTTCTGGCATTCCAGCCGGCTACAGCCCGGCTTGCTTGAATCCAGTGGCAAAGTGAGCAAGGGACTCATGTCTGAGCATACCCTGCCACACTTATGGCGGCCAAAAGCGGTACAAAAGGGGGTGGTAATGGACGGAGCATCTGAACCCATCAAACACTCACACCCAGTCAAAAGATCTGGGTTTAATCCATCACCGTTCTTTAGCCCACTCTGCCACCCCAGTTCAGTCATGGCTATATGCAAATCAGCCTGACCCTGTGCCTCATGGGAACAGTCCAGCCTGAACTGCCAAGCCATGCCTTCCCTGGACCGGAAACAAGCTTCCGAGGACCGGTTTCTGGCATTCCAGCCGGCTACAGCCCGGCTTGCTTGAATCCAGTGGCAAAGTGAGCAAGGGACTCATGTCTGAGCATACCCTGCCACACTTATGGCGGCCAAAAGCGGTACAAAAGGGGGTGGTAATGGACGGAGCATCTGAACCCATCAAACACTCACACCCAGTCAAAAGATCTGGGTTTAATCCATCACCGTTCTTTATCCCACTCTGCCACCCCAGTTCAGTCATGGCTATATGCAAATCAGCCTGACCCTGTGCTTCATGGGAACAGTCCAGCCCGAACTGCCAAGCCATGCCTTCCCTGGACCGGAAACAAGCTTCTGAGGACCGGTTTCTGGCATTCCAGCCGTCTTCAGCCCGGCTTGCTTGAATCCAGTGGCAAAGTGAGCAAGGGACTCACGTCTGAGCATACCCTGCCACACTTATGACGGCCAAAAGCAGAACAAAAGGGGGTGGTAATGGACGGAGCATCTGAACCAATCAAACACTCACACCCAGTCAAAAGATCTGGGTTTAATATGTCACCATTCTTAAGCCCGCTCTGCCACCCCAGTTCAGTCATGGCTATATGCAAATCAGCCTGACCCTGTGCCTCATGGGAACAGTACAGCCCGAACTGCCAAGCCATGCCTTCCCTGGACTCGAAACAAGCTTCCGAGGACCGGTTTCTGGCATTCCAGCCGTCTTCAGCCCGGTTTGCTTGAATCCAGTGGCAAAGTGAGCAAGGGACTCACGTCTGAGCATACCCTGCCACAAGTATGGTGGCCAAAAGCGGTACAAAAGGGGCTGGTAATGGACGGAGCATCTGAACCAATCAAACACTCACACCCAGTCAAAAGATCTAGGTGTAATCCATCACCGTTCTTTAGCCCACTCTGCACCCCAGTTCAGTCATGGCTATATGCAAATCAGCCTGACCCTGTGCCTCATGGGAACAGTCCAGCCCGAACTGCCAAGCCATGCCTTCCCTGGACCGGAAACAAGCTTACGAGGACCGGTTTCTGGCATTCCAGCCGTCTTCAGCCCGGCTTGCTTGAATCCAGTGGCAAAGTGAGCAAGGGACTCACGTCTGAGCATACCCTGCCACACTTATGGCGACCAAAAGCGGTAAAAAAGGGGGTGGTAATGGACGGAGCATCTGAACCAATCAAACACTCACACCCAGTCAAAAGATCTGGGTTTAATCCATCACCATTCTTTAGCCCACTCCGCCACCCCAGTTCAGTCATGGCTATATGCAAATCAGCCTGACCCTGTGCTTCATGGGAACAGTCCAGCCCGAACTGCCAAGCCATTTCTTCCCTGGACCGGAAACAAGCTTCCGAGGACCAGTTTCTGGCATTCCAGCTGTCTTCAGCCCGGCTTGCTTGAATCCAGTGGCAAAGTGAGCAAGGGACTCACGTCTGAGCATACCCTGCCACACTTATGGCGGCCAAAAGCGGTACAAAAGGGGGTGGTAATGGACGGAGCATCTGAACCAATCAAACAATCACACCCAGTCAAAAGATCTGGGTTTAATCCATCACCGTTCTTTAGCCCACTCTGCCACCCCAGTTCAGTCATGGCTATATGCAAATCAGCCTGACCCTGTGCCTCATGGGAACAGTCCAGCCCGAACTGCCAAGCCATGCCTTCCCTGGACCGGAAACAAGCTTCCGAGGACCGGTTTCTGGCATTCCAGCTGTCTTCAGCCCGGCTTGCTTGAATCCAGTGGCAAAGTGAGCAAGGTACTCATGTCTGAGCATACCCTGCCACACTTATGGCGGCCAAAAGCATTAAGCATGGGAATGCATTATGCCACAAAAATTAAAATATTGCTTAATTTCTTATGATGTCAATTGAGTCCCACTGTCAGTAATCAGTTTTACAGGATATTCTTTCTCTTTTCAAAGATTTCATATAACACTCTGATAGTGTTCCTTGTAGTGATCTATCTTATAAATTTCACAACCAGCCATTTGGAATATTTATTCATCAAGACTAATGCAAATCCTACCTCAGCCGCAAACCCTCTCATGGGTCCAATAAAATCTTCCCACAATGTATGCAATGGTACAGCTAAATCCACAATCACCCATTACTGACTGCTCCTCTACCTTTTCTTCTCACTCTCTTTGCAGTCCTTATATCTCATTACCTACTCTGTTACTTCCTTATCCATGCCAGGCCACCAGAAATACTCTCGCAGCCTTTTCCTTGTCAAGGTTTGTCCCAAATGGTCACCATGCCCTATCTTTAATTATTATATTCTCAAGGCCTCTGGGGCAATGAATCACTCACCTCTTGATATGAACTTTTCATCAAACATAGACATTTAACCTACCACTTTTACATACTGTCTCACAGACACCGCTAAGTAACTTTCAAACCTGCACTCTTTAAAAATCAATAGCAACACTCGCTGAAGGACTTCACCTTCCTCCATACTCTTAAACCACTCTCACTGCTCAACCGCTCCTTGAATTCATTCAGCCAAATCATGCATATGCACCTTCTTCATCAAAAGCCTCCATCTTCATTTTGGCCTCATCTTCCAATGGAAATGACAACCTAGACAAACCATCTTCTTGGGCATTCCTCCAATCTGATATCTATTCTATATTACATTGGAGTTCGTGTATACGAGCCGCTAAGCGAGCCAATCTCACAGAACCTTCCCCTGCTCCTCCTGGGGATAGAATTTTTAACAATGGTTTATGGTCTTTGCGACAAATAAAGGGAACAGCCCATAAATACATCCAAAAATATTCTGTTGTCGGGGCGCTAGAATGCCGGTCACCACATAGTGAGGCTCTGCAGGCTGGACGGATGACCCAAACGTATTCTCCAGTTCTGGTGACCATCGCAGCCCGCAAATGAGGGGCAGTGAGTGACACTGAACAGGTGCAGTAAATGTTGGCCACAAGCTGAGAGACTGAGACTGCTTGGGCCGAGCAGCAGCGATCGAGGAGTGAAGATGCGAGCGCTGCCTGCGGGTACAAGATGGCGGCCCGATCTGAATAACACTGATGCAGTGGGATCGGAGACGATAGCAGGTCTGGTGGAGGAGTGGCCGTGAAGAGAAAAGTGACGGGCGGCGCAGCCCTCGGCTCTCCACTGCGGCCGGAGTGTGAGTAGCAGCTTGTTGGCGGGCTCCACCCGGGTCCGCGAGGTGTGGGAGAGGGGAGGAACCTGGTAAGGCCTGGAAAGAATGCTAGCGGAGGGCACACACCGCGCTGAACGCCCCTGCACGGCTGCCCCCCCCCAAGTAACCAGACTGGATGTGAGCCGATGTGTGCATGAGTGGGGGAGATGGCCAGGAGATAGCTGAAAGGAGCCTTGACAGTTATGGCGGGCTGAGATAACTGACCGGACCCTCCTGACCTCCATTTGTGCTGGGTTCTCTGGCCTGTGAGGAAACCGGAACAGGAAGGCGCAGGTTTGTGGACCTGTGGAGGTGCGGCTACGAAGAGGAAAATAGACGGGTAGTGAGGACTGAGGCTTTCCGCTGCGGCCGTACCATGAGAAGCTGATTACTGATGAGCCTTATACTGGGCCCTCGTGACATAGGAGAGTGGAGGAACCTGGTGAGGCCTGGAGTAAACGGCAGAGGTAGACATACCGCACCAAACACCCGTGTACGGCTGGACCTCCCAAGTGACCAGAGATGTGGTGAGTCAAGATGTGCTTTAGTGGGGAGAGGCGGTCGGGGAATTGCCCGGCGGACACCGCAGCAGCTATGAGGTGAACAGACGAGTGCAGTGGCCCGAGAGTACTCGCTCGGCCATTTAGACCCCAACTGTACAGGGATCTCTTACCCCTGAGAAATCAGGTACAGGAATGCGCGGGGTGGACAGGAGTAGCGGCAGCAGTGGGGGGAACAGACTGTGACTGTGAAGGCGATCACCTCCCTTGTCCTTTACTGCCTACCAAGTATGTCTCAGAGGAGTGGGGCCTGAGGGGAACAAATATTGTTATATAGTTCAGAAAACGTTTCAGAGGTTGAGCAGTGGACCTCTGCACTGAAAGAAGAAGGTAATACGACCTGTGAGAAACTACTTTGCATGGAGAAGGTGCTGGTGTCATAAAAAACTAAAATGAAGACCTCGAGGCCCAGTCTCGAAGCAACAACTTGTGAATTCTTTGAATTCCAAAGACCACAGCCATGACCTGGATTGAGGACTATGTGGAAGAAATGCTCCGATCTCTGTTTGGAGATGCCCTGTCAGTGGTATGCATAGTGGACCGGGCCCACAGATCCCTCGGCCCGAAACCCCCGCTGGGACCACCAGCCAGACCAATAGTAGTGAGACTTTTAAACTATAGGGATTGTGACGTGGTGTTTCACAGGTCCCGGTACATGCAGGAAACCAGATATCAGGGGAGAAGAGTTGGCCTAATGGCTAGGGCGGTCGACCTCCAATCTGGGGAACTAGATTCAAGTCTCGGCAATGACGCTGAATATCCTGTGATTCTGGGCTAATCACCAATCTCCCCGTGCCTAACAAAAAAAAAATTATGTGTCCTCATGTAATGCAATTGGTGCTATGTAAAGCACTATGATACCCGATTCGGGTCAAGTACGCGCTCTATAAAACTCAGTAAAAAAAAAATATATATATCAGTGCAATGCAGTCTCCTTTTACCTCGATTTCACCTTATCTGTCCAGGCTGCTGAATGAGAATTTGTGCCGGTTAAAAGACTGCTGCAGCAACTGGACATTAAGTACTCTTTGCTCTATCATGCAAAACTTCGTATTTTTCATTCTAGTAAAAGCTCGTTCTTTACCGATCCCAAGACTGCCACCAAGTTTGTCCGCCGCCTCAAGCATTCCAAACCAGAAGCATCTGCAAACAAGGATAAAGTGGCAAAGGACCTCTGCCACTCTATCCTTGTGGACCCTCTTAGTGAACATGATTGACAGTCTGACCCGGCATCAAGAGACAGGCCGGATATGGACCTTCAATGCTCAGAGGGCCTGAACCTTCATTTATGCTCCTCTACGGGTGGCACCTCTCTGGCACATTAGTTCACAGGAATTGAGCTTGGCCACCTGATTGAATAAATGAGAACCCCTCTTGGGTGCTCATTGTCCAGCCACCCAGCACTCAATCGCTGGAATATGCTGGGACCACTGGCGCCACCCTCCGGGATGAGTCCCATGTTGCACTTAGCAGTTGGCCCTTAGTGGCCCGGTTGGTGCAGAAGTGTTTTCTGTAGTGGGTGGGATATGTTACTTTTGGGTGATGGGTAGTTTAATTTGGTTGCATTGCTTTTTTCTTGTCTTTCTTCCCCCCTCTACCCTCTCTGGTCTCACCTCAGCGGGTGACGGATGCTTCCCTAGTGCCAGCCCACATAGATATACTGGAATGCAGGTATTGGGTGAGAATGCCAGTAAAATACGATGATGAAAGTGGTAAGGTGGAATGTGCGTGGACTGAATGACGGCAGAAAGATGCGATTAGTTGCAGCATATCTTAGCCAGCATGGCGCAGACATCTGCTTTCTGCAGGAATTGCATTTGACGGGTGCCAGTTGTACGCGCCTGCGGGCGAGATCGAAGGCAGAAAAATTCATAGTGGGTTACTCCAACTATGCCAGAAGTACAGCCATCATTCTTAGGAAGGGACTCCTGTGGCACATAGTTGGGGGGTGCTTGGAGGACTGAAAAAGTTTGAAAAAGTTTTGATCCCTGTGCACTCGCTTTTATTTAAAGAGTCAACTTGCTTTTTGGTTTTGTGGCACAAACAATTCTTACACAATGCCTAGTCGTGCCTTTGTCATATAGGAAACACCTTTCACAAAAAAGTGCGCAAAAGTTCAACTTGAATCTGAAGAGTTTCTCCTCCGTTTTTTTTCTCATTTTCAATAATTTGATGTCAACAAGTATTTAGATCATTTCAAATGTCTTTATTCACTTCTTTTCTCTTTCCTTATTATGAATCATAAGGATATTTTATCATTTCATTAGCAGATCCATATTTAGAAATTATTCTTCCGCCCAATGCATTTTGGGTCGGTATGAGTGACCCTTCGTCAGGGGCCTGTGAAATGAATTAATACAGGACCTTAACAAACACTTTCAGTAAACACAAGTCACATATTCAAATAAAAATACGTCATTTCAGACACATATGTTGAATGATATAACAAAATCTAGGTTCTGGCTTTCTAGAGTAGTTAAAAATAGCTGAAAAATGAGTTCTTGAAAACGTAAATAAGTGGTAAAGAGTCTAATCTGTACAAAGTGAGTGCTCGGGAATACAAGAGCCTGATTAGTGAAGGGTACGGGAAATGGAAATAGGGACTCGCATTGGCGTGGTCGGACGTCGCGTTAACATTGCTGCTTACAAGGATTTAAATTAAATGAAAGCGCCATACGGGAGCGATAAGGAAAGGAACAAGACTTACTATAGATCTGCGTGATGTTAATCTTCGCTACGTCGAGGGTTGCCGATGGTTTCGCGGGGTTTGGCAGTTTCTAAATGAAAAAGTTGCCGATCACGTGATGCAGATTACTATGGAAGTCGACAACAGACTTTCCGAGGACATTTTGCGAGTGATGACCGTGATGGATCAAATGGGTGTAAACGAAAATAATACCGGGTGACTAATAAAAACGGGTGACTAATAATAAATACAGAAATAAAATAAAAACCAGCTCAAGGGTAATCCAGGGTGAAAATTGAGTGAAAAGGTTTAATACTCGTGAGGGGTCAAATGGATGGAACTACAATAGACATGGAAAAAAAGGGAAGGGAGTCAGGTAGTGGTGCGAGTGGTGACATTGGAAAAATGTGAATTCTGCGATGGTAATAACAATGAAAGGTTAATAAATAAATAAAACAAACATCTTAAGTGAGGATACATGATTGTTAACTCGTAAACTCGCATAACAGAGCACAAAAGTAACATTCGCCTACAAAATACGAAATCTACCGTTGTAAGTCATTGGATTGAAGCAAAACACCAAAAATCTGAATTAAGATTTACGGTTCTGGAGGCAATTCCACAACGCAGGGATATGGGCCCCATCAAACAGAGACTAAGAGCAGAATTTTACTGGATAAAAAAACTGAATTGTCTACAACCAATTGGAATGAATGATCGTATCGAATACTCGTGCTTTTTATAGATGGCATCCTATAAGGACTGTTATGCTCCCCGGAAAATGAAATTTTGATCTACTGTTATGTACATATATGCAATACATTTTTGAGTTTATGAGTTAACAATCATGTATGCCTGTGGATCGATCTCCGAGCCTATAGGAAAATACATCGATTGGTATCTTCAACCCATAGTCCAGAAAGGCAGTACATACATTAAGGACACCACAGAACTTCTGAAATTACTCAATGAAGTGACTCTATCACCAGAAAATGATTACTGGCTATGTACTATAGACGTGACTTCACTCTATACCTCAATCCCTCATAATGAAGGCCTTGAAGCTTTGGAATGGAGTTTACTCGTGAATGATGAAATTGAAGAAACTCAGAAAATATTTCTACTAGAACTAATGCATTTTGCGTTGTTCCATAGCTATTTTGAATGGCAACACCAATTCTTTAACCAATGCAATGGTACATCCATGGGCTTTGGGGGGGGCTGCCGCATATGCCTGCATTTACATGTCAAAATTTGAAACAGACTTCATCCTGAACAATCCTGACTGGAAAGATAACTTGATCATATTTAGACGTTTCATTGATGACATTTTTGTGTTATGGCAGGGAGATAAAAGTCAGCTCGAAAGAAATATCACATCTATGAACACACGACATGAAAGAATTAAATTCACTTACAACATCAATCATGAATCTATTTTTTTTCTAGATGTGAAAGTCAACATGACAGATTTCCAATTTACAACTCAAGTTTACACTAAGCCAACCGACAGGAATTCAAGCCTCTTATTCCAAAGCTTTCACCCTAACACACTGAAAAAACATTTACCAACCTCTCAACTGATTAGACTAAAAAGGATTACCTCAGACCCAAAACAACTTGAAATAACATTTAGAGAACAAATAATGAAATACCAACAAAGAGGATACCCAATAACCATTCTGGAAGAATCAATGAAAAGAGCACATAACATTCCCAGAGAAAAACTTTTTGTACCAAAGACAAACACCTCAGAACAGAAAACAGTTTGTGTACTAAAATACTCTACAGAGGCTATGAAGATTAGGAGAATAATTAACACCCATTGGAATCTGATTAAAACTGAACCAGACCTAAAAGATCTCTACAATGAAAGTATCACTTTTGCATTTCGAAGATCCAAAAACTTGAAAGAAATTTTGACAACCACAAAATATCCCAAAACTCTTTATAAAGGAATGTCAAAATGCTTTAATTGTACCCATTGTAACAATGTTCTTATGGGGAATAAATTCATGCACCCAACTCAAGGATATGAAATAGAATTAAAACATACCAGTACATGTGATACGAAAAATACCATCTACGCAATCAAATGCCGGTGTGGAAAGATATATGTAGGCCAAACTGAAAGAAAAATTAAAGTGCGCATAACAGAGCACAAAAGTAACATTCGCCTACAAAATACGAAATCTACCGTTGCTAGTCATTGGATTGAAGCAAAACACCAAATATCTCAATTAGGATTTACGGTTCTGGAGGCAATTCCACAACGCAGTGATATGGACCCCATCAAACAGAGACTAAGAGCGGAATTTTTCTGGATAAAAAAACTGAATTGTCTACAACCAATTGGAATGAATGATCATATTGAATACTCGTGCTTTTTATAGATGGCATCCTATAAGGACTGCTATGCTCCCCGGAAAATGAAATTTTGATCTACTGTTATGTACATATATGCAATTCATTTTTGAGTTTATGAGTTAACAATCATGTATCCTCACTTCAGATGTTTGTTTTATTTATTTATTAACCTTTCATTGTTATTACCATCGCAGAATTCACACTTTTCCAATGTCAACACTCGCACCACTACCTGACTCCCTTTCCTTAGTTTTTTTCCATGTCTATTGTAGTTCCATCCATTTGACCCCTCACGAGTATTAAACCTTTTCACTCAATTTTCACCCTTGATTCCCCTTGAGCTGGTTTTTATTTTATTTCTGTATTTATTATTAGTCACCCGTTTTTATTAGTCACCGGGTATTATTTTCGTTTACACCCATTTGATTCATCACGGTCATCACTCGCAAAATGTCCTCGGAAAGTCTGCTGTCGACTTCCATAGTAATCCGCATCACGTGATCGGCAACTTTTTCATTTAGAAACTGCCAAACCCCGCGAAACCATCGGCAACCCTCGATGTAGCGGAGATTACCATCACGCAGATCTATAGTAAGTCTTGTTCCTTTCCTTATCGCTCCCGTATGGCGCTTTCATTTAATTTAAATCCTTGTAAGCAGCAACGTTAACGCGACGTCCCACCACGCCAATGCAAGTCCCTATTTCCATTTCCCGTACCCTTCACTAATCAGGCTCTTGTATTCCCGAGCACTCACTTTGTACAGATTAGACTCTTTACCACTTATTTACGTTTTCAAGAACTCATTTTTCAGCTATTTTTAACTACTCTAGAAAGCCAGAACCTAGATTTTGTTATATCATTCAACATATGTGTCTGAGATGACGTATTTTTATTTGAATATGTGACTTGTGTTTACTGAAAGTGTTTGTTAAGGTCCTGTATTAATTCATTTCACAGGCCCCTGACGAAGGGTCACTCATACCGACCCGAAATGCATTGGGCGGAAGAATAATTTCTAAATATGGATCTGCTAATGAAATGATAAAATATCCTTATGATTCATAATAAGGAAAGAGAAAAGAAGTGAATAAAGACATTTGAAATGATCTAAATACTTGTTGACATCAATTTATTGAAAACTAGCAGCCCGTCCAGACGTTGTCCAGGTATGAATTGCTGCCGGCCAGTAGTATATTGTTTCGTAGGATTTCATTTTGATAGCATTTCTTACTTGTGAAAGGCCTGTGAAACTCTCTGATTCACAGTGCACTGCTGATACACTTAAGAGTGCGCGTTCAGTAGTGTGTGAACTCGAGTTTCCCTACTTTATTTTCCTTGCAATATTATATAGAGCGAACTCGACAACATGGCATGAGCACAATTTACATTACAGAAGAACACATTGATTTGTGGTAGGTACGGGGAGACAAAGTGATTTGCCTGGAATCACAGGATGTTGAGCTGATGCTGAGATTCTAACGTAGCTCCCCATCTCTAAAGTTCGCAATTCTAGAACTTGTGGTGGGAGGTGTGTCTAAAAGTGTATGTCGGTGCTGGGCATCAATGAGAGAGACCTGTGCATTTTTCCAATTGGTGGTGAAAAAATATGAGTATGTTGCTGGAGATGTGGGCCGCCGTGCCACTAATGTACTTACGGGGGAGGGTAAACACCCATTATTCCGCAAATTTCTTTCCGCATACCATCACTCTGCATACTTTCATTACGAAAGTACCATGACTCCGCAATGCCATTATAACGCATGGCATTACATTTTATATGCTTTTACCAAGTATACATTTACAACGAAATTCGTTGTAAATGCATGAATGGTAAAAGCATGTTTTTTAAAAATGTTTGGATAAGGCAAGTATGGGTATAGGGGTATATGTTTTGGGGTACTGAGGTATGTGTGGCTTTCACCTTGCGGATACCCTGCCGGGGTTATCTCACAGGGGAATACCAGGACGGGTTCCCTAAGCAAGCGCTTAGAGACCGGTTGGTGATTTCCGCTATATAAAATTCCTGTACATTTACATTTACATTTACATATGTTTTGGGGTGTTTTGGTATTTTAATGGTTCAGATATAGTTTTGGGTTTTGGGGTACAGGGGTATTTTAAGGGTTCAGGGCTAGGTTTGGGTTTTGAGGTACAGGGGTATTTTTAGGGTTCAGGGCTAGGTTTGGGTTTTGGGATACAGGGGTATTTTAGGGTTCTGGGCTAGGTTTGGGTTTTGGGGTACAGGGGTATTTTTAGGGTTCAGGGGTAGGTTTGGGTTTTGGGGTACAGGGGTATTTTAAGGGTAATGGGCTAGGTTTGGGTTTTGGGGTACAGGGGTATTTCAGGGTTCAGGGGTAGGTTTGGGTTTTGGGGTACAGGGGTATTTATAGGGTTCAGGGCTAGGTTTTGGTTTTTGGGTACAGGGGTATTTTTAGGGTTTAGGGATAGGTTTGGGTTTTGGGGTACAGGGTATATTTATAGGGTTAAGATGGGTTAGTGTTTAATGGTGTTGGGGTATTTTATAGAGTAAGGGTGGGTTGTGATTATGGGGTGCAGGGGTATTTAAATTAGGGGTGGGCGGAATTGGCACGAACTTGGTACAATAAATCCGCAATATTTCGTTCCGTCAGATTTCCAATTATTAAAACAGAAACCTTATATATTCAAGGTAAAATAACAAGTATTTCTACATGCTAAAATGCATACAGTCATTTCACAAAACTGAAATTAGCTTCCAGCAAGCAGTGAGAGAGGTGATGATTTTGAGATCAAGCCCCTGCAAACCATTATGGGACTAGATTAGCAGTGGGAAGTGAATATTATAGTATCCAAATAATTCTACAAAGAGCTGCAGTTCACCTCGTTCTCCCCAGTTGTCCCCAAGAGGCAAATGCAATAGCATTTAAAATATTATACATCAAGCTGCAGTTCACCTCATGGTCCCTAGAAGTGGAGTACAAACAAAATGACGGATTAGGCCAAGATCTCTCTATTGGGGAGAATATATGGCATTGTTCTGCATTCTGTCCATGAACTGTTTTTTTTACATTCGGCCCTTCATGCCATGTTTCATATTGTGTGCTGGGCGCGCGTGGTGACAAATATTTCATTGTTTTTTCTTCCCAGGTTCTGTACATTCCAGCTCTGCGTGTCCACCCTGCTCCCTTTAAATACCCCTGCACCCCATAATCAAAACCCACCCATACTCCTTAAAATACCTCAACACCCTTAAACACTAACCCATCTTAATCCTATAAATATACCCTGTACCCCAAAACCCAAACCAATACCTTAATACTAAAAATGCCCCAAAAACCAAAGCTACCCCTGAACCCTAAAATACCCCTGTACCCCATAACCCAAACTTAACCCTGAACCCTTAAAATACCCCTGTACCACAAAAGCCAAACCTACCCCTGAACCCTAAAAATACCCCTGCACCCCAAAACCCAAACCTAGTCCTGAACCATAAAAATAACCCTTTACCCCAAAACCCAAACCTACCCCTGAACCCTAAAATACCCCTGTACCCCCAAACTCAAACCTAGCCCTGAACCCTAAATATACCCCTGTACCCCAAAACCCAAACCTAGCCCTGAACCCTTAAAATACCCCTGTACCCCAAAACCCAAAACAACCCCTGAACCCTAAAAATACCCCTGTAGCCAAAACCAAAACCTAGCCCTGAACCCTAAAAATACGCCTGTACCACTAAACCCATACCTATCCCTAAACGCTAAAACTACCCCTGTACCCCATAACCCAAAACTATATCTGAACCCTTAAAATACCCAAACACCCCAAAACATATACCTCAGTACTCCAAAAACATACACCCCTATACCCATACTTACCTTATCCAAACATTAAAAATAAAACATGCTTTTACCATTCATGCATTTACAACAAATTTCGTTGTAAATGTATGCTTGGGTAAAGAATATAAAATGTAATGCCATGCTTTATAATGGCATTGCGGAGTCATGGTACTTTCATAATGAAAGTATGCAGAGTGGTGGTCTGCGGAAAAAAAGTTGCGGAATAATGGGCGTTTACCCTCCTCCGGTAAGTACATTGGTGGCACGGCGGCCCACATCTCCAGCAACATACTCATATTTTTTCACCACCGATTTGAAAAATGCACAGTTTCTCTCATTGATGACCAGCACGGACATACACTTTTAGACACACCTCCCACCACAAGTTCTAGAATTGCGAACTTTAGAGCTGGGGAGCTACGTTCGAATCTCGGCATCAGGTCAACATCCTGTGATTCCAGGCAAATTGCTTTGTCTCCCCGTGCCTACCACAAATTAATGTGTTCTTCTGTAATGTAAATTGTGCTCATGCCATGTTGTCGAGTTCGCGCTATAGAATATTGCAAGGAAAAATAAAGTAGGGAAACTCGAGTTCACACACTACTGAACGCGCACTCTTAAGTGCATCAGCAGTGCACTGTGAATCGGAGCGTTTCACAGGCCTGTCAGAGATAAGAAATGCTATCAAAACGAAATCCTACAAAACAATATACACCTGGCCGGCAGCAATTCATACCCGGACAACGTCGGGAAGGGCTGCTAGTAGTAGTATAGATGAGAAAATAAACGGAGGAGAAACTCTTCAGTTTCAAGTTGAACTTTTGCGCACTTTTTTGTGAAAGGCGATCTAAACCTTCACGCAGTGTTTCCTGGGTGCTTGGAGGACACCAGATCAGGCTGATATCGGTGTATGGTCCTAACACAGATGACCCCCAGTTTTTTGGCGAGGACTGGCGGCTGGAGGAATCTTTGGGTCCCAGGGCAGTATTGTAGGGAGGGGATTTCAATGTGATCCTCGACTCGGAAAAAGATAGACTAGGTGGCTCCTGCATACCACATCCACGGGCCGCGGAGCAGATACAGGTCCTCATGGAATATCATGAATTGATAGACATATGGCACCGTCAACATCCCCACTGTAGGGAGGTGACTTGTATCTCTACAGCGGTCCCCACCTGGTCTAGAATCGACTTTTGGCTGGCATCGCACGCTATAGACACCTGGGTCCGCACCGCAGCAGCACTCATCTCGCCCGAAGCCTCTTGGATCATGCCCCATTCTTACTAGAATTCTCATTGCCTGATGCACCGAGTAGGGCCTTCAGTTGGATGCTTCCTGCTGACGCCCTCAGGGACCAGGTCTGCCGGTAAGAGATTAGGTCTGCAATAACTTAATATTTCTAGATACATGCCGGCTCGGTGGACTCTGCGTCCACATTATGGGAGCCATTTAAAACTGTGCATTGCCAAGCAGGCGGGAGTCCTGCCTTCGCTTAGAGAGGACCTCAGGCACCTTGAGAGGGAGATACGGGTGCTTGAAGCAGAGTATTTCGCAACTAATCAGCTAGTGACCCTAGGGCAAATATGGGAAAAGGTGGTAGAATTTGAGGAGGCAGCATACAGAGAGACACATTATCTGGGGAGGGAGGCACTTGCCCGCCAATACGGTGAGGGGGACCGTGCAGGGAATACTCTGGCTGGCCTCCTCAAAAATCCATGGGCAAATGAATACATCAGTGAGGTGCGTGTCGGTGACGTAAGGTCTGTTGTGGGACAGGAGACTTTACAGGTGGAAATGCTTGCCTTCTACTCCTCCCAATATGCTACATGTCAATCAGAAGCACACCCTGATCTGCCCCCCTTCCTTGATTCGATTGGATTGGTATAGCTAAGCGATGGCCAGCTTAAATATTTGGATGAGCTGTACTCAGAGGAGGAGGTGATTGGTGTGATCTGGACCAGGCCTCAGGACGAAGCACCGGGATTGGATGGACTCACGTCCACTTTCTATGAACAGTATGCACCACTCCTTGCCCCCACTTCCTGAACATGTACTAGGACTCACTGGAGTGGGGGGTGGAGTGCTCCCCCCTCTCTTAGAGAGGCATTTATAGTGACCATTATGAAACCAGATGAGGACCCACAGCTGTGTGACTCATACTCAATGATTAATCTTGATAATAAAATAAAATCCATGCAAAACTGAGGGCCGCTCGATTGCTCCCATTACTCCCTACTGTGCTGAGACCTGATCCTTGCATTTTATTCCCCAGAAGGGGCACTTCTCACAACCTTTGCACTTTGTCTTTTTGGATGCCTCCAAGGCATTCGATAACTTGGGATGGCTGTAGCTTTTTACACTTCTCGCCCGTATTGGCCTGAGTCCTGCCTTTTTAAAAAAAGTTGCTCTACTGTAATCTACTCCAACTGCAAAATTACAGCTCAATGGAGTGGTCTAGTATGTTTGGCTGCACAGTACGGGCGAGGTGGAAACTCAGGCAAAGGGTACACCTGGAAAATCTTTTTTGCACCCTCAGTGGCGCTCACTAGACACCCCGCATAACCCTTTAATGCCAACGACTACGGAATCTGCTGATGCAAATGATGGGGCAGGCGTTTTCCGGAAAGCGTCTTCATTTACATGGATCCTGCCCTCGGGGACGTACACAGGGCTCTTTTAGATCGAATGATGTGCTTTCAGTTAAGGGCAGTGCTGAGTGCTCTATACTATTCATTCCCGGTTGCACCACCAACATTCCGAGTCCTAGAAGAGTTCCTAGCTTACCCCTCACCCCGTTCGTTCATTCATAGCACGCTTATATTCAGTAATGCAGTATGAATCTCCAATAAATATTCCCCCTGCTCAGCGCGAATGGGAGAAATACCTGGGAGTTCCTTTTGAGGAGGGTGTATGGGCCTACTGCTGTGCACAGGCCAGGGAACTGTCACCCAACTATAGATTGAAAATGATACATTTTAAGTTTAATCATAGATGTATAGGACCCGTGTGTGGCTGCATAGAGCTGGGCGGATACACGATGTGTGCGTTGCTGGACGCCGGAGGCCTCCTTCCTGCACCTAGCTTGGGAGTGTCCGGCTGTTGTCGGGTACTGGGGTGGCATCTTTGATGTATTGGAGGAAATGATAAGTTATAGATTTGACCACCATCCGCTTACTGCCCTCCTGGGATATGTATAAAAAGTGCCGTCAGAAAATAGGAAGCTGGCGGCTATGCTGGTGTTACTGGCTAAGAGGCAGGTGGCAATTTTCTGGGCACAAACTAAGTGTGAAAAATAGCTGAAGGACGCAGCATTTTGCCATAACCAGCTATCTGAGTTTTGGGAATTAATTCCTGTGCAGGCATGCCCTCAGAATATATGGAAGCCATGCATGGCTACCTTGGAGCCCTGCCTCCTGATCAAGCGGAGGCGCCCAATACAAATGAGCAGGCATAGCGAAAGGAGTGTATGAATTTGAAACAACCATTACAACAAAGGCATTACAACGCACTACCTTTAGAAAGTGGGTGTTACAACGCAACTGCATTTACATCGCATGCCATTACAACGCAGATATTACAACGTCTGTCACTAAAACATGTGCCATTTCAATACACACCATTGCTATGATTACTTTTGGTAATCCCCATTACTCTTAGTCCTACTCGTCCTCGACCCAGTCATCACTCATGAGGTATCCCACAAGACAGGAAAGAAAACAGGAAACGCTTTTAGGCTCCACCCCCCACTCTCCTCCTGCCAGGTGCTATATTACTCCCAACCACTAGAAGCACATCCTGACACACCAAGCAACAAAGGCCTGGACAGGGAGGGAGGGTGGGAAGTATGACAGGGTCGGGGACGAGTAGGACTAAGAGTAATGGGGATTACCGAAAGTTATCATAGCATTACCTCTACGTCCCTCGTCCTCGACCCATACACATCACTCATGAGGCATACAAAAACAACACCCAAGTAGGCCTTTGGCACACCCAACACAGCAAACACAGACCAGACACAAAGGAGTGCAGCAAGTGAAAGAGTAAAAACACACAGACTCAGAGCGAGGGGGAAAACCCCACAGCTTGCAACACACCACGACCAAAATCGGTCCGGTCAGAAAGGGCACAATTCAACTGGTAGTGTCTCACAAAAGTGGATTCGGAGGCCTAAGCGCCAACCCGACGGACTTCATCAAGAGAAACACCATGGAAAGAGGCAGACACACCCCGAGTGGAACGCGCCTGAACCCCAGCAGGACAAGGCAAACCAGCACCGAGAGAAGCCAGAGAGATGACGGCCGTAATCCAGCGACCCAAAGTAAGACGGGAGGCAGCCTTACCCCGACCAGACAAACCAAAGGTCACAAAGAGGGAGTCAGAGGAGCGAAACTCCGCAGACCTAGCAACTGAAACAGACAAGGCACGTTTCAGATCCAAAGAATGAAGCAAAAGACCAGAAGGAGAAGAAGGAGAAGGACAAAAAGAAGGAAGAACCATCTCCTGAGAGGAATGAAAACGAGAGCAGATTTCGGGGAGAAACCCGGGAACCAAAGAGAGGACCACAGCGTCATCCAGAAATCGCAAAAACGAGGAAGAACAACGCAAGAGCGTAAGTTCCCCCAGCCGTCTCGCAGAAGTAGTAGCAAGGCACGGATAGCAGACCATTGACCCCGCAAGGTAGACAAAGCAAAGCGCTTCTGAAAGCCATCCAGAAAACACTGAAGAACCGAAGACACAGGGCAAGAAGTAGGAGACAGAACAAGAGAGGAACACTACCCAGAAAAAGAAGTCCAGTGTTTGGAATAAGAAGCTAAAGTAGAATTCCCACGAGAGGCCAGCATCACAGATATAATGTGGTCGGGCAGACCATGGACCCCAAGAGACAACTGTTCAACCTCCAGACCGCCAAGGAGAGAGGAACCAGAAGGGCGTGAGACGGGGACCTCAGAGGAGAGGGGCAGCGGGGCAGAATCCAAGGAGGACCCACAGCCAGACCCAGCAACAGAGGAAACCAAAAACTCCCCGGCCAGTGCGGGAGAACAGCCACCACCTGAGCCCCCTCCCGCCGAACCTTCAGCAAGAAGGCAGGAATCAGAGGAAAGGGAGGAATGGCATAAAGAAGCCAAGGAGGCCACTGGAGAGACAAGGCAACTACCTCCCAAGCGCCCCGCTCCGGGGTCCTGGAGCAGAACAGGGGAACCAGGGTATTGGACCGGGAGGCAAACAGGTCCAGATCCGGAGCCCGAACCTCTGGCAAAGCAACTGAAAAGTCCAGGGAGCCAGACACAGGGACAGAAATGAAGGAAACCACTGACATAAGGAATCCGCCACCACGGTGTCCACACCCCGAATGTGATGAGCAGAGAGGGCCAGAAGATGCTGCTCAGCCCAATCCAAAATGGAGCAGGCCACCAGATTCAGGGAGGAACTGCGGGTCCCGCCCTGGTGAATGATGTAGGCCACCGTCACCGTGTTGTCCGATCTCACCAGAACATGGCAACCCCTCAGATGAAGATGGAAGAAGCGAAGTGCCCTCTCCATGGCAGAGAGCTCCCGCCAATTGGGCGACCTGCGGGACTCCGACGGAAGCCAACGGGCCAGCACCGGCCAATGATCCAAAGCCGCACCCCAGCCGGACGTGCTTGCATCCGTGGTCAAACCAGAGGGGGAGGCAGATGGATACACATCCCCTTGGAAAGGTGGGAAGAATCCAGCCACCATTGGAGAGCAGCTACAATGGCCAGCGACACAGGCACAGGACCACCATAGTCCAAGACAGGAAATGGGATCCACCACTGAACATGCCACATCAGAGGACGCAGATGAACCCCGGCCCAGGGGACGGTGCAGACAGATGCAGCCACGTGACCCTGAACCTCCAGCCACTATAGGAGGGGAGCCATAGCATGGGACAACAACTTCCACAACAACAACTGGAGAAACAGAACCCGGGAGTCCGGCAGAAACACCTTGACCAGCACAGAGTCAAACACGGCCCCGAGGAAGGACCTCCGGGCGGCAGGCACAAGTTGACACTTCGCCAAGTTTATTAAGAACCCATGATCCCTGAGTGTAGACATGGTCAATAGAAGGTGGCGAGACAAGATCTCCAGAGACGGGGCCTGGACCATCCAGTCGTCCAAACAGGGGAACACGGATACTCCCAGGAGATGGAGTTGCGCCACCAAGGGAGCCACCACCTCGGTGAATACCCGGGGGGCGGACCGTAGACCAAAAGGAAGGACGCCGAATTGCCAGTGCTGACCCTCCAGGCAGAAGCGCAGGAATCCCTGATCACCCACAGCCATGGGAATGTGAAGATAAGCGTCCTGGAGATAGAGAGTGGAGAACACCCACCCGGACTGGATCCGTGGAATCACACTTTGTAGAGTCGGCATCATGAACGGGATCTTCGTCACAAACGAGTCCTGACCCCGAAGGTAGATGACCACTCGGAAACCCCCCGTGATCTTCGGAACCACAAAGATGATGGAGTAGACACCCATCCCCAGTTCCCTCCGAGGCACAGGGACAACCGCATGCTTGCTGACCAAAAGACGAACACCCTCCAGCAAGGCCAAACGGCGGGAGGTATCCTGAGGAGTCGGAGCCACCACCACCCCAGAGGGATGGGTGGAGTAGAGGGGGGACAGGAACTCGATCCTGTAACCCCGAGACAAAACATCCCGCAACCATTTGTCGGAGGACGTCAATCGCGAAGCAGGAAGAAACAGGCGCAGTCTCCCACCAACCACAGGTGGACCACCAGCGAGACCGATCTCCGGAATGGCATAGTCAGGAACGCTGCGGGCCAGACCAAGCACCCCGCTGGGAGTGCATCTGAAACTTCCGCGGAAAGGACCGGCCAGTGTCACGCTGACTCCTGAAGGAAGACTGCTGAAACCTGGAAGGCTGGCGGAATTACCTGGCACCAGAGAAGGAGGAACCCCCACGGGACATAAGCTGACGAAAAGACAAGGAAAGCTTGTGCTCCTTGAACACCATATGCAGCTTATCCTCAAAAGAGTCACCAAACAGACAGGTACCAGTGAAAAGCAACTAAAAAACCATGGAACGTTGAGCCGCGTCCGTCTTCCAATCCCACAGCAACAGATTCCGACGGGCAGCAATGGAGGAACCACAGGACATAGCAGAAGCCCTCATCGAAACAATTGTGATGTCCGATAAGAATTCAGTTTGGCGCTCCATGGACTCCAGCAAGTCCGGACAGCTGCCACCCTCCTGCATCGTGGAAAGCAGGGTCTGGAAAGCAGACAACAAAGACTGGGTAACAATGGCCCCATAAAGGTCAGATCGAATAGCAAGGTGAGAGCCAGCATAAGATTCTTGTAAAGCTGATTGATCTTTTTATCCACGCCGTCCCTCAGGATGTTATCATCCGCCATGGAAGGACGCCCCACAAGACCGGCCACAAAGGAGCCCACCGGGACAGAATCAGGCAAGGAGTCCGCCATATCCTGTAAAGGATAAAGCTCAGACAAAAACCTGGGCATGGCGATGTGATCCGGGTCCATCCATTCCCTCAGTAGGAAAACCAACACATAAGGGTGTTCCAGCAGAGAAGAGGCAACAGGCCTCCCAAACTGCGGCAAGACTGAATCCTGAGAGGGGCCAGGCGCAGAAGTAATAGGCAACCCCATATTCACCCGAACATGGGAAAGGATATCAGGCAAGAGATCCCTGGAAATGTACTAGCCCTGAAGCTCAGCAGCAGCAGAAGACCTATCAGAATCAACAGAGTTGAGGAAATGTCTGAGTAAAAGTCAGCAGCACCAGAAGGACCCCCAACAGCCTTCTTGCCAGCCATCATATCAGACAGCGTCACCAGGATAAGGCATTTAATCCGACCAACATCCACTCTGGCCTGCTTCACAGGAGTAGCCGAGTCCTCACGGCATAGGAGAAGAATGCTTCCTCTTACGAAGATGCATGCCAATAATGGACAAAATAATAGCAGCAGTTAACACAACATACTCACGCCCAGAATATATAAAGAGGGAGCAAACAAACCAATCAGCCATCCATGGAGGAAGGAAACCGAAGAGGCCAAAAAAATCTTTAAAATGACCAATCCCAACACCGGACCCAGGGAATGGTAGGCCCGAAACCGAAACCGGCAAAACGAACCCAGTAAAGGCCAAGCCGCCAGCCAAACATAATGGAGGCCGCAGCGAACGAGGAATCCGATGAGAGAGGAAGGGGGCGTCACCCAAAGGGAACCCGCGGCCAACAGCAAGCGCGGCCCGTCAAGGTGGCATCCAGCTGCAGGAAGAGCGCCAGCGCAACGACAGGTGCGCCGGAGCCCACCCAGGCGCCCGGCGGAAAGGTGGGCCTGCACTAGCGAGGAACACCCCAGGGGGGGGGGGACTTAACCAAAGCGCGCCCAAGACACCGCCAAGCGCTAAGGTAACAACCGCGTACCTTCACCGTCATCTGCAGCAGGATCGGCACATCCGCTCCATGAGGCTCCAAAGGACCGGGCTCCAGCGGAAACGGAGGACCTCATCATCCACAATGATCCGGACACCACGCAGCACGAAACCGGGCAGCAAGAACAGGGAGACCCACGGAGCCACGCAACACAGGTCTCCCGAGCCCAGGAGGAGACAGGGAAGCCCAGCAGCCCAACTCCACAGCAGCCCCCAAATCCCAGGAGAGGAGGAAGCCGCAAGACAAGCGAAGCAGGTAAGTGCCCGGCACTCACCCAAGCGTCTCCCATCAAGTGAACCACCGACAGGAAACAAAACAGGGTGTGCTTCTAGTGGTTGGGAGTAATATAGCAACTGGCAGGAGGGGGGTGGAGCCTAAAAGCGTTTCCTGTTTTGTTTCCTGTCTTGTGGGATACCTCATGAGTGATGGCTGGATCGAGGACGAGGAACGTAGAGGTAATACAATGTATGCCATTACAACACATACCATTACAACGCATGCTATTACAATGCATTATAAGTTAAGGAATGGAGTTTTTTTTTGTTTAGGGTGGGTATGGGTTTGGGGGTACATAGGAATAGTAATTGTTACCCCTACATTATCCAACACTTACCCTACCTTTCTGATTAACAAAGGAGAAAAAGGCCCCTCGTCCTCCTTCACCCCTCTGGTGTAGTAATGTATCCAGTGACTCCTCGTTTCATCCTTCTGTTTTAGAATGAACAATGCACCCTCTCCCCTTTTCACCTTCCACTCCCTGAGGAATAGCATGGTTTCACTTTTTCACCCTCCTCCCCCAGAGCTGGTCTTTGCTCAGATAGCGCCGTGGGTGACAACACATTTGGCACCCGGGCTGCTGCTCGTCAATACAGCAAGAAGAAACAGAGGAGGGCCTGTTTCTACTCACAGGCCAGTTGCCAACTCCCGCAGTGACTATGTTGTAGAGTAAACGTGATGAGCCTCAAATACACAATACATTTCCCAGAATAACCCCAGCAACCAATTTCTGTCCCCCTTAGGTCCTCGGATGGATCTTGTTCTGTGCTGAAAGGCACTAGAAGATTTAGGGGATGAATTATTATCATATGGGGACCTGGAATAGGATAATAGTTTGCATTTATTCTTTACCAAATGGACTGTTTAGGCAGAATCTGTTCAGGTCAAATACATTTAGTAAACAGACAAAATGACCTCAACCAATGAGTGAAACAGAATTAGCAGAATAATTTACTCAAATAGATTTACGATTTATAGAATTTTAATAGGAATTACTAAAGCTGTAAGAATCAAGCTTAAAGGGAAATTCTTCCTCCGCTGAGGGAGATTGTATCATGAGAAATGAGTCTTTTAAAGCATATAACCCTCATGCAAACCCTATGGATGTAAGTTCAGAAATCACCAAAATGACCAGTTTCAGTTCATGAACAGGTTCGTCTGTGCCTGGCTGCACTGTGGCATCAAATGCCACAGCTGTTGTCGAAAAACCTTCCAGCTGTAAAAGTTTGATTTTCACAAGCATACCAGCCGGCAGCAAACGCAGCAATATCTCTCAGCTTGCGTTTGTTTCTGGAAGTTCAAACCATCAGTTTCTGTATGACAATGTGGGTCGAGAAGGAGGGCAAGATATGGACCGCTCCTGTCCGCACTTTAGGCCATTATACTCCATCGATTTCTGGTTGACACCCCTTGACATCACCAATTTGATGGGACCATTCTGTCCCATTGGTAAGTTTCTACAGGATGATATTATGTAGTAGGTAAAGTGTACAAATCCGGAAGATTAAGCAATCCATTACTTTGCATGTTACATTAGACCACACATTTTTATTCTGATTGGTTATGACTTCTAGGAAGTAGGTGAGTCCATGCTCTCCTCCTTTGTCAGTCCTTTCCCAAGCATTCACTCTAGGAAGTAACACATTTGTTGCAAGTCCGGTCAAGTAAGCTACAAGCCTAAAAGGAATTATTGAGTGTTAGAGCACAAGTAGAAACTTTACAAAAAGTTCTCTTAGGCTTCTAGGCTCTAGGCTTTCTTCTTCATGCTAGAAAGGAAAAGATATGTTGAGGCCTATATGAAATGCAGCTTGTGTGTGCTGAATTGTGCTCAAATATGAATTTCATGTTACTGAATACAATTTAGTAGTTCTTCATCTTTATATCAATTAATAATTGCATCTACATTAGCAAGTATACGGTACTTATAAAAAAGTTATAACTTTATATCAATTCACATATTAGTTTTATCAATACTCTTTACATGTTACAAGCTTACTACACCATTCAGTAATTGAAACATTGCTAAGCTAAATTTTACAAAACACGTTTGGGCAGATTTATGTTAACTGGCGCATCCCCAGGCATGCGCCAGTTAACGTGCGCCACAGTGCGCCACAGTGCGCCACAGCTCCGCCACCTATGGTGCGCCGCATTTATAATGCGGCGCACCATGGTGCAAAAACGGCACAGATGCGTGGCGCATCTGTGCCGGAAATGTGGCGCATTGCTGGAGTTGCGTCGCAAGGGCGACGCAGCTCCAGCAAGGCTCGGGGTACACCATCTGCACAATGCTGCATCAAGACCTACGCCTGCTTCAAGCAGGCGCAGGGTTTTGACGCAGCATAGCCCTGAAAGTGACTGAGTGAAATCTCATAGATTTCACTCAGCCACTTTCAGGAGGCGTTCTTGCGCAGGAACGCCCCCCCCCCCCCCCCCCCCCCTGCGCAGGAACGCCTCCTCATGGCGCAGTGCTTTACAATGTGACGCATCGTCTAGATGTGTCACGTTGTAAATAGGGCGCATTGTTTGCGCCGCAGTTGTGTCAAATAAAGTGACGCAATTGCGGCGCAAAGAGGCGCAACGGCCTCATAAATCTGCCCCAAATTATTATAGCATTTGGTTATCTCATCAATATCGGTGCTCACGTTCCATTTTCTCAATACCTAAAACGACTTTATTCATAGACGTATAAGGAATTTCTATATTATCGTTTGCCTGTTATTGTTCATTTATGCATAAAGAAAATACATATCAATATCTTTATTAACTTCTCATTGGTTCATCAGTGGTTAGGTATCATCACAAATCTACTTCTAACATTGTGCACGCTTTTATGATGCAGTATCTAGATCAAACTTCATTTGCGTGCACGGTTCTGAAAGCATGATAACTCTACACACATTTGTCATATCTGTAAATTATTGTCATAAGTCCTTTTTCCAGGGAGAATTTATTGAGATCAGATGAACGATAACATCCAGGCTGTGCCTCTCCAACCCACCTGAATTACCCCCACCTTACCGCCTCCACACAGGTGACAAGGAGGTGGTGGGGTAACGGGGTGTGACCATGTGGGATGGCAGGGGGGTGAGAGGGAGATGGGGAGACAAAGGGACTTTAGGAAGATTCACTGGAGCTATGAACAACCTTCATGCAGACAGGTCAGTGGCCCCGCTGCAGGTTGTCTCCACCCCTCGCATGGACTTGTACCCTCAACCCAAGGCAGGAGCCTGTTTCTGTACCAGGCGGCGGCACAGGCGCTGAACCCACCGTGCTGCATGTTGGTACTGAAGGAGCCTGACCCCTAGCGACAGAACTAAGCACTGCACCGCGTGCTCTCGCTTCTTGAAAGTTTAATTTATAGGTATTAATGCCGTTCTATGTCACACACAGACTAGCTTTGAACGTTATTCGATAAGACGAAGCATAAGATAAAATGCGGAGGAGTCTGTTTCCATTGCCTCCCGAATAATTAGTTTACGACAATGTAGCAGCGTAGTGCAAGAGACTAACAATGCCCGGGGATTTCATCCTCGTGAGAAACTTAGACGAAAGTCTCAGTCATTTCAGGACAGCCCGATAATTATGTTCACCTACTAACGGTATTTATTTATTTATTTATTTATTTATGCATTTTTATATAGCGCGGACTTTACCCGAAGGCGTCAGAGCGCTTCACATTAGGAACAGAAATGAAACATAATGAGAAACATTACAAAAGAGCAGATTACAAAAGCAAACGTTACTTACATAAGGTAATAGTGACAATTGTGAGCAAACAAAATAAATGAGGTAGTAAAAATTGTGAGCCACCAAAATTACATGAGGTAGTAAAGGTAAAAGTGACAATTGTGAGCAAACAAAATACTTGAGGTAGTAGTAAAAATTGTGAGCAACCAAAAATACATGAGGTAGTAAAGGTAATAGTGATAATTGTGAGCAAACAAAATACTTGAGGTAGTAAAAATTGTGAGCAACCAAAAATACATGAGGTAGTCAAAAGTGCACAAGAGGAAAGTGACAAGTGTGTAGTTATAAGAGAAAACAGAGTATAATTTGAGGTATAATACTGCAATAAATGCTAGGCACACGAACAAGTGTTACGTAGGCAAGGTGGCACTTGTGCAAGTATTCAAAGGTAAAAACATGTGAGAGGTAGCAGCCGTGTGTTACAAGGGCAAAGTGGTGTGTGCATGTTACAAAAGGGCACCGAACACAAGATCATGGAGAATACTGCGAAAAGGCAGACACTCCAACCACAGGACAAACACTGGGAAGACACTTCCATGGTCATGGAAAGTAGAAAATATCAGTAGTGGGAAGTCTTCCTCCAAATAGCAAGAGGACGTGAATTACTTTTGGAGGTGTCTCTGGAGGAGGAGAGCTTTGAGGTCCCTTTTGAAGGCCTGGGAGGAGGCGGTGGTCCGGAGCTGAGGCGGAAACGAGTTCCAGATTCTCACTGCATTGCCTGAAAAGGATTGGGCCATTGTTCTTTCCTTCTTGAAAGTGGGAGGTTCAAGCAGTAGATTCTCCGCATTGCGTGAAGGTCTAGAGCCTCCAGAGAGTTTCAGTTTATTTGCCAGGTAGCGGGGAGAGGAGGAGTGCAAGGCTTTGTGGGTGATACAAGCGGTCTTGTAGATAGCTCTAGCTTCGAAGGGAAGCCAGCGGAGGGTGGATAACATCGGTGTGATGTGATCGCTTCTTTTGGCCCCATAAATGAAACGAGCTGCTGAATGGAAGACAGACTTAAGTGGGGACAGGTGAGATTTGGGGAGGCCAGTAAGAAGAGAATTGCAATAGTCTAGTCTGGAGAGGACCAGCGATTGCACCAGGGTTATAAGGTCATGCTCCGGGAAGAAGCGACGTATTCCCCAAAGAAGGCGCAGTTGGTAGCGAGCAGATTTTGCAATAGAATTGATGTGGGGAGTTAGATTGAGATTTTTGTCTAGAATGACACCAAGGGATTTTGCGCTGTCGACAATGATGGGTTTATTGTTAAGTAGATTCATCTGATCCATCCATGATTGAACCGGGGGAGGAGAGAGTGAGGAGGAGAAGAGGAGGAATTCAGTTTTGGAGGGATTCAGAATCAGTTAATGAGATGACATCCAATTTTGAATGGAGTCGAGAGTGGAGCTTAGGATGGAGAGGTCATGAGTGGAGGCAACCTTGAGGTAGAGTTGAGTGTCATCTGCATAGAGATGATAGTGAATCCCGGATTTGCTTAGGAGGTTTCCCAGTGGTTCTAAGTAGAGATTGAACAATGTGGGTGCAAGTATAGAGCCTTGGGGAACACCTTGACCCACCGCCACAGGGGAAGAAAGACTGTTCGCTATTTTGATCATTTGAGATCTGTCAGAGAGGAAGGATGCAAACCATTTAAGCACAGTGCCCTCCAAGCCCATTCTCTGTTGAAGAATATTGAGGAGGGTGTTGTGATTAACAGTGTCGAAGGCTGCGGAAAGGTCAAGGAGAATTAGCAGACAGGACCCCCCTGAGTCGAGTATCCTCAGCGCATCATGAACCACTTGCAGTAGGGCTGTTTCAGTGCTGCAGTTTTGGATGAAGCCGGACTGACAATTGTCAAGAAGATCATTGTCCTTGATATGACGAGAGAGTTGTTTGGCTACACATCTTTCCGTGATCTTCGCAAGAAAGGGAAGGTTGGTGATGGGGCGGAAGTTGTTGAGGTCACTCGCATCAGCAGTGGGCTTTTTCAGCAGAGGGGTGACCTGCCCAGTTTTGAAGGAGACAGGAAGGGATCCTTGCCAGAGGGAGATATTGATCAGAGTGGACCAATAGGAGAGGGAATGGGTATAGAAGTCAAAGGCAATGGCACTGGGAATAGGGTCAAGAGAATGGTTGGAGGGCTTTGTTTCGCGTATGCACTTGAGAAGGGCATCTTCAGATATGGGGTCAAAGCTCTGCCAAATGGTTAAGGATTTGCGCTCCTCTGGAGGTGTAGGATGAGCAACCTGATCCACAAGTGATTTCACCTTTTCATCAAAGAAAACAGCGAACTCCGCTGCTCTCTTTGTAGAATCCTCCACCTTGGAGGTTGGGGGAGAGCAGCTTGGAGTCTTGATGAGATCGAATAGTTTTTTGGGTCTATTTTTGGCGGAATCAAGGAGGGTTTTGAAGTGCGTCGCTTTCTCAAGGAAGATGTGCTTGTGGTATTTGGATCTTGCTGTGCGAAGCAAGGCTAAATTGTCAGTGGAAGGCAATTGCCTCCATTGCTTCTCCAGGACTCTTAGCTGCTTCCTTTCCTCATAAAGGGATTTGTTGAACCAAGGTGCTGAGGGAGTGGGCCTTATCCTTTTGCTTTTAAGTGGAGCGACGTTATTAATTTCAGCTGCAAGAACTGTGAGGCATTGGGAGGTGAGATCGTCAACAGCTATGTTCGGGTCTAGCCTTGGAAGTGAAAGCAAAGCTGATTCACAGAGGGGACCGACATCAATGTTTTTGGCGTCACGGAACCAGGAGATGGCCCTTTTGGGTTGGCCAAGAGTTATAGAGTGTGAAAGTTGAAGAGAGAATGAGATGAGGTGGTGGTCAGACCAATCTACATGAATAGGGGTAGAAGTAGAAAGCATGCCTGCTTTAGAAATAACAAGGTCCAGGATTGCGCCCTTTGAGTGGGTTGGTTCAGTGCAGTGTTGGATAAGATCATTTGCCGAGAAGAAGGTGGCCAGTGAGTTTGCAGAGGAGTCTTGCGGTGCGCCCCAGTGGAGATTGAAGTCACCCACGATGGTCTGATTGTCACTTTGAGAGTATTGGTCGCTGATGAAGTCTTTGAGATCTTCTATAAACGAAGAGCTACTACTACGAGGCGGGCGGTAAATGATATGGAATCTGAGCGGTGAACGGTGTTGCAATTGAAGTTCAAGAGAAAGGCATTCAAAGGTGTGGGAGGAGCTGCTAGGAGACGCCTTAAGTTGGAGGGCGTTTCTGAAGATGACTGCAACACCTCCCCCCGTGTTTTCAGTTCTGTCATTCCTAAATATGGAATAACCTGTGGGTACTAGGAGATCAAATATAGAATGAGAGGTATCTTTGAACCAGGTCTCTGTGAGGAAGAGCATGTCAAGTTTGTGAAGGGAGATGGTGTCGGATATTTCAAGTTTGTGTTTAACTGCAGATCTGCAGTTGTGAAGCATACAGCGCAGCTCTGTCAAGACTGTTTTGGTGACGGGGGCACTTGGGCTCTGAAGGGTGATCGGGATATTATACATTTGCGGGGGTGCTCGGGAGGGTTTAGGTGGACGCTTTGTTCTGACAGAGGTGATGGTCGGAATAGTGTAGACAGTGGGGTTGTTAGGGTATGCCTGTTGAAGAAGGGTGGCGTTCAGGGGCTTGTGTAAGTTAACGACGTTTGCAGACGAAAGGTTGAGCTTGGCTGTATTGGGGTGAGGGGGCGAGGTGTATCTCTGTGGAAGTTGGGAGGGAGTAGAGGTGCATGGAGGGGTGGAGATCTTAGAGCATAAAAGTGAAATGGCAGCTGTAAGCTGAGAGATGGAGGTGATCAGAGAGCCAAGCGTATTTTCCAGTGAAAAAGAGGCAGAGCGCGGAAGGTTGGGTGGCTCGATTGAAATAAGGGGGGGTGGAATTGGTGGTGGACGGCAGGGAGAAGTGGGGGGACAGGAGGTGTGTTGGGGGGTGGGGTTCACAGGTGGGGAAAGGTGGGTGTTGGGAGCGGGAGTAAGTGAATTGGGGGTTAAGGGAGAGTTGTCATTGTTGGTGTTGCAAGAGGGAGAGGAAGTAAGGACAAATTTAGGGGGAGAAAGGTGCGGAACACGTCGGTAGGGAAGTAGGAGGGGGGAGGCCTGTGTGGCGTCATGGGAGTGTAGGAGGTTTGGGAGGAACAGAGGTGCATTGGTTGCGGAGGTCCTGTCAGCTAGGAGAGGTAGCACTGAGGGAACGGTCATCTGGCAGAGTGAGGGGGGTTGAGAGAAAGGGAAGTTGAGGAGGGGAAGTGGTTCTGCTGGGCCTGAGTGAGGGAGAAGGAAGGTGTTCCTAGGAGTGGCAAGGGGGTAGTGCGGCAGTACTGGAGGAGTAGGAGGGAGGAGAGAGATGCAGTGGGAATGTGGCAGAAACGGGGTGAATGACGAGGGGATGAAGGGGTGGAGAGGAGGGATGGAGAGAGGGCTAAGGGGAGCATAGGGAAAGTTAATTGGGAGAGAGTGTTGGAGGAGAGGTGGACTAAAGAGGGGGGAGACGGGAAGAAGTATGGGGGAGGGGAATAGATTGGAGTGTCGTGAAGGTGCAGATGGGACGAGGAGCGTGTTAGCTAGTGGTAAGGCCGAAGTAATGCGGGATGGGACATACTGTGGGGGAGGAGGATTAGGAGATGAGGTATGTTGGGGGGGGAGGGAAGAGGGCCGACCTGCCCTTCTCGTGAGTGCAGCCAATTGGAGTGGGGAGGGGTCGGCGGAGGAGAAAGGGAGTAATGGGTGGAGCTGGAAGGAGAGTCAAGGGGAAACCCGGTTGCAGAGACGGGGAGTAAGGAGGGGAAGAGGTGGTCAAAGATCGAGAGGCAGGAGTCTTTGCCTTGGATCATGACAGTACCGTTGTTATAGAGTGAGATAGTGAGGTAGCCATTGAAGCACCCAGAGGGGGAAATTTTTAGTTGTTTCCCATAAGGAATAGAGGAGGAGGAGGTGACGTTAAGGGAATTGTAAAAACTGTTGGACCAAGAGGGTATGTCGCGAGTGAAGAAGATGAAATCGTTTTTGAGCCTCCCAAGACGACCATTGTAAAATTGATCCACAAAAAGGGAGTCCGGGAAGCGTTCAATAGTGCTATGCTTAAGTCGTTTTATTGTAGCTTTAGTCTGGTCGGGAGGATAAATGATTTTTTAGCAATTGGCTCCAGACTTAATTCGAGAGGTGGCCATGTTGGGAAGCTGAGGCGAAGGAGGGTGGGGGAGAGATGAGAGGGGTGTTGCTGGGAGAGCAGAAGTGAGGAGAAAAAAGAGGGCAAAAAGGGGGCGCATACTCTAAACGTCTGTGGTGGAAAAACCGGGTTGATGTGCCGTCAGGCTGTAAAAAGGCCTAAACGATGCAGCTGGCACTACTTGCTGCGCAGCTGTAAAAAGGCCTAAACGGTGCAGCTGGCACTACTTGCTGCGCAGCTGTAAAAGGCCTAAACGGTGCAGCTGGCACTATTTGCTGCGCAGCTGTAAAATTGTTCAAAATAAATACCATATAATTAAAGAGTTAAGCGGATGGCGATTTTGATGGAGGAATGCATTACTCGCAGACGCCCGCAGGGATGTCCGATTGCTTGGAGGAAGCACTGGCCGTGAAGAAGAAACATCTGGAAGACAGGCTGTGGACTCACTTAATACAAAAAGGGCAAAATACAGCTCGGTAATTAGGCGCGCGCGTCGTCGAGGTCTCAAATTCCGCCCTTTCCAGGTCAGGCGGCATGAGCTGGTCGTGAAACAGCCATTTTGAGGCTGGGTAGTTCTGCTGCGCAGTTGTGAAGGGCCAAAATGGTGTATCAGCAGAGGACTCGCTGCGCTGAAGAAAGAGAGTGTCTTCCCGCCCTCCTGTGGCGCTCAGCAGTTAACAGGCTCGATCACCGCTTAGTAGGGCAGAAGGTGATGCTGGAGCAGCAGAAGTGGGCTCAGGACATGAGGAGCATGAGAAACGCTGACGTAAATATTGTTTTGATCCACCATTTTGGGGTCAGGTAGAGTGACGCCTCAGCTTTTAGCAATCAACATTTCATAGTATAGTAGACCAGCATACTGTAGTACATATAAATCAATATATTATTTTAAATCCACAAAAATGAAAGAGAAGTTCCATGTGGGACTGAATGTAACTATGTTGCAAAGGATTGTGGGAGTGTGGGTGTGGCTCATGGCCGGGGATGCTGCTGAGCTGCCTTCAGACTGGACTCGGGCGAGGCCACGTGATTGGACCTCGGGTGCTGCTGCTGCTTTTACCGCAGGCCTGGCCATTGCATGAGAGGGGAGACTGCCCGGGGTACCAGTCGCGGTGGGTTCCTCTCTCCTGGAGCCGCTGGAGAGCAGTGCTTGTCCCGGTTGCCTCCTCTGCCAGGGTGACCAGGCGTCCCGGTTGCTGTGTAATATCTGGTATCCCGTGGGATCGTGTATCCCCTTCGTTTTGGCCGTCTTTGGAGAATTCTGTCGGCCCGGACAGGATCAGACAGAAGCAGTCGATCTCTGCTCGGGCTGAGTGCGGGGAGACACGGGGCATATTACCAAGGGCCTTATCGCCGCTTTAGCAGGAATTTTCCCAGCTAAAGCGGCCATAATTTTATCGCCCTAAGACCTAGCTGTCGCTAACACCAGTTAGCGACAGCTAGTAGGAGATAGCGTTCATCTTGGGGCCCACTTTGCATGTCAGCAATAATTATCGCTAATGACATGCAAAGTGGGCGTGCCAAGATGTTATCGACTGGAAACAGTCGCTAACATCGCTATCTCCTATTACCAGTGCTTTAAATGGGCCGGTACTCACCGGTACTGAGTACCGGCACTTAGTTTTTTTATCCCTTCAAGTACCGGCACTTCTCTCCACGCCAAGGAGAGTACCGGTACTGTCATATACATATTGTTCATTGCTAATCCTGGTGGAGGCAGGGGGGCGCCTGCCTCTATGATGATACTTCGACAGGCAAAGTGCCTCTGTACCCTTGTCCTGAGCCCCTGAGGAACCGGAACCTTTCAAATGCAGCTCAGTTGCGTTACGTCTTTCATGCACAGGTGTCGAGAATTTCACCTTCACGCTGAGCTTGACAGAGCAGTGTCCATATCATTCAGACATTGCTCTGTCAATCACATTTACACTATGGTGT
The DNA here is from genome assembly GCF_964263255.1 of Lissotriton vulgaris. Lineage (NCBI taxonomy): Eukaryota > Metazoa > Chordata > Amphibia > Caudata > Salamandridae > Lissotriton > Lissotriton vulgaris. The sequence continues at coordinate 177,617 of NW_028243097.1, forward strand.
GAATTGTGCGCACCCTGGAATCCAGGCGACCCACTGTGAGCGGCAATTAAGGAACCACTGGACGTAAAGAGGTAAAAATGTCGTTTACCCTGCGTGAGCCTTTTGTGTGAGTGTGTGACTGGTTGTGGGTGTTTAATGGCTTGTGTGTGAGTTTATGTGTAAGGGAAAGAGGAAGATGGATAGACTGAGAAGTGTTTTAAAGAAAGTGTGCGTACTGCTCTGTATGTGTATGTGTGCTCGGGCCTGTGTGAGTGTGTGCGCGCGCGAATTTGAGTATTTAAGCCCAATGCAAATAAATCATAATAATCAGAGCCACTGTAATGATGCATTAGGGTTGATTAAATTGAGCAGCAAGAAAAGGCAACTTATGCTGCATAATGCAGAATAGTTAGTGATTGTCTTACTTCATTATTTTGTCATTTGTATTCTTGTTAACACTGTCTGGGCATAGGTTGCCCTTCAGCTTAAACATAACAATAAGCAACAGAAAGGTGAGAAGTCAACCTTTGGAAAGGGCATTCCAATGCGCCGCAGCACGTGTTGGTACAATTTTACTAACTTTTGAACTGTTTGAGGTAGAAACTATTTTTTGTTGTTAAAATATGAAGATTATGCATCAGATGATGTGGCAAATGCGGCAGATCCATAATTTATGTGAAAAGGGATCGCTTAATTCCACTTTCCTGACAATAACAGTGTGGTATCAAGAAGCTGCACTCAAGTATTGGCAAAGCCATTAGGTGTCGTCTTGGTAACGCTAGTGCAATTGTTACTTCAAAAAAGATTATTGCACTAATATGCGACAAAAAAAGAAAAGATGCCTCCTATATGTGTTGAGCTGAAGCATCCACAAATTTATGTAAATAAAAAAGGATTTACCATTGCATATAAATGAACAGTATCAGTGCGCCCTGTCAGGCATGTGAATTAGAATTGTTTTTTGGTTGTGGGGTGGGGGGGGGGGAGTTTAATACAGTGCGAACTAGACTCCAAGGTATTAGAGCACTTTACATGAGCACCAGTTGCGTTACAGATGGGAATTCTGTTGCGAGGCACAGGGATATTCAATGATGTTGAGCATCCTTGTTGAGACTCAAACCCTGTTCTCCAGCTTCAAGTTCAACTGCTCTAGTTGTTGGGCAACATCCTCTCCTCAAGTGCCCTAATTAACGCACTAAACTACCAACACCCAGTATCCCACAGTGCTGAGATCATTGCCTTTAAGGGCAGATGAGGATGAGCCCTTTAAATCAGGATCTCCTGAAAACTATGGTGTTAAAGGAGGGACGGTGCCCAGGACTGTACAAATACGGTTTGCTGTTACCTGGTTTAAAAGAAAAAAATGATAAAGCAGTCGTCTAGGAATGTGCATGTTGAAGCTGCTGTGCCAGGGGTTTCCCCTGCAATCTCCTTTCATGTAGGAAAGATAGGTGGGAGGACCATGGCTGCTTACATTACAGACCCCAATGCATGCATGTCAACAGATTCGGAATACCTAAGAGTTATTAGAGAGATACATTTCAATTGTATTTCCTGTTAGGTTTCCAGAGAATGAAGCAAAATGGATGAGAAACTCCAAATATAAGTTAAAGCTAAAAGTCTCTTCTCTGTTTCACCAGTTTTTGCATGCCTGTCATTATGAACTAAGTGCTATTCTTCGGGAGCTCATCTTGATCTTTTTGTGGTCTGTGTTCTCCGTGAGAAACAAGGTACAGAGCAAAGATCTGAAATTCCAGAGGCAAGGTCTGATAGGGCTGAACCAGGACCCCACATCACTGGCACAAGATACTACATAGGTTGCCCAACATCACTCAGTGCTGGCTAAATACAACAACGGCTCATGATCAGACAAGGAAGGTTTAAAAATCACACAGTGTTGAGCAGTGTGAAAACATTTCTGGCCAAAGACCACACAGATATGTCAAGATCACTTTTAAGTGCAATGGGCTGCATACATATTTAAGTAGTTAAATAACAACAAATTGCCTATGAATTACTAAGCATGTAATATGCCACTTGTGCAGAGGGACATATAGGGAATTTGAGATTACCACCAAGGACAATGCAAATACAAAATGAATATACATCAGATGGAAGAAGTGCCATTTTATCATATCCCACCCCTAGCCCCGCCCACTAGCCACACCCCTAACTCAATTTGATGAGTACCTGCACTTACTTTTTTTCCATTTAAAGCACTACCTATTACCTACTTTTGGAAATAATCGCGCTAAGCGCGATTATCTCCGAAAGCTAACGCCTGCCCAGAGCAGTTCTTAGCCATGTTATCCAATGGTAGGTGGATAACATGGCTAAGAGCATTAGCTCAGTAATGCATGAATATCGCTGACTTTTCAGCGATATTCATGCATTTCGGCTGATTTTTATCGCTTAGGAGATAAACCTTGATAATAGCAAGGCTCCTAAGCGATAAAAATAGGCGAAGCACGGCGATATAATTATAGCCGCAAACCAAGCTTAGCGATATTTTTCGCTTATCCTTGGTAATATGCCCCACGATTCCATGGGATACCAGACAGTCTCAGGCTACAAATGATCTCCCGTTTCTTTAATACTGGAGCCGCAGCTGCGCAGAAGACAGGGAAGCAAGTCGCAATCAGTCCACAGTAGGAATGGTTAAATAAACGAACATTAAATGGACACCGAGTCGAAGTGAAAGAATGGAGGGGCATAGAAGCCATGTTAGATGTCTTCACATCTAACATGGGCTTTGATTGGAATTCATAGAGCATATTATCAAGCACATTATCGTCGCTTTATCGGCATTTTCCTGCTGATAAAAGCGGCGATAATGTAACGCCCGTTCTTGATAATATGCCCCGGAATGCTTATTTTCCAAGCAAATCGCAACAAGCACAAAGAAAGAAAGGCAAAATAAAGGAAAATTAAATGAATGCACGCACTGAGACAAAGGGGCATATTACCAAGCAGGGCGATAGGCAATTATCGCCGCTTTAGCGGCCGTTTTTGGCCGCGAAGCGGCGATAATTCTATCGCTCTTTTAGCAAGCTATTAGAACGTACCCCTGTTCGCTTTCAGGCGATCTAGAGGCTGATTTGGACCTCCTGCAGCCCTGGCTTATGCAGCGCCTGGATGAACTAGCTCCTCTCCAGGCTGCTCGCAAAAACTTCTCTAGCACATCGGCTCCTTGGTTCACACCAGCTCTCAATGAGAGTCCGAAGCATTGTAAAAAAGCGGAGAGATCGTGGTGTGTCAATTATGATGGACTACTAAAAGGAATTTATAGAGAGTGCATTAAGACTTATCACAGAGACATCTTTCTAGAGAAACAGTCTTTTTTTGCGAGGAGAATAGAAGATGCCACTAATACCAGCAAGGAAATCTTTGCGATAGTAAGGGAATTTACATCCCCTCTTTCTATAACATCCGAGTGCTCCCACTCTGAACTGTGGGTTGCCCAACTAGAAGATTTCTTTGCTAACAAAATTAAGAGCATTCAGGCATCTTTTTTGCCGGCAGATGTGGCAGCAGCGGCCAATGTAACTCTCCATTCATCTCTCTCTGTCTCTGAAGGGCCCATCCTCTCTAACTTTCCTACCCTCTCCCTACCGGCCTCTTTGAACCTTTTAACCAAATTGAAGTTGAGCTCCCCACTGCATCCTTGCCCGGCCAAACCTCTGGCCAAAACAGTGCATGTCATGAATCCCTTAATCAACCCAGTGCTTAATCTATCACTCAGCACGGGAGTTGTTCCTCGGGCCTGGAAGCAGGCCCTTATCCTCCCTCTCTTAAAAAAGCCTAATCTGGACCCCAATTCACACACTAACTACAGACATATTTCTCTTCTTCCGGCTTTTGCTAAAGTCGTAGAGAAGCATGTTCATGCTTCCCTCTCCAGTTTTTTGGAGACGTATGACATTCTCCACCACACCCAGTCTGGGTTCCGTGCAAATCTGAGCACGGAAACAGCACTGTTAGAGGTGACGGAAGCAATCAAGGAAGTTATGGATTCGGGAGGAAAGGCGATGTTGGTGATGTTGGATCTTTCGGCGGCTTTGATACCGTCCCCCACAGCCGGCTCCTTCCAATACTCTTTGAGATCGGCTTGAGGGGGACGGCTTTCAGCTGGTTCGAATCTTTCCTGGTCGACCGCCGACAAACAGTCTGGGCCCCTCTGTACTCAGCCGCAGTGCCGCCTCTGGAGGTAGGAGTCCCGCAGGCCTCGATCCTGATCCCTACTCTATTTAATATCTATATGGCCCCACTGGCGGTGCAGGCTGATTCCCATGGCACCCAGATTGTTTCGTATGCCGATGACACTCAGCTTCTCTTTACCTGTGACAGGAATATCGATTTCAACAGAGAGAGCATTATGAGCTGTCTTGAAGCAGTTTTTAGTTGGTTCCAACTGAATAACCTTAAGTGCAATTCAGATAAGTCTGAGGTGCTTTTTTTCATCTGTCCTCCCGATCCCGGCTGGAAGCCCTGGTGGCCGGTGGCCATGTTTCCTCCTTCCGTCGCCTCCTCTGCGGCCAAGAATCTGGGAGTGAAGGTGGACAATGGTCTCACTTTCAAGCCACAGATCCTTGGCTTATTGGGTCAGTGCTTTGGGCTCTTAAAAATGCTCAGGAAGTTTCTACCACTATTATCCTTAGCCCATAGCAGAATCATTGTCCAGGCGTTGATAGGTTTGCGTTTGGACTATGCCAATGTGTTATACCTGGGCCTTCCTGAATATCTTCTGTCCCGTCTGCAAATTGTGCAAAATTCTGCTGCACGAGCAATTTTCGGTCTTCATCGAAGATCTAGCGTGACAGTCCTTTTAAAGGCCCGCCATTGGCTTCCGGTTCATAAACGCGTCATATTTAAAATGCTAACTTTAGCTTTTAAAGCTCTTTATGGCACTGGCACCAGATATATCAGGAAAAGATTGAACTTCTATCAGCCTTCTAGGTCGCTTCGGTCCTCTTCACTGGTCTTTGCTACTGTCCCGACAATCAGGCGAGCGCGCATTGGTGGACGCTCTTTTAAACGTCTTGCTCCCCAATTGTGGAATGCTCTGCCCCTGTCTTTACGGAAGACCGACAATCTTTTAGCCTTTAGGAAAGATCTCAAGACATGGCTATTCGGACAGTAAGCTTGCTGGATCTATGACAGAATTTCGACAGACAGAATTTCGACCTACACAAATATCGGCGTAATTATATCGATAGCAAAAATATCGACGCCCTATGTACAACATGGTAAGTATCAAAATATCGAAAAAATAATATCGATGTTAAAAATATTGTTGTCAAATATATCGATTTTTTTGGGATTTAAAATAACATAAGAAATACTGTAAATAATACTTATTAATTACTTAAACATATTTAAATATATGTAATAATGGTAAAAAAAAATAATACATATTTAATTTAAAAAATAATATTTAAACATCATATATAATATATACTTACTTAACAATAATTACTATTCCCACTCCAGTGGGTGCAACAGTAGGGAAAACTGACCCTGAACCCTAAAAATACCCCTTTACCCAAAAACCTAAAACTGACCCTGAACCCTAAAAATCCCCCTTTACCCAAAAACTGAAAACTGACCCTGAACCAAAAAATACCCCTTTACCCAAGAACTGAAAACTGACCCTGAACCCAAAAAATACCCCTTTACCCAAAAACTGAAAACTGACCCTGAACCCTAAAAATACCCCTTTACCCAAAAACTGAAAACTGACCCTGAACCCTAAAAATACCCCTTTACCCAAAACTGAAAACTGACCCTGAACCCTAAAAATACCCCTTTACCCAAAAACTAAAAACTGACCCTGAACCCTAAAAATACCCCTTTACCCAAAAACTGAAAACTGACCCTGAACCCAAAAAATACCCCTTTACCCAAAAACTGAAAACTGACCCTGAACCCTAAAAATACCCCTTTACCGAAAAACTAAAATCTGATCCTGAATCCTAAAAATACCCCTTTACCCAAAAACTGAAAACTGACCCTGAACCCTAAAAATCCCCCTTTACCCAAAAACTGAAAACTGACCCTGAACCCAAAAAATACCCCTTTACCCAAGAACTGAAAACTGACCCTGAACCCTAAAAATACTCCTTTACCCAAAATTAATTAATATTACAATTAAATTACTTCCCACCCTATTCCCCTATAAACCCACAACCCGCTCCAGTAGTAAAACATATAATTTACTTAAAAATATACATAAATTATCAATTAATTAATCAATTAATTAATTAAAATAATTCATTGCCAATTAATATTTAATTGCAAAATAAATTAATCATTAAAAAATAATTATTTAATTACAAATAAATTACTTCCCACCCTATTCCCCTATAACCCCACAACCCGCTCCAGTAGTAAAACATATAATTTACTTAAAAATATACATAAATTATCAATTAATTAATCAATTAATTAATTAAAATAATTCATTGCCAATTAATATTTAATTGCAAAATAAATTAATCATTAAAAAAAATGTATTTAATTACAAATAAATTACTTCCCACCCTATTCCCCTAAAAACCCACAACCCGCTCTGGTAGTAAAACATATTATTTACTTTTATATATTTTTTATTTATAAAAACATATTAAACACATATTATAACAATTAATTTAAATACTTAACTAAAATTTCTAACACATATTAGTAAATCGAAATTACTTACATCGATATATATGCTATCGATATAAGTAATTTCGATATTACTTACCTTAGGGTCGATATTCTGGCCATCGATATTCTGGACATCGATATTCTGTCCCATCGATATTAGCAACTCGACATAAGAGTAAGTCGAAATTAAAAATTCAATATTTTGACTGTTTACCAAGCTTGCTACCCTCTCCTGCTCTGTGCCTTTTGGTCTATAGCTCCGGGACACTCTTCTTGAGTAGCTGAGCGCTTTACAAAACCCAATTTAACATAACATAACAAGCAGTCGCTAACTGATGTTAGCGACAGCTTTAGGCGATAGCGAGCGGTTTGGGTCCCGCTTTGCATGTCAGCGATATTTATCGCTAATGACATGCAAAGTGGGCATCCCCAACCTGTTACCAACTGAAAGGAGTCGCTAACGTCGATATCGCCTATTAGCAAGGCAGGCGTAGCAATGGAAATATTCCCGCTATCGCCAAAAACTAACGCCTGCTCTGACCAGTTCTTAGCCATGTTATCCAATGGGAGGTGGAAAACATGGCTAAGTGCATTTTGTCGCTAATGCGTGAATATCGCTCTATTCTCAGCGATATTCACGCTATCGCCGGAAAATGTTTCGCTTTGGAGATAAACTTTGCTAATAGCACGTTATCTCAGCGATAATGTCCGGCGATGCTTAGCGATAACAAATTTGTTGCTAAGCCTAGTTAGCGATAAATATCGCTAATCATTGGTAATATGCCCCAAAGTGAAATAATGGAATGTTTAGCGATATTTATCGCTAAATAGGCTTAGCAATTTTTTTTTTCTCTGAGCATCGCCGGATATTATCGCAGAGATAACATGGTATTAGCACCGTTTATCTCTGAAGCGATAAAATATCCGGCGTTGGCGGCGAAATGCATGAAAGTGGCTGTAAATCCAGCGATATTCAGGCATTATCGCAAACAGGGACTTAGCCTGAATATCCAGCTCCCATTGGGTATACAGGCTAAGAACTAGTCTGAGCAAGCGTTAGGTTTTGGAGATATTCGAGCTTAGCGCCATTATTTCCATTGCTACGCCTGCGTTGAAAATAGGCGATAGCGATGTTAGCGACTGCTTTCAGTCGCTAACAGGTTGGGTGTGCCCATTTTGCATGTCATTAGCGATAAATATCGCTGACATGCAAAGCAGTCTCCATACCGCTTGCTATCGCCTACAAGCTGTCGCTAACTGCTGTTAGCAACAGCTTGCTAATAGGGCGATAGAATTATCGCCGCTGAGCGGCCGAAAACGGCCGCTAAAGCGGCGATAATCTCTCATCGTCCGCCTTGATAATATGCCCCATTATTTTTAATGCAAGTGGCAAGTAGTACAAAGAAGGAAGTCGTGAAATAAATGAAAATTCAATAAATGCACGCAAGGAGTCACAGTGAAAGAATGGAATTTGTTTTTAAGCAAGTGGCGACAAGTACAAAGAAAGAAGCGTGAAATAAATGAAAATTAAACATATGCACGGAGTCAGAGTGGAAGAATGGCATTTTTATTTTTTAAACAAATCGCAAGTCGTACAAAGAAAGAAACATGGAATAAGTGAAAATTAAACATATGCACAGAGTCGGAGTGAAAGAATGGAATTTGAATTTTTGAGATGGAATCACATTGTAAATTAAAACATGAGGAGAGAGAATGACAGAGCAGGGAACATAACCACCAAGGTTTTAGATTGCTATGTGATATATTCTCATAAATTCAGTGTAATTATGAGTGGCATTTCAACAACTATCAATCAATCAATCAATAATTTGTAAAGAGCACTACTCACCCGTGAGGGTCTCAAGGCGCTGGGGGGGAGGGGTAGGGGGTGCAGCTACTGCTTGAACAACCAGGTCTTGAGCCATCTACTGAAGGTCAGCAGGTATTGGGTCTGCCGTAGGTTGATGGGGTGAATGTTCCAAGTCTTGGCAGCGAGGTGGGAGAACGATCTTCCACCTGCGGTCATTCTTCGGATGCGTGAGTTGGTGGCGTGGGCGAGGTCAGCGGAGCGGAGCTGGCGGTACGGGGTTTAGAAGGTGAGTCATCTGTTGAGGTATGCTGGTCCGGTGTTGTGGAGTGCCTTGTGGGCATGGGTGGGAGTTTGAAGGTGATCCTTTTGTTGAAGGGATCCAGTGTAGGTCTCTCAGGTGTTTTGTGATGTGGCGGGTGATGTCTAGGATGAGGCGTGCAGAGGCGTTCTGTATGTGTCGGAGTCGCGTCTGGAGTTTGGCCGTGGTTCCTGCGTAGAGGGGGTTGCCATAGTCCAGTTTGCTGCTGATGAGAGCCTGGGTGACCGTCCTTCTGTTCTTGGTGGGGATCCATTTGTAGATATTGTGGAGCATGCAGAGGTTGTTGAAGCAGGAGAATGAGACGGCGTTGACTTACTGGGTCATTGATAGCAATGAGTCTAGGATGATTCCCAGGTTGCTTGCGTGGTCAGTGGGTTTCGGTGCGGCTCGCAGTGTGGCCGGCCACCAGGAGTCATTCCAGGCAGAGGGGGTTGATCCGAGGATGAGGACCTCCGTCTTCTGCGAGTTCAGCTTCAGGAGGCTGTTCTATATCCATTCGGCGACGGCCTTCATTCCTTCGTGGAGGTTGGTTTTGGCTGTGGTGGGGTCATTGGTGATGGAGAGGATTAGCTGGGTGTCGTCTGTGTATGAGATGATGTTGAGGTGGTGCGATCGGACGATGTTGGCGAGCGGTGCCTTGTAGACATTGAAGAGTGTCGGGCTGAGTGAGGATCCTTGGGGTATGCCGGAGATGATCTTGGTGGCTTCCGAGCGAAAGAGGGTGATGTGGACACATATAATTTATTTATCTTGACCATTTCCTATAATAATTAGGTCATCCCTTATAAGTTTATGCCTCATATCCTCGATTGTTTCTTTTGATATCGTAGAGCTATTCTCAGTTTCCTCTATCAGTTGTTTTTGTGCAACTAGATTATCTTTTTGTTGTGTCAAATTCCAACGTACTTTTGATGCATTATTTTGGTCTTGGCCAACATACCTTTGTTCTTCATTTTGGCTAGTTAGTGAGGTTTTAGGATCAAGGGAGGTTAGGGATCTCGGGCCATATTATCAAGCCTGGGCGATACATTATCGCCGCTTTTATCGGCAAGAAACTGCCGCTAAAGTGGCGATAATGGGCTTGATAATAGGCTCTATGGAATTCCAATTGAAGCTCATGTTAGATGCCCTTCACATGTGACATGAGCTTTGATTGGAATTCCATAGAGCCTATTATCAAGCCCATTATCGCCACTTATCGGCAGTGTCCTGCCGATAAAAGGGGCGTTAATGTATCGCCCAGGCTTGATAATACGGCCCCTTGTTTTTTAATCGGGTTGATTTGAATATCAATCATAAGTTCATTTGTTAATACACAACCATCTCCTTTTTGCCTATGTATTTCTTCTTTATCTTGGGCTTTCTTTCCCTCTAATTTTACTACGTCAGCTTTTCAATCAGTATTATCCATTAATATAATTGTATTTGTTGGGAGTGGTTTTAGGTCTGCAAGGTGTTTCCCAGGCTTTATAAATATATTATAATATTTTTCATTTTTTTCCAATAATTTTGCAGACTAACTCCCGGATACATCGCTATCAATTTTTTTACCACCAAATACTATTTGGTGGTAAATAACGAATACCTGTGTACATGCACATCTGTGCATGTAAACCTGTGCCATGTGACACACAGACATGCCCTTAGGGCATGTCTGTGTGCCACATGGCACACAAGCCTGAATCAGGGGTGCAACAGGGTTTCCAAGTGACACCCTGTCCCCCTTGCAAAATCGGTAATTGCCATTGATTCCTATGGGCCTCAAGGCCCATAGGAATCAATGGCAATTACCGAATCGGTAAATACCGATTTGGTAATTTCCGAATCATACAGATTCGGTAAAAATTACCGATTTTTTTACCTACATCTGATTTACCAAATACTATTTGGTGGTAAATAACGAATACCTGTGTACATGCACATCTGTGCATGTAAACCTGTGCCATGTGGCACACAGACATGCCCTAAGGGCATGTCTGTGTGTCACATGGCACACAAGCCTGAATCAGGGGTGCAACAGGGTGTCCAAGTGACACCCTGTCCCCCTTGCAAAATCGGTAATTGCCATTGATTCCTATGGGCCTCAAGGCCCATAGGAATCAATGGCAATTACCGAATCAGTAAATACCGATTTGGTAATTTCCGAATCATACAGATTCGGTAAAAATTACCGATTTTTTTACCTACATCTGATTTACCGAATCTAAAATACCGAATCGGTAAAATTCGGTATTCTAGAGTTGGTAAATCAGATTTACCTACATCGGGCCCTTTGTGAGCAAAAAACATGGTAAACATGGTGGTAAATAACGAATCGGTAAGGGCCTGTGGCACTGTTTAAAGTGCCACCTACATCTGTATTTACCGATTCGGTAAATTTACCGATTCAGTATTTTACAGAATCGTTAAATTTACCGAATCGGTAAATATACCGATTCTGTAACTATAAGGCCCCTACATGTCAAACAGCAAATACCGGTCGGTAACGGCCGAAATCGGCCGTTACCGACCGGTATTTGACGTCCTACATCTGGCCCAAAGTCTTTAACATCTTCCAATATAGTGTTTACTACATCCGGGATAGTTGCCAGTTTGTTTATTATGGGTGCACATGTGCAATCGAAATAATTTGAGGCTGCTTCTTTTTGAGCTTTGTTTATTAGGTTGTTTAACTCAATTAATTTATGATCCATTCCGACGACTGCATTGGCAATGTCTCCAAGGGGCAGATTTATGTTGCCTGACACATCGCTGCAAATCAGCAGAGATGCGCCAGGAAAGATGCGGCACACAAGTTTATCTTTGCGCCACCCATGATGCGCCGCATTTACAATGCGGCGCACCATGGCGCAGGAATAAACAGATGCGTGTCGCGTCTTGGTCGTGAAGTTGGTGCAGTGCTGAAGTTGTGTTGCATGTGGCACGCAACTCCAGCACTTTTCCAACTTGGCCTATCTGTTAACGTGGTGCATCAAGCTTTACGCCTGCTTCAAGCAGGCTCAGGATTTTGACGCATCAGCGTTGGTAAAGTGACTCAGTGAAATCTTCACTGAGTCACTTTTCACTGAGTCACTTTTCAGGGGCGTTCCTGCGATGGAACACCGCCTTCGTGGAAACGACCACATGAAACCTGACGCAGGTTTCATGTGGCGCAGGGCTTTACAACGTGACGCATCTCTCAGATGCGTCATGTTGCAAATACCCCGCACCATGGCACATCTTTTGCGCTGCCGCTGCGTCTCCAAAGTGATGCAATGGCGGCATAAAAGAGGCGCAAGGGGCTTGTAAATCTGCTCCTAAGTATTTAAATGTAAGTATCCATTGTATTCGACTGATATGTCAGTGCTTCCGGAGTTAGTGTTGAAGTTTGATCAAATTGATCCACTATAGATCCTAGATCCTGATTGCCTGCATTTTAAACATTTTGATTAATGTGTATTTTGTCAGTGTCAACCTGGCAAATTGCTTGGTTTTCTTTTTGAATTTTTGATTTAACCGAGTTATTATGTTTACAGGTTGTTAGACCTGTCAGCCCTAGGGTGGTCTTTCCCTATTTTCTATTAGCCTTGGCCTCATTTTTCCCACCTACTTTTTGTTGGCCTTAGGTCTCTGGGCACCTTCCCATTGTTTCCCAATGTTAAGGTGCAGGTGCTCTCTTCCCCTAAGATGGCTGCCACTGACCCGAGTATTAAACCTTTTCACTCAATTTTCACCCTGGATTCCCCTTGAGCTGGTTTTTATTTTATTTCTGTATTTATTATTAGTCACCCATTTTTATTAGTCACCCGGTATTATTTTCGTTTACACCCATTTGATCCATCACGGTCATCACTCGCAAAATGTCCTCGGAAAGTCTGTTGTCGACTTCCATAGTAATCCACATCACGTGATCGGCAACTTTTTCATTTAGAAACTGCCAAACCCCGCAAAACCATCAGCAACCCTCGACGTAGCGGAGATTACCATCACGCAGATCTATAGTAAGTCTTTTTCCTTTCCTTATCGCTCCCGTATGGCGCTTTCATTTAATTTAAATCCTTGTAAGCAGCAACATTAACGCGACGTCCCACCATGCCAATGCGAGTCCCTATTTCCATTTCCCGTACCCTTCACTAATCAGGCTCTTGTATTCCCGAGCACTCACTTTGTACAGATTAGACTCTTTACCACTTACTTACGTTTTCAAGAACTCATTTTTCAGCTATTTTTAACTACTCTAGAAAGCCAGAACCTAGATTTTGTTATATCATTCAACATATGTGTCTGAGATGACGTATTTTTATTTGAATATGTGACTTGTGTTTACTGAAAGTGTTTGTTAAGGTCCTGTATTAATTTATTTCACAGGCCCCTGACGAAGGGTCACTCATACCGACCCGAAATGCATTGGGCGGAAGAATAATTTCTAAATATGGATCTGCTAATGAAATGATAAAATATCCTTATGATTCATAATAAGGAAAGAGAAAAGAAGTGAATAAAGACATTTGAAATGATCTAAATACTTGTTGACATCAATTTATTGATAATGAGGAAAATAAACGGAGGAGAAACTCTTCAGTTTCAAGTTGAACTTTTGCGCACTTTTTTGTGAAAGGCGATCTAAACCTTCACGCAGTGTTTCCTATATGACAAAGGCACGACTAGGCATCGTGTAACAATTGTTTGCACCACGAAACCAAAAAGCAAGTTGACTCTTTAAATAAAAGCGAGTGCACAGGGATCAAACCTTTTTCAATCATTTGACGCACTGCCTAACCTATCCCGGTTACACCAACGTTGAACAATGCAATTTGATGAAATAGCCCAGATTACTATAAACAAAGCAGAAACATTAGCTTTTACGTCAGAAGCAGCCAAAGATATTTATGGCTTAATACAGGAGACCAGAGCATTCACACCCCAAATATCTACAGTGGCACAACTACTATGCCAATTTGAATACATCTCCAAAAAAGACATTAATCAAAGGCTCCATGCCACAACCTTGATTCACTACCACAAAAATCAAAGAAATCGCCGGGGATTACGAATAGCCCTTAAACCGATGCTATGTAAAAACAATAAGAAAATCATTGAAAAATGGTATCAAATTCTGAACAAATGTTCCTTGGATCTGATTCTACTAATAATCCAAGAGTTAGCTAAAGTGCTAAAGGAACTAGAAGAAGAACTAGAAGGCATAAAAAGAGAACTAATCAAACAGGAAGATTTACAACAACTCCTTGATGAAATCAATATAAAACTTGACAAATACTCTAAAGAGGTGAATGATCGCAAGATACGAAAATACCGTCGAGATACTATCGACTATAAATTAGAAGAAGTGTACACAAGGGCTTAAATTTACAACCAAAAGAAATGGCAACAACCACAACAAATATCGGATGTAGGTTCATCCCAAGAGAGTGTAGTTTCAGAATCAGATATATCGAAAACAAGGAAACCTATCCCATCAACATCAAAACTACCAGCAATTCAAAAACCCTCAACTCAAGCCCAACAACCAGCTTTTTTAGATATAAGCCCAGCGGCAAACGATTCACCACAAATAGCAAAACAAGGAGAGGAAAAAGAAACGGAAGAAGAACGAGTAAGACGAGTCACAAGGAGCCAAACGAAAGTGACTTAGTCATCAACATTTCTAAAAAACAACTCAGTGAAACTCAAATAAAGATCTTAAACAAAGGAACCTCATTCGTCCCTACCTACAAATCAAACTTACCCGAAACTGAAATATCACTATTCAAATTTTTTCGAAAACTGAAACTACGTTACTTCTTTAAAACAAATGAAAATATTCCAGTCCAAGAGTCTGAAACTCTAACAAAAGAATTCAAACCAAAGAGTACATTTTGCACACCAGTTTCCCATAAAACCATCGAAGCCTTCGAAAGAACGGTGCTCACAGACCTTCAAAAAAATCAAATTTGCAAAACCCAAGAGAACAAATCTATCACCTCGAGAATGGAACACCTTGAAAAATGTAAGTCAAGACGAAGAGCTCACCTTCCAACGAGCAGATAAAGGTGGTGCTTTAATTATAATGGATACCAGTTACTACTTACAGAGTGTGAACACGCATGTCCAAGATATCAATACATATATGCCACTTGAATTTGATCCTACTGATGAATATAAAAGAATCTTACAACAGATAATTGACAAAGCACTTGATTTGAAATGGATCAGTAAAAAGACTCACCAATTTTTTTAGACAAAATATCCCAGACGACCAAATCTTTATAAGCTACCAAAAATCCACAAGGATAAGAAAAACCCACCATTCAGGCCAATAGTCTCTGCCTGTGGATCGATCTCCGAGCCTATAGGAAAATACATCGATTGGTATCTTCAACCCATAGTCCAGAAAGGCAGTACATACATAAAGGACACCACAGAATTTCTGAAATTACTCAATGAAGTGACTCAATCACCAGAAAATGATTACTGGCTATGTACTATAGACGTGACTTCACTCTGTACCTCAATCCCTCATAATGAAGGCTTGAAGCTTTGGAATGGAGTTTACTCATGAATGATGAAATTGAAGAAACTCAGAAAATATTTCTACTAGAACTAATGCATTTTGCGTTGTTCCATAGCTATTTTGAATGGCAACACCAATTCTTTAACCAATGCAATGGTACATCCATGGGCTTTGGGGGGGCTCCCGCATATGCCTGCATTTACATGTCAAAATTTGAAACAGACTTCATCCTGAACAATCCTGACTGGAAAGATAACTTGATGATATTTAGACGTTTCATTGATGACATTTTTGTGTTATGGCAGGGAGATAAAAGTCAGCTCGAAAGAAATATCACGTCTATGAACACACGACATGAAAGAATGAAATTCACTTACAACATCAATCATGAATCTATTGTTTTTCTAGATGTGAAAGTCAACATGACAGATTTCCAATTTACAACTCAATTTTACACTAAGCCAACCGACAGGAATTCAAGCCTCTTATTCCAAAGCTTTCACCCTAACACACTGAAAAAACATTTACCAACCTCTCAACTGATTAGACTAAAAAGGATTACCTCAGACCCAAAACAACTTGAAATAACATTTAGAGAACAAATAATGAAATACTAACAAAGAGGATACCCAATAACCATTCTGGAAGAATCAATGAAAAGAGTACATAACATTCCCAGAGAAAAACTTTTTGTACCAAAGACAAACACCTCAGAACAGAAAACAGTTTGTGTACTAAAATACTCTACAGAGGCTATGAAGATTAGGAGAATAATTAACACCCATTGGAATCTGATTAAAACTGAACCAGACCTAAAAGATCTCTACAATGAAAGTATCACTTTTTCATTTCGAAGATCCAAAAACTTGAAAGAAATTTTGACAACCACAAAAAATCCAAAAACTCTTTATAAAGGAATGTCAAAATGCTTTAATTGTACCCATTGTAACAATGTTCTTATGGGGAATAAATTCATGCATCCAACTTAAGGGTATGAAATAGAATTAAAACATCACAGTACATGTGATACGAAAAATACGATCTACGCAATCAAATGCCCGTGTGGAAAGATATATGTAGGCCAAACTGAAAGAAAAATTAAAGTGCGCATAACAGAGCACAAAAGTAACATTCGCCTACAAAATACGAAATCTACCGTTGCTAGTCATTGGATTGAAGCAAAACACCAAATATCTCAATTAAGATTTACGGTTCTGGAGGCAATTCCACAATGCAGTGATATGGACCCCATCAAACAGAGACTAATAGCGGAATTTTTCTGGATAAAAAAACTGAATTGTCTACAACCAATTGGAATGAATGATTGTATTGAATACTCGTGCTTTTTATAGATGGCATCCTATAAGGACTGTTATGCTTCCCCGAAAATGAAATTTTGATCTACTGTTATGTACATATATGCAATACATTTTTGAGTTTATGAGTTAACAATCATGTATCCTCACTTCAGATGTTTGTTTTATTTATTTATTAACCTTTCATTGTTATTACCATCGCAGAATTCACACTTTTCCAATGTCAACACTCGCACCACTACCTGACTCCCTTCCCTTAGTTTTTTCCATGTCTATTGTTGTGCCATCCATTTGACCCCTCACGAGTATTAAACCTTTTCACTCAATTTTCACCCAGGATTCCCCTTGAGCTGGTTCTTATTTTATTTCTGTATTTATTATTAGTCACCCGTTTTTATTAGTCACCCGGTATTATTTTCGTTTACACCAATTTGATCCATCACGGTCATCACTCGCAAAATGTCCTCGGAAAGTCTGTTGTCGACTTCCATAGTAATCCACATCACGTGATCAGCAACTTTTTCATTTAGAAACTGCCAAACTCCGCGAAACCATCGGCAACCCTCGACGTAGCGGAGATTACCATCACGCAGATCTATAGTAAGTCTTGTTCCTTTCCTTATCGCTCCCGTATGGCGCTTTCATTTAATTTAAATCCTTGTAAGCAGCAACGTTAACGCGACGTCCCACCACGCCAATGCAAGTCCCTATTTCCATTTCCCGTACCCTTCACTAATCAGGCTCTTGTATTCCCGAGCACTCACTTTGTACAGATTAGACTCTTTACCACTTATTTACGTTTTCAAGAACTCATTTTCAGCTATTTTTAACTACTCTAGAAAGCCAGAACGTAGATTTTGTTATATCATTCAACATATGTGTCTGAGATGACATATTTTTATTTGAATATGTGACTTGTGTTTACTGAAAGTGTTTGTTAAGGTCCGGTATTAATTCATTTCACAGGCCCCTGACGAAGGGTCACTCATACCGACCCGAAATGCATTGGGTGGAAGAATAATTTCTAAATATGGATCTGCTAATGAAATTATAAAATATCCTTATGATTCATAATAAGGAAAGAGAAAAGAAGTGAATAAAGACATTTGAAATGATCTAAATACTTGTTGACGTCAATTTATTGAAAACTAGCAGCCCGTCCCGACGTTGTCCGGGTATGAATTGCTGCCGGCCAGTAGTATATTGTTTCGTAGGATTTCATTTTGATAGCATTTCTTATTTGTGACAGGCCTGTGAAACTCTCCGATTCACAGTGCACTGCTGATGCACTTACGAGTGCGCGTTCAGTAGTGTGTGAACTCGAGTTTCCCTACTTTATTTTCCTTGCAATATTATATAGAGCGAACTCGACAACATGGCATGAGCACAATTTACATTACAGAAGAACACATTGATTTGTGGTAGGCACGGGGAGACAAAGTGATTTGCCCGGAATCACAGGATGTTGAGCTGATGCTGAGATTCTAACGTAGCTCCCCATCTCTAAAGTTCGCAATTCTAGAACTTGTGGTGGGAGGTGTGTCTAAAAGTGTATGTCGGTGCTGGGCATCAATGAGAGAGACCTGTGCATTTTTCCAATTGGTGGTGAAAAAATATGAGTATGTTGCTGGAGATGTGGGCCGCAGTGCCACTAATGTACTTACGGGGGAGGGTAAACACCCATTATTCCGCAAATTTCTTTCTGCATACCATCACTCTCCATACTTTCATTACGAAAGTACCATGACTCCGCAATGCCATTATAACGCATGGCATTACATTTTATATGCTTTTACCACTTATACATTTACAACGAAATTCGTTGTAAATGCATGAATGGTAAAAGTATGTTTTTTAAAAATGTTTGGATAAGGCAAGTATGGGTATAGGGGTATATGTTTTGGGGTACTGAGGTATGTGTGGCTTTCGCCTTGCGGATACCCTGCCGGGGTTATCTCACAGGGGAATACCAGGACGGGTTCCCTAAGCAAGCGCTTAGAGACCGGTTGGTGATATAAAATTCCTGTACATTTACATTTACATATGTTTTGGGGTGTTTTGGTATTTTAATGGTTCAGATATAGTTTTGGGCTTTGGGGTACAGGGGTATTTTACGGGTTCAGGGCTAGGTTTGGGTTTTGAGGAACAGGGGTATTTTTAGGGTTCAGGGCTAGGTTTGGGTTTTGGGATACAGGGGTATTTTAGGGTTCTGGGCTAGGTTTGGGTTTTGGGGTACAGGGGTATTTTTAGGGTTCAGGGGTAGATGTTGGTTTTGGGGTACAGGGGTATTTTAAGGGTAATGGGCTAGGTTTGGGTTTTTGGGTACATGGGTATTTTAGGAATCAGGGGTAGGTTTGGGTTTTGGGGTACAGGGGTATTTTTAGTGTTCAGGGGTAGGTTTGGGTTTTGAGGTACAGGGGTATTTATAGGGTTCAGGGCTAGGTTTTAGTTTTTGGGTACAGGGGCATTTTTAGGGTTTAGGGATAGGTTTGGGTTTTGAGGTACAGGGTATATTTATAGGGTTAAGATGGGTTAGTGTTTAATGGTGTTGGGGTATTTTATAGAGTAAGGGTGGGTTATGATTATGGGGTGCAGGGGTATTTAAATTAGGGGTGGGCGGAATTGGCACGAACTTGGTACAATAAATCCGCAATATTTCGTTCCGTCAGATTTCCAATTATTAAAACAGAAACCTCATATATTCAAGGTAAAATAACAAGTATTTCTACATGCTAAAATGCATATAGTCATTTCACAAAAGTGAAATTAGCTTCCTGCAAGCAGTGAGAGAGGTGATGATTTTGAGATCAAGCCCCTGCAAACCATTATGGGACTAGATTAGCAGTGGGAAGTGAATATTATAGTATCCAAATAATTCTACAAAGAGCTGCAGTTCACCTCGTTCTCCCCAGTTGTCCCCAAGAGGCAAATGCAATAGCATTTAAAATATTATACATCAAGCTGCAGTTCACCTCATGGTCCCTAGATGTCCCTGATGAGGCAAATGCAATAGCATTTAAAATATTATATATCAAGCTGCAGTTCACCTCTCCGTCCCTAGATGTCCCTGATAAGGCAAATGCTATAGCATTTAAAATATTATACATCAAGCTGCAGTTCACCTCGTCGTCCCAAGATGTCCCTGATGAGTAAAATTCAAAAACATTGAAACCCTTTCATGAATGCTAAAAATTATGCTAAGCTTATCCCATAATGCTTTGCAGGGTCTTTTAGTTGTATTTTTGCCCATAACTGTGCTTGGGGTGGTTCTAAGAGAATGGGACCTCCACTGAATTACTATTTAAAGGGAGCAGGAATGTAGAGAACCTGGAAAGAAAAAACAACACTTGTGACGGAATGCCCCCAGCGATTGTCACGCCCCCAGCACATACCCACAGCACAATGACGACACGCCCACAAGGGACTACTTTGCTGGCACGGTTCTTTTACATTTTAAATGTATATGGTGGGCGTCTCCATAGCCTATGTCCTTCTGCTGTAACTGCCTTTTCCAACGCTGTATTGGGTGCAACACCCAATACATGCAGGGAATACTCTGGCTGGCCTCCTCAAAAACCCATGGGCAAATGAATACATCAGTGAGGTACGTGTCGGTGACGTAAGGTCTGTTGTGGGACAGGAGACTTTACAGGTGGAAATGCTTGCCTTCTACTCCTCACAATATGCTACATGTCAATCAGAAGCACACCATGATCTGCCCTCTTCCTTGATTCGATTGGATTGGTATTGCTAAGCGATGGCCAGCTTAAATATTTAGATGAGCTGTACTCAGAGGAGGAGGTGATTGATGTGATCCGGACCATGCCTGAGGACAAAGCACCGGGATTGGATGGACTCACGTCCACTTTCTACAAACAGTAAGCACCACTCCTTGCCTCCACTTCCTGAACATGTACTAGGACTCACTGGAGTGGGGGTGGAGTGCTCCCCCCTCTCTTAGAGAGGCATTTATAGTGGCCATTATGAAACCAGATGAGGACCCACAGCTGTGTGACTCATACTCAATGATTAATCTTGATAATAAAATAAAATCCATGCAAAACTGAGGGCCACCCGATTGCTCCCATTACTCCCTACTGTGCTGAGACCTGATCCTTGCATTTTATTCCCCAGAAGGGGCACTTCTCACAACCTTTGCACTTTTTACGCGGCCATGCAAGAGATTTACCCCTCTCTCCCAGCCGCTGGTTTTTTGGATGCCTCCAAGGCCTTCGATAACTTGGGTTGGCTGTATTTTTTTACACTTCTCGCCCGTATTGGCCTGAGTCCTGCCTTTTTTAAAAAAGTTGCTCTACTGTAATCTACTCCAACTGCAAAATTACAGCTCAATGGAGTGGTCTAGTATGTTTGGCTGCACAGTATGGGCGTGGTGGAAACTCAGGCAAAGGGTACACCTGGAAAATCTTTTTTGCATGAAAATGATGGATTAGGCCAAGATCTCTCTATTGGGGTGAATTTATGGCATTATTCTGCATTCTATCCATCAACTGTTGTTTTCACATTCTGCCCTTCATGCCATGTCTCATATTGTGTGCTGGGGGTGTGGCCGTGTGCGGGGCGCGCGTTGTGTCATATATTTCATTGTTTTTCTTCCCAGGTTCTGTACATTCCAGTTCCACGTGTCCACCCTGCTCCCTTTAAATACCCCTGAACCCCGCAATCAAAACCCACCCTTACTCCTTAAAATACCCCAACACCCTTAAACACTAACCCATCTTAACCCTATAAATATACCCTGTACCCCAAAACCCAAACCTATACCTAAATCCTAAAAATACCCCAAAAACCAAACCTACCACTGAACCCTAAAATACCCCTGTACCCCATAACACAAACCTAGCCCTGAACCTTTAAAATACCCCTGTACCACAAAACCCAAACCTACCCCATAACCCTAACATACCCCTGCACCCCAAAACCCAAACCTAGCCCTGAACCATAAAAATAACCCTGTACCCCAAAACCCAAACCTACCCCTGAACCCTAAAATACCCCTGCACCCCAAAACCCAAACCTAGCCCTGAACCCTAAATATACCCCGTACCCCAAAACCCAAACCTAGCCCTGAACCCCTAAAATACCCCTGTACCCCAAAACCCAAAACTACCCCTGAACCCTAAAAATACCCCTATACCCCTATACCCCAACCTAACCCTGAACCCTAAAAATACGCCTGTACCCCAAAACCCATACCTATCCCTAAACGCTAAAACTACCCCTGTACCCCATAACCCAAAACTATATCTGAACCCTTAAAATACCCAAACACCCCAAAACATA
The DNA here is from genome assembly GCF_964263255.1 of Lissotriton vulgaris. Classification (NCBI taxonomy): domain Eukaryota; kingdom Metazoa; phylum Chordata; class Amphibia; order Caudata; family Salamandridae; genus Lissotriton; species Lissotriton vulgaris. The sequence goes on from NW_028243097.1 coordinate 199,480, forward strand.
TACCTCAGTACCTCAAAAACATACACCCCTATATCCATACTTACCTTATCCAAACATTAAAAATAAAACATGCTTTTACCATTCATGCATTTACAACGAATTTCGTTGTAAATGTATGCGTGGTTAAAGCATATAAAATGTAATGCCATGCGTTATAATGGCATTGCGGAGTCATGGTACTTTCATAATGAAAGTATGCAGAGTGATGGTCTGTGGAAAGAAAGTTGTGGAATAATGGGTGTTCACCCTCCTCCGGTAAGTACATTGGTGGCACGGCCGCCCACATCTCCAGCAACATACTCATATTTTTTCACCACCGATTTGAAAAATGCACAGTTTCTCTCATTGATGGCCAGCACCGACATACACTTTTAGACACACCTTCCGCCACAAGTTCTAGAATTGCGAACTTTAGAGCTGGGGAGCTACGTTCGAATCTCGGCATCAGGTCGACATCCTGTGATTGCAGGCAAATTGCTTTGTCTCCCCGTGCCTACCACAAATTAATGTGTTCTTCTGTAATGTAAATTGTGCTCATGCCATGTTGTCGAGTTTGCGCTATAGAATATTGCAAGGAAAAATAAAGTAGGGAAACTCGAGTTCACACACTACTAAATGCGCACTCTTAAGTGCATCAGCAGTGCACTGTGAATCGGAGCGTTTCACAGGCCTGTCACAGATAAGAAATGCTATCAAAACGAAATCCTACAAAACAATATACACCTGGCCGGCAGCAATTCATACCCGGACAACGTCGGGACGGGCTGCTAGTCATAGATGTATGGGACCCGTGTGTGGCTGCATAGAGCTGGGCGGATACACTATGTGTGCGTTGCTGGACGCCAGAGGCCTCCTTCCTGCACCTAGCTTGGGAGTGTCCGGCTGTTGTCGGGTACTGGGGTGGCATCTTTGATGTATTGGAGAAAATGATAAGTTATAGATTTGACCACCATCCGCTTACTGCCCTCCTGGGATGTGCATAAAAAGTGCTGTCAGAAAATAGGAAGCTGGCGGCTATGCTGGTGTTACTGGCTAAGAGGCAGGTGGCAATTTTCTGGGCACAAACTAAGTGTGAAAAAATAGCTGGAGGACGCAGCATTTTGCCATAACCAGCTATCTGAGTTTTGGGAATGAATTCCTGTGCAGGCATACCCTCAGAATATATGGAAGCCATGCATGGCTACCTTGGAGCCCTGCCTCCTGATCAAGCGGAGGCGCCCAATACAAATGAGCAGGCATAGCGAAAGGAGTGTATGAATTTGAAACAACCATTACAACAAAGGCATTACAACGCACTACCTTTAGAAAGTGGGTGTTACAACACAACTGCATTTACATCGCATGCCATTACAACGCAGATATTACAACGTCTGTCACTAAAACATATGCCATTTCAATACACACCATTGCTATGATTACTTTTGGTAATCCCCATTACTCTTAGTCCTACTCGTCCTCGACCCAGTCATCACTCATGAGGGATCCCACAAGACAGGAAAGAAAACAGGAAACGCTTTTAGGCTCCACCCCCCCCCCTCCTGCCAGGTGCTATATTACTCCCAACCACTAGAAGCACATCCTGACACACCAAGCAACAAAGGCCTGGACAGGGAGGGAGGGTGGGAAGTATGACAGGGTCGGGGACGAGTAGGACTAAGAGTAATGGGGATTACCAAAAGTTATCATAGCATTACCTCTACGTCCCTCGTCCTCGACCCATACACATCACTCATGAGGCATACAAAAGCAACGCCCAAGTAGGCCTTTGGCACACCCAATACACCCAACACAGCAAACACAGACCAGACACAAAGGAGTGCAGCAAGTGAAAGAGTAAAAACACACAGACTCAGAACGAGGGGGCAAACCCAACAGCTTGCAACACCCCACGACCAAAATCGGTCCGGTCAGAAAGGGCACAATTCAACTGGTAGTGTCTCACAAAAGTGGATTCGGAGGCCCAAGCGCCAACCCGACAGACTTCATCAAGAGAAAGACCATGGAAAGAGGCAGACACGCCCCGAGTGGAACGCGCCTGAACCCCAGCAGGACAAAGCAAACCAGCATGGAGAGAAGCCAGAGAGATGACGGCCGTAATCCAGCGACCCAAAGTAAGACGGGAGGCAGCCTTACCCCGACCAGACAAACCAAAGGTCACAAAGAGGGAGTCAGAGGAGCGAAACTCCACAGACCTAGCAACTGAAACAGACAAGGCACGTTTCAGATCCAAAGAATGAAGCAAAAGCCGAGAAGGAGGAGAAGGACACAAAGAAGGAAGAACCATCTCCTGAGAGGAATGAAAACGAGAGCGGATTTTGGGGAGAAACCCGGGAACCAAAGAGAGGACCAAAGCGTCATCCAGAAATCGCAGAAACGAGGAAGAACAACGCAAAACCGTAAGTTCCCCCAGCCGTCTCGCAGAAGTAGTAGCAAGGCACGGATAGCAGACCATTGACCCCGCAAGGTACACAAAGCAAAGCGCTTCTGAAAGCCATCCAGAAAACACTGAAGAACCGAAGACACAGGGCAAGAAGTAGGAGACAGAACAAGAGAGGAACACTACCCAGACAAAGAAGTTCAGTATTTGGAATAAGAAGCCACAGTAGAATTCCCACGAGAGGCCTGCATCACAAGTATAACATGGTCGGGCAGACAATGGACCCCAAGAGACAACTGTTCAACCTCCAGACCGCCAAGGAGAGAGGAACCAGAAGGGCCTGAGACGGGGACCTCAGAGGAGAGGGACAGTGGGGCAGAATCCAAGGAGGACACACAGCCAGACCCAGCAACAGAGGAAACCAAAAACTCCCCGGCCAGTGCGGGAGAACAGCCACCACCTGAGCCCCCTCCCGCCAAACCTTCAGCAAGAAGGCAGGAATCAGAGGAAAGGGAGGAATGGCATAAAGAAGCCAAGGAGGCCACTGGAGAGACAAGGCAGCTACCCCCAAGCACCCCGCTCTGGGGTCCTGGAGCAGAACAGGGGAACCAGGGTATTGGACCGGGAGCCAAACAGGTCCAGATCCGGAGCCCCGAACCTCTGGCAAAGCAACTGAAAAGTCTGGGGAGCCAGACACAGGGACAGAGACGAAGGAAGCCACCGACATAAGGAATCCGCCACCACGGTGTCCACACCCCGAATGTGATGAGCAGAGAGGGCCAGAAGATGCTGCTCAGCTCAATCTGAAATGGAGCAGGCCACCAGATTCAGGGAGGAACTGCGGGTCCCGCCCTGGTGAATGATGTAGGCCACCGTCACCGTGTTGTCCGATCTCACCAGAACATGGCAACCCCTCAGATGAAGATGGAAGAAGCGAAGTTCCCTCTCCATGGCAGAGAGCTCCCGCCAATTGGGCGACCTGCAGGACTCCGACGGAAGCCAACGGGCCAGCACTGGCCAAGGATCCAAAGCTGCACCCCAGCCGGACGTGCTGGCATCCGTGGTCAAACCAGAGGGGAAGGCAGATGGATACACATCCCCTTGGAAAGGTGGGAAGAATCCAGCCACCAATGGAGAGTAGCTACAATGGCCAGCGGCACAGGCACAGGAACAGCATAGTCCAAGACAGGAAAGGGGACCCATCCCTGAACATGCCACAGCAGAGGACGCAGATGAACCCCTGCCCAGGGGACAGTGAAAACAGATGCACCCATGGGACCCTGAACCTCCAGCCACTATAGGAGGGGAGCCGTAGCATGGGACAACAACTTCCGCAACAACGACTGGAGAAATAGAACCCAGGAGTCTGGCAGAAACACCTTGACCAGCACAGAGTCGAACACGGCCCCTAGTAAGGACCTCCGGGCGGCAGGCACAAGTTTATTAAGAACCCTTGATCCCTGAGTGTAGACATTGTCAAGAGAAGGTGGCGAGACAAGATCTCCAGAGACGGAGCCTGGACCATCCAGTCGTCCAGACAGGGGAACACGTACTTTCCCAGGAGATGGAGTTTCGCCACCAAGGGAGCCACCACCTCGGTGAATACTCGGAGGGGGCGGACCGTAGACCAAAAGGAAGGACGCAGAATTGCCAGTGCCGACTCTCCAGGCAGAAGCGCAGGAATCCCTGATCCCCCACAGCCATGGGAATGTGAAGATAAGCGTCCTGGAGATCGAGAGTGGAGAACACCCACCCGGGCTGGATCCATGGAATCACACTTTGTAGAGTCTCCATCATGAACGGGATCTTCGTCACAAACGAGTCCTGACCCCAAAGTAAGATGGCCACCCGGAAACATCCCGTGATCTTCGGAACCACAAAGATGATGGAGTAGACACCCATCCCCAGTTCCCTCCGAGGCACAGGGACAACCGCATGCTTGCTGACCAAAAGACAAACACCCTCCAGCAAGGCCAAACGGCGGGAGGCGTCCCGAGGAGTCGGAGTCACCACCACCCCAGAGGGAGGGTTGAGTAGAGGGGGGGACAGGAACTCGATCCTGTAACCAAGACAAAACATCCAGCACCCATTTGTCGGAGGACGTCAATCAAGGAGCAGGAAAAAACAGGCGAAGTCTCCCACCAACTACAGGTGGACCACCAGCGAGATCGATCTCCGGGACAGCATAGTCAGGAACCCTGCGGGCCAGACCCCCCACCCCACTGGGAGTGCTTCTGAAACTTCCACGGAAAGGACCGGCCAGTGCCACGCTGACTCCTGAAGGAAGACTGCTGAAACCTGGAAGGCTGGCGGAATGACCTGGCACCAGAGAAGGAGGAACCCCCACGGGACAAAAGCTGATAAAAAGACAAGGAATGCTTGCGCTCCTTAAACACCATATGCAGCTTATCTTCAGGAGAGTCACCAAACAGACGGGTACCAGTGAAAAGCAACCAAAAAGCCATGGAACGTTGAGCCGCGTCTGTCTTCCAATCCCACAGCAACAGCTTCCGATGGGCAGCAATGGAGGAACCACAGGACATAGCAGAAGCCCTCATCGAAACAATTGTGATGTCCGCTAAGAATTCAGTTTGGCGCTCTATGGACACCAGCAAGTCCGGACAGCTGCCGACCTCCTGCATCGTGGAAAACAGGGTCTGGAAAGCAGACAACAAAGACTGGGCAACATAGGCCCGATAAAGGTCAGATCGAGTAGCAAGGTGAGAGCTAGCATAAGATTCTTGTAAAGCTGATTGATCTTTTTATCCACGCCGTCCCTTAGGATGTTATCATCCGCCATGGAAGGACACCCCACAAGACCGGCCACAACGGAGCCCACCGGGACAGAATCAGGCAAGGAGTCCGCCACATCCTGTAAAGGATAAAGCTCAGACAGAAACCTGGGCATGGCGATGTGATCCGGGTCCATCCATTCCCTCAGCAGGAAATCCAACACATAAGGGTGTACCGGCAGAGTAGAGGCAACAGGCCTCCCAAACTGCGGCAAGACTGAATCCTGAGAGGTGCCGGGCGCAGAAGTAACAGGCAACCACATATTCACCCGAACATGGGAAAGGATATCAGACAAGAGATCCCTGGAAATGTACTAGACCTGAAGCTCAGCAGCAGCAGGAGACGACCCATCAGAATCAACAGAGTTGAGAAAATGTCCGAGTAAAAGTCAGCATCTCAGAAGGACCACCAACAGCCTTCTTGCCTGCCATCATATCAGACAGGGTCACCAGGATAAGGCGTTTAATCCGACCAACATCCACACTGGCCTGCTTCACAGGAGTAGCCGAGTCCTCACGGCATAGGAGAAGAATGCTTCTGCTTGCGAAGATGCATGCCAATAATGGACAAAATAATAGCAGCAGTTAACACAACATACTCACGCCCAGAATATATAAAGAGGGAGCAAACAAACCAGTCAGCCTTCAATGGAGGAAGGAAACCGAAGAGGCCGAAAAAGTCTTTAAAATGACCAATCCCAACACCGGACCCAGGGAAGGGTAGGCCCGAAACCGAAACCGGCAAAACGAACCCAGTAACGGCCAAGCCGCCAGCCAAACATAATGGAGGCCGCAGCGAACCAGGAATCCGATGAGAGAGGAAGGGGGCGTCACCCAAAGGGAACCCGCGGCCAACAGCAAGCGCGGCCCGTCAAGGCGGCATCCAGCTGCAGGAAGAGCGCCCAGCGCAACGACAGGTGCGCCTGAGCCCACCCAGGCGCCCGGCGGAAAGGCGGGCCTGCACTAGCGAGGAACGCCCCACGGGGGGAAACTTAACCAAAGCACGCCCAAGACACCGCCAAGCGCTAAGGTAACAACCGCCTACCTTCACCGTCATCTGCAGCAGGATCGGCACATCCGCTCAATGAGGCTCAGAAGGACTGGGCTCCAGCGGAAATGGAGGACCTCATCATCCACAACGATCCGGACACCGCACTGCATGAAACCTGGCAGCAAGAACAGGGAGACCCGCGGAGCCAGGCAACACAGGTCTCCCGAGCCCAGGAGGAGACAGGGCTGCCCAGCAGCCCAACTCCACAGCAGCCCACAACGGTCCACAGTAGCCCCCAAAGCCCAGGAGAGGAGGAAGCCACAAGACAAGCGAAGCAGGTAAGTGCCAGGCACTCACCCAAGCGTCTCCCATCAAGTAAACCATCGACAGGAAACAAAACAGGGTGTGCTTCTAGTGGTTAGGAGTAATATAGCACCTGGCAGGAGGGGGGGTGGAGCCTAAAAGCGTTTCCTGTTTTGTTTCCTGTCTTGTGGGATACCTCATGAGTGATGGCTGGATCGAGGACGAGGGACGTAGAGGTAATACAATGTATGCCATTACAACACATACCATTACAACGCATGCTATTACAATGCATTATAAGTGAAGGAATGGAGTTTTTTTTTGTTTAGGGCGGGTATGGGTTTGGGGGTACATAGGAAAAGTAATTGTTACCCCTACATTATCCAACACTTACCCTACCTTTCTGATTTACAAAGGAGAAAAAGGCCCTCACCCTCCTTCACCCCTCTTGTGTAGTAATTCATCCAGTGACTCCTCGTTTCATCCTTCTGTTTTAGAATGAACAATGCACCCTCTCCCCATTTCACCTTCCACTCCCTGAGGAATAGCATGGTTTCACTTTTTCACCCTCCTCCCCCAGAGCTGCTCTTTGCTCAGATAGCGCCATGGGTGACAACACATTTGGCACCCGGGCTGCTGCTCGTCAATACAGCAAGAAGAAACAGAGGAGGGCCTGTTTCTACTCACAGGCCAGTTGCCAACTCCCGCAGTGACTATGTTGTAGAGTAAACGCGATGAGCCTCAAATACACAATACATTTCCCAGAATAACCTCAGCAACCAATTTCTGTCCCCCTTAGGTCCTCGGATGGGTCTTGTTCTGTGCTGAAAGGCACTAGAAGATTTAGGGGATGAATTATTATCATATGAGGACCTGGAATAAGATAATAGTTTGCATTTATTCATTACAAATGGACTGTTTAGGCAGAATCTGTTCAGGTCAAATACATTTAGTAAACAGACAAAATGACTTCAATCAATGAGTGAAACAGAATTAGCAGAAAAATTAACTCAAATAGATTTACGATTTATAGAATTTTAATAGGAATTACTAAAGCTGTAAGAATCAAGCTTAAAGGGAAATTCTTCCTCCGCTGAGGGAGATTGTATCATGAGAAATGAGTCTTTTAAAGCATATAACCCTCATGCAAACCCTATGGATGTAAGTTCAGAAATCACCAAAATGACCAGTTTCAGTTCATGAACAGGTTCGTCTGTGCCTGGCTGCACTGTAGCATCAAATGCCACAGCTGTTGTCGAAAAACCTTCGAGCCGTAAAAGTTTGATTTTCGCAAGCATACCAGCCGGCAGCAAACGCAGCAATATCTCTCAGCTTGCGTTCGTTTCTGGAAGTTCAAACCATCAGTTTCTGTATCACAATGTGGGTCGAGAAGGAGGGCAAGATATGGACCGCTCCTGTCCGCACTTTAGGCCATTATACTCCATCGATTTCTGGTTGACGCCCCTTGACATCACCAATTTGATGGGACCATTCTGTCCCATTGGTAAGTTTCTAGAGGATGATATTATGTAGTAGGTAAAGTATACAAATCCGGAAGATTAAGCAATCCATTACTTTGCATGTTACATTAGACCACACATTTTTATTCTGATTGGTTACGACGTCTAGGAAGTAGGTGAGTCTACGCTCTCCTCCTTTGTCAGTCCTTTCCCAAGCATTTACTCTAGGAAGTAACACATTTGTTGCAAGTCTGGTCACGTAAGCTACAAGCCTAAAAAGAATTATTGAGTGTTAAAGCACAAGTAGAAACTTCACGAAAAGTTCTCTTAGGCTTCTAGGCTCTAGGCTATCTTGTTCATGCTAGAAAGGAAAAGATATTTTGAGGCCTATATGAAATGCAGCTTGTGTATGCTGAATTGCGCTCAAATATGAATTTCATGTTACTGAATGCAATTTAATAGTTCTTCATCTTTATATCAATTAACAAGCAGCCTGTCCCGACGTTGTCCAGGTATGAATTGCTGCCAGCCAGTAGTATATTGTTTTGTAGGATTTCGTTTTGATAGCATTTCTTATCTGTGACAGGCCTGTGAAACGCTCCGATTCACAGTGCACTGCTGATGCACTTAAGAGTGCGCATTCAGTAGTGTGTGAACTCGAGTTTCCCTACTTTATTTTTCCTTGCAATATTATATAGCGCGAACTCGAAACCTTGGCATAAGCACAATTTACATTACAGAAGAACACATTAATTTGTGGTAGGCACGGGGAGACAAAGCGATTTGCCTGGAATCACAGGATGTTGACCTGATGCCGAGATTCGAACGTAGCTCCCCAGCTCTAAAGTTCGCAATTCTAGAACTTGTGGTGGGAGGTGTGTCTAAAAGTGTATGTCGGTGCAGGCCATCAATGAGAGAGACCTGTGCATTTTTAAAATCGGTGGTGAAAAAATATGAGTATGTTGCTGGAGATGTGGGCCGCCGTGCCACCAATGTACTTACTGGGGGAGGGTAAACACCCATTATTCCGCAACTTTCTTTCCGCAGACCATCACTCCGCATACTTTCATTATGAAAGTAGCATGACTCCGAAATGCCATTATAACACATGGCATTACATTTTGTATGCTTTTGCCACGTATACATTTACAACGAAATTCATTGTAAATGCATGAATGGTAAAAGCATGTTTTTTTTAATGTTTGGATAAGGTAAGTATGGGTATAGGGGTGTATGCTTTGGGGTACTGAGGTATATATTTTGGGGTGCTTGGCTATTTTAAGGGTTCAGATATAGTTTTGGGTTATGGGGTACAGGGGTAGTTTTAGCGTTTAGGGATAGGTATGGGTTTTGGGGTACAGGCGTATTTTATGGGTTCAGGGCTAGTTTTGGGTTTTGGGGTATAGGGGTATTTTTAGGGTTCAGGGGTAGTTTTGGGTTTTGGGGTACAGGGGCATTTTTAGGTTTCAGGGCTAGGTTTGGGTTTTGGGGTACAGGGGTATTTTAGGGTTCAGGGGTAGGTTTGGGTTTTGGGGTACAGGGTTATTTTTATGGTTCAGGGCTAGGTTTGGGTTTGGGTGCAGGGGTATTTTTAGGGTTCAGGCGTAGGTTTGGGTTTTGGGGTACAGGGGTATTTTAGGGTTCAGGGCTAGGTTTGGGTTTTGGGGTACAGGGGTATTTTTAGGATTTAGGTATAGGTTTGGGTTTTGGGGTACAGGGTATATTCATAGGGTTAAGATGAGTTAGTGTTTAAGGGTGTTGGGGTATTTTAAGGAGTAAGGGTGGGTTTTAATTATGGGGTACAGGGGTATTTAAAGGGAGCAGGGTGGACTCCCGGAGCTGGAATGTACAGAACCTGGGAAGAAAAAACAATGAAATAATTGACAGAACGCACGGAATGTAAAAACAACAATTGATGGACAGAATACAGAACAATGTCATATATTCACCCCAATACAGGGATCTGGGCCTAAATCCATTATTCGTTTTTGCACTCCACACCACCTCAGCCTTGACCCTGTGCCTCATGGGAACATTCCAAGCCGAACTGCCAAGCAATATCTTTCCTGGACCAGACTCAAGCATTCTTGCACAAATTTCTGGCTATCAGCCATATTCAGCCAGGATGGCTTGACTCCAGTGGTGTGGAGAGCATGGGACTCACGTCTGAGCATACCCATATCACTCGGGGTGACAAATGCAAAAACAACAGTTGATGGACAGAATGCAAAACAATGTCATACATTCACCCCAGTACAGAGATCTGGGCCTAAATCCATTGTTTTTTTGCACTCCACACCACCCCAGTTCAGAGATGGCCATATGCAAATCAGCGTTGACCCTGTGCCTCATGGGAACAGTCCAGCCCAAAGGGCGGAACGTACCACACGCCCCCAGTATGTTGCTCGAGATGTGGGCCACCGTGCCACCAATGTACTTACCGGGGGAGGGTAAACACCCATTATTCCGCAACTTTCTTTCCGCAGACCATCACTCCGCACACTTTCATTATGAAAGTACCATGACCCTGCAATGTCATTATAACTCATGGCATTACATTTTATATGCCTTTACCACGTATACATTTACAACGAAATTCGTTGTAAATGCATGAACCGTAAAAGCATGTTTTTTTTTAATGTTTGAATAAGGTAAGTATGGGTATAGGGGTATATGTTTTGGGGTACTGAGGTTTATGTTTTAGGGTGTTTGGGTATTTTAAGGGTTCAGATATAGTTTTGGGTTTTGGGATACAGGGGTAGTTTTAGCGTTTAGGGATAGGTATGGGTTTTTGGGTACAGGCGTATTTTTAGGGTTCAGGGCTAGGTTTGGGTTTTGGGGTATAGGGGTATTTTTAGGGTTCAGGGGTAGTTTTGGGTTTTGGGGTACAGGGGTATTTTAAGGGTTCAGGGCTAGGTTTGGGTTTTGGGGTACAGGGGTATTTAAGGGTTTAGAGGTAGGTTTGGGTTTTGGGGTACAGGGTTATTTTTATGGTTCAGGGCTAGGTTTGGGTTTTGGGGTGCAGGGGTATTTTTAGGGTTCAGGGGTACGTTTGGGTTTTGGGGTACAGGGGTATTTTAAGGGTTCAGGGTTAGGTTTGGGTTTTGTGGTACAGGGGTATTTTAGGGTTCAGGGGTAGGTTTGGTTTTTAGGGTACAGGGGTATTTTTAGGATTTAGGTATTGGTTTGGGTTTTGGGGTACAGGGTATATTTATAGGGTTAAGATGGGTTAGTGTTTAAGGGTGTTGGGGTATTTTAAGGAGTAAGGGTGGGTTTTGATTGTGGGGTGCAGGAGTATTTAAAGGGAGCAGGGTGGACACCCGGAGCTGGAATGTACAGAACCTGGGAAGAAAAAACAATGAAATATTTGACACAACGCACGCCCCGCACACGCCCACACCCCCAGCACACGATATGAGACATGGCATGAAGGGCAAAATGTAATAACAACAGTTGATGGATAGAATGCAGAACAATGGCATACATTCACCCCAATACAGAGATCTAGGCCTAAATCCATCATTTTGTTTTGCACTCCACTCCACCTCAGCCTTGACCCTTTGCCTCATGGGAACATTCCAGGCCAAATTGCCAAGCCAAGTCTTTCCTGGAACGATCTCAAGCATCTTAGGACCACTTTTTGGCTATCAGACATCTTCAGCCAGAATAGCTTGACTCCAGTGGTCTGAGAGCATGGGACTCACGTCTGAGCATACCCAATCCACTCGGGGTGACAAATGCAAAAACAACAGTTGATGGACAGAATGCAGAACAATGTCATACATTCCCCCCAGTACAGAGATCTGGGCCTAAATCCATAGTTTTTTTGCACTCTACACCACCCCAGTTCAGACATGGCCATATGCAAATCAGCCTTGACCCTGTGCCTCATGGGAACAGTCCAGCCCGAAGGGCGGAACGTACCACATGCCCCCAGCATTTGTCACGCCCCCCCTAGCACAAGCCCACAGCACAACGCAGACACGCCCACAAGGGACTACTTTGCTGGCACGGTTCTTTTACTTTTTAAATGTATATGGTGGGCGTCTACATAGCCTATGTCCTTCTGCTGCAACTGCCCTTTCCAACGCTGTATTGGGTGTTGTAATTGGTGCTTTGGTTCCTGAGATTACCCGCCTCTAAGGTTTGGGCTCTCTCTTTATTATACTAGCAGCCCATCCCGACGTTGTCCGGGTATGAATTGCTGCCGGCCAGTAGTATATTGTTTTGTAGGATTTCGTTTTGATAGCATTTCTTAACTGTGACAGGCCTGTGAAACGCTCCGATTCACAGTGCACTGCTGATGCACTTAAGAGTGGGCATTCAGTAGTGTGTGAACTCCAGTTTCCCTACTTTATTTTTCCTTGCAATATTATATAGCGCGAACTCGACAACATGGCATGAGCACAATTTACATTACAGAAGAACACATTCATTTGTGGTAGGCACGGGGAGACAAAGCAATTTGCCTGGAATCACAGGATGTTGACCTGATGCCGAGATTCGAACGTAGCTCCCCAGCTCTAAAGCTCACAATTCTAGAACTTGTGGCGGGAGGTGTGTCTAAAAGTGTATGTCGGTGCTGGCCATCAATGAGAGAGACCTGTGCATTTTTCAAATCGGTGGTGAAAAAATATGAGCATGTTGCTGGAGATGTGGGCCGCCGTGCCACCAATGTACTTACCGGGGTAGGGTAAACACCCATTATTCCGCAACTTTCTTTCCGCAGACCATCACTCTGCATACTTTCATTACGAAAGTACCATGACTCCGCAATGCCATTATAACGCATGGCATTACATTTTATATGCTTTTACCAAGTATACATTTACAACGAAATTCGTTGTAAATGCATGAATGGTAAAAGCATGTTTTTTAAAAATGTTTGGATAAGGCAAGTATGGGTATAGGGGTATATGTTTTGGGGTACTGAGGTATATGTTTTGGGGTGTTTGGGTATTTTAATGGGTCAGATATAGTTTTGGGTTATGGGGTACAGGGGTATTTTTAGGGTTCAGGGCTAGGTTTGGGTTTTGGGGTATAGGGGTATTTTTAGGGTTCAGGGGTAGTTTTGGGTTTTGGGGTACAGGGGTATTTCAATGCTTCAGGGCTAGGTTTGGATTTTGGGGTACAGGGGTATTTTTAGGGTTCAGAGCTAGGTTTGGGTTTTGGGATACAGGGGTATTTCAGGGTTCTGGGCTAGGTTTGGGTTTCGGGGTACAGGGGTATTTTTAGGGTTCAGGGGTAGGTTTGGGTTTTGGGGTACAGGGGTATTTTAGGGTTCAGGGGTAGGTTTGGGTTTTGGGGTACAGGGGTATTTTTAGGGTTCAGGGGTATGTTTGGGTTTTGAGGTACAGGGGTATTTATAGGGTTAAGGGCTAGGTTTGGGTTTTGGGGTACAGGGGTATTTTAGGGTTCAGGGGTAGGTTTGGGTTTTGGGGTACAGGGGTATTTTTAGGGTTCAGGGGTATGTTTGGGTTTTGAGGTACAGGGGTATTTATAGGGTTAAGGGCTAGGTTTTGGTTTTGGGGTACAGGGGTATTTTTAGGGTTTAAGGATAGGTTTGGGTTTTGGGGTACAGGGTAGATTCATAGGGTTAAGATGGGTTAGTGTTTAAGGGTGTTGGGGTATTGTATAGAGTAAGGGTGGGTTATGATTATGGGGTGCAGGGGTATTTAAAGTAGGGGTGGGCGGAATTGGCGCGAACTTGGTACAATAAATTCGCAATATTTCGTTCCGTCAGATTTCCAGTTATTAAAATAGAAACCTCATATATTCAAGGTAAAATAACAAGTATTTCTACATGCTAAAATGCATATAGTCATTTCACAAAAGTGAAATTAGCTTCCAGCAAGCAGTGAGAGAGGTGATGATTTTGAGATCAAGCCCCTGCAAACCATTATGGGGCGAGATTAGCAGTGGGAAGTGAATATTATAGTATCCAAATAATTCTACAAAGAGCTGCAGTTCACCTCGTTCTCCCCAGTTGTCCCCAAGAGGCAAATGCAATAGCATTTAAAATATTATACATCAAGCTGCAGTTCACCTCATGGTCCCTAGATGTCCCTGATGAGGCAAATGCAATAGCATTGAAAATATTACACATCAAGCTGCAGTTCACCTCATTTCCCTAGATGCCCCTGATGATGCAAATGCAATAGCATTTAAAATATTATATATCAAGCTGCAGTTCACCTCGCCGTCCCTAGATGTCCCTGATGAGGCAAATGCAATAGCATTTAAAATATTATACATCAAGCTGCAGTTCACCTCGTCGTCCCAAGATGTCCCTGATGAGTAAAATTCAATAACATTGAAACCCTTTCATGAATGCTAAAAATTATGCTAAACTTATCCCATAATGCTTTGCAGGGCCTTTTAGTTGTATTTTTGCCCATAACTGTGCTTGGGGTGGTTCTAAGAGAATGGGACCTCCACTGAATTACTCTTTAAAGGGAGCAGGAATGTATAGAACCTGGGAAGAAAAAACAACACTCGTGACGGAATGCCCCCTTTGATTGTCACGCCCCCAGCACACATCCACAGCACAATGCAGACACGCCCACAAGGGACTACTTTGCTGGCACGGTTCTTTTACATTTTAAATGTATATGGTGGGCGTCTGCATAGCCTATGTCCTTCTGCTGCAACTGCCCTTTCCAACGCTGTATTGGGTGTTGTGATTGGTGCTGTGGTTCCCGAGTTTACCTGGCCAAAAGGTGCAAGTTCTCTCTTTATAATAGTAGTATAGATTAGTATGGATGGATAATTGCATCTACATTAGCAAGTATACAGTACTTATATAAAAAATTACAACTTTATATCAATTCACATATTAGTTTTATCAATACTCTTTTCATGTTACAAGCTTATTACACCATTTAGTAATTGAAACATTGCTAAGCTAAATTTTACAAAAAACAAATTATTATAGCATTGGTTATCTAATCAATATCGGTGCTCACGTTCCATTTTCTCAATACCTAAAACGACTTTATTCATAGACGTATAAGGAATTTCTATATTATCGTTTGCCTGTTATTGTTCATTTATGCATAAAGAAAATACATATCAATATCTTTATTAACTTCTCATTAGTTCATCAGTGGTTAGGTATCATCACAAATCTACTTCTAACATTGTGCATGCTTTTATGATGCAGTATCTAGATCAAACTTCATTTGCGTGCACGGTTCTTAAAGCATGATAACTCTACACACATTTGTCATATCTGTAAATTATTGTCCTTTTTCCAGGGAGAATTCATCGAGATCAGATGAACGATAAGACCCAGGCTCTATCAACTGCATTTCTGTGCCTCTCCAGGGACTTTAGGAAGATTCACTGGAGCCGGTCAGAGGGAGGTGCTATGAACAACCTTCATGCAGACAGGTGAGTGGCCCCTCTGCAGGTTGTCTCCATCCCTCGCATGGACTTGAACCCACGACCCAAGGCAGGAGCCTGTTTCTGTAGCAGGCGGCGGCACAGGCGCTGAGCCCACGTGCTGCCTGTTGGGTCCTGATGGAGCCTGACCCCTAGCGACAGAACAGAGCACTGCGTGCCTTCGCTCCTTGCAATTACAATTTATAGGTATTAAAATCATTCCTACCTATGTCACACAAAAACTAATTTATTACGCCATTCGAGAAATCGAAGCTTACGCTTTTAACGCGATAATAAGCGGCATTGCCCAAGGTCATTGGGTGCAATACGATTATTTTATGACAATAAAGCGGACAAATCCTCCAGGAAATGTCTTTCAAAAATTCTGACATATAATAAATCACTGCCACGCGAAGTGCGAGTGACTATCAAAGCCAGGGGATTTCGTATTGATCCGAAACTTCCGAAGAACAATTTATTTCAGGACAACCTAATAAACTTATTCACCTACTGATGGTAGAGTGACGTTTCAGCTTTTTGCAATCAACACTTTATAGTATAGTAGACCAGCGTACTGTAGTACATATGAATCTATACATTATTTTTAATTCACAAAAATGAGAGAGATGCTCCATGTGCGGCTGTATGTAGATACGGCGCAAAGGATTGTGGGAGTGTGGGTGTGGCTCATGGCCGGGGATGCTGCTGAGCTGCCTTCAGACTGGACTCGGGCGAGGCCACGTGATTGGACCTCGGGGTACTCGTGATTGGACCTCGGAGACTGCTCCAAGCAGTCTGTACCAAGCGCGGTGGGTTCCTTTCTCCTGAAGCCGCTGGAGAGCAGTGCTTGTCCCGGTTGCCTCCTCTGCCAGGGTGACCAGGCGTCCCGGTTGTTGTGTAATATCTGGTATCCCCGTGGGATCGTGTATCCCCTTCGTTTCGGCCGTTTTCGGAGAATTCTGTCAGCCCGGGCAGGATCAGACAGAAGCAGTCGATCTCTGCTCGGGCTGAGTGCGGGGGGGGGGGGGGGGCGTTAATATCAAGGGCCTTATCACCGCTTTAGCTGGACTAAGCTAGTATTCATCTTGGGGCCCACTTTGCATGTCAGCAATAATTATCGTTAATGACATGCAAAGTGGGCGTGCCAAGATTTTAGCGACTGGAAACAGTCACTATCATCGCTATCTCTTATTACCAGTGCTTTAAATGGGCCGGTACTCACCGGTACTGAGTACCGGCACTTACATTTTTTTTATCCCTTCAAGTACCGGCACTTCTCTCCACGCCAAGGAGAGTACCGGTACTGTCATATACATATTGTTCATTGCTAATCCTGGTGGAGGCAGGGTGGCGCCTGCCTCTATGATGATACTTCGACAGGCAAAGTGCCCCTGTAGCCTTGTGCTGAGCCCCTGAGGAACCGGAACCTTTCAAATGCAGCTCAGTTGCGTTACATCTTTCATGTGCAGGTGTCGAGAATTTCACCTTCACGCTGAGCTTGACAGAGCATTGTCCATATCATTCAGACATTGCTCTGTCAATCACATTTACACTATGGTGTGAATTGTGCGCACCCTGGAATCCAGGCGACCCACTGTGAGCGGCAATTAAGGAACCACTGGACGTAAAGAGGTAAAAATGTCCTTTACCCTGCGTGAGCCTTTTGTGTGAGTGTGTGACTGCTTGTGGGTGTTTAATGGCTTGTGTGTGTGTTTATGTGTAAGGGAAAGAGGAAGATGGATAGACCGAGAAGGTGTTTTAAAGAAAGTGTGCGTACTGCTCTGTATCCATCCAAGAAAGCCCCGAGCTTTAGAAACGCACACCACGAAGAAGAGTTCATCTGAACTTTTATTCACCTGAGGCAGCAATTAAAACCAAATTAATTAGTGTCCCTGACGCGTTTCAATGCCTCCTGGCATCTTAATCATAGGGTGGGTGGTTTGGAAAATCAGGTACGGACTACAGCTTCTTTTTCCACAGTATGCTTTTTCCAGTGAAATGCATGCTCGTAGCTGTAGTCCCAATTATTCCCCTTCGGTGGGGTCCGTTTTTTCCAAGTTAATTTTGCTCCCCATTTCACTGCAAATGTTTTCTTGGCCCTCCGGTGGGCTTCAGGTTTGTAATTCTGCCTAATAATGGTTTGCTTCTTTGTGCTGGAAACAGGCTGCAACAACGTTATGCAGCCCCACAGACCTTCAACATGATGCTCGTGGCGGTGCAGTCTCTCACGGCCGGAGTTGCCGTGTAACATATCCATCCAAGAAAGCCCCGAGCTTTAGAAACGCACACCACGAAGAAGAGTTCATCTGAACTTTTATTCACCTGAGGCAGCAATTAAAACCAAATTAATTAGTGTCCCTGACGCGTTTCAATGCCTCCTGGCATCTTAATCATAGGGTGGGTGGTTTGGAAAATCAGGTACGGACTACAGCTTCTTTTTCCACAGTATGCTTTCTCCAGTGAAATGCATGCTCGTAGCTGTAGTCCCAATTATTCCCCTTCGGTGGGGTCCGTTTTTTCCAAGTTAATTTTGCTCCCCATTTCACTGCAAATGTTTTCTTGGCCCTCCGGTGGGCTTCAGGTTTGTAATTCTGCCTATTAATGGTTTGCTTCTTCGTGCTGGAAACAGGCTGCAACAACGTTATGCAGCCCCACAGACCTTCAACATGATGCTCGTGGCGGTGCAGTCTCTCACGGCCGGAGTTGCCGTGTAACATATCCATCCAAGAAAGCCCCGAGCTTTAGAAACGCACACCACGAAGAAGAGTTCATCTGAACTTTTATTCACCTGAGGCAGCAATTAAAACCAAATTAATTAGTGTCCCTGACGCGTTTCAATGCCTCCTGGCATCTTAATCATAGGGTGGGTGGTTTGGAAAATCAGGTACGGACTACAGCTTCTTTTTCCACAGTATGCTTTCTCCAGTGAAATGCATGCTCGTAGCTGTAGTCCCAATTATTCCCCTTCGGTGGGGTCCGTTTTTTCCAAGTTCATTTTGCTCCCCATTTCACTGCAAAAAAAAAAAAAAAAGTACTGCTCTGTATGTGTATGTGTGCTCGGGCCTGTGTGAGTCTGTGCGCACACGCGAATTTGAGTATTTAAACCCAATGCAAATAATCATAATAATCAGAGCCACTGTAATTATGCATTAGGGTTGATTAAATTAAGCAGCAAGAAAAGGCAACTTATGCTGCATAATGCAGAATAGTTAGTGATTGTATTACTTCATTATTTTGTCATTTGTATTCTTGTTAACACTGTCTGGGCATAGGTTGCCCATCAGCTTAAACATAACAATAAGCAACAGAAAGGTGAGAAGTCAACCTTTGGAAAGGGCATTTATTTCCAATGCGCCGCAGCACGTGTTGGTACAATTTTACTAACTTTTGAACTGTTTGAGGTAGAAACGATTTTTTGTTGTTAAAATATGAAGATTATGCATCAGATGATGTGGCAAATGCGGCAGATCCATAATTTATGTGAAAAGTGATCACTTAATTCTAGGTATGAGCGGATTTTGCGGATTGGCAATCCGCGGATTTGCGGATTTGCGGATTGCCAAAATCCTCAAAATCCGCGAATCCGCGCGGATTTTTATTTTTTTATGTTCGCACGGGTTTCTGCAAGTTCGCACGCGTTTTGTACAATTTCGCAAATTGCGAAATTGTACAAAACGCGTGCGAACTTGCAGCAACCCGTGCGAACACGAAGAGAAAGAAGCTCCTGGTCACAGGAACAGCACGGGGATTGCGCTCATGAAAGTCAAGGATGCAAAGGCCTCTACCCAGCATCACAGCTGATTTTCCACGGTAGATTTGGGAAGAGGCACACCTGTCCAGCCTCGAAGACGCTCATGATTGTTTTTGGGCTAATGAATGAGTCACTGAATTTGAGCATCAACTAGTTCGAGTGACCATGTGTGTGTTACTATGCAATCGCCCTGAAGGGCGCAGGGGTCCCTTGAGTGACCTGGCTGTGCTGGCTGTAACTATTTTACAATGGCGCCAGCAAGCTGCCAGCGCCGTTGTAAAATAGTTACAAAGTTAGCTTGCACAGGAAGCACTTAGATAAAATAAAGCAGCACCTGCTTCGTTTTATCTAGTGGTTCCTGTGCAAGCTAACTTTGTAACTATTTTACAACGGCGCTGGCAGCTTGCTGGCGCCATTGTAAAGTAGTTACATGAGTGTGGGTTCAACTTTTGAACCCGTTACGTTCGCAGATTTTTTTTGCGGATTTTGCGGGAAATCCGCAAAATTTGCGGATTGCGGATTTCCCGCAAATCCGCAAAATCCGCGAGCGAAACGGATTTCACGCTCATGCTTACTTAATTCCACTTTCCTGACAATAACAGTGTGGTATCAAGAAGCTGCACTGGATAAACAAGTATTGGCAAAGCCATTAGGTGTCGTCTTGGTAATGCTAGTGCAATTGTTAATTCAAAAAAGATTATTCCACTAATATGCGACAAAAAAAGAAAACATGCCTCCTATATGTGGTGAGCTGAAGCATCCAAAAATGTATTTAAATAAAAAAGGATTTACCATTGCATATAAATTAACAGTATCAGTGCGCCCTGTCAGGCATGTGAATTAGAATTGTTTTTTGGTTGTGGGGTGGGGGGGGGGGAGTTTAATACAGTGCAAACTAGACTCCAAGGTATTAGAGCACTTTACATGAGCACCAGTTGCGTTACAGATGGGAATTTTGTTGCGAGGCACAGGGATATTCATTGATGTTGAGCATCCTTGTTGAGACTCAAACCCTGTTCTCCAGCTTCAAGTTCAACTGCTCTAGTTGTTGGGCAACATCCTCTCCTCAAGTGCCCTAATTAACGCACTAAACTACCAACACCCAGTATCCCACAGTGCTGAGATCTCATTGCCTTTAAGAGCAGATGAGGATGAGCCCTTTAAATGAGGATCTCCTGAAAACGATGGTGTTAAAGGAGGGGCGGTGCCCAGAACTGTACAAATACGGTTTGCTCTTACCTGGTTTAAAAGAAAAAAATGATAAAGCAGTCGTCATGGAATGTGCATGTTGAAGCTGCTGTGCCAGGGGTTTCCCCTGCAATCTCCTTTCATGTAGGAAAGATAGGTGGAAGGACCATGGCTGCTTACATTACAGACCCCCAATGCATGCGCGTCAACAGATTCGGAATACCTCAGAGTTATTAGAGAGATACATTTCAATTTTATTTCCTGTTAGGTTTCCAGAGAATGAAGCAAAATGGATGAGAAACTCCAAATATAAGTTAAAGCTAAAAGTCTCCTCTCTGTTTCACCAGTTTTTGCATGCCTGTCATTATGAACTAAGTGCTATTCTTCGGGAGCTCATCTTGATCTTTTCGTGGTCTGTGTTCTCCGTGAGAAACAAGGTACAGAGCAAAGATCTGAAATTCCAGAGGCAAGGTCTGATAGGGCTGAACCAGGACCCCACATCACTGGCACAATATACTACATAGGTTGCCCAACATCACTCAGTGCTGGCTAAATACATCAACGGCTCATGATCAGACAAGGAAGGTTTAAAAATCACACAGTGTTGAGCAGTGTGAAAACATTTCTGGCCAAAGACCACACAGAATATGTCAAGATCACTTTTAAGTGCAATGGGCTGCATACATATTTTAGTAGTTAAATAACAACAAATTGCTATTAATTACTAAGCATGTAATATGCCACGTGTGCAGAGGGACATATAGGGAATTTGAGATTACCAACAAGGACAATGCAAATACAAAATGAATATACATCAGATGGAAGAAGTGCCATTTTATCATATCCCACCCCTAGCCCCGCCCACTAGCCACACCCCTAACTCAATTTGATGAGTACCTGCACTTATTTTTTTTTCTATTTAAAGCACTACCTATTACCTACTTTTGGAAATAATCGCGCTAAGCGCAATTATCTCCAAAAGCTAACGCCTGCCCAGAGCAGTTCTTAGCCATGTTATCCAATGGTAGGTGGATAACATGGCTAAGAGCATTTGCACAGTAATGCATGAATATCGCTGACTTTTCAGCGATATTCATGCATTTCGGCCGATTTTTATCGCTTAGGAGATAAACCTTGATAATAGCAAGGCTCCTAAGTGATAAAAATAGGCGAAGCACAACGATATAATTATAGCCGCTAACCAAACTTAGCGATATTTTTCGCTTATCCTTGGTAATATGCCCCACGATTCCATGGGATACCAGACAGTCTCAGGCTACAAATGATCTCCCGTTTCTTTAATACTGGAGCCGCAGCTCCGCAGAAGACAGGGAAGCAAGTCGCAAGCAGTCCACAGTAGGAATGGTTAAATAAACAAACATTAAATGGACACCGAGTCGAAGTGAAAGAATGGAGGGGCATAGAAGCCATGTTAGATGTCTTCACATCTAACATGGGCTTTGATTGGAATTCATAGAGCATATTATCAAGCACATTATCATCGCTTTATCGGCATTTTCCTGCTGATAAAAGCGGCGATAATGTAACGCCTGTTCTTGATAATATGCCCCGGAATGCTTATTTTCCAAGCAAATCGCAACAAGCACAAAGAAAGAAAGGCAAAATAAAGGAAAATTAAATGAATGCACGCACTGAGACAAAGGGGCATATTACCAAGCAGGGCGATAGGCAATTATCGCCGCTTTAGCGGCCGTTTTTGGCCGCGAAGCGGCGATAATTCTATCGCTCTTTTAGCAAGCTATTAGAACGTACCCCTGTTCACTTTCAGGCGATCTAGAGGCTGATTTGGACCTCCTGCAGACCTGTCTTATGCAGCGCCTAGAAGAACTAGCTCCTGTCCAGGCTGCTCGTAAAAACTCCTCTCGCACATCGGCTCCTTGGTTCACACCTGCTCTCAATGAGAGTCCGAGGCATTGTAAAAAAGCAGAGAGATCGTGGTGTGTCAATTGTGATGGACTACTAAAAGGAATTTATAGAGAGTGCATTAAGACTTATCACAGAGACATCTTTCTAGAGAAACAGGCTTTTTTTGCGAGGAGAATAGAAGATGCCACTAATACCAGCAAGGAAATCTTTGCAATAGTAAGGGAATTTACATCCCCTCTTTCTATAACATCCGAGTGCTCCCACTCTGAACTGTGGGTTGCTCAACTAGAAGATTTCTTTGCTAACAAAATTAAGAGCATTCAGGCACCCAATTTTTGCCGGCAGATGTGGCAGCAGCGGCCAATGTAACTCTCCATTCATCTCTCTCTGTCTCTGAAGGGCCCATCCTCTCTAACTTTCCTACCCTCTCCCTACCGGCCTATTTGGACCTTTTAACCAAATTGAAGTTGAGCTCCCCACTGCATCCTTGCCCGGCCAAACCTTTGGCCAAAACAGTGCATGTCATGAATCCCTTAATCAACCCAGTGCTTAATCTATCACTCAGCACAGGAGTGGTTCCTCAGGCCTGGAAGCAGGACCTTATCCTCCCTCTCTTAATAAAGCCTAATCTGGACCCCAATTCACACGCTAACTACAGACCTATTTCTCTTCTTCCGGCTTTTGCTAAAGTTGTAGAGAAGCATGTTCATGCTTCCCTCTCCAGTTTTTTGGAGACGTATGACATTCTACACCACACCCAGTCTGAGTTCCGTGCAAATCTGAGCACGGAAACAGCACTGTTGGAGATGACGGAAGCAATCAAGGAAGTTATGGATTCGGGAGGAAAGGCAATGTTGGTGATGTTGGATCTTTTGGCGGCTTTTGATACCGTCCCCCACAGCCGGCTCCTTTCAATACTCTTTGAGATCGGCTTGAGGGGGACGGCTTTCAGCTGGTTCGAATCTTTTCTGGTTGACCGCCGACAAACAGTCTGGGCCCCTCCATACTCAGCCACAGTGCCGCCTCTGGAGGTAGGAGTCCCGCAGGGCTCGATCCTGATCCCTACTCTATTTAATATCTATATGGCCCCACTGGCGGCGCTGGCTGATTCCCATGGCGCCCAGATTGTTTCGTACGCCGATGACACTCAGCTTCTCTTTACCTGTGACAGGAATATCGATTTCAACGGAGAGAGCATTATGAGCTGTCTTGGAGCAGTTTTCAGTTGGTTCCACCTGAATAACCCTAAGTGCAATTCAGATAAGTCTGAGGTGCTTTTTTTCGTCTGTCCTCCCGATCCCGGCTGGAAGTCCTGGTCGCCGGTGGCCATGTTTCCTCCTTCCGTCGCCTCCTCTGCCGCCAAGAATCTGGGAGTGAAGGTGGACAATGGTCTCACTTTCAAGCCACAGATCCTTGGCTTAGTGGGTCAGTGCTTTGGGCTCTTAAAAATGCTCAGGAAGTTTCTACCACTATTATTCTTAGCCCATAGGAGAATCATTGTCCAGGCGTTGATAGGTTCGCGTTTGGACTATGCCAATGTGTTATACCTGGGCCTGCCTGAATATCTTCTGGCCCATCTGCAAATTGTGCAAAATCTGCTGCACGAGCAATTTTCGGTCTTCAACGAAGATCTAGCTCGACAGTCCTTTTAAAGGCCTTCCATTGGCTTCCGGTTCATAAACGCGTCATTTTTAAAACGCTAACTTTAGCTTTCAAAGCACTTTATGGCACTGGCACCAGATATATCAGGAAAAGATTGAACTTCTACCAGCCTTCTAGGTCGCTTCGTTCCTCTTCACTGGCCTTTGCTACTGTCCTGACAATCAGGCGAGCGCACATTGGTGGACGCTCTTTTAAACGTCTTGCTCCCCAATTGTGGAATGCCCTGCCCTGTCTTTACGGAAGACCGACAATCTTTTAGCCTTTAGGAAAGATCTCAAGACATGGCTATTCGGACAGTGAGCTTGCTACCCTCTCCTGCTCTGTGCCTTTTGGTCTATAGCGCCGGGACACTCTTCTTGAGTAGCTGAGCGCTTTACAAAACCCAACTTAACATAACATAACAAGCACTCGCTAACTGATGTTAGCGACAGCTTTAGGCGATAGCGAGCGCTTTGGGTCCCGCTTTGCATGTCAGCGATATTTATCGCTAATGACATGCAAAGTGGGCGTACCCAACCTGTTACCGACTGAAAGCAGTCGCTAACGTCGCTATCGCCTATAAGCAAGGCAGGCGTAGCAATTGAAATATTCCCGCTATCGCCAAAAACTAACGCCTGCTCTGACCAGTTCTTCGCCATGTTATCCAATGGGAGGTGGATAACATGACTAAGTGCATTTTGTCGCTGATGCGTGAATATTGCTCTTTTCTCAGCGATATTCACGCTATCGCCAGAAAATGTATTGCTTTGGAGATAAACGTTGCTAATAGCACGTTATCTCAGCGATAATTTCCGGCGATGCTTAGCGATAAAAAAATTGTTGCTAAGCCTAGTTAATGATAAATGATTGGTAATATGCCCCAAAGTGAAATAATGGAATATTTAGCGATATTTATCGCTAAATAGGCTTAGCAATGTTTTTTTTCCGCTGAGCATCGCCGGATATTATCGTAGAGATAACATGCTATTAGCAACGTTTATCTCTGAAGCGATAAAATATCCGGCGTTAGCGGCGAAATGCATGAATATGGCTGTAAATCCAGAATATTCAGACATTATCGCAAACAGGGATTTAGCCTGAATATCCACCTCCCATTGGATAGAAGGGGCTAAGAACTAGTCTGAGCAGGCTTTAAGTTTTGGAGATATTCGCGCTTAGCGCCAATATTTCCATTGCTACGCCTGCGTTGATAATAGGTGATAGCGATGTTAGCGACTGCTTTCAGTCGCTAACAGGTTGGGTATGCCCACTTTGCATGTCATTAGCGATAAATATTGCTGACATGCAAAGCAGTCCCCAAACCGCTCGCTATCGCCTACAAGCTGTCTCCAACTGCTGTTAGCGACAGCTTGCTAATAGGGCGATAGATTTATCGCCGCTGAGCGGCCGAAAACGGACGCTAAAGCGGCGATAATCTCTCATCGTCCGCCTTGATAATATGCCCCATTATTTTTAATGCAAGTGGCAAGTAGTACAAAGAAGGAAGTCGTGAAATAAATGAAAATTCAATAAATGCACGCAAGGAGTCACAGTGAAAGAATAGATTTTATTTTAAGCAAGTGGCGACAAGTACAAAGAAAGAAGCGTGAAATAAATGAAAATTAAACATATGCAAGGAGTCAGAGTGGAAGAATGGCATTTTTATTTTTTAAACAAATCGCAAGTAGTACAAAGAAAGAAACGTGGAATAAGTGAAAATTAAACATATGCACAGAGTCGGAGTGAAAGAATGGAATTTGAATTTTTGAGATGGAATCACATTGTAAATTAAAACATGAGGAGAGAGAATGACATAGCAGGGAACATAACCACCAAGGTTTTAGATTGCTATGTGTTATATTCTCATAAATTCAGTGTAATTATGAGAGACATTTCAACAACTATCAATCAATCAATCAATAATTTGTAAAGAGCACTACTCACCCGTGAGGGTCTCAAGGCGCTGGGGGGGGAGGGTTGGGGAGGTGCAGGTACTGCTTGAACAGCCAGGTCTTGGGTCTGCCGTAGGTTGATGGGGAGGATGTTCCAAGTCTTGGCGGCGAGGTGGGAGACCGATCTTCAGCCGGCGGTCATTCTTCGGATGCGTGAGTTGGTGGCGTGGACGAGGTCAGCGGAGCGGAGCTGGCGGTATGGGGTGTAGAAGGTGAGTCATCTGTTGAGGTATGCTGGTCCGGTGTTGTGGAGTGCCTTGTGGGCGTGGGTGGAAGTTTGAAGGTGATCCTTTTGTTGACGGGGAGCCAGTGTAGGTCTCTCAGGTGTAAGCATGGGCGGAAAATCCGTTCCGCTCGTGGATTTTGCGGATTTTCGGTAAATTCGCAATCCGCAAACGCTCGCGAATTTAACGAAAATCCGCAAATTCGCACGCAGCGGATTTTTTTTTCTTGGTGATACAATTTTGCGGCGTGCGGAATAAGTTCGCAATTGCGAACATGTAGGTGCGGTGGGCAGCAACAATCTCGCACTCGCGAAATTACAAAATTTGCAATTCTGCACAAGAAATCCACTAGCAAGCAGCGCAGACCTTCTGAAAATGATGATTTTTATCAGAATAACTCCTCAGGTTGACATTTGCCTGCCCTTTTTTGGATTTGAGGCCTTTTGACTTTCTTTAGATCACTTTTGGATTAGAAATACACTTTCACAAGTACGTTTGTTTGGGGAATTACATTTGCTGTTCTGCAGAAAAACGAGTTTTGCTAAACTGAAAGCACTCAGCAGCAGGTACAAAAGTTCAAATTCATCATTACCAGCCACTCAATTTTCAGGAAGAGTCTTAAGACCACTCTGTTTCAGTACTAGAGCCTACCTCTCCTTGCACCCTCAGACAGCACTGCGCGGAGATACACCTTCAGGTGTGATTCCGGCGCGTTACAAATCTATAAATAATAAATACTAATTAGTAACCATTCCCTGTAGTGCTTCCTGACTGGGGCCCCTCCAGAGTTCAGTTGCTAGTTGCAACAATTGTATGACCATGCTCTGACCCTCACAGCCGATCATAGAATAGCTACAAGTAGGCCACAAAGGTCCTGGAAAAAAAATTGCACTGCAACAGAAAGCAAATTACAGATAAGGAAGCAGGTGCCAGACTGGAATTTTAAAACATTAATAAATCAACCCCAAATTAATTCATGTCAGTTGAAGCAGGGCAGGTATGCTTGCTTTTTCCCCCCATAATCTATAGTGATGATGATGAACCAGAGGGTGACATTGATGTACCAGAGGGTGGCATGGGTGAAACAGAGGGTGGCAGTGTTGAAACAGAGGGTGCTGTGAACCTGTGATGATGAACCAGACGTAGAAACAACATACTCGCGACCGTTGCGTGCCGACAAGTAAGTTCGTAATCGCGAACTGGTACAAAATCCTCGCAAACTGGCAGAAACCCTTGCGAACACAAAAAAAATCCGCTAATTCGCGAGAATTCGCGGATTTTGCGGATTGCGAGTTTGCAAATTCCCAAAATTCGCGAACGCAAGATTCGCAAAATTTGCCTATGCTTACTCAGGTGTTTTGTGATGTGGCGGGTGATGTTGAGGATGAGGCGTGTAGAGGCGTTCTGTATGTGTAGGAGTCGCGTCTGGAGTTTGGCCGTGGTTCCTGCATAGAGGGTGTTGCCATAGTCCAGTTTGCTGCTGATGAGAGCCTGGGTGACCGTCCTTCTGCTCTTAGTGGGGATCCATTTGTAGATATTGTGAAGCTTGCAGAGGTTGTTGAAGCAGGAGAATGAGACGGCGTTGACTTGCTGGGTCATTGATAGCGATGAGTCTAGGATGATTCCCAGGTTGCTTACGTGGTCAATGGGTTTCGGTGCGGCTCCCTGTGTGGCCGGCCACCAGGAGTCATTCCAGGCAGAGGGGGTTGATCCGAGGATGAGGACCTCCGTCTTCTCCGAGTTCAGCTTCAGGAGGCTGTTCTTTATCCATTCGGCGACGGCCTTCATTCCTTCGTGGAGGTTGGTTTTGGCTGTGGTGGGGTCATTGGTGATGGAGAGGATTAGCTGGGTGTCATCTGTGTATGAGATGATGTTGAGGTGGTGCGATTGGACGATGTTGGCGGCGGTGCCATGTAGACGTTGAAGAGTGTCGGGCTGAGTGAGGATCCTTGGGGTATGCCGGAGATGATCTTGGTGGCTTCAGAGCGAAAGAGGGTGAGGTGGACACATATAATTTATTTATCTTGACCATTTCCAATAATAATTAGGTCATCCCTTATAAGTTTATGCCTCATATCCTCAATTGTTTCTTTTGATATCGTAGAGCTATTCTCAGTTTCCTCTATCAGTTGTTTTTGTGCAACTAGATTATCTTTTTGTTGTGTCAAATTCCAACATACTTTTGATACATTATTTTGGTCTTGGCCAACATACCTTTGTTCTTCATTTTGGCTAGTTAGTGAGGTTTTAGGATCAAGGGAGGTTAGGGATCTCGGGCCATATTATGAAGCCTGGGCGATACATTTTCGCCGCTTTTATCGGCAAGAAACTGCTGCTAAAGTGGCGATAATGGGCTTGATATTAGGCTCTATGGAATTCCAATCGAAGCTCATGTTAGATGCCCTTCACATCTGACATGAGCTTCGATTGGAATTCCATAGAGCCTGGTATCAAGCCCATTATTGCCACTTTAGCGGCAGTGTCCTGCCGATAAAAGCGGCGATAATGTATTGCCCAGGCTTGATAATATAGCCCCTTGTTTTTTAATCGGGTTGATTTGAATATCAATCATAAGTTCATTTGTTAATACACAACCATCTCCTTTTTGCCTATGTATTTCTTCTTTGTCTTGGGCTTTCTTTCCCTCTAATTTTACTACGTCAGCTTTTCGATCAGTATTATCCATTAATATAATTGTATTTGTTTGGAGTGGTTTTAGGTCTGTAAGGTGTTTCCCAGGCTCTATAAATATATTATAATATTTTTCATTTTTTTCCAATAATTTTGCAGACTGACTCCCGGATACATCACTATCAATTTTTTTCCTTCTTTTGTCATATCAGCAGGTGTTTCTGGTTTGGAATATTTTTTTACAGCATTTTCCTTTTTTTGACTTATTTCTTGCTTTAAGTATGTTTTTCCTTTGTCTCTTTGTAAATTCAAAGGCTATAAGATCTTCATTATCCTTTCCTTCATTATTCAACCGTGGGAAGCCAAGTTGTATTTCTTTACTTTTTAAACTATTTGTTTCTTGTTGTGTCCTCTGCATTATTTCTGAGTTCAGTTTGGTCACAAGTCGACATTAGAATCTATTATGTCACCAATTTGCTTCATTTTTTTTCTACAGAAGCAGATGGATTTTTGTCAATGCAACACATCTCCTCTTTTTGATTTTAATGTTTTTTGCGCACAAAGTTTTTAACATCTTCCAATATAGTGTTTACTACATCCGGAATAGTTGCCAGTTTGTTTATTTATTTTATTTATTTTTTTTTATTTATTTTTTTTTTTTTTTTTTTTTTTGTCCTCATCTGCCTTCCCCTCTGACGGAAGATGCCAACCACCTTGCACGGCCTTACTGGCGTGATATGTGTTAGTGGCGGGAGATATGTGTCGAGAAAGAAAAAGCCAGTTAGGGGAGCATTCTTTTGACTCCATCTAGGTATGTTTCAACCTGCCGGACCTTGTTCGAAACTGTCCTAGCCCTTGGTCCAAAAGAGTAAAGATGGCATAATCATCGGACCCGGGAGAAAAAAAAAAAAAAAAAAACCCCGGATCATCTCCAGTTGGTCAGGAGATCCCAAAATGCTAGCTTTCTCTTATTTACAGATCTCATTAGGTCTCTTTTGGATATCTCATATAATGAAGTAAGCCATGAACAGTGTAGAGGAGGTGTCTTCTCTACCCATTGGATGCAAATCTGTCTTCTCGCCATCAAAATTGCATAGAAAAGAAATGATTTTTCCTTGCCTGTGATATTGTCTTCTGTTCCAAAGATGACAAGTGGGAGAGTTATTGACAAGGAAGTGTTTAGTATGGAATTTAAAGTGTTTTTCACGTCTTCCCAGAATTTGGTTATATTAGGGCATTCTAGAAACATATGTATGTCACATGCGTCTGCTAAGTTGCATTTATTACATTTTTTGTCTGTTTGATATTTAGACAATTTCCGCGGTGTTAAATATGCCCTATGTACAGAGAAAATGTGATTTCGTACAAGCCAAGAGGGCTTTACGATGCTGCGTAAAATCTCAAAAGAGTTTATCCACCTCTCCTCGCATGGAATCCCAATTTCGGTCCCCCATAACTCATCCGGGAGTTTAAACTCCCCTTCGCTTTCTTCCAACAGAAGCCAGTACCATCTAGCTACTTCTTTTCCTCCAGTTGGACGTTCTACTAATTGTTGTTCCATTTCACTTATTTTTCCAATGTTACTGTCTTTACAGATTTCAGATCTTGCCCAACTATCCATTTGAATATATTTGAATCTAGAAAGCCCTGGGCCAACTTGCTCATATAACTCATCCCAAGTTATAAGTTTTTTATCTTTAAATAGGTGGCCCCATTTACAGATGCCTGCTTGTTCAATTACATTGGACAAGTTATCTTTCAAGCATAGTGGTAACCCGGGAGAGTCCCAAATTGGTGCGTAGTTTGAATAGTAAGATAGTCTCAGTTTTTTCCTGATGTTAAACCAATTTTTGGCCCATGAATGTAGTGTTTTCAGTTTTATATTTTTGAAGAATGTTTGACTACCAAATTTAAACATAAAGCCATCTGCTGCAAGATTTGTCTCCTTTAGCATGGCTCCATACATGGATGTACTAGGTAGATTAGATGGCATTTTAAGAAGCATTCTAGAATAGGACATCTGAAAGGCCCATGAATAGAACATTAGGTCCGGTAGTGCAAGGCCCCCTTTTTCTCTTCTTCTTCTGAGCTTCTTCCATGATATTCTTGTAGTCTTGTAGTTCCATATAAATGAGTTGATTTCTCTTTGACATTTTTCCAACATTTTGGTGTTCATAGTTATTGGGATAGTGTTAAAAATAAAGGTGAATTTTGGGAGAATACACATTTTGACTAAGTTAACCCTTCCTGTTATAGAGAGAGGCAGGTGTGTCCAAGATTTCATAAGTCTTTTGCTTTCACTGTGTATTCTTTCCAAATTAGATTGAGCAAGGGTGCCGACATCTTGAGTTATTTTGATTCCCAAATATCGCATTGAGGATGAGATATTAATCCCGAGATCTAAATTGGGTAGGTTCCATGCCATGATCTCACTTTTGCTCGAATTTATGTCGTACCCTGAGACTTGGCCAAATTCTACAGCACGTTGTATAACCACTGGGTATGCCTTGACTGGATCAGCTGTAAACACTAGTATGTCGTCTGCATACAGTGCTACCCGTCTTTCCCAGTCTCCGAAACAGAAGGGTGAAATGTCCACCTCTTCCCTTAACACCTGGGCAAAAGGCTCGATGTATAAGTCGAATAGGAGAGGGGAAAGCGGGCAGCCCTGCCTTGTACCTCTTGTAATATTAAATGCTTCAGTCAAGGACCCATTAACCAGCAACCTAGCTGACGGAGAGTTATATAGCTGTTTAATCATTCTGCAGAACACTTCGCCACAGTTAAATTTTTTTAGGACATCATTTAGATAGAGCCAGTTAACTCTGTCAAACGCCTTAGTTGCGTCTAGAGTCAGGGTAGCCAGAGGGAGAGAAAAAGCGGTGGCAATATCTATAGCCCCTATTAGCTCACGGGTTAGCTCAGCTAATTGTCGCCCCTTAATAAATCCTTTCTGATCTTGATGGATTACAGTACCAATAACGCTAGCCAGTCTTGTGGCGATTATAGTTGTAAAAATTTTATAGTCATTGTTAAGTAACGATATTGGTCTGTATGACCCACACTCTAATGGGGATTTTTGTTTATTATGGGTGCACATGTGCAATCAAAATAATTTGAGGCTGCTTCTTTTTGAGCTTTGTTTATTAGGTTGTTTAACTCAATTAATTTATGATCCATTCCGACGACTGCATTGGCAATGTCTCCAAGGGGCAGATTTATGTTGCCTGACACATCGCTGCAAATCAGCAGAGATGCGCCAGGAAAGATGCGGCACACAAGTTTATCCTTGCGCCACCCATGATGCGCCGCATTTACCATGCGGCGCATCATGACGTAGGAATAAACAGATGCGTGTCGCGTCTTGGTCGTGAAGTGTGGAAATTAGCAAAATTAATGTACCTAAGCGGCGTTCATTTGCCCTCTCCCGTCCCCCTCCCTGTAGGCACCACGTATACACTGAAATGTTGACCGCATCATTCTGCCAATGAAAGCCCGTGCCCATATGTACATGACAGCCATTTTAGGCCATGGCCTCTCTGTCCGTTTTTATAAAATCCCCGGCTTCCCTCCTGCACGCATTTGAGCACCCCCCTCCCACTCTCACATGCATAGACCATG
The DNA here is from genome assembly GCF_964263255.1 of Lissotriton vulgaris. Taxonomy (NCBI): domain Eukaryota; kingdom Metazoa; phylum Chordata; class Amphibia; order Caudata; family Salamandridae; genus Lissotriton; species Lissotriton vulgaris. The sequence continues at coordinate 231,681 of NW_028243097.1, forward strand.
AAACCCAGCACTCTGCGCGACCCTGCTATGAAAGGCAACCCTCCTGCTTGACCCAGGCACCCCCCCCATTTCCATCTTGAAGAAGCATCCTTCGCCTCAGCTGACATAGCCCCCCAGCTGTATCTGACTGCCCCTGTTCTCTCATGTACGGATCATAAGATCTCTCTCTCTCTCTCTGTGCGACTCTGACCCTGCGCGCACCCTGACCCCCTCCTTCTCCCTCACATGGACAAGTCATAAACCTTCCTCCTCTGCAAGACCCTGTCCTTGGGAGTCACGGCCGCGCCTGACCAACACCTCCTTTCCTTTCATGAATAACCCCTCTGTTAGCAAACCCTCCCTCCGCGATGGACTGTCCACGCATGTCCGAGGCCATCGCCTAAGCCGGGAGACACTGTTTACTGCCCTTTATTGTATGGAGTCACTCCTCTTCAAAGGACCCACTATTGATCCTGGCCTCCCCACCCCCTGGGCTACGATCAGGCGCACACATCCTAATAATCAGCGGAACATTCAGCTGCGTCATTGCCCCCTCTCTTATCAGCAGGTCAAGGGTCCCTATTGTGAACGCATGTGGGGTAGGATTGACACGAGGATTATGGGGTTGTCTTTTCTTTGCTTCACAATGCTGTGACTGTAATGCCAAGTGTTTTGTAAAGTATAAAAGACAGAGCCTCAGCTCACTTGTTAGAGCACCTCCCGATGGCACCTTGTTTCGTGTCTGACATGACAGGCTCTCCTCATGAGAATTAAACTCTGTTCTTGATTCCTGCTTCCAGCGCCCGTCTCTTTATTTTGGTAATTATTCAGAATGGGAACTAAGAGGCGTCTTGCGCCAGCAGCCTGGGCATCGATGGTAATATGGGCTCCTGTTCCACAATTGGCGTCCCAACGCGGGGTCCATCAGTGACATAAGGTCCAGTAAGAGAGATCCAGACGATGAGGTGAACATCTAAATGATCGGAGTATACCTGCCTTGAGAGGGCCCTCGTCCGGCTGCCGATTGAATGAACTTCACCTATTCTGAACGGACCTCTCTTGAGTGACCTACTGTCCTGACTGGAATCCCACAGGACTGCTGCGGTAAAATCATGGAGTAAGAGAACGATCGGGCGCTGGAAGGAGGAAGGCGAAGAACTGCCCACACGGTCCGGTCCGGGTAAGGTCGCATAAATGCGACAAATTGTGAAATGATTGTTTGTTGGATAATACTAGTATTACGCTTTGTTGAAACCTCTGGAGATTCACCGTCTGCAAACGGAGAAAACAACAGGCTCTCCCTTTGCAAGCAGTGAAGGATAGGTAACGCAGACTTTTGTCCCCATTGTAATCCGTCGTGCCTATCTTCCTCCCCCACTGTTTCCCGAACTGTCGTTCGTGGATTATTGTCTGGAGATTCTTTGTCTGCAAACAGGGAAGAACAAGGTCTCTCTTTGCAGGTAGAGAAAGAGTAGGTAACGATAACTTTTCGTGCCCACTTATTCTCCCCACTGATTGTTTGATTGACCGAACATTGATTGTTCGATATTGGTTCTTTTGAGGTATTCACCGCCGCCAAACAACGGAGAATAGAAATATTCTGCCTAGTCTTTGCCCGCTGTGATAAGATAGGTAATGCAGACCTTTGTCCCCGTTGTAATCCGTCATGCCTATCTTCTCCCCACTGGTTGGTAGCCTGTTTAGCCCGGACCGCTTATTAGAGATGAACCATCCAGCTCCACTGGAGGGTACACCTAATAAGGACATGTTCATTAAGTGTGGACTAGTCGCTATAGCTTATAGTAGGTTATGGCATAAAAATACAAGAAAAAGAGTTGAGCGAAATCAGTAGGCCACTGATGAGTTATCAACTTCGCTAAAAATAAAATAATAAATGTTAGAAATGACTCGCAAATAAGAAACATAAAAATGGCGAGGGAAGACAAGCTTGACACCAAGGCAGCCACGAGGTAGCTAGGTTACGCTGCCTACTCCTGCTCCAAACATGTCTGCCTCATTGCCCACCACGCCCAGATAACGGTCACATGAAATAGAAACAATTCAATAGGTACCTACCCCCATTCCAGAAGCTCCCGAAGTGCAACAGGTCCGCGGTTACGCCCATCCGGAAGGCGAGGCCTCGAGGCATGCGAGGCTCGCCTGGCCGCGGTCAGAAGGAGAGGCTGTTGGGCAGGCGGCCCAAAGAATAATAAGGACCTCTCCATTTCTCCTCTCTTCTGCTGCCCTGCAGGCCACGGGGGGGCTGTCTTGCCTCAGCCACCGACTACCCCCTCCCTCTCACTCTCGCCTGATCCGGCCCGCAAAGAAGGCCGAAGCTGAAGCAAGGACGGCGGCGCTTACAGGAAGTCCCGCCACATGCCGACGCCTGGACAATTGTAGGTAGTCCCGCCACATGTCGGCGCCTGGACAATTACAGGTAGTCCCGCCACATGTCAAAGAGGGGGGGGATGTCTTGCCTCAGCCACCGACCCCCCCCCATCTTCAATGGCTGGCACGGCCAATACCGAAGCGCTGGAGCCGAAGAACGGCGCGGGGTCGCTGGAAGGGGGAGGCGGCGCGAACGAGCCTCCCCCACCTCCCTCCAGGTGGAGGCTTCCAGCGGCACCCCAACGCTCTTTGCTTAAAGAGGGTCAACATCGAAAAGCGGTCTTTTGCCCAGGACGGGCACACGCCCCATGCCTTCTCTCCTCAACTTTGAAGATTCTATGAGAGCCGGGGGGCACCCCGATCCCTCCGCATGGGCGCCCCCGCCCCCTCACTGGGAACCATGACATCGGTGCAACTCCTGCCGGCGCCAGCCTCGGATTGGAAATGGCTAAAATGCAGCCACGGCACAGACTTGTTCAGTTCCGGTGGAACACCAGAATGACCCGGTAGGAAAATTGTTGCCGCCCTCCCCACTCTTTGACTAATGGTCCATATTGTTAGAACTGTTAACCACATGATTCAAAACTTTTTGAACTTCCAACGGAAGGTTCTGGTCCAACCACGAGTCATTGGAGATATTCTGACTGTGCTGGAACTCGCCTGACCCCACCCAAAATGGCGCCGACACAGAATGAGACTTTTTGAATAAACTTTGTTGCACCCTGACCACGCAGCTTTTCTGCCCCGAGATATGTATGTAGTTTTCTTGGATAATGAAAGTAGATACGAAGGATATTGAGTATGTGTTTGGACAATGAACTGACTTAGGGTGGGTACTGATTATGATTTGGAAAATGAATTGGTGTAATTTAGGTAATGAATGAACATTGGATAATGAATTTATGAATTTATTAAAGATGAATTACTGACAATGCATTATGCTTGCTCTGTAGGGAAGTTTAATACGATTTTATTGCACTGCTGCACTTTATGCAATGAACTGCCACCAATTTCGTTCAACACTTTTTATTAAAAGTATTTTGAAAAAGAAAGCATGGTTGTAGCAGTTGCATTAATGAGTTTTGGATGTCTTACTACTGTGAGCGAAGAATAAGTATGATGAAAGATGTAGATCAAAAGGGATCAGATACTTAGCAGCTACATTATGTGTCACAGGCAGCCAGAAAAGTGTTTTAGACACCCTTAAAACGACACCACAGAAATGCCACCTGACCGTCACCCTTGCACCCGATAAAGAGGGTTACGACCGAGTAACTCATGTAGATACGCAAATCGTCAATGATTATCTATCTGACATTACTGGTCCCTCTGGGCTTAAACGCCGAGATGGTAAAAGAAATGCAGTACGGGGAGATAGGTCGAGTATGTGGTAGGTAAAAACATTTTCGGATTACTGCATGCTGATGTACTTTGAATGCTGCCCCCCACCCCTTCTTTTTCCTCCCTTCTGCAGGTCACGTCAGAACGTCGGCTGAAGTGTGGGAGAGCGATGGTCGAACCACCGACGAAAAAGGGAAAGAGGGAATATGTGCATAGTCCTCATAACGATAAGTTTTTAAAAGACGTAGACTTAAACATGACTGTTCCTCCTTAGAACATAGCAACTGGGAGGATGGACTGACATAGAAACTGGACAGGTACTGAATGACGAAAAATTGACTAGAAATGACGCGTTAAATAATGTAACTGGACGTTTGACTAGGTAGGGAAAGGACAAAGAAAAATATACGGGTAAGGGTTACCACGGCACCACCCGTCCGGGAAGTTAGAAATGTTGCTGATGTTCAAAATGCACTGCCCCCCTTCTCACACTCTTATAGATCTAGCCAAGCTGTCTGACTGTTCTCCCGATCAATACTTGCCGTTGCCTCAGCCTGGAGAACTTCCCACCAAAGGAAGGAACTGAAAAATGGTTTAAGATCCAACCATGGGTAAATAGCGCGACCAGGTTAATTTCAGATCGACTGACCGAGGTGTAAGTATTGGCAATTGAGAACGCTCGCAGAAATAACAAGCGAGAGGGAAAAGGAGGGAAAGGTAAAAAGAACTAAGCACGAAGATAAATAGGATAGTAAAGACATGAAGGATATAAAAAAAAAAAATAAAAAAAAAATATAGATTTTGTTGGCCAACTGTTGTTTTGTGTTTTGTCGTGAATGTCTTATATATATGTAATACATGTACTGTCTTCCTCTGTCTGAGTTTGTGTGTATGTGCTGTAGGGGTTTATGTTCTCCCTTTGTTTGCGTCTCTCCGTTACCTGACCCCCTGCTGTTCTGTGTTGTGAACGCACTAAATGACCTATTTTTGTACACATCTCTCTGTCTTTCTCTATCTCTATCCCACCTTTTTCCTCTCTATATCTCTCTCCCTTTCTCTCTCTCTCTCTCTCTCTCTCTCTCTCTCTCTCTCTCTCTACATGTCATACGTGTACCAAATGGCTCGTTTAGATTGCGGATGACTCTCACTCTCTGAGAGTCTCCCTATTTCCTCTTCCTTTTTATGGTAAAACCGTGCCTCACTGGCACCAGCCTGATTGGATACTTATTGAACGCGAAGGTGTTCAGCGAAATTGACCGAAACTAAAATGATTGTATCTCGCCATATTACTACCTCTCCTTTCTGCAAAATGAATGAACTCGAATTGGCTGAGAAGGAAAGGACAGGTAAGACGACTAAGGTCCCCCAATCTGGCCTTTTATAGGGGAACTGTATGTCAATGGCACCTTATTTTTTAGTTCATCAGAGACAAACGCCAACGTCTAGATTGACCTCCAATGCCCAGATTGCCCCACCCCTTTGCACCCAAGCGCTAATGCCCGAAGCATCGCCGCCCCACTTGATTGACCCCAGCTACTGTCCCCGATATATATCTGATGACCATGAGTAACTGCCGCCCCTCGAGAAAAACCTGTTTGACCCTGTCTTTCAATGATTGCACCCCCGCTCTGTTTGAAAGAGTTAGCCAGCTCTAAAGGGAAATGTAAGACTGTTAAGGCTCGGGTTAGAAGGACGAGTCTCCCCTGAATGTTGTCAATCTTGGGGTTTTTGTTGAAATACGCAGGTGATAAGAGTCTGACCTCTGTCCATATATGTCATGAACGAACGCCGATTAGACTTGGTGCGAACGCAGTAGAAATACCCACCTACTTACTTCATGGTAATAGACTTCTGACTATGACCAATGAGCATAACGCCAGGTGCTAGGATTGCGAGTGGAATTCAAATGTAAAAATATCTTCTCCTGCCAGTTCTCTAAAACTTGTTTTTACCCATTTAAAGATACTCAATCACCGGAGGAGAAGGGCCAGACGTGACGCACAGCCCGGCTGCAGATCATGAGACACATGCGACCTCGACCAAAGGTGGAGCCGCAGCACAACAAGAAACGGGACGAGGCAGCACTCTCAAAGGCGGTAAAAGAAAGGATGAAGGGCTGTCCTGAAGCTCTCTGTCCGCCAACCCACGTGTGCCTGGAGCCTCCGTCCCCCTTTTCAAGCCCGATTGATGGGCTCGCTTGCTTGTTATCCATTGCTCCCTTGGTCCCTTTGGTGTGTCCCAGGAAATCTGCCCCCACTCCGCCCTCTCTCTCCTATCGACTATTTGAACAACACACCCTCTTTTCCATGCGACTCTCTGCTGAAAGGAAGAACAGCATCTAGATGGAAATGGGGTTACGCCACGGAAACATAGGTGCCAAGCTTAAGGCGCCACTGAAAGGATTGGTTAGGGAACAGGACTGTGGTCTAACAGCAGAGGACTGACCGCACCCTGCAACGCGTAAGGATAGAACCGAGCTGGACCTATAGCTCCACCGCCGGTGCTCAACAGCGCCAACGAAAGTACACGGACTAGAGCCTACCAGTGATGGCTCACTGATAAAAAGACACTGTGACGAAGAGATCTTGTTGGACTTGTTGGACTGAATTCCTCCCTCAACTACTTGGTCAAAATGTTCATTGGTCACATTTTTGAAAGTCAGAAGCATTTATGCTATGTAGTACGTTTGCAAATGCAATTTCCTATGTACTGCATTCTGCCAATCGCACCGACTGTCCACGATTATATGCCAAATGTTAGTATTGACAAATGCTATTTCATCAACCACATGTTTATATGTACGCCCCTTAACTAGGAAGGATAGGAAAATGAACTTTGTTGTTTATATGTACGCCCATCAACTAGGAAGAATAGGAAAATGAACTCGCTTATGTTAAAAGCGGCGACTGTGGAAATTAGCAAAATTAATGTACCTAAGCGGCGTTCATTTGCCCTCTCCCGTCCCCCTCCCTGTAGGCACCACGTATACCCTGAAATGTTGACCGCATCATTCTGCCAATGAAAGCCCGTGCCCATATGTACATGACAGCCATTTTAGGCCATGGCCTCTCTGTCCGTTTTTATAAAATCCCCGGCTTCCCTCCTGCACGCATTTGAGCACCCCCCTCCCACTCTCACATGCATAGACCATGAAACCCAGCACTCTGCGCGACCCTGCTATGAAAGGCAACCCTCCTGCTTGACCCAGGCACCCCCCCCATTTCCATCTTGAAGAAGCATCCTTCGCCTCAGCTGACATAGCCCCCCAGCTGTATCTGACTGCCCCTGTTCTCTCATGTACGGATCATAAGATCTCTCTCTCTCTCTCTGTGCGACTCTGACCCTGCGCGCACCCTGACCCCCTCCTTCTCCCTCACATGGACAAGTCATAAACCTTCCTCCTCTGCAAGACCCTGTCCTTGGGAGTCACGGCCGCGCCTGACCAACACCTCCTTTCCTTTCATGAATAACCCCTCTGTTAGCAAACCCTCCCTCCGCGATGGACTGTCCACGCATGTCCGAGGCCATCGCCTAAGCCGGGAGACACTGTTTACTGCCCTTTATTGTATGGAGTCACTCCTCTTCAAAGGACCCACTATTGATCCTGGCCTCCCCACCCCCTGGGCTACGATCAGGCGCACACATCCTAATAATCAGCGGAACATTCAGCTGCGTCATTGCCCCCTCTCTTATCAGCAGGTCAAGGGTCCCTATTGTGAACGCATGTGGGGTAGGATTGACACGAGGATTATGGGGTTGTCTTTTCTTTGCTTCACAATGCTGTGACTGTAATGCCAAGTGTTTTGTAAAGTATAAAAGACAGAGCCTCAGCTCACTTGTTAGAGCACCTCCCGATGGCACCTTGTTTCGTGTCTGACATGACAGGCTCTCCTCATGAGAATTAAACTCTGTTCTTGATTCCTGCTTCCAGCGCCCGTCTCTTTATTTTGGTAATTATTCAGAATGGGAACTAAGAGGCGTCTTGCGCCAGCAGCCTGGGCATCGATGGTAATATGGGCTCCTGTTCCACAGAAGTTGGTGCAGTGCTGAAGTTGTGTTGCATGCGGCACGCAACTCCAGCACTTTTCCAACTTGCCCTATCTGTTAACGTGGTGCGTGAAGCCTTACTGCTTCAAGCAGGCTCAGGGTTTTGGCGCACCAGCGTTGGTAAAGTGACTCAGTAAAATCTTGTAGATTTCACTGAGTCACTTTTCAGGGGCGTTCCTGCGATGGAAAACCCGCCTTCGTGGAAACGCCCACATGAAACCTGACGCAGGTTTCATGTGGCGCAGGGCTTTACAACGTGACACATCGCTCAGATGCGTCACGTTGTAAATACCCCGCACAATGGCACATCTTTTGCGCCGCCGCTGCGTAACCAAAGTGATGCAACGGCGGCGTAAAAGAGGCACAAGGGGCTTGTAAATCTGCTCCGGCTGGTTCCCCGTTGCAGACCCGCACCCTGTGAGGCACCGTTCTCGCCGACCTTTGCCCCGGCGGCCCCCGGTGCCAGAGGAGGGCCGCCTTTGTGCTGGTGTGGGCCGCGCCCGGCATGAAGCCTGTGAGAGACGTCGTGATCACTGAACGCTCCATGCTAGGCCTAAAGCCTGCAGCTCAGCTCACGTGACGGGTGCGTCAGAAGAAATTATGCCCCCGCCACACCGTGACTGGTCCCCCAAGCCCTGCCTCTAACGCGCCTTCCTGTCAAGCTGCATCTTCGGGGCCGACCCATCCATCAGCGCGGCCCCGTCCCCACAGTGCTGGAGATACCTGGGAGGGCCCCGGGAAGAGCGAGGGCCCTCCACCCTTACCCGGGAGACACCGCAAGGGCCCTGAAGGGCCGAAGATCGCAGGTAACCCCTGGAGGAGGAGGGCGGCACGCTTGAGTGGATGCGGGACCCCTAGAGTGCCTGAAGGAGGCCCTGAGATCACCCCTCCCCCGGGAAGACTGTTAGTGGGCCCGGTTGGCCCTGTTTAGCCCCACAAGAAGAACCGGAACGGGACTGTAGCCCTGGAAGACCATTTGGGGCCTGCAGTACAGTAAAGTTAACCCCTGTTTAGGGGTGGGTACTACTTAGTGAGGTGCTGTGTAACTCTACCTGTTGGTTAATGACTTGTTTATCCCGGGGTAAGGCAATGATTACTCCTGATTAGGGAGCTGGTAAATCTCCATGAAATGCTTACTCCTACACAGTGCCACATCTCTTGACAGCTTACAGCAATATAAGGCCTGGTTATCACTGCGTAAAGAAACGTTATTTCTTTCCTGATAGGAATACTGAAATGTGATGATAAAATGTTTTAAGGAAGAATTTATGCCTTTATTGCGAAAGACTGCTGGATGTTTCCAGACACTAAATGAAATGGTTAATGATGCTCGATGCAATGTTAATTGAATACCTTTAAAAAGAATTCCTTGCAGGTGCTAATTAAGAGCAAGGCTGTTGCCAGACGGTATGCAGCGTTTAGAACGCAAGCATTACAACCGAATACCTTTACAACGCGGTCGTAACAACGAACGTTGTTACCACGCATTGCACTGGGGGGCGCTCAAGGATAGTAAATGATTTAATTTACTATCCCAACACCTTCCCTACTATCCACGGGGACTGGTGTTGGAATAGTAAATTGAATTGTTCAATTTTGCGCCCCCCCAGCGCAATGCGTGGTAACAACTTTCGTTGTTACGAACGCGTTGTAAAGGTACGCGTTGTAAATGTATGCGTTCTAACGTCATACATCCTTGCCAGACCTACAGTTATCTAATATTTAATATTTATTCATGTTAGTATTTATTGCTGAGTGATGAAACCCAAGTGTTTTTTTACGAGAAGCTAATAAGTTATACTCCTGTGAATTTTTCATCACCCTGATGCTAATCTTATATAAATAAGTTATTGATTTGAATCCAGTATACTGGTGTGGTCTCAGTCATTTCGTGTGCAGTTATTGTCTCAGTGGATGCGTGTGCTGTGTAGTCACTTAACACCTGAGCCTTCGGGTGCCTACCTGCTCGTGCCAGGCTACGCCCGGGGAACTGGTGACCCCAGTTCCTACACAGGTGTATTCAGGTTTTTACTACCACTTGCTCATTGCCTCCCATATTTTTGATAATCATTGTTTTTAACTGGTTAGGAGTGTCACAATCTTGATTTCCATAACTCAATTCCATATTTCTTTCTCCACTCTTTCTTATTGGCATGATTGTCACCAATGCAGAATTCATTATATCAATAGTTGGCGTTTTCTTTTCTTGTATGACTTAGTCGGCATTACTTTATATGTGCTCGTGATCTATTGACTTACTATGTAATGTGCAGTCATTAGCTGGTTCACTTTTTTTTCCTTATTTCAACTTCAACTTCCAATGGTAATGGAACCCCCGCAGTCATTGGGCTCATAGGCTTATCAACTTGTGACAGATCTTTTGTTGGTTTTCCAACCCATATCCCTCTCTTCTGTTTGAGATAGCAATACTGGGTTTTGTAATTCCAAATCCACTCTTTGTTCAATTATTTGGCCCTCTAGATCCTTGTTTTGCGTGTTGCTAACGTAGTCGCACTCCCACTCTGAACCAACTGCTAGTATATTTCTTTCCTAGATGTTAGTTGGCTTAATCAGTGTCTGTAACTGTTTTGATTCTGCATTTGATTCCATTGATATAAGTGCTCCTGTTGGATCTCTCATAAAATCAAATTTCTGTGGCATTTTTGTCGATTTTTCGAACATCCTGTTGGTGAAATTAAAGTTTGATTTGCTCCTTTTATCTGTGCTTTAGCTTTTTTTTAACTCAGCACCACCCGTGTTCTCCAAGTTCAAATACGACTACGACTTTTCAAATTACAATTTTCAGTTCCATAGTGTAAGTGTAGTTACAGCTTTCAATTTTCCATGTTGTACAAGTGGTGGATAAGTTAAACCTTATTTTCCGCAGCTTATTTCCAATCCTTATTTGCACAGCTATGCCACAGCTCTACCACAATTCTGCCACTCAATTTACCAGACAACCTCTGGGCCACACCTCAAGCCACACCGCAAGCCCACTACAAGCTGTGTCAGTCAGTCAAGATATCTTTATTCGACTTTTTCCAAGTCATACAAAGAAACATAAACAATAAAACATGGCATAAAATACATATATACTGTTAAATGTTAAAAGCGACATACTTCATACACATTAAAAAAAGGTACTATGTACATGATTTAAGAGGGCGAAATTTGACCGGCAGCTTTCACCCTTGCTGCGGCCACTAAAAAATTTGCAATACAAAATGTTGTACGTGGATTTGACGCAAGCTGTAAATAAAGCAGCGCCGGGCGTACCTGAGTAAAACCTGCTTCTCTCAAGATGGGGAGCAAATATTTTTTTCCTCGGCTCGTGAAATTGGCTACAGAACATAACGCAATGCATTGTGTCCTGTACCGAAAAGTCATCACAACTACAAGGTGGGGCTAGCTCTGGCTTCTGCCATTGCTTAAAAGAACCCAGGTAAAAGTGTATCAGGTTGAACCTGAACTTTGTCAGTAAAAACCTGTGATAGGCTGTGTTCCGTCAGTAAAAACCTGTGATAGGCTGTGTTCCGTCTCAAACTCAAATGAGGGACAGCCTAGCCGCTTCCGTGAGGGCAAGGTGGGCACGGGGGGGGGGAATGTAGGAGCTATATTAACTCCCTCAGTGGCTTGAAAAATGGGAACTGGTAAATGGCAAATGGCAAGACAGCATAGGCATAGGCTGTAACTCGCTCCCACTTGCTCCCACATGCTATTACTCACTGCCACAGATGTCCGCACACGGTCTGACCCGCCTCAGTGTCAGTGTCCGCATCTGCCGTTAGTCGTCACCACTTCCGCCTCAGTGAACAACCCCAACCGCAGCTGCAGCTCCAACCGCAGTGGCTGTAGCACCATGCACCGAAGGGAGTAAGTGCAAGTCCGAAGTGTAAGTGCACAAAGTGCAGAATGCGGAGTCCCCCTCGCGGCTTCTGCACCAAAATGGGGGAGGGAAATGCCTGCGGGACCGCTCTTACTCGTGTTACCCGCTCCCCGACTCCCTCCCAGCCGTGCACCAAAGGAGGGGAAGAATGCTTGTGGGACCGCCCGCTGATCGCAGCACTGCAGCTGTTCTTTTTCAGCTCTTTTCGATGTCTCAGCGCGACTGCAGCCCACCTCTCCCCGCTCCTGCTTGTCAGCTGCTGCGGGGGCTATGGGAGTTTGGGGGCTTCAGGTAGAAGAGCAGCGTCCTCCCTGCTCCTCACCCGTACGCTCGCTCACTCTTCATTCCGGCGTCTGGCGTCGTCCTACTCCTTGCCCAGAATCGCTGGCTGACCGGCGCAGCCTGGAAAACATGGACTGGCTCAGCAAACCTGCATGAGTAAACTTGTGTTCAAAGTCACTCAAAATACAGCAGTCAGTGGGAATACATTATCTGTATATTAACTGTCTCCTCCTAGAGAGGGAAACATAATTTATTTTCTTTATTGTTTTATTTGTAAGTTTTCAACACATACAACAACAGCAATACACAATTGCAAATGAATAGTGGTTGACGAGACAATCAGAGTCATGAGGGCACGTTTATCCTCACTGAAGCACATGTTGTATCTTTCACTTTGAGAGTCCCAAGAAACATCCAATGTCCCTATATCCATAATAACAGACTGCCAGCCTGCATGGGCTCCCAATGGGAGACACTAGCAAACCAATAGAAAGAAAAATAAACAAGCATTGGAAATGCAACAGGTCTCGCATTTGTTGGAGTTGAAGGTATTGGCATTGTAAATGGCAATGTTTTTTACTATTGCAATAGTTATTTATTTGTTGGAGCTGGTTTGAGACCTGGCTCCGGTTCAATATTCTATGGGCAATTCATTTAATCCCAATAGTCATAAAACACAAAAAATAAATAACACAACCTTACGTTTTGTTACCTGGTGCTCATGTCAATTACTCTAATGCCCTTACCTACATGTGTGCTTCATAAGACTGCAATAACACATAAAACAAATATCTGAAACCTTGAGGCACACATTCTGATTGGGGTGTTACTTCTCCATAAGCTCCACATCCAGTGTGTCTCCTCTCCTAATGCCTCACTCCCCTAATCTAACAAAATTGCAAGTTCTCAGAAAAAAGCATATAATTGTTAAAAGCCATTTAGAACCAACGTTGATGTAATATTATGCCTGTCCCTTTGTGGGGAAACAAGCACTTAGAAGCTACATAAAGTTCTGCACAAGTGCAAAAATAGAGCACATTACCTTTGCTGCTAGTGTAAGCAGCAAATTACGAAAACAGAACTGTTTCAAACTAAAGTTTTGCAGAAAGGTTACTCATGAAGCAAAATTATTCACAGACCTAGTTGTCTTTTTAAAAATGTATCAAGCTCTTTGTAGAATTATTTTGATATTGATTACTATATAATATTCACTGCCCACTGCTAATCTCATCCCATAATGCTTTTCAGGGCCTTGGGTTGGGAATGTTTTTTGCCAATAACTGTGTTTGGGGTGGTCCTCAGAGGATGGGACCACCACCAAATCGTTCAATAAGATGTGCTTTTTTGTTTTCAAGGCATCTTATTAGTACTCCCCCTAGCTTAGGATACTAAAATCATCCCACCTGTCACTGTGTGCTAATTTTGCTGTATGTTACCATTATATTTACAGTCAATGAGTCTACTATTTTATTGCTTCTTGCCTTTTGGCTAAGATCAAGTGTAGTAGTATCACTTGCTTCCCCTAGAGGAAGGGCGGTCAGATGTGATGTCTTCATTCTACTTCATGGGTCAATGAGATTCCCAGCATGGTGCAACGAGATGATTGGATTGGAATGTGATGGAGCGACGTCATAACGTTTTTAGTAGCCAGGCACGCTGGACTGTTGGGCGGCCCTTCCAAAGGAGGGGCTGACTGGCAGAATGGTGATTTTTTTCGTAGGTCTGCAGGCTGGATTGGGTTGCTGTGCAGACCGGCTTTGGCTGAAGACCGGGCTGATGACCTTGGAGGAACGGCAGGGCAGAACGGCATTGGCTGTAAGGCTAAGTCGCCCCCCCCCTGTCCAGGCGAATCCTCCTAGGTTCGACCAGCACAAGGCTGACCAGCTAATGGCTGTCTGTGGATTGGTTAACCGCTTTCAGCTGGGCTGGTAAGCCATGCCTAGTACCCCCCTGGGCTAGTAAGCCAGGCGAGATGGCTGGGTTGAAGGGCGAGGCCGGCAGGTGTGGCAGACCGGCCCGACCGGCTGACTGAGGGTGTGACGGGTAGGACAAAAAAAAAATATATCTATACTACTATAATAAAGTAAGAACTTTCAGGCTTTGAGGCGGATAAACTCGGGAACCACAGCGCCAATCTACATACCCAATACACCGTTGAAATCGTCAGGGTGTGTAGATGGTTATAGGCTATATAAATGACAAAATAAAATGTTATCCATACTAATATAATAAAGAGAGAGCCCTAACCTTTGAGGCAGGTAATGTCAGGAACCACAGCACCAATCACAACACCCAATACAGCGTTAGAAAGGGCAGTTGCAGCAGAAGGACATAGGCTATGCAGACGCCCACCATATACATTTAAAAAGTAAAAGAACCGTGCCAGCTAAGTAGTCCCTTGTGGGCATGTCTGTGTTGTGCTGTGGTCTTGTGCTGGGGAGGCGTGACAAATGCTGGGGGCGTGTGGTACCTTCCGCCCTTCGGGCTGGACTGTTCCCATGAGGCACAGGGTCAAGGCTGATTTGCATATGGCCATGTCTGAACTGGGGTGGTGTGGAGTGCAAAAAAACTGATGGATTTAGGCCCAGATCTCTGTACTGGGGTGAATGTATGACATTGTTCTGCATTCTGTCCATAAACTGTTGTTTTTGCATTTGTCACCCCGAGTGGTGATGGGTATGCTCAGACGTGAGTCCCATGCTCGACAAACCACTGGAGTGAAGTTATCCTGGCTGAAGACGGCTGATAGCCAGAAATTGGTCTTAGGATGCTTGGGTCTGGTTTAGGAAAGACAAGGCTTGGTAGTTCGGCCTGGAATGTTCTCATGAGGCACAGGGTTAAGGCTTATGTGGTATATAGTGCCAAAAAAAATGATGGATTTAGGCCCCGAGCTTTGGATTGGGGCGAATGTATGACATTGTTCTGCATTCTGTCCATCAACTGTTGTTTTTACATTATGCCCTTTCATGTCTCATACCGTGTGCTGGGGGTGTGGGCGTGTGCAGGGTGCGCGTTGTGTCAAATATTTCATTGTTTTTTCTTCCCAGATTCTGTACATTCCAGCTCCGGATGTCCACCCTGCTCCCTTTAAATACCCCTGCACCCCATAATCAAAACACACCCTTACTCCTTAAAATACCCCAACACCCTTAAACACTAACCCATCTTAACCCTATAAATATACCCTGTACCCTCAAACCCAAACCTATACCTATATCCTAAAAATACCCCTGTACCCCAAAAACCAAACCTACCCCTGAAACCTACAATACCCCTGTACCCCAAAACCCAAACCTAGCCCTGAACCTTTAAAATACCCCTGTACCCCAAAACCCAAACCTACCTCTGAACCCTAAAAATACCCCTGCACCCCAAAACCCAAACCTAGCCCTGAACCATAAAAATAACCCTGTACCCCAAAACCCAAACCTACCCCTGAACCCTAAAATCCCCCTGTACCCCAAAACCCAAACCTAGCCCTGAACCCTAAAAATACCCCTGTACCCCAAAACCCAAACCTAGCCCTGAACCCTAAAAATACCCCTGTACCCCAAAACCCAAACCTAGCCCTGAACCCTAAAAATACCCCTATACCCCAAAACCCAAACCTAGCCCTGAACCCTAAAAATACGCCTGTACCCCAAAACCCATACTGTACCCCAAAACCCATATCTATCCCTAAAAGCTAAAAGTACCCCTGTACCCCATACCCAAAACTAAATCTGAACCCTTAAAATACCCAAACACCCCAAAACATATACCTCAGTACCCCAAAACATATACCCCTATACCCATACTTACCTTATCCAAACATTAAAAAAAATACATGCTTTTACCATTCATGCATTTACAACGAATTTCATTGTAAATGTATGCGTGGCAAAAGCATATAAAATGTAATGCCATGCGTTATAATGGCATTGCGGAGTCATGGTATTTTCATAATGAAAGTATGCGGAGTGATGGTCTGCGGAAAGAAAATTGCGGAATAATGGGTGTTTACCCTGCCACGGTAAGTACATTGGTGGCACGGCGGCCCACATCTCCAGCAACATACTCTTATTTTTTCACCACCAATTTGAAAAATGCACAGGTCTGTCTCATTGATGGCCAGCACCGACATACACTTTTAGACACACCTCCCGCCACAAGTTCTAGAATTGCGAACTTTAGAGCTGGGGAGCTACGTTCGAATCTCGGCATCAGGTCAACATCCTGGGATTCCAGGCAAATTGCTTTGTCTCCCCGTGCCTACCACAAATTATAGTAATCTTCTGTAATGTAAATTGTGCTCATGCCATGTTTTCGAGTTCGCGCTATATAATATTACAAGGAAAAATAAAGCAGGGAAACTCGAGTTCACACACTACTGAATACGCACTCTTAAGTGTATCAGCAGTGCACTGTGAATCGGAGCTTTTCACGGGCCTATCACAGATAAGAAATGCTATTAAAACAAAATCCTACAAAACAATGTACTACTGGCCGGCAGCAATTCATACCCGGACAACGTCAGGACGGGCTGCTAGTGACAAAATAAAACGTTATTTAAAAAAATTTATATTTTTTTTAAAAGTAGTCCCCCCCAAAGTAGCGTCATCTGCGACGTGCGTGCTCACGTCAGCACGGGGAGGAGAAGCGTCCAAGGAGCAGCGGACATGGCGCGGGGGAGGAGCGGCGGGGGACAGGCGATAAGGAGCAGAGCGGGGGAGCGGAGAAATTAGGACCGGTGGCTGAGGCGCGAGGAGCGGTGAAATGAGGACCTGCGGCTCAGGTAATGCTCCGGGGACAGTGTCGGGGAAGGCGGGTGTCGGGAAACACCTGTTGCAATGAAAGTATTGCATCGCGCTTCCATCCAACGCGACTAGGACATCGCGGCAGGCTTCAGAACACATGCAATTACGAAGCATGCTATAACATCGCATGAACCTTTAAGTCGCTAGCGATTGCATAGCATCTACATCGGGTGGCTGTTTGGAGGCTGATTTGGATGGCGCTGTTGAAATAAAAATAAAAAAAACTTGTGTTGGTGTGGCACACCTGGATTTTTAATCCAGTTCAGGACAGGTAATCCTAGAACCAAAGTTCAAACTTTTTTGGGCACCTCAGGATATTGTCCCTTCTGGCTGATAAGGTACTTGGAGTAACGACTAGTAACAGGAGAGTATAGGGGATTTCTATACTGAATCCTGTGGATCTCCTACTGAGGATGATGTCCTCAATGTTCAATATTTGTAGGTCAGAAAGTTCAAAGGACTAGGAAATTTCATCTGAATATGTTTTATTCCAAAGTTCATATATTGTTTCTCATATTGACTTTGATCATAGTTAGTGTGTTCAACATGTTATTCACCACAACAACCATTCCTGAATGCCAAAATCCCAATGCATTTCGGGACAAGGGTCCCTTCGTCAGGGGAATAATGTACACTGTGAAAGAAACCAAACACTGTTTCAGGCAGGCAGGCATTATTTACAATGACTGAAGAATACGGTTAACGGAACATATACAAGTGATGGCCTGGGGACCTCACCATTGAAGGGGTGATTAAAAGAAAACGTAAAGAAATTAGTGTGCACCGATCATGAGTAACCAAAACGTGCTGTGAATGGGTACGGTAACAAAAGAAACACCGCAGGTACTAATGTGAAGTAGTGGATCGGCAGGTATGACTTCACGGAGAACCGTTCACCAATGTCACAAGAAATCAAGGTACACCGAAAAAGGATCGTGAGTGAATGAAGACATGCTGTACATAGATACAAAGGTAAACCGGTAACAGAAGAAACGCCGCGGGTACTAACGTGAATTAGTTCTCGAAGAACCGTTCACCAAAACGCAAAGAAATAACAGTGATTACAGTCTACAGATTTCCCAAACTATGTGCTTACCGGTATCTTCAGATTCTAATGTTCGAAAACCACATACTCGCAGACGTGGAGGTAGAGTGTTTATGAGGAAATTGGCCGATCTTGCTTGCCGTACGTAACATAGAAAGAGGACTTCCCGTGTCGGTTGGGGGATGATTATGGGTTGAAACATATATAGGGACCCAGGTGACCAAAATAAATGCGGATAACGAGAGAGGATAAACAAATAAGTACTGGAGTCATCAAGTGAAAAATGTTAAATTAAACAATGAATATGATTATTCTAGCGTATCGAAGTGTCAGCCATCTTGGATAGGGGAAAGTGAACAAAAGCATCAGGGAGAAGATCGAGGTTGTAACACAAACAAACAGTAATTTTTAAAGATCTTAAACAGTGAAATGGAGTATAATAAAGGCATAAGAGGGTGAAGGTGAAATCATAAAAAAAAGTATAAAGGTAAAATTGAAAGGTAAAATAGAATGTGATTTTACAGATAGAAGTATGAATGAAGGTGATTAGATAGGTAACAGATAGGTAGCATGTTATTAAAGGAAACAACTAAGTTCTATCCGATCATTCAGTCCTTTCGTTTGGCATGATTCCAACAACTTAATCCAAAATAATTCTCGCTGCAGTAGTTTTTTCCGATTGTCAACGCCAGGTCTCATGGGGACAACCTCTAAAACAAGGAATCTCAGCTGGCTTATGTTGTGTTGAGATGAAACATAGTGTTCAGCTACAGGAGATTTCAAGTTCTTATTCCTGATTGTGCTCTTGTGCTCCGTGAGACAGACTTTTATTTTCCTTTCAGTTTTTCCGACATAAAGTAAGCCACACGGGCACTTCAGTAAGTACACAAGGTTCATAGAGTCACATGTGGCGTTTGTTCTTAGTTTGATTTGTTTTCCAGACCATGGGTGATTGATGTGCTTTCCCCCGATTATATTATTGCAGTGACTGCAATTATGGCAGGGTTTAGTTCCGGAAAAAGTACAGTCTGAAGGCTTGGGATTGAGTTCCAGCATATTTTTGAGATTTTTTGCTCTCTGATAAGCAAACAATGGAGTTCAATTGAAAATTTCCTGAAAATCAGGCTCAAATTGAATCATCTGCCAATTCCTCAGAATAATGTTTTTTATCTGAAGACTTCTCGAAGAATATTTGGACACAAATACAGGTCTGATCTGTTTATTGGTTCTCGGATTTGAGACCAGGAGGTCATTTCTGTTTTTCAAAGCAATTCGATCATTTGCGGCTTGCAAAGTCTCTTCAGGATATTGTCTGTCTTGGTATTTCTTCAGGATGATCTTGGCGGTGTGTGAATATTCCTCCGGTTCAGAACAGATCCTTTTGGCCCTCATTAGTTGAGAAAAAGGAAGATGTTTTTTCAATGGGGTAGGATGACAGCTGGTATATAGGAGGGCATTGTTTCGATCAGTAGCTTTTACGTACAGTGACGTGTTTAGATGACCATTGTCTAGGGTGACTAAAATATCCAGAAATGGTAGACTGACGGGGTTAACACTGTGGGTGAATTGAATGTGATCATCAACTCCATTGATGTACGTGATAAATTGGGATATTTCATCAAGGGGTCCTGCCCAAATCAAAAAAATGTCGTCTATATATCTCCAGTATGTGGTGATTTTGTCACAACATTGGGTGTTTTTCAAAATGTGGACAACCTCAAATCGATGCATAAACAAATTCGCATAGCTGGGGGCTGCACAATTGCCCATTGAAGTGCCCACTATTTGAAGGTAGAAGTCGTTATTCCCAGTAAAGTAGCTGTGGAACAGCATGAACGGCATAAGTTCAAGTAGCAACACTTCCAAGTCATCATTCATGGAGTTTTGGAGTAAGAAAGATTCCATAGCTTCAATGCCCCTGTTGTGAGGTATAGATGTGTATAACGCACATACGTCAATGGTAACTAGGGTGTACTGGGTATTGGGCATTAACCTCACTTTTCTCAGTTGGCTTAAAAAATCGGTAGAGTCACGTATATAGGTAGACATGTTTCTCACTATAGGCTGGAGATACATATCAACAAACTTCCCAGTGGGTTCATGAATGAAATTCCTGGTGGATACAATCGGTCTAAAAGGTGGTTGCTGCAAGTTTTTATGGATTTTGGGCAGCATGTGGATGGTGGGACACTTAGGGTACGGGTGGATCAGGTATTTCAGGTCTTTCTGTGTGATGGTACCCATTTCCATGGCCTTTTCAAGGATGGTTTTCAAGATCTTAGAGAAAGTTTCGGTGGGATCAGACAGCAGGTTCATGTAGAGGTCTTTGTTGCTAACATGTGTAGTGACGCCTTTTTGATAAAACTCCTGGTCCAAAACGACCAGGGCTCCACCTAGGCATGGGCGGATTTTGCGGATTAGCAAACCGCGAATTTGCGGATTTGCGAATTTGCGGATTGCGAAAATCCTCAAAATCCGCGAATCCTCGCGGATTTTTTTTTTTTATGTTCGCACGGGTTTCTGCAAGTTCGCGAGGGTTTTGTACAATTTCGCAAATTGTGAAATTGTACAAAACGCTCGCGAACTTGCAGAAACCCGTGCGAACACAATGTGCCCAGTAGGGTATGTGCCACTTGTGTGTATAAAAGGTCAGAGAAAGATCAGTTCAGCAGATGAAGAGAAAGAAGCTCCTGGTCACAGGAACAGCACTGGTATTGCGCTCGTGAAAGTCAAGGATGCAAAGCCTATCCAGCATCACAGCTGATTTTCCACGGTAGATTTGGGAAGAAGGCACACCTGTCCAGCCTCGACGACGCTCACAATTGTTTTTGGGCTAATGAATGAGTCACTGAATTTGAGCATCAACTAGTTCGAGCGACCATGTGTGTGTTACTATGCAATCGCCCCGAAGGGCTCAGGGGTCCCTTGAGTGAGCTGCTGTAACTATTTTACAATGGCGCCAGCAAGCTGCCAGCGCCGTTGTAAAATAGTTACAAAGTTAGCTTGCACAGGAAGCACTTAGATAAAATAAAGCAGCACCTGCTTCGTTTTATCTAGTGGTTCCTGTGCAAGCTAACTTTGTAACTATTTTACAACGGCGCTGGCAGCTTGCTGGCGCCATTGTAAAATAGTTACATGAGTGGGGGTTCAACTTTTGAACCCGTTTCGTCCGCGGATTTTTTTTTGCGGATTTTGCGGTAAATCCGCAAAATTAGCGGATTGCGGATTTCCCAAAAATCCGCAAAGTCCGCGGGCGTAACGGATTTCCCGCTCACCCCTAGCTCCACCTTTGTCCGCTCTACAACAGGTGATTTTCTTGTTCATCGTGATTTCTTTAAGAGCTCTGTGATCTTTGATTTTGAAGTTGGTAAACTTTGAAGCTGGTTTCTTAAAACTTTCTTTCACTGCATTGAGTGTAATCGTTTCATAAGAATCCAAAATCTTATGACTCACTGGAGCCATAAAGGAGCTCTGGCTTCTGAGATCTTTACATGCGTGTTGAACAGAAGGACCTGTCGGAGGATTCACATTGGTGAAAAAGTGGAGTAAACGAAGGTTACACATAAATTTGAATAAACAAATTTCCGTCTCAAGTTCGTTGGTGTGTTAGGTCAGAACAAAAGATATTCCTTTCTGTAGTACATTCATCTGGTTAGTGGTCAGAGAAGTTTGATAGATGTTAATAACTAAGTTCTTTTGCTCCTGGTTGCTTGAGCTATGGATGTTGTTGGCGGTGCTGCGGCCGTGGCTTCTGCCCCTCCTGGTTCTACGGTGACTGTTGTACCTTTCTCTAAAAAAGGAACCGCGGAAGTTGTGGGGATGTTTTGAACGGCATCCAATTCCCCAGTTTGTTGGGGAGTCATCCTTTGAGGTCTGCCTTGTGTTTGTCCGCGTCTTTGTGTTGTAGATCCATCCGAGGAACTACCTTCATCAGAAGGACACCCCCGCGCCGCTGTCGCGTGTGCCCCCGCCTGCCCTGCTCTCAGCCTCGCTGAGCCTTCCCGCCGCTCGTTGTGCCGCACCTCTGCCTGGTGGTGCTTCGTGTCTACTTTGCACTGTTTACTTGTGTCTGCCTCTTTTTACATTGTCCTGCTTCGTTGGTCATTGTTCTGTTTTATTGTATAGTATTGTCATTTATTTGTCCCCCCCTCCGCTGCTGTCCCCTGCGCCCACCCGCCCCGCTCCCTGCCTCCCGCTTCCCGCTGCCGGGAGTGTGGACACGCCCCCTTCCTCCCCACTCCCGCCTCCCAGCTGCTCCGCCCTCCCTGCACTTGGCCATAAATGGCGACCGTGCGGCACAGGTGAGTGTGACCTATTCATAGGACACCTCCGCCCGCACGGCCACCAGCTGTCGCGTGTGCCCCCGCCTGCCCTGCTCTCAGCCTTGCTGAGCCTTCCCGCCGCTCATTGTGCCGCACCTCTGCCTGGTGGTGCTTCGTGTCTACTTTGCACTGTTTACTTGTGTCTGCCTCTTTTTACATTGTCCTGCTTCGTTGGTCATTGTTCTGTTTTATTGTATAGTATTGTAATTTATTTGTCCCCCCCTGCGCTGCTGTCCCCTGCGCCCACCCGCCCCGCTCCCCGCCTCCCGCTTCCCGCCGCCGGGAGTGTGGACACGCCCCCTTCCTCCCCGCTCCCGCCTCCCAGCTGCTCCGCCCTCCCTGCACTTGGCCATAAATGACGACCGTGCGGCACAGGTGAGTGTGACCTATTCATAGGACACCCCGTCGCCGCACGGCCACCAGCTGTTGCGTGTGCCCCCGCCTGCCCTGCTCTCAGCCTCGCTGAGCCTTCCCGCCGCTCGTTGTGCCACACCTCTGCCTGGTGGTGCTTCGTGTCTACTTTGCACTGTTTACTTGTGTCTGCCTCTTTTTACATTGTCCTGCTTCGTTGGTCATTGTTCTATTTTATTGTATAGTATTGTCATTTATTTGTCCCTCCCTGCGCTGCTGTCCCCTGCGCCCACCCGCCCCGCTCCCCGCCTCCCGCTTCCTGCCGCCGGGAGTGTGGACACGCCCCCTTCCTCCCCGCTCCCGCCTCCCAGCTGCTCCGCCCTCCCTGCAATTCGCCATAAATGGCGACCGTGCGCACGTGCAGCGTTGACGCGCAGCGGGCGTGCCGATTGTGTGCCGAAGGCGTGCCAAAGGTAAGCCCGTCTGCGCCCGTCCGCGCCTGGACCGCTCCCAGTGCCAGGACCCCTGGCCCCGCAGCCACCAGCCCACCCGCCGTACCTATAGCGCCACCGAACTCAACGCACTCAACGCCGGCCGATCCCCGAGTTGCTACCGAGCCACCCCGAGACGCACCCACGGACCCTTCTGCTACAACTCCTGCAAGTTCACCTGTATCCGGACCTGCACCACTCCAGCAGTACCCAAGACCTCAACGAGCAACAGCAGCAGCCACCTGAAGTGCATTCTGCTCAACACCCGCTCCGTCCATAGACACGCCGTCGAGCTCTGGGACTTGCTCGACAACACAGCCCCAGACGTCGCCTTCCTCACGGAAACCTGGATGAACGCCTCCTCAGCACCCGACATCGCCATCGCCATCCCGGACGGCTACAAGATCATCCGAATGGACCGCGTCAACCAGGCAGGAGGAGGCATCGCCATCATCCACAGGAACTCCATCCGCGTCACGACCAACACGGACGACACCATCGCACCAACCAAGCACCTGCACTTCCAGATCCACATCAACCCCAAGAACACCCACAGAGGCACCCCCATCTACAGACCCCCGGGACCAAACACACAATTCAGCGAGGACATCGCCGACTTCATCAGCCCGCATGCCCTCCCTTCCGCTGACTACATCCTCCTCGGGGACCTCAACTTCCACCTAGAGAACAACAACGACCGCAACACCACCACCCTGCCTGACAACCTCACTAACCTCGGACTCAAGCAACTGGTGACCACCCCCACCCACTACGCCGGACACACACTCGACCCCGTCTTCTCATCCAGCAACGACATCGCATTCAGCCACGCCAACGGACTCCACTGGACGGACCACAGCTGCGTCCACTTCAGCTTCAAAAGGACCACGATCCTCCGCCAACAGCAACAGGTTGCACGCAGAAGCTGGAACAAGATCACAGCTGACCAGCTCGCGACTTCCCTGAGCAAGAACCCACCCACCAGCGCAACGAACCCCAGCCAAGCGGCCACCAACCTCACGAAGTGGATCAGCAACTGCGCAGACGACCTCGCCCCTCTGAGGACCGCACCTAGCAGACCCGGCAGCAAGAAAGCCCCATGGTTCACCGACGAACTCAAGAGCTCCAAGAAGGACTGCAGAGCCCTGGAGAAAGCTGGCGCAGAGACCCAACACCGGACAACATGACTGCCCTCAAGATCGCCACCCGAAAACACCACCAACTGATCCACACCACCAAGAAAACTGCATTCAAGGAACGACTGGACAACAACGCACACAACAGCAAGGAACTCTTCAACATCGTTAAAGAGCTCTCCAACCCCAACGCCGGAAACAACGACATCACCCCTTTGCAAGACCTCTGCAACTCCCTCACCTCCTACTTCCACAACAAGATCGCGGACATACACAACAGCTTCAGCACTCAACCAACGCACGCCACGAGCGAACTACCGCCCCCCACCACCACCCTCCGCGCCTGGACCCCGATCAGCATCGAAGACACCATCCGCACGATGAACTCCATCCACTCTGGATCTCCGACCGACCCTTGCCCTCACCACGTCTTCAACAAGGCCGACGCTGTCATCGCACCCCACCTGCGGGACATCATCAACACCTCCTTCAACACCGCTACCTTCCCGGAGAGCTGGAAGCACGCCGAACTCAGCGCCCTACTAAAGAAGCCAGCAGCCGACCCCACCGACCTCAAGAACTACTGACCCATCTCGCTGCTCCCGTTTCCCGCAAAAGTCATCGAGAAGACCGTCAACAAGCAGCTGGCCACCTTCCTCGAGACAAATGGATCCCTCGACCTCTCGCAGTCTGGTTTCCGGGCCAACCACAGCACCGAGACCGCCCTGATCGCAGCAACGGATGACATCCGAGCCCTGCTCGACAACGGAGGAACAGCGGCCCTCATCCTCCTAGACCTCTCCGCGGCCGTCGACACTGTCTGCCACCGTACCCTAGTACAGCGCCTCAGCTACATCGGAATCCAGGAGAAGGCACTGGAGTGGATCACCTCCTTCCTCGCCAGAAGACACAGAAAGTCCGCCTTCCCCTGTTCAGATCAGAAGCCACCGAAGTCATCTGCGGCGTCCCTCAAGGCTCCTCGCTCAGCCCAACCCTCTTCAACGTCTACATGAGTCCCCTCGCAGCCATCGCAAACCAGCACAACCTCAACATCATCTCCTACGCCGACGACACCCAGCTGATCCTCTCCCTCACCAACGACCCCGCCACCGCCAGAGCCAACCTACACGAAGGGATGAAAGAGGTAGCCAATTCGATGAAGAACAGCCGCCTGAAACTGAACTCGGACAAGACGGAAGTCCTCATCCTGGGATCCTCACCCTCCGCCTGGGACGACTCCTGGTGGCCCCCCGCCCTAGGCAGCGCACCCAAACCAACAGACCACGCACGCAACCTGGGCTTCATCCTGGACTCCTCCCTCTCCATGACCAGACAAGTCAACGCCGTCTCCTCGTCATGCTTCAACATCCTACTCATGCTACGCAAGATCTTCCGGTGGATCCCCACCGAGACCAGGAAGACGGTCACCCAGGCCCTCGTCACCAGCCGACTGGGCTACGGCAACTCCCTCTACGCCGGAACCACCGCCAAACTCCAGAAGAGACTCCAGCGGATCCAGAACGCCTCAGCACAACTCATCCTGGACATCCCCCGTCGCAACCACATCACCGGACACCTGAGAGACTTGCACTGGCTCCCGGTCAACAAGAGAATCACCTTCCGTCTCCTCACCCACGCACACAAAGCCCTGCACAACCAAGGCCCAGGATACCTCAACAGCCGCCTCAACTTCTACGCTCCCAAACACCAGCTTCGATGGACCGGCCACGCCCTTGCCGCCGTCCCCCGCATCCGAAGAGCCACCACAGGGGAAAGGTCCTTCTCCTACCTCGCCGCCAAGACTTGGAACTCCCTCCCGACCCACCTCCGCCTGACCCAGGACCACCTCGCCTTCAGGAAGCAGCTCAAGACCTGGCTGTTCAAGCAGTAGCGGACCCCCCTCCCCTAGCGCCTTGAGACCCACCGGGTGAGTAGTGCGCTATACAAATGCTTTGATTGATTGATTGATTGATTGATTTGTGAAAGGTCTTTGTTGTCTCCGTTGGGCTTAGACCTCCACCCAACTGTAAACCTCCCCCAGTTTGTAGTCCATGGTGTCTCTTTTATACTTTCTTATTTTCCTATCGTTAATTTCTTTAGTGTATTTGTCCAACTGGATGTTTATATCTTCTAGGGCTTTGTCTAGTTCATCCTTATTCATGTTTTTCTCCAAATTTTGTTGCATCTGACCTATTTCTCTCTCAAGATCGTTAATGACTTTCGAAAGTTCTTCTACAATTAGAAGGATAAGGTCTAGTGAACAACGGTTTAAGATTGCATACCAGCGTTCCGTGAACTTCGTGTTGTTCCTGCAGAGAGTAGGCTTTAGGGCTATGCGGAGACCTCTGGGTATGCGTTGATCTTTGTGATATCTAATTAGAGTTCCTGCATGTAACCGTTGGTTAATTATTCTTTTGGATGTGTATAAAAGTTGTCTCAACATGCTTGGGTTCGAGAAAGTACTTGTAGAGGTTGAGTCCACCTCCTTGACCAGTGAATAGATTAGTTTGGTTTCTTCTGAATCAAATCCAAAAGTTTTGGCGCGATTCGCCGTGATGCTTGATATTTCTTCGTAGGACATATTTGTTGGGGTGCTCACTCCGGGTAGCCAGAAAATTTGTAGCAAAAAAATTTGTGTTGGTGTGGCACACCTGGATTTTTAATCCAGTTCAGGACAGGAAATCCTAGAACCAAAGTTCAAACTTTTTTGGGCACCTCAGGATATTGTCCCTTCTGGCTGATAGGGGACTTGGAGTAACGACTAGTAACAGGAGAGTATAGGGGATTCCTATACTGAATCCTGTGGTGCTCCTACTGAGGATGATGTCCTCAATGTTCAATATTTGTAGGTCAGAAAGTTCAAAGGACCAGGAAATTTCATCTGAATATGTTTTATTCCAAAGTTCATATATTGTTCCTCATATAGACTTTGATCATAGTTAGTGTGTTCAACATGTTATTCACCACAACAACGATTCCTGAATGCCAAAATCCCAATGCATTTCGGGACAAGGGTCCCTTCGTCAGGGGAATAACGTACACAGTGAAAGAAACCAAACACTGTTTCAGGCAGGCGGGCATTATTTACAATGACTGAAGAATACGGTGAACGGACCATATACAAGTGATGGCCTGGGGACCTCATCATTGAAGGGGTGATTAAAAGGAAACGTAAAGAAATCAGTGTGCACCGATCATGAGTAACCAAAACGTGCTGTGAATGGGTACGGTAACAAAAGAAACACCGCAGGTACTAATGTGAAGTAGTGGATCGGCAGGTATGACTTCACGGAGAACCGTTCACCAATGTCACAAGGAATCAAGGTACACCGAAAAAGGATCGTGAGTGAATGAAGACATGCTGTACATAGATACAAAGGTAAACCGGTAACAGAAGAAACGCCGTGGGTACTAACGTGAATTAGTTCTCGAAGAACCGTTCACCAAAACGCAAAGAAATAACAGTGATTACAGTCTACAGATTTCCCAAACTATGTGCTTACCGGAATCTTCAGATTCTAATGTTCGAAAACCACATACTCGCGGACGTGGAGGTAGAGTGTTTATGAGGAAATTGGCCGATCTTGCGTGCCGTACGTAACATAGAAAGAGGACTTCCCGTGTCGGTTGGGGGATGATTATGGGTTGAAACATATATAGGGACCCAGGTGTCCAAAATAAATACGGATAACGAGAGAGGATAAACAAAGAAGTACTGGAGTCATCAAGTGAAAAATGTTAAATTAAACAATGAATATGATTATTCTAGCGTATCGAAGTGTCAGCCATCTTGGATAGGGGAAAGTGAACAAAAGCAACAGGGAGAAGATCGAGGTTGTAACAGAAACAAACAGTATTTTTGAAGATCTTAAACAGTGAAATGGAGTATAATAAAGGCATAAGAGGGTGAAGGTGAAATCATAAAAAAAAAGTCTAAAGGTAAAATTGAAAGGTAAAATAGAATGTGATTTTACAGATAGAAGTATGAATGAAGGTGATTAGATAGGTAACAGATAAGTAGCATGTTATTAAAGGAAACAACTAAGTTCTATCCGATCATTCAGTCCTTTCGGTTGGCATGATTCCAACAACTTAATCCAAAATAATTCTCGCTGCAGTAGTTTTTTCCGATTGTCAACGCCAGGTCTCATGGGGACAACCTCTAGAACAAGGAATCTCAGCTGGCTTATGTTGTGTTGAGATGAAACATAGTGTGCAGCTACAGGAGATTTCAAGTTCTTATTCCTGATTGTGCTCTTGTGCTCCGTGAGACGGACTTTTATTTTCCTTTCGGTTTTTCCGACATAAAGTAAGCCACACGGGCACTTCAGTAAGTACACAAGGTTCATAGAGTCACATGTGGCGTTTGCTCTTAGTTTGATTTGTTTTCCAGACCATGGGTGATTGATGTGATTTCCCCCGATTATATTATTGCAGTGACTGCAATTATGGCAGGGTTTAGTTCCGTAAAAAGTACAGTCTGAAGGCTTGGGATTGAGTTCCAGCATATTTTTCAGATTTTTTGCTCTCTGATAAGCAAACAATGGAGTGCAATTGAAAATTCCTTGAAAATCAGGTTCAAATTGAATCATCTGCCAATTCCTCAGAATAATGTTTTTTATCTGAAGACTTCTCGAAGAATATTTGGACACAAATACAGGTCTGATCTGTTTATTGGTTCTCGGATTTGAGACCAGAAGGTCATTTCTCTTTTTCAAAGCAATTCGATCATTTGCGGCTTGCAAAGTCTCTTCAGGATATTGTCTGTCTTGGTATTTCTTCAGGATGATCTTGGCGGTGTGTGAATATTCCTCCGGTTCAGAACAGATCCTTTTGGCCCTCATTAGTTGAGAAAAAGGAAGATGTTTTTTCAATGGGGTAGGATGACAGCTGGTATATAGGAGGGCATTGTTTCGATCAGTGGCTTTTACGTACAGTGATGTGTTTAGATGACCATTGTCTAGTGTGACTAAAATATCCAGAAATGGTAGACTCACGGGGTTAACACTGTGGGTGAATTGAATGTGATCATCAACTCCATTGATGTACGTGATAAATTGGGATATTTCATCAAGGGGTCCTGCCCAAATCAAAAAAATGTCGTCTATATATTCCAGAATGTGGTGATTTTGTCACACCATTGGGTGTTTTTCAAAATGTGGTCAACCTCAAATCGATGCTGTTGAAATAAATACCGGCAAATACCACGCTGAGGCACATGATTTGGATGGCACTGTTGAAATACATACCGGCAAATACCATGCTGAGGCACATGAAGCTAAACATTATAAATACCCAGTTGTTAAAATATGAGGCACTTGATCCAAACAGTACGATGTTGAAATAAATACCGGCAAATAACACGCTGAGGCACCTGAAGATAAACACATGAAGGCACATGAAGATACATAAATAATTTCTGATAGCGTAAAGAGATAAAAGATTTGTTTATGAAGGGGAAGGTCGTGAGTTCGAATCCCCAACTTGCAACATATGCTACAAATAATTTATTCAAAATGTACATTTTTGAGAATGTTGTACGCTGTCACCTGAAGATAAACTTTACGAGCTTACATTAAATACCTCGCTGAGGCACATGAAGGTACAAATGTGGGGGGGGGGAAAAATACCACGCTGACTGACTAGATTTTCTTAATTAATTTATGATAGCGTAAAGAGATAAAAGAAACGTTTATGAAGGGGAAGGTCGTGAGTTCGAATCCCCAACTTACAACAAATGCAACAAATAATTTATGGAAAATTTACATTTTTGAGAATGTTGTATGCTGTATAATTTTTCTGTTACGTGTACATGAAAAGCTGTTTCGTCATGTACATCGGTGGATGGACGGATGGATGAAGGGTGTATGGTTGGACGGGTGAAATGCTGGGAGGTTGAATGGACGGGAGAAAGGCTGGGTGGATGAATGGATGGATGAAAGGGTGGATGGTTGGACGGGTGAACGGCTGGGTGGATAAATGGATGGATGAAAGGGTGGATGGGAGATGGTTGCATGATGAATGATGTATGGATGATGAGCTGGTGGATGAATGATGGGTGGATGGATGGGTAAGAGGGTGAGTGACTGTCGTTTGTAATGCACAAAAATTAATATTTGGCCGAACAATATAATATGGTTGCATGATGAAAGATGTATGGATGATGAGCTGGTGGATGAATGATAGGTGGATGGATGGGTAAGAGGGTGAGTGACTGTCGTTTGTAATGCACGAAAATGAATATTTGGCCAAACAATATAATACAGCGCTGACTGTCCAAATAACCATTCACAGAAGACAAGTTGGGTCTCTAAATACCAGCTTCCCATTAAAAATGTATGATAGCGTAAAGAGCTAAATGGAACGTTCAAGAAGGGGAATGTCGGCAGTTCGAATCCCGAACTTGCAACAACTGCTACAAAGAATTAATTCCACATAAACATTTTTGAGAAATAACGTAAAGAAAAAAAAATGCGATGTTCAGGATGTTAGGGCATTAATACTGTCAATATTGTATGCTGTATCATTATTCGTGTACGTGTACATTCAAAGCTGTTTCGTCATGTACATCAATGGATGCATGGATGGCTGGATGAAGGGTGTATGGTTGGACGGGTGAAACTCTGGGTGGTTGAATGGACGGGAGAAAGGCTGGATGGATGAAAGGGTGGATGGAAGATGGTTGCATGGATGAATGATGTATGGATGATGGGCTGGTGGATGGATGGGTGAGAGGGTGGGTGAACGGACGAAGGGTGTGTGGCTGGATGGGTGAAAGGTGGAAGGCAAGATGGATGCATGGATGGATGGATTGATGGATGGATGGGCGGATGAAGAATGGGTGGGTGTATGGATGGATGGATTTGGGGCTGGTAGGGTGCGGATGGATGAAGGATGGGTCAATGGATGGATGAATGGATGTATGGATGGATGGAAGAGTGGATGGCCCAGTGGGGTGTCTCAGGTAATTAGTATTATGCCGATGTTCCCAAAATTACAATTATTGATATTTGAACTACAGTGGGCCTCTGAATGTCCATGCCAGTTTTTAGAATTATCTGCTGCCATCCGCTGCACCAAAGAGAGGCTCAGAAAGAATTGGACTGTGCTGTCTTCACAGCAGGACGGCCGCATTAATATATTCAAACCCCAAAGCCCCAAACCCCAATGCCCATAGAGATCCCCTTTCAAGTGAACCTCCTTTTCCCGCTTTCCCTCACCCCGCATGGTCTAACCCCATATGCGTGATGCTTGGCAAAGCTGATGGTCCAACTGTTACACAGCTTTTCTCACAAATGCCAACATTTCAGGAAAATTGGTAAACTCCTTATCACTTGAAAACTAATGTGATGCAGAGATTACCCGAATCGTCCCAACAATTTAACAAGGACTCAAAAATTTGAATTGCCACTTACTGAGAATTGTAGAGATTCTTTGACAAATGTAGAGAGATAATGTGCAAAGTCTAATACCCCCATTACATACGTCTGGTAAATGGTATGGCATTTATCACACTTTATAACGTCTGCAGAGTCAACGTTTATTGAGGTCAATAAATAACACCCAATTCATTTTTGGGGGGGGGCATAACATGTACGTTTTCTTTGCTTGCATGTCTTACTAAATACTGAGCGTTTTCCCCCCAATAATTATTGACACGTTGGAGCTGATGATATTTATTACAAAACAAATAATTGTGATACTTGCTGTAAGAGGAGTTGCCACACATATGGCAAATAAACGTGCTGCTCGTAATGAGGCAGATCAGCTCAGCATCATGTGACTCAGGGCAATAGCTGACGTAATCTCCCCCAGGGCCCCCAAAGTCTAGAGACCCTTATGGGTGATTAGGTGGCACTGTACAAATACCACGTTTTTGCAAAATGTGTATTAACAGGAAGTGAAAAAACTCCTTCATCAGTAAAGACAGGAGGTATTTTGTGAGCTATTAAGACTAACTGGAAAAGCATGGATTGGGCCTGCAAGGGAGGACGGATCTCCAGACCTGCATGTGCTTTCCTTACACGAAACAGGCTAAAATTAAAATGAGAGTTTAAAAAAAGATAGGGTTACATTACTTGCAATTTACACATTAATAATATACCATACTAACAAAGTAATAAAAGTAGAAGATTCGGGGTCAAGGGGGACGAGAGGGTGGGGGGCCGGGGTAGAGGTGGGTTCTTGCGGCAAACACAAGAAACCGCATTGTTTTGCCCTGCGACATAATGTACTGCGGGGTGATGTTCGGGCCAATGGGAAGCAATGCAATCGCGTTGCAAAGGGATGCAATGTCATTTGTCACTATATAATGGAGGAAGCGATGTAATAGAAGAGATGTTACAGCGTGCGATGTAGCTGACCCTGATGTAGCGGCATACATCCGCGGGTGTCGGGCTAGGCAGGGGACGGGAAATTACTAAAACAATGATCGGGGTAGGCGGGGACGGGGTGGGCGGGGGCACGGGCTATTGGCGGGCCAGGGGCTGCTGGGCAATGTCGGGGTAGGCGGGGGTAGGGGAAGCCTAACTGCTCCCGGACAAGGTTAGGACGGACTGCTAGTACTAATATAATAAAGAGAGAGCCCAAACCTTTGAGGCGGGTAATCACAGGAACCACAGCACCAATCACAACACCCAATACAGCGTTGGAAAGGGCAGTTGCAGCAGAAGGACATAGGCTATGCAGACGCCCACCATATACATTTAAAAGGTAAAAGAACCGTGCCAGCATAGTAGTCCCTTGTGGGCGTGTCTGCGTTGTGCTGTGGGCGTGTGCTGGGGGCGTGACAAACGCTGGGGGCATGTGGTACATTCCGCCCTTCATGCCATTTCTCATATTGTGTGCTAATCCCACCCTGCTCCCTTTAAATACCCCTGCAATCCATAATCATAACCCACCCTTACTCCTTAAAATACCTCAACACCCTTAAACACTAACCCATCTTAACCCTATAAATATACCATGTACCCCAAAACCCATACCTATCCTTAAACCCTAAAAATACCCCTGTACCCCAGAACCCAAAACTATATCTGAACCCTTAAAATACCCAAACACCCCAAAACATATACCTCAGTACCCCAAAACATATACCCCTATACCCATACTTGCCTTATCCAAACATTTAAAAAAAACATGCTTTTATCATTCATGCATTTACAACGATTTCGTTGTAAATGTATGCGTGGTAAAAGCATATAAAATGTAATGCCACGCGTTATAATGGCATTGCGGAGTCATGGTACTTTCGTAATGAAAGTATGCGGAGTGATGGTATGCGGAAAGAAAGTTGCGGAATAATGGGTGTTTACCCTCCCCCGTAAGTACATTGGTGGCACGGCGGCCCACATCTCCAGCAACATACTCATATTTTTTCACCACCGATTGGAAAAATGCACAGGTTTCTCTCATTGATGCCCAGCACCGACATACACTTTTAGACACACCTCCCACCACAAGTTCTAGAATTGCGAACTTTGGAGATGGGGAGCTACGTTCGAATCTCGGCATCAGCTCAACATCCTGTGATTCCAGACAAATCGCTTTGTCTCCCCGTGCCTACCACAAATGAATGTGTTCTTCTGTAATGTAAATTGTGCTCATGCCATGTTGTCGAGTTTGCGCTATATAATATTGCAAGGAAAATAAAGTAGGGAAACTCGAGTTCACACACTACTGAACGCGCACTCTTAAGTGCATCAGCAGTGCACTGTGAATCGAAGCGTTTCACAGGCCTGTCACAGATAAGAAATGCTATCAAAACGAAATCCTACGAAACAATATACTACTGGCCGGCAGCAATTCATACCCGGACAACGTAGGGACGGGCTGCTAGTTAACATATAAATTGCAGAAAATGAGGGCATGGTAGACTTGATTGTCACTCTATGGGAAGCCCTAAAGCCAGTACTACGAGACAGGATAAGGTCTAGATTGGGTGAGGAAAGACGGAAACTCCAGGCCGAGGTAGCTGCCCTAGAACAGGCTATCCTGGGATGGGAGAGAGAATATCTGAGCCATAAAAACAGCGAAACCCTCAGACGGCTACTTGATGCCCGGAAACAGTATAGGGAACTGGCAACTAATGAGGTCAAGACCGAATCCCTCGCCACCCTCCACCGATTATATGACGTAGGAGACAAGTCAGGAAAACTCTTGGCGTGGCTCAGCAAAAAAGAACGAGCGGCGAGGTGGATAGACAGTATCGCTACTGCAGACGGAACTACAGTTAACACCGACACTGGGATAGCAGAAGTATTTGCTACTCATTATGAAACGTTCTATACAGCCCGTGACCTTGCTACCCATGAGGAAGCTCTCCAATATCTAGACGCTACGGTCCTACCGGTCCTTCCCCCTGAGGCCCTGGAGGCCCTAGAGTCAGACATAATGTCCGATGACATCACGGATGCCATCGCCAAGCTGAGACCGGGCAAAACCCAGGCCCGAATGGTTTCCCAGCAGAGCTTTTTAAGCGTGCGGCGGACCTTCTGACTCGTCATCTTAACGGCCTCTTTACTGGTGCCTTCGAGGAGGGAGAGCTCCCCCTGGATCTCGCTACGGCCACGATAATTCCGATATATAAAGAGGGCAAACCACGAGAGAATTGTGCCTCCTGAAGGCACATGAAGATACATAAATAATTTCTGATAGCGTAAAGAGATAAAAGATTTGTTTATGAAGGGGAAGGTCGTGAGTTCGAATCCCCAACTTGCAACATATGCTACAAATAATTTATTCAAAATGTACATTTTTGAGAATGTTGTATGCTGTCACCTGAAGATAAACTTTACGAGCTTACATTAAATACCTCGCTGAGGCACATGAAGGTACAAATGTGGGGGGGGAAAAAATACCACGCTGACTGACTAGATTTTCTTAATTAATTTATGATAGCGTAAAGAGATAAAAGAAACGTTTATGAAGGGGAAGGTCGTGAGTTCGAATCCCCAACTTACAACAAATGCAACAAATAATTTATGCAAAATTTACATTTTTGAGAATGTTGTATGCTGTATAATTTTTCTGTTACGTGTACATGAAAAGCTGTTTCGTCATGTACATCGGTGGATGGACGGATGGATGAAGGGTGTATGGTTGGACGGGTGAAATGCTGGGAGGTTGAATGGACGGGAGAAAGGCTGGGTGGATGAATGGATGGATGAAAGGGTGGATGGTTGGACGGGTGAACGGCTGGGTGGATAAATGGATGGATGAAAGGGTGGATGGGAGATGGTTGCATGATGAATGATGTATGGATGATGAGCTGGTGGATGAATGATGGGTGGATGGATGGGTGAGAGGGTGAGTGACTGTCGTTTGTAATGCACGAAAATGAATATTTGGCCAAACAATATAATACAGCGCTGACTGTCCAAATAACCATTCACAGAAGACAAGTTGGGTCTCTAAATACCAGCTTCCCATTAAAAATGTATGATAGCGTAAAGAGCTAAATGGAACGTTCAAGAAGGGGAATGTCGGCAGTTCGAATCCCGAACTTGCAACAACTGCTACAAAGAATTAATTCCACATAAACATTTTTGAGAAATAACGTAAAGAAAAAAAAATGCGATGTTCAGGATGTTAGGGCATTAATACTGTCAATATTGTATGCTGTATCATTATTCGTGTACGTGTACATTCAAAGCTGTTTCGTCATGTACATCAATGGATGCATGGATGGCTGGATGAAGGGTGTATGGTTGGACGGGTGAAACTCTGGGTGGTTGAATGGACGGGAGAAAGGCTGGATGGATGAAAGGGTGGATGGAAGATGGTTGCATGGATGAATGATGTATGGATGATGGGCTGGTGGATGGATGGGTGAGAGGGTGGGTGAACGGACGAAGGGTGTGTGGCTGGATGGGTGAAAGGTGGAAGGCAAGATGGATGCATGGATGGATGGATTGATGGATGGATGGGCGGATGAAGAATGGGTGGGTGTATGGATGGATGGATTTGGGGCTGGTAGGGTGCGGATGGATGAAGGATGGGTCAATGGATGGATGAATGGATGTATGGATGGATGGAAGAGTGGATGGCCCAGTGGGGTGTCTCAGGTAATTAGTATTATGCCGATGTTCCCAAAATTACAATTATTGATATTTGAACTACAGTGGGCCTC
Source organism: Lissotriton vulgaris (assembly GCF_964263255.1). NCBI lineage: Eukaryota > Metazoa > Chordata > Amphibia > Caudata > Salamandridae > Lissotriton > Lissotriton vulgaris. The sequence goes on from NW_028243097.1 coordinate 267,875, forward strand.
TGAATGTCCATGTCAGTTTTTAGAATTATCTGCTGCCATCCGCTGCACCAAAGAGAGGCTCAGAAAGAATTGGACTGTGCTGTCTTCACAGCAGGACGGCCGCATTAATATATTCAAACCCCAAAGCCCCAAACCCCAATGCCCATAGAGATCCCCTTTCAAGTGAACCTCCTTTTCCCGCTTTCCCTCACCCCGCATGGTCTAACCCCATATGCGTGATGCTTGGCAAAGCTGATGGTCCAACTGTTACACAGCTTTTCTCACAAATGCCAACATTTCAGGAAAATTGGCAAACTCCTTATCACTTGAAAACTAATGTGATGCAGAGATTACCCGAATCGTCCCAACAATTTAACAAGGACTCAAACATTTGAATTGCCACTTACTGAGAATTGTAGAGATTCTTTGACAAATGTAGAGAGATAATGTGCAAAGTCTAATACCCCCATTACATACGTCTGGTAAATGGTATGGCATTTATCACACTTTATAACGTCTGCAGAGTCAACGTTTATTGAGGTCAATAAATAACACCCAATTCATTTTTGGGGGGGGCGTAACATGTACGTTTTCTTTGCTTGCATGTCTTACTAAATACTGAGCGTTTTCCCCCCAATAATTATTGACACGTTGGAGCTGATGATATTTATTACAAAACAAATAATTGTGATACTTGCTGTAAGAGGAGTTGCCACACATATGGCAAATAAACGTGCTGCTCGTAATGAGGCAGATCAGCTCAGCATCATGTGACTCAGGGCAATAGCTCACGTAATCTCCCCCAGGGCCCCCAAAGTCTAGAGACCCTTATGGGTGATTAGGTGGCACTGTACAAATACCACGTTTTTGCAAAATGTGTATTAACAGGAAGTGAAAAAACTCCTTCATCAGTAAAGACAGGAGGTATTTTGTGAGCTATTAAGACTAACTGGAAAAGCATGGATTGGGCCTGCAAGGGAGGACGGATCTCCAGACCTGCATGTGCTTTCCTTACACGAAACAGGCTAAAATTAAAATAAGAGTTTAAAAAAAAATAGGGTTGCATTACTTGCAATTTACAAATTAATAATATACCATACTAACAAAGTAATAAAAGTAGAAGATTCGGGGTCAAGGGGGACGAGAGGGTGGGGGGCCGGGGTAGAGGTGGGTTCTTGCGGCAAACACAAGAAACCGCATTGTTTTGCCCTGCGACATAATGTACTGCGGGGTGATGTTCGGGCCAATGGGAAGCAATGCAATCGCGTTGCAAAGGGATGCAATGTCATTTGTCACTATATAATGGAGGAAGCGATGTAATAGAAGCGATGTTACAGCGTGCGATGTAGCTGACCCTGATGTAGCGGCATACATCCGCGGGTGTCGGGCTAGGCAGGGGACGGGAAATTACTAAAACAATGATCGGGGTAGGCGGGGGACGGGGTGGGCGGGGGCACGGGCTATTGGCGGGCCAGGGGCTGCTGGGCAATGTCGGGGTAGGCGGGGGTAGGGGAAGCCTAACTGCTCCCGGACAAGGTTAGGACGGACTGCTAGTACTAATATAATAAAGAGAGAGCCCAAACCTTTGAGGCGGGTAATCACTGGAACCACAGCACCAATCACAACACCCAATACAGCGTTGGAAAGGGCAGTTGCAGCAGAAGGACATAGGCTATGCAGACGCCCACCATATACATTTAAAAGGTAAAAGAACCGTGCCAGCATAGTAGTCCCTTGTGGGCGTGTCTGCGTTGTGCTGTGGGCGTGTGCTGGGGTCGTGACAAACGCTGGGGGCATGTGGTACATTCCGCCCTTCATGCCATTTCTCATATCGTGTGCTAATCCCACCCTGCTCCCTTTAAATACCCCTGCAATCCATAATCATAACCCACCCTTACTCCTTAAAATACCTCAACACCCTTAAACACTAACCCATCTTAACCCTATAAATATACCATGTACCCCAAAACCCATACCTATCCTTAAACCCTAAAAATACCCCTGTACCCCAGAACCCAAAACTATATCTGAACCCTTAAAATACCCAAACACCCCAAAACATATACCTCAGTACCCCAAAACATATACCCCTATACCCATACTTGCCTTATCCAAACATTTTAAAAAAACATGCTTTTATCATTCATGCATTTACGACGATTTCGTTGTAAATGTATGCGTGGTAAAAGCATATAAAATGTAATGCCACGCGTTATAATGGCATTGCGGAGTCATGGTACTTTCGTAATGAAAGTATGCGGAGTGATGGTATGCGGAAAGAAAGTTGCGGAATAATGGGTGTTTACCCTCCCCCGTAAGTACATTGGTGGCACGGCGGCCCACATCTCCAGCAACATACTCATATTTTTTCACCACCGATTGGAAAAATGCACAGGTTTCTCTCATTGATGCCCAGCACCGACATACACTTTTAGACACACCTCCCACCACAAGTTCTAGAATTGCGAACTTTGGAGATGGGGAGCTACGTTCGAATCTCGGCATCAGCTCAACATCCTGTGATTCCAGACAAATCGCTTTGTCTCCCCGTGCCTACCACAAATGAATGTGTTCTTCTGTAATGTAAATTGTGCTCATGCCATGTTGTCGAGTTTGCGCTATATAATATTGCAAGGAAAATAAAGTAGGGAAACTCGAGTTCACACACTACTGAACGCGCACTCTTAAGTGCATCAGCAGTGCACTGTGAATCGAAGCGTTTCACAGGCCTGTCACAGATAAGAAATGCTATCAAAACGAAATCCTACGAAACAATATACTACTGGCCGGCAGCAATTCATACCCGGACAACGTAGGGACGGGCTGCTAGTTAACATATAAATTGCAGAAAATGAGGGCATGGTAGACTTGATTGTCACTCTATGGGAAGCCCTAAAGCCAGTACTACGAGACAGGATAAGGTCTAGATTGGGTGAGGAGAGACGGAAACTCCAGGCCGAGGTAGCTGCCCTAGAACAGGCTATCCTGGGATGGGAGAGAGAATATCTGAGCCATAAAAACAGCGAAACCCTCAGACGGCTACTTGATGCCCGGAAACAGTATAGGGAACTGGCAACTAATGAGGTCAAGACCGAATCCCTCGCCACCCTCCACCGATTATATGACGTAGGAGACAAGTCAGGAAAACTCTTGGCGTGGCTCAGCAAAAAAGAACGAGCGGCGAGGTGGATAGACAGTATCGCTACTGCAGACGGAACTACAGTTAACACCGACACTGGGATAGCAGAAGTATTTGCTACTCATTATGAAACGTTCTATACAGCCCGTGACCTTGCTACCCATGAGGAAGCTCTCCAATATCTAGACGCTACGGTCCTACCGGTCCTTCCCCCTGAGGCCCTGGAGGCCCTAGAGTCAGACATAATGTCCGATGACATCACGGATGCCATCGCCAAGCTGAGACCGGGCAAAACCCAGGCCCGAATGGTTTCCCAGCAGAGCTTTTTAAGCGTGCGGCGGACCTTCTGACTCGTCATCTTAACGGCCTCTTTACTGGTGCCTTCGAGGAGGGAGAGCTCCCCCCGGATCTCGCTACGGCCACGATAATTCCGATATATAAAGAGGGCAAACCACGAGAGAATTGTGCCTCCTACCAGCCGATCTCCCTACTAAATACGGAAGTAAAACTGTTGGCAACCATCTTGGCAGTCCGCTTGAGGGCGGTCATTACGGGCCTCGTACATTTGGACCAATCGGGCTTCTTACCGGATAGAGCAACGAAACTGAATCTCAGGAGAACCCATAACTGGCTACAAGAAGTGAGAGGGCGAAGTGATCCACATTGGTTCCTTTCCCTGGATGCCGAGAAGGCGTTCGATGCGGTCCACTGTCCCTTCTTGTTTGCAGTGCTCTATAAGTTTGGCTTCGGGCCGAAGTTTATCAAATGGGTCCGGCTTCTCTACACTAGCCCGAGGGCTAAGGTGAGGGTGAACGGGATACTCTCACGGGAGATCCAAATTCAGAGAGGTACTAGACAGGGCTGCCCCCTGTCCCCCTCCTCTTTACGCTCACCATTGAAGTGCTCGCAGCCAGAATCTGGCACAACAAAGACATTCATGGCTTTACGAGTAACGATACTGACCTGACTCCAGAAAAGATCTCGCTTTACGCGAACGATGTCTTGCTCTACATCACTAAACCAGAGACCACTGTGCCGGAGCTCTTCCGAGAACTAGAACGGTACGGCGGGATGGCGGGCCACAAAATAAACTGGCACAAATCTGTGTTTTATGTCCCCTTGAGACGCAATCAGTGGGGGAGGCTGCCAGAGGAACTGCTGACAACCACAGAAGGCTTCAAATACCTCGGGATCTATATAACCACAGATGCGACCCTCTCGTTCCAAAGGAATTTGGGACGGATTATAATTAATGCGGTGGCAGATATGGACCGCTGGAGACAGCTCCCATTGACACTCCTGGGCAAGGCGGCCATGTACAAAATGATCACTCTGCCGAAATTCCTATACGCCCTACAAAACGAATACTATCCAATACCCGTGGCGGTCTTCAACAGGATCCATGCAGATCTGAGATCCTTCCTTTGACTAGGCAAACATGCCAGAGTGGCTCTGTCCACGCTTCAGAGACACCAATATAGTGGAGGGATCTCGCTCCCTAACCTGGAGGCCTACCATTGTGCAGAACATCTGACACCAATTAATGACTGGTTCCACGCCCCAGCAGATCACCCGACGTACGTCCTGGAGAGGACTAAACTGGCGTCCAAGAACCTATTGTGTTATCTTTATGGGAGTTTTAGAAGGGCACTCCTTCTCCCGGCTACGTCTATAACACTTATTGCATGGACGAGGGCCACACGACGCATGGGCTGGGAAAAGAAGCCCACACGGCAGACACCGCTGTGGCACTGCCAATGGTTGGCGGAACTTAATACGCTGCGTGGGTTCCAAAGATGGGACGATATTGGCATCTCCACCATAGGAGATGTAATAGCCAAGGGGGAATTAAAATCTTTCCAAGTCTTTAAATCAGAGTTTGGGTTGCATAATGCGCAGCAGTTCAAATATATCCAACTACGGCACGCTTGGAAAGCCCAAAACATCACACTCACAGATACCCCTGAGTATGCACCACTAAAGGGGAGGCTCCTTCAAGAGCAGATAGCGGGAAAGGCGGTCTCCTTGACATATAAAACACTGACTAATCACATGCTGGGAGATTTGACAAGACTCAGGGACACATGGGAGGCAGAGGTGGGGGGGATGGAGGACCTGGACTGGGAGATAGTTTTGATGCATCCCCAGGAGGTGGCAATCAAGTCTAGATTAAGACGTATTCAATTTAATATACTCCATAGAACCTATTACGACAGGTTACGTCTGAGCAAAATGTGGAAGGTAGAGGACCCAGGATGCCTTAGATGCCATCAGGGGGAGGGAGATTTTTACCATACAATATGGACTTGTGGCGTGATACAAACATACTGGACCCAGATATTTTAGGAATTAGAGGAGGTCTTGGAGGCTTCGATCCCGCAGGATCCCAAGCTGGCATTGCTGGGCATGACTAACGAGGTTGACCTGTCTCGCCCACTTCTTACTTTTCTGGTCCTTGCACTGGTTGTTGCCAAAAGAGACATTGCAAAACACTGGGGGGCGCTGGAACCCCCAGATCCGGAGGAGTGAAGGAGAGGATTAGACCTATATATGGCAGCCGAGAGGGTAACCTATAAGGCCAGGGGATGCCCGAAAAAATTTCGTAGAGTTTGGTCAAAGTGGCGACACTATCATGGGCTGGACGGGGGCTGTAGAAAGGGCTTCCGGGGGTGGGTATGGGACACGACACGGGGACAAACGAGACATTTCTACAAAGGGTACGACGAACCATACTGAACCGACAGGGTGCCATGAGTCACCTGCAGCTTTGGGCCCAGAACTGTGAAAGACTTTGGCTGGCACTGGTGGGAGGAGGGGGGGGAAAAGAAGTGTAACTGCTGCAATTTCTTCGTATATGTATGTTTGAAGGAATGAATCTTGTGTTTACGGTTAATTAGGGGGGCTGGGGGGGTTTCAGCAAAAAGGAAAAAAAAGCAGAAACTCGGAACGCCTATTGAATGCTCACATTTGTGTAATACTTGGTAAATGTAGCACTCTAATAATACTTGCCGCCCAACCTCCGGGGTGTGGGCTGAATGGACGTGTATCCTTAAGCCGGCTGTGGGAAGCGCCAACTGTGATGCATAACTGAAATTTCTGATTGACTGTTAGTGGCTCCCTGTGAATCTGCAATAAAAATAAATAAATAAATAAAAAAAAGATTTTACAACGCATGCCACTACAGCGCATTTTTATAAACTACCTGTACAACGCATTCCATTACAACGCATTCCATTACAACGCATACAATTAGAATGCATAATACTTTTAGGCTAACAGTGGGGTAAGTGTTGGATAGTGTAGGGGTAACATCCCACCCCAGTGAGTGCAACAGTAGGGTAAGTGTTGGACAGTGTAGGCGGGGTAAAAATTACTCTTCATATGTACCCCCAAGCCCATACCCACCCTAAAACAAAAAAAAACGCCATTACTGACCTTATAATGTGTTGTAATGGCATGCATTGTAATGGTATCCGTTGTAATGGCATGCATTATGTGGTATAATTTGTAATTGGTATGCGTTGTTGTGACATGCGTTGTAATGTCTGCTTTGTAATTGCATGCAATGTAAATGCAGTCACGTCGTAGCACCCGCATTGTAAAAGTAGGGCCCGATTCAAAGAACTAACTTAAGACAAAATCCTAAACTTACTACCATTTTGGTATTCACAGATGACACTTCTCATTTTGGTATTCACAGAAGGCACGTACTACTTTCGGTATTCACAGAAGTTAGCAGTCCTAACTTTAGGACTCCCAAATGCCTTCTGTGAATATTGAAAGTCATAAAGTTAGGATTTTTCTCAGTTTAGGAGTAGTAAAGTTAGGGGTCCTAACTTTAGGACTCCTAAATTGAGAAAAATCCTAACTTTAAGACTTTCGGTATTAGGAGTCCTAACTTTACTACTCCTAAACTGAAAAAAATCCTAACTTTAAGACTTTCGGTATTCACAGAAGGCATTTAAGAGTCCCAAAGTTAGGACTACTAACTGATGTGAATACCGAAATGAGTAAGTGGCTTCGGTGAATACCAAAATGAGTAAGTGGCTTCGGTGAATACCAAAATGGTAGTAAGTTTAGGATTTTGTCTTGAGTTAGTTCTGTGAATTGGGCCCGTAGTGCGTTGTAATGACTGCGTTGTAATGGTTGTTTCCCTTTCATACACTCCTATCGCTCTGCCTGCTCATATGTATTGAGTGCCTCTGCTCGAATCAGGAGCAAGGGCTCCAAGGTAGCCCTGCAATGGCTCCCATATATTCCGAGGGCACGCCTGCACAGGCATTAATTCCCATTCTTTAAAACTGGGTTTGTGGTTGCGACACCAGCAAATTGCCACTCGCCTCTTAGCAAGGAACAACAGCAATGCCGCCAGCTTCCTATTTCCGGCCGGCACTTTTCGTACATATCCCAGGAGTGCAGTCAGCGGATAGCGGTCAAATCTATAACTTATCATTTCATCCAACACGTCAAAGACTCTACCTCAGTTCCTGTCAACAGTCGGACACTCCCAAGCCAGGTGCAGGAAGGAGCATCCGGCGTCCTGCAATGCACACATCGTGCATCAGCAGTCAGCTCAGCTCTATGCAGCCCCACAGGGGTCCTATACAACCTATTAATAAATGTAGTATGTATCAATCTCAATCTTTAGTTGGGTGACAGCTCCCTGGCCTGTGTGCAGCAGTAGGCCCAAATACCCTCCCTCCTCAAATGGAACTCCCTGGCATTTCTCTCATTCTCGCTGAGCCGGCGAAATACTTTTCGGAGATTCACGCTGCATTCCTGAATATAAGCGTGTTATGAGTTTACAGGGTATGGGGTTAGCTAAGAACTCATCTAGGACTCAAAATGTTGGTGGTGCAACCGGGAACGAATCGTATAGAGCTCGCAGCGCCGTCCTTAACAGAAAGTATGTAATTTGATCTAAAAGACCTGTGCGTTCGTCCGCGAGGGCAGGATCCATGCAAATGAAGATGCCGTCCGGAAACGACCGTCCCATCATTTGCAACTGCAGCTTCCTCAGTTGTTGGCATACCCCGTCTCTACAGTACAGGATAATGCGGGCACTGTGAGTGCAAATAGTGAGTGGCACTGAGGGTGCAAATAGATTGTCCAGGCGTGCCCTGCGCCCGAGTTCCCGCCATGCCCAAACTGTGCAGCCAACCGTATTAATCGCAGCCTGAGGGCGGCTCTGGGGCTTGTACAATGCCATGTACAGTGGGGTCGGGTCCACCTGGCCACTCTCAGGGGCAGTTTGTGCCATGAATGGGGTCGGATAAATCCAGTGGAACCTGAATTGGGCTCCATGTCCGGGGCTCCCAAACCCCCTTACTCAAATGGAAGCGTAAGACTCTCCCATGCCACTCGGGGCTGCCCACCCGCCCATATGAGGGATATTAGATTCGAGCGGAGCCTCCTCTTGAATTCCGCAGTGCTCTGAAATTTGGGGTTATAATAATAATTGTACTGAGCTACAAATCGTTGAAATTAAAAAAAAAAAATTAAGATCCTTGCTCTTAGTCCTCAAATCGACATCCTCGTACATTTTTCATCAGGAGGTGAGAATTTGCTATGTGGTGGATTCGATTGGAATGTCGCCCATTCTTAAATGGATCTCAATCTGGTCCAATCCTGACTTGGTGTTAAATAAGGAGATCATACGAGATTGCATGGCCTTAGATAGGGTCAGCAAAATACCGTGGTTGAGACATTTGAAAAGCACAGCTGATTTATTAGGCCGCCCAGCCTTGTTTGGCAACCTAGAAACAATATGCAAAAAGACCTCTTGTGGGCCAAGACCTCGTTTCTGCACATAGCGCCATTAGAAAGAGAGGCCACGGAATTACTGAAACGCACTGCTCGTGCCCACCAGCACCTAAAAACGCCTCATTTTATGGAGCCTTATCTGGATATTGTCGCCAAGCGTCAGCACCGTTTTCTCCTGACGAGATTTAGGTTTCATTATCTACATCTCTTGCTGGCTGACCCTTCAGGTTGGGCTAAGATAGAGGCCTTGCTCTTGCGATTGTTTCTCAAGGTAGGACACCATGGGCCTCATTTATGAGGCTGGGCGTCACTTTTACGCCGCTGGTGCGTCACTTTTTGTGATGCACCAGCAGCGTAAAAAATGTGCCTTGTTGCACCATATTTCCAAAGTGACGCATCTAGGTAGATGCGTCACTTTGTAAACCCCTGCGCCACATTATACCTGCGCCAGGTATAATGTATGCAAGGGGGGCGTATTGACGCAAGAAAGGGTCGTAGAAGTGACGCAGTGAAATCCGTCTGATTTCACTGCGCCACTTCTAGGACACAAATGCGTACATTTCTTACGCCTGCCTCACAGCAGGCGTAAGACTGACGCAGGCCCTTTCACATGGGGCTTGCCCCATGTGAAAGGATACATTGCTGGAGTTGCGTCACTTTTGTGACACACTCCAGCAATGCGACACTTTTGCGCCATACAGATACCTCAGAAAAACTGAAGTATCTGTAACTCCTTGCGCAATGATGCGTCATACTGTTAATATGACGCATCATTGGTGGTGCAAGGAGGGCGCAGTGAAAAGTGACGCATCGCTGTTTTCACACAGCGATGAGTCACTTTTCAAAAATGAGGCCCCATGCATTTTCTCCTGTTTTGTGATTATTACTAACCCATACGCAGGCGCTATATCCTCCCAATTTTAAAGAACAAAAGTTTCCTGCAGGCTAGACCAGCGCTTATATATCTGCAGATGTTGAGTAGTCCTTGGGAAACTTTTAGCATTGCAAGCTTTTTAGCAGCAGCAGTTAGACTAGGAAAAAAAAATGAAATTGCGAGCAAACAGGCTTAGGTAATCGGATCCTCTTATGTATCATTGACCTATTGTGTATGAAATGTTTTTCTACTGTTTGTATCTTATAGTGGCATATGTATATTCGGATTTTGGATTATATTTTAATTATGATTGATTTTATATAAAAATTTCTAACTTTGAAACGTGATGGGTATTTTTGACATGCTTTTATGGTTTTAAATAACCGAATAAAGTGATTTTGACTGACTGACTGAATTCCGCAGTGGGAGATTGACAAAAACATCCAAGAACTTGGGTAGTAGTATCACCATTTTGGCGATTAAGATACTGTAATTTCTAATTCTGCTGCTAATACCACATTGTCTGCAGGTGATTCCAGGACCCCCCAAGATGCTTTGTCCCCTGTGACTTCCTTGGGTGAGGTGACGGTCAACAGAGAGATTATTCGCTGTAGGAAATGACCTTGTAAATTAAAAAACTATGGGGCATATTACCAAGCAATAGCGATAATTATCGTTATTGCTTGGTTAGCGTGAAAAAATTAACGCTGAGCTGCGGCGATTTTTATCGCAGATAAACCTTGGTATTACCAAGGTTTATCACAAATGCGATAAAAATCGGCCTTAATGCATGAATATCGCTGAAAAGTCAGCGATATTCAGGCATTAGCTCGCTAATGCTCTTAGCCATGTTATCCACCTCCCATTGGATAACATGGCTAAGAACTGCTCAGGGCAGGTGTTAGCTTTTGGAGATATTCACGCTTAGCGCGAATATCTCCAAAAGTTGGTAATAGGAGATAGCGATGTTAGCAACGGTTTTCAGTCGCTAACATATTGGCACGCCCACTTTGGATGTCATTAGTGATAAATATCCCTGACATGCAAAGTGGGGCCCAAGATGGTCGCTATCTCCTACTAGCTTTCGCTAACTGGTGTTAGCGACAGCTAAATAATAGGGAGATAATTTTATGTCTGCTTTCTTGGCTTTTAAAGCCAAAAAAGCGGAGATAAACCCCCTTGATAATATGCCCCTATATATTGGAATAACTTTTTACATTTACTTCGTAGGTTGCAAGACAAAGTCTGTTGCATCTGCATACCTAATGTTGTATTGTACAATTTTCTGTATTACGTAACAATGCAAATTCTTTTTTTGTTTTTGCTTCTTCCTTATGTTTGTTGAGGGGGGAAATGTTGTGATATAAAAGTGTCTTGCGCCTCGCGAGGGAGGCACATGCGGTCTCCTCGAGACCGATGTTATTAAAGTAGAGGCTTGCTGTTGTCATTCAGTTATGTTCCATGCTCAGGCGGTGGAACAGCAATGGAGGTCTCCCTGCAACTATTCAGTTGCGGTTGAGATCTGCGGTTCAGCGGATGCCGGACGCTCCCGGTAGTGGGTGTTTTGACTTGCACTCAATAAACCTTGATTTGGATCTCTTTCTGCCTACTCTTGCATCTATCACAAGGACTTCTCTTTCATACTGAGATCTACTGCCTCTTTTAGTCTGCAAGACTCTTATTTAATTGCTAAATTTCTCTTTATCCTGTGTAACAAAACATTATAGTTCTAATTTATTAATCTACATTATGTTGTATTTTGGGACTATTGGTACAACTGGCTAACAGTATGAAATAACAACACAACCACTTGGCAGCTATGACAATGGAAGTAGCCCAGCTGGTTTATGTGAGAGGCTGGCTGAGTTGTTTCCCGTAAGTGGCAAACATGTCTCACGTGACATATTTGTAAAGAATAGTTTACAGAGCTGCTTCTCTAATGTTTTGCAGTGAGAGACCCGTGTAGAGAATAGTGGGGCATATTATCAAGCAGGGCGATAGGAAATTATCGCCGCTTTATCGGCCGTTTTAGGCCGCTAAGCGGCGATAATTCTATCGCCCTATTAGCAAGCTGTCGCTAACTGATGTTTGCGACAGCTTTTAGGCGATAGCGAGCGGTTTGGGGCCCGCTTTCCATGTCAGAGATGTTTATCGCTAATGACATGCAAAGTGGGCGTACCCAACCAGTTAGTGACTGAAAGCAGTCGCTAACGTTGCTATTGACTATTAGCAAGGCAGGCGTAGCGATGGAAATATTCGCGCTAAGAGCGAATATCTCCAAAAACTAACACCTGCCCAGACCAGTTCTTAGCCATGTTATCCAATGGGAGGTGGATAACATGACTAAGAGCATTTCGGCGGTAATGCGTGAATATCGCTGTATTCTCAGCGATATTCACGCATTTCGCCGCTATCGCTGGATATTTTAGCACAATGGAGAAAAACGTTGGACTGGTGGAGCACACATAATAAAATAAAAAAACAACTACCGATCTCACCCCCAGGGGGGCAGAAATAGGACAAAGAGTTGCAGTGCTCAAGTGTGTAATTTCTCATTCAGCCTACCAATATATCCTGTTGGCTGTCTCTCTTACTGGTGGATCTAATACTAGCATTCCTCGACACTGGTCTTGTGAGGTGCCTAGTAGATACCAGTTTTCAACTAAAACCCAGATTATGAGACTCCGCCAATGGGTGGGCTGATGGGTATCTTCTATATCCTATTTTTTCACATTGCTGTCTGTTTCTCTCCTTAGAATGACTACGTCTTCACTCTACATCCAAGTGTTTAGCACTTTGTAGTCTCTTTCCAGACCCTTAGCATCCCCTGTGTGTTGTTACTTGTAAGTTTGGGGGACAGGATGCAAGCTGGTCTTTAAAAATCCCTTTCCCCTTAGACCCTCCCTCACATTGTTGATTTTCAGATAGCTGAAAGGACCCTTGACAGTTATGGAGGGCTGAGATAACTGACCGGGCCCTTCCGACCTCCATTGTGCTGGGTTCTCTGGCCTGCGCTGAAACCGGAACAGGAAGGCGCAGGTTTGTGGACCTGTAGAGGTGCGGCTACGAAGAGGAAAATAGACGGTTAGTGAGGACTGAGGCTTTCTGCTGTGGCTGGCCCGTGAGAAGCTGATTACCGACGAGCCTTATACTGGGCCCTCGTGACATAGGAGAGTGGAGGAACCTGGTGAGGCCTGGAGTTTACGGCAGAGGTAGAAATACCGCACTGAACACCAGTGTACGGCTGGACCCCCCAGTGACCAGAGATGTGGTGAGTCAAGATGTGCTTTAGTGGGGAGAGACGGTCGGGGAATTGCCCGGCGGACACCCCAGCAGCTATGAGGTGAATAGACCAGTGCAGTGGGCCGAGTGTACTCGCTCGGCCATTCCGACCCCCGCTGTACAGGGCTCTCTGACCCCTGAGAAATCAGGTACAGGAATGCGCAGGGTGAACAGGAGTGGCAGCAGCAGCAGTGGGGGGATGAGACTGTGGCTGTGAAGGCGATTACCTCCCTTGTCCTTTACGGCCCACCGAGTATGTGGGGCCTGTAGGGAACAAATATGACCCACGCCGCATAGTGCAGAAAACGTTTCAAAGGTTGAGCAGCAGACCTCCACACTGAAAGAAGAAGGTAATACGACCTGTGAGAAACTACTTTGCATGGAGAAGGTGCTGGAGGTCATAAAAAATGAAAACGAAGACCTCGAGGCCCTGTCTCGAAGCAACAACTTGCGAGTTTTTGGATTTCTAAGACCACAGCCATGACCTGGATTGAGGACTATGTGGAAGAAATGCTCCGATCTCTCTTTGGAGATGCCCTGTCAGCGGTATGCATAGTGGACCGGGCCCACAGATCCCTTGACCCGAAACCCCTGCTGGGACCACCAGCCAGACCAATAGCAGTGAGACTTTTAAACTATAGGGATTGTGACGTGGTGTTTCACAGATCCCGGTACCTGCAGGAAACCAGATATCAGGGGAGAAGAGTTGGCCCAAAGGCTAGGGCGGTCGACCTCCAATCTGGGGAACTAGGTTCGAGTCTCGGTATTGACGCTGAATATCCTGTGATTCTGGGCAAATCACTTAATCTCCCCGTGCCTAACAAAAAAAAAATTATGTGTCCTCATGTAATGCAATTGGTGCTATGTAAAGCGCTCTGATACCCGATTCGGGTCAAGTACGCGCTCTATAAAACTCTGTAAAAAAAAAAGATATCAGTGCAATGCAGTCTCCTTCTACCTCGATTTTACCTTATCTGTCCAGGCTGCTGAATGAGAATTTGTGCCGGTTGAAAGACTGCTGCAGCAACTGGACATTGAGTACTCTTTGCTCTATCATGCAAAGCTTCGTATTTTTCATTCTAGTAAAAGCTCGTTCTTTACCGATCCCAAGACTGCCACCAAGTTTGTCCGCAGCCTCAAACTTTCCAAACCAGCAGCATCTGCAAACAAGGATAGAGTGGCAGAGGACCCTCTTAGTGAACATGATTGACAGTCTGACCCGGCATCAAGAGACAGGCCGGATAGGGACCTTCAATGCTCGGAGGGCCTGAACCTTCATTTGTGCTCCTCTACGGGTGGCACCTCTCTGGCACATTAGCTCACAGGAATTGAGCTTGGCCGCCTGAGTGAATAAATGAGAAACCCTCTTGGGTGCTCATTGTCCAGCCACCCAGAACTCAAACGCTGGAATATGCTGGGACCACTGGCGCCACCCTCTGGGATGAGTCCCATGTTAGCAGTTGGCCCTTAGTGGCCTGGTTGGCGTAGAATTGTTTTCTGTCAGCCATGTTAAGCAGCTGTAGTGGGTGGGACGTGCTACTTTTGGGTGATTGGTAGTTTTACTTGGTTGCATTGCTTTTTTCTTGTCTTTTTTCCCCCCTCTACCCTCTCTGGTCTCACCTCAGCGGGTGACGGACGCTTCCCTAGTGCCAACGCGCGTAGATATACTGGAATGCAGGTATAAGGTGAGAATGCCAGCAAAATGACCATGATGAAAGTGGTAATGTGGAATGTGCGTGGACTGAATGACGGCAGAAAGATGCGATTAGTTGCAGCATATCTTAGCCAGCATGGTGCAGACATCTGCTTTCTGCAGGAATTGCTTTGACGGGTGCCAGTTGTACGCGCCTGCGGGCGGGATGGAAGGCATAAAAATTCATAGCGGGTTACTCCAACTATGCCAGAAGTACAGCCATCATTCTTAGGAAGGGACTCCTGTGGCACATAGTTGGGGGGTGCTTGGAGGACACCAGACCAGGCTGATATCGGTGTATGGTCCTAACACAGATGACCCCCAGTGTTTTGGCGAGGACTGGCGGCTGGAGGAATCTTTGGGTCTCAGGGTAGTATTATAGGGAGGGGACTTCAATGTGATCCTCGACTCGGAAAAAGATAGACTAGGTGGCTCCTGCATACCACATCCACGGGCCGCGGAGCAGCTACAGGTCCTCATGGAATATCATGAACTGGTAGACATATGGCACCATCAACATTCCCACAGTAGGGAGGTGACTTGTATCTCTACAGCGGTCCCCACCTGAACTAGAATCGACTTTTGGCTGGCATCGCACGCTATAGACACCTGGGTCCGCACCGCAGCAGCACTCATCTTGCCCGAAGCCTCTTGGATCATACCCCATTCTTACTAGAATTCTCATTGCCTGATGCACCGAGTAGGGCCTTCAGCTGGATGCTTCCTGCTGACGCCCTCAGGGACCAGGTCTGCCGGTAAGAGATTAGGTCTGCAATAACTTAATATTTCTAGATAAATGCCGGCTCGGTGGACTCTGCGTCCACATTATGAAAGCCATTTAAAACTGTGCATTGCCAAGCAGGTGGGAGTCCTGCCTTCGCTTAGAGAGGACCTCAGGCGCCTTGAGAGGGAGATACAGGTGCTTGAAGCAGAGTATTTCGCGACTAATCAGCTCGTGACCCTAGGGCAAATATGGGAAAAGATGGTAGAATGTGAGGAGGCAGCATACAGAGAGACACATTATCTGGGGAGGGAGGCACTTGCCCGCCAATACGGTGAGGGGGACCGTGCAGGGAATACTCTGGCTGGCCTCCTCAAAAATCCATGGGCAAATGAATACATCAGTGAGGTACGTGTCGGTGACGTAAGGTCTGTTGTGGGACAGGAGACTTTACAGGTGGAAATGCTTGCCTTCTACTCCTCACAATATTCTACATGTCAATCAGAAGCACACCCTGATCTGCCCCCTTCCTTGATTCGATTGAATTGGTATTTCCAAGCGATGGCCAGCTTAAATATTTGGATGAGCTGCACTCAGAGGAGGAGGTGATTGGTGTGATCCGGACCATGCCTGAGGACAAAGCACCGGGATTGGATGGACTCACGTCCACTTTCTACAAACAGTATGCACCACTCCTTGCCCTCACTTCCTGATCATGTACTAGGACTCACTGGAGTGGGGGTGGAGTGCTCCCCCCTCTCTTAGAGAGACATTTATAGTGACCATTATGAAACCAGATGAGGACCCACAGCTGTGTGACTCATACTCAATGATTAATCCATACTAATATAATAAAGAGAGAGCCCAAACCTTTGAGGTGGGTAATCTCAGGAACCACAGCACCAATCACAACACCCAATACAGCGTTGGAAAGGGCAGTTGCAGCAGAAGGACATAGGCTATACAGACGCCCACCATATACATTTAAAAGGTAAAAGAACCGTGCCAGCAAAGTAGTCCCTTGTGGGCATGTCTGCATTGTGCTGTGGGTGTGTGCTGGGGGTGTGACAATCGCTGGGGGCATTCCGTCAGGAGTGTTGTTTTTTCTTCCCAGGTTCTATACATTCCTGATCCCTTCACATAGTAATTCAGTGGAGTTCCCATTCTCTTAGAACCACCACAAGCACAGTTATGGGCAAAAATACAACTAAAAGGCCCTGCAAAGCATTATGGGATAAGATTAGCATCATTACTAGCATCCATGAAAGGGTTTCAATGTTTTTGAATTTTACTCATCATGGACATCTAGAGACTACGAGGTGAACTGCAGCTTGATGTATAATATTTTAAATGCTATTGCATTTGCCTCATCGGGGACAACGAGGAGAACTGCAGCTCTTTGTAGAATTATTTGGATACTATTAGGGCCCGATTCACAGAACTAACTTAAGACAAAATCCTAACTTCTGTGAATACCAAAAGTAGTAAGTTTAGGATTTTGTCTTAAGTTAGTTCTGTGAATCAGCTCCTAGAATATTCACTTCCCACTGCTAATCTCGTCCCATAATGCTTTGCAGGGGCTTGATCTCAAATTCATTACCTCTCTCACTGCTTGCTGGAAGCTAATTTCACTTTTGTGAAATGATTATATGCATTTTAACATGTAGAAATACTTGTTATTTTACCTTGAATACATGAGGTTTCTGTTTTAATAATTGGAAATCTGACGGAACGAAATGTTGCGGATTTATTGTACCAAGTTTGCGCCAATTCCGCCCACCCCTACTTTAAATACCCCTGCACCCCATAATCATAACCCACCCTTACTCTATAAAATACCCCAACACCCTTAAACACTAACCCATCTTAACCCTATAAATATACCCTGTACCCCAAAACCCAAACCTATCCCTAAACCCTAAAAAAAAACCCTGTACCCCAAAACCCAAACCTAGCCCTGAACCCTATAAATACCCCTGTACATCAAAACCCAAACCTACCTCTGAACCCTAAAAATACCCCTGTACCCCAAAGCCCAAACCTACCCCTGAACCCTAAAATAACACTGTACCCCAAAACCCAAACCTAGCCTATAACCCTTAAAATACCCCTATACCCCAAAACCCAACCTACCCCTGAACCCTAAAAATACCCCTGTACCCCAAAACCCAAACGTAGCCCAGAACCCTAAAATACCCCTGTATCCCAAAACCCAAACCTTATCCTGAACCCTAAAAATACCCCTGTACCCCAAAACCCAAACCTAGCCCTGAACCCTTAAAATACCCCTGTACCCCAAAACCCAAACCTACCCCTGAACCCTAAAAATACCCCTATACCCCAAAACCCAAACCTAGCCCTGAACCCTAAAAATACCCCTGTATCCCATAACCCAAAACTATATCTGAACCCTTAAAATACCCAAACATCCCAAAACATATACCTCAGTACCCCAAAACATATACCCCTATACCCATACTTGCCTCATCCAAACATTTTAAAAAAAAAACATGCTTTTATCATTCATGCATTTACAACGAATTTCGTTGTAAATGTATGCGTGGTAAATGCATATAAAATGTAATGCCACGCGTTATAATGGCATTGCGGAGTCAGTATTTAGAAGCCAACAACAAGCTAAAAAACTCCCAGACGGGCTTTCGACCAGGACAGGGCACGGACATCGCCCTCCTGGCGGCGGTAGAGGAAGCCAGAACGCTGCTAGATGGTGGAGGATCAGTGGCAGTGATCCTCCTCGACCTTAGTGCAGCGTTCGACACCGTGGACCACCAGCTCCTCATCGAAAGGCTGGCAAAAGTTGGTCTAGAAGGCACAGCCATATCCTGGCTCTCATCCTTCTTGACACAACGATCCTATCAGATCTGGGAGAAAGACGCCCGCTCCTCCGAAATGCCCCTCCAATGTGGTGTGCCTCAGGGCTCCTCCCTGAGCCCTACATTATTTAACATATATATGTCCACATTGGAGGAAGTCATTACCCCTTTCGGAGTGAGTGTCATCAACTACGCTGATGACACCCAATTAGTGGTGTCGTTGTCCCACCCTCAACAACAGAAAGCCGATCTCCTTAACTGCCTCACGCAGGTCCATCACTGGATGAATACATCAGCGCTAAAATTAAACGGGGCAAAAACCGAGGTCCTTGTACTCGGCCCAAAAGGAACCTCATTTCCGTTGGACATGTGGCCAACATGTCTAGGTCCCCCCCCAGACCCAAAGACAGAGGTAAAAAGCTTGGGTGTCTGGATCGACTCGGAGCTCTCCTTCGCCCCACAAGCAAAAAAGGTCGTAGGGACCTGTTTCGGTCTGCTTAAATCCTTGAGGAAAGTCCTGCCCCTTCTTCCTCCGAAATCGCAAAAACTTTTAGTCCAGGGTCTTATTATATCTAGACTGGACTATAGTAATGCGATCTATTTGGGTGCACCGGAAGCAACATTGACTAAATTGCAGAGGATCCAGAACACCGCTGCTCGGATCATTACCAACACCCCGTCCAGATCTTCGGCCAAGCCTGCCCTCAAACTCCTGCATTGGCTCCCCATAAGGGAGAGAATTAAATTTAAAGCCCTGTGTTTGGTGCACAAAACCCTGAATAACCAAGGCCCTCCAATTCTCCGAAACTTCATTACCCCTTACATAGCCACAAGAACCCTTCGCTCTAATGCAGAAAACCTTATCAATGCCCCAAGGTTTAGGAAAGCACGATCAGGAGGAAGACGGTTCGCGGTTCATGCGGCCCGTCTTTGGAACTCCCTCCCACGAGATCTTCGTCTGGAACCCCACTACCTCCGTTTCAGGAAACGATTAAAAACACATCTTTTCCCCTAGCCCTTATGCTCCTCCCGTTAACTCAGTCCTCAGTCATGTCTCTTAGGTTCCTCAGCGCTGGGATACTTCCGGGTGACTATGCGCTTTATAAAAATAAATAATAATAATAATAATAATAATGGTACTTTCGTAATGAAAGTATGCGGAGTGATGGTATGCGGAAAGAAAGTTGCGGAATAATGGGTGTTTACCCTCCTCCGGTAAGTACATTGGTGGCACGGCGGCCCACATCTCAAGCAACATTTTCATATTTTTTCACCACCAATTGGAAAAATGCACAGGTCTCTCTCATTGATGCCCAGCACCGACATACACTTTTAGACACACGTCCCACCACAAGTTCTAGAATTGCGAACTTTAGAGCTGGGGAGCTACGTTCGAATCTCGGCATCAGCTCAACATCCTGTGATTCCAGGCAAATTGCTTTGTCTCCCCGTGCCTACCACAAATGAATGTGTTCTTCTGTAATGTAAATTGTGCTCATGCCATGTTGTCGAGTTCGCGCTATATAATATTGCATGGAAAATAAAGTAAGGAAACTTGAGTTCACACACAACTGAACGCGCACTCTTAAGTGCATCAGCAGTGCACTGTAAATCGGAGCGTTTCACAGGCCTGTCACAGATATGAAATGCTATCAAAAGGAAATCCTACGAAACAATATACTACTGGCCGGCAGCAACTCATACCCGGACAACGTCGGGACGGGCTGCTAGTCTAGATAATAAAATAAAATCCATGCAAAACTGAGGGCCGCCCGATTGCTCCCATTACTCCCTACTGTGCTGAGACCTGATCCTTGCATTGTATTCCCCAGAAGGGGCACTTCTCACAACCTTTGCACTTTTTAACCAGCCATGCAAGAGTTTGACCCCTCTCTCCCAGCCACTGTCTTTTTGGATGCCTCCAAGGCATTCGATAACTTGGGATGGGTGTAGCTTTTTACACTTCTCGCCCGTATTGGCCTGAGTCCTGCCTTTTTAAAGAAAGTTGCTCTACTGTAATCTACTCCAACGGCAAGGCTACGGCTCAATGGAGTGGTCTCCCCCCCCCCCCCATAAAGGTGGCTCGAGGCACGAGACGGGGGTGCCTTCTGTCACCCCTCGTCTTTGCTGTGGCTATGGAGCCGTTGGCGTCTAAATTGCGACAGCACCACGCAGAGCGCGGCTTGATCTTCGCCCCACGGGTGATCCTGGTGTCTATGTACGCAGATGATGTGACTCTATACGTTAAGCACCCCGTGACCAATTCGGACCCCCTCATTCGTGAAATCATCAGGTTTGGTGGCTTCTCTGGCATTAACATAAACTGAGGAAAGTCCACAATTTCCCGCTCACAGCTGCCATGGACACGTTCCAATCAGAATTTCCACTCAAATGGCCAGAACCCCCAGTGAAATACCTGGGTGTCTGGCTCAGTCTGGACCCTGAGAAGCTGTGGTGTTCCAATTATGATACACTCAAGGAATGTCTGAAGAGCCGGCTGACCCGCTGGAAGATGCTCCCGTTGTATTTGGCGGCGCAAATGGCAATTGCCAAAATGGTGATACTACCCAAGTTCCTGTATGTTTTTGTCAATCTCCAACTTCCTCTCACAGCGGAATTTATGAGGAGGCTGCGCTCAAATCTAATATCCCTTGTATGGGTGGGTGGGCAACCCCGAGTGGCATGGGAGACTCTTACGCTTCCATTTGTGCAAGAGGGTTTGGGGGCCCTGGACATGGAGTTGTATTATAACTGCACACAGGACAGATTCAGGTTCCACTGGATTTATCCGACCCCATTCATGGCACACACTGCCCCTGAAAGTGACCGGGCGGACCCGACCCGGCTGCACATGGCATTGTACAAGCCCAGAGCCACCCAGGGGCTGAGATGAATATGTTTGGCTGCACAGTATGGGCGTGGTGGAAACTCAGGCAAAGGGTACACCTGGAAAATCTTTTTTGCACCCTCAGTGGCGCTCACTAGACATCCCGCATAACCCTTTAATGCCAACGACTATGGAATCTGCTGATGCAAGTGATGGGGCAGGCGTTTTCCGGACAGCGTCTTCATTTACATGGATCCTGCCCTCGGGGACGTACACAGGGCTCTTTTAGATCGAATGATGTGCTTTCAGTTAAGGGCAGTGCTGAGTGCTCTATACTATTCATTCCCGGTTGCACCACCAACATTCCGAGTCCTAGAAGAGTTCCTAGCTTACCCCTCACCCCGTTCGTTCATTCATAGCACGCTTATATTCAGTAATGCAGTATGAATCTCCAATAAATATTCCCCCTGCTTAGCGCGAATGGGAGAAATACCTGGGAGTTCCTTTTGAGGAGGGTGTATGGGCCTACTGCTGTGCACAGGCCAGGGAACTGTCACCCAACTATAGATTGAAAATGATACATTTTAAGTTTAATCATAGATGTATAGGACCCGTGTGTGGCTGCATAGAGCTGGGCAGATACACGATGTGTGCGTTGCTGGACGCCGGAGGCCTCCTTCCTGCACCTAGCTTGGGAGTGTCCGGCTGTTGTCGGGTACTGGGGTGGCATCTTTGATATATTGGAGGAAATGATAAGATATAGATTTGACCACCATCCGCTTACTGCCCTCCTGGGATATGTATAAAAAGTGCTGTCAGAAAATAGGAAGCTGGCGGCTATGCTGGTGTTACTGGCTAAGAGGCAGGTGGCAATTTTCTGGGCACAAACTAAGTGTGAAAAATAGCTGAAGGACGCAGCATTTTGCCATAACCAGCTATCTGAGTTTTGGGAATTAATTCCTGTGCAGGCATGCCCTCAGAATATATGGAAGCCATGCATGGCTACCTTGGAGCCCTTCCTCCTGATCAAGCGGAGGCGCCCAATACAAATGAGCAGGCATATTTGAAACAACCATTACAACAAAGGCATTACAACGCACTACCTTTAGAACGTGGGTGTTACAACGCAACTGCATTTACATCGCATGCCATTACAACGCAGATATTACAACGTCTGTCACTAAAACATGTGCCATTTCAATACACACCATTGCTATGATTACTTTTGGTAATCCCCATTACTCTTAGTCCTACTCGTCCTCGACCCAGTCATCACTCATGAGGTATCCCACAAGACAGGAAAGAAAACAGGAAACGCTTTTAGGCTCCACCCCCCACTCTCCTCCTGCCAGGTGCTATATTACTCCCAACCACTAGAAGCACATCCTGACACACCAAGCAAAAAAGACCTGGGCAGGGAGGGAGGGTGGGAAGTATGACTGGGTCGAGGACGAGTAGGACTAAGAGTAATGGGGATTACCGAAAGTTATCATAGCATTACCTCTACGTCCCTCGTCCTCGACCCATACACATCACTCATGAGGCATACAAAAACAACACCCAAGTAGGCCTTTGGCACACCCAACACACCCAACACAGCAAACACAGACCAGACACAAAGGAGTGCAGCAAGTGAAAGAGTAAAAACGCACAGACTCAGAGCGAGGGGGCAAACCCCACAGCTTGCAACACCCCACGACCAAAATCGGTCCGGTCAGAAAGGGCACAATTCAACTGGTAGTGTCTCACAAAAGTGGATTCGGAGGCCTAAGCGCCAACCCGACGGACTTCATCAAGAGAAACACCATGGAAAGAGGCAGACACGCCCAAGTGGAACGCGCCTGAACCCCAGCAGGACAAGGCAAACCAGCACCGAGAGAAGCCAGAGAGATGACGGCCGTAATCCAGCGACCCAAAGTAAGACGGGAGGCAGCCTTACCCCGACCAGACAAACCAAAGGTCACAAAGAGGGAGTCAGAGCAGCAAAACTCCGCAGACCTAGCAACTGAAACAGACAAGGCACGTTTCAGATCCAAAGAATGAAGCAAAAGACCAGAAGGAGAAGAAGGAGAAGGACAAAAAGAAGGAAGAACCATCTCCTGAGAGGAATGAAAACGAGAGCAGATTTTGGGGAGAAACCCGGGAACCAAAGAGAGGACCACAGCGTCATCCAGAAATCGCAAAAACGAAGAAGAACAACGCAAGGCCGTAAGTTCCCCCAGCCGTCTCGCAGAAGTAGTAGCAAGGCACGGATAGCAGACCATTGACCCCGCAAGGTAGACAAAGCAAAGCGCTTCTGAAAGCCATCCAGAAAACACTGAAGAACCGAAGACACAGGGCAAGAAGTAGAACAAGAGAGGAACAGGAGAGGAACACTACCCAGACAAAGAAGTCCAGTATTTGGAATAAGAAGCCACGGTAGAATTCCCACGAGAGGCCCACGAGAGGCCTGCATCACAGGTATAACATGGTCGGGCAGACAATGGACCCCAAGAGACAACTGTTCAACCTCCAGACCGCCAAGGAGAGAGGAACCAGAAGGGCGTGAGACGGGGACCTCAGAGGAGAGGGGCAGCGGGGCAGAATCCAAGGAGGACCCACAGCCAGACCCAGCAACAGAGGAAACCAAAAACTCCCCGGCCAGTGCGGGAGAACAGCCACCACCTGAGCCCCCTCCCGTCGAACCTTCAGCAAGAAGGCAGGAATCAGAGGAAAGGGAGGAATGGCATAAAGAAGCCAAGGAGGCCACTGGAGAGACAAGGCAACTACCCCCAAGCACCCCGCTCTGGGGTCCTGGAGCAGAACAGGGGAACCAGGGTATTGGACCGGGAGGCAAACAGGTCCAGATCCGGAGCCCCGAACCTCTGGCAAAGCAACTGAAAAGTTCGGGGAGCCAGACACAGGGACAGACATGAAGGAAACCATCGACATAAGGAATCCGCCACCACGGTGTCCACACCCCGAATGTGATGAGCAGAGAGGGCCAGAAGATGCTGCTCAGCCCTATCCGAAATGGAGTAGGCCACCAGATTCAGGGAGGAACTGCGGGTCCCGCCCTGGTGAATGATGTAGGCCACCGTCACTGTATTGTCCGATCTCACCAGAACATGGCAACCCCTCAGATGAAGATAAAAGAAGCGAAGTGCCCTCTCCATGGCAGAGAGCTCCCGCCAATTGGGCGACCTGCGAGACTCCGACGGAAGCCAACAGGCCAGCACCGGCCAATGATCCAAAGCCGCACCCCAGCCGGATGTGCTGGCATCCGTGGTCAAACCAGAGGGGGAGGCAGATGAATACACATACCCTTGGAAAGGTGGGAAGAATCCAGCCACCATTGGAGAGCAGCTACAACGGCCAGCGACACAGGCACAGGACCAGCATAGTCCAAGACAGGAAAGGGGACCCACCACTGAACATGCCACATCAGAGGACGCAGATGAACCTCGGCCCAGGTGACGGTGAAGACAGATGCAGCCATGTGACCCTAAACCTCCAGCCACTATAGGAGGGGAGCCGTAGCATGGGACAACAACTTCCGCAACAACAACTGGAGAAATAGAACCCGGGAGTCCAGCAGAAACACCTTGAACCAGCACAGAGTCGAACACGGCCCAGAGGAAGGACCTCCGGGCGGCAGGCACAAGTTGACACTTCGGCAAGTTTATTAAGAACCCATGATCCCTGAGTGTAGACATGGTCAAGAGAAGGTGGCGAGACAAGATCTCCAGAGACGGGGCCTGGACCATCCAGTCGTCCAAACAGAGAAACACGGACACTCCCAGGAGATGGAGTTGCGCCACCAAGGGAGCCACCACCTTGGTGAATACCCGGGGGGCGGACCGTATACCAAATGGAAGGACGCAGAATTGCCAGTGCCGACCCTCCAGGCAGAAGCGCAGGAATCCCTGATCCCCCACAGCCATGGGAATGTGAAGATAAGCGTCCTGGAGATCGAGAGTGGAGAACACCCACCCGGACTGGATCCGTGGAATCACACTTTGTAGAGTCTCCATTATGAACGGGATCTTCGTCACAAACGAGTCCTGACTCCGAAGGTAGATGACCACCCGGAAACCCCCCGTGATCTTCGGAACCACAAAGATGATGGAGTAGACACCCATCCCCAGTTCCCTCCGAGGCACAGGGACAACCGCATGCTTGCTGACCAAAAGACGAACACCCTCCAGCAAGGCCAAACGGCGGTAGGCGTCTCGAGGAGTCGGAGTCACCACCACCCCGGAGGGAGGGGGAGTAGAGGGGGGGACAGGAACTCGATCCTGTAACCCCGAGACAAAACATCCCGCACCCATTTGTCGGAGGACGTCAATCGTGAAGCAGGAAGAAACAGGCGAAGTCTCCCACCAACCACAGGTGGACCACCAGCGAGACCGATCTCCGGGACTGCATAGTCAGGAACGCTGCGGGCCAGACCCAGCATCCCGCTGGGAGTGCTTCTGAAACTTCAGTGGAAAGGACCGGCCAGTGCCACGCTGACTCCTGAAGGAAGACTGCTGAAACCAGGAAGGCTGGCGGAATGACCTGGCACCAGAGAAGGAGGAACACCCACGGGACAGAAGCTGACAAAAAGACAAGGAATGCTTGTGCTCCTTAATCAGCATATGCAGCTTATCCTCAGGAGAGTCACCAAACAGACGGGTAACAGTGAAAAGCAACCAAAAAGCCATGGTACGTTGAGCCGAATCCGTCTTCCAATCCCACAGCAACAGCTTTCGACGGGCAGCAATGAAGGAACCACAGGACATAGCAGAAGCCCTCATCGAAACAATTGTGAGGTCCAATAAGAATTCAGTTTGGCGCTCTATGGTCTCCAGCAAGTCCGGACAGCTGCCACCCTCCTGCATCGTGGAAAACAGGGTCTGGAAAGCAGATAACAAAGACTGGGCAACATAGGCCCCATAAAGGTCAGATCGAATAGCAAGGTGAGAGCTAGCATAAGATTCTTGTAAAGCTGATTGATCTTTTTATCCACGCCGTCCCTTAGGATGTTATCATCCGCCATGGAAGGACACCCCACAAGACCGGCCACAACGGAGCCCACCGGGACAGAATCAGGCAAGGAGTCCGCCATATCCTGTAAAGGATAAAGCTCAGACAGAAACCTGGGCATGGCGATGTGATCCGGGTCCATCCATTCCCTCAGCTGGAAATCCAACACATCAGGGTGTACCGGCAGAGTAGAGGCAACAGGCCTCCAAAACTGCGGCAAGACCGAATCCTGAGAGGTGCCGGGCGCAGAAGTAACAGGCAACCACATATTCACCCGAACATGGGAAAGGATATCAGACAAGAGATCCCTGGAAATGTACTAGACCTGAAGCTCAGCAGCAGCAGGAGTCGACCCATCAGAATCAACAGAGTTGAGAAAATGTCTGAGTAAAAGTCAGCATCTCAGAAGGACCACCAACAGCCTTCTTGCCCGCCATCATATCAGACAGCGTCACTAGGATAAGGCGTTTAATCCGACCAACATCCACACTGGCCTGCTTCACAGGAGTAGCCGAGTCCTCACGGCATAGGAGAAGAATGCTTCCTCTTACGAAGATGCATGCCAATAATAGACAAAATAATAGCAGCAGTTAAAACAACATACTCACGCCCAGAATATATAAAGAGGGAGCAAACAAACGAATCAGCCATCCATGGAGGAAGGAAACCGAAGAGGCCGAAAAAGTCTTTAAAATGACCAATCCCAACACCGGACCCAGGGAAGGGTAGGCCCGAAACCGAAACCGGCAAAACGAACCCAGTAACGGCCAAGCCGCCAGCCAAACATAATGGAGGCCGCAGCGAACCAGGAATCCGATGAGAGAGGAAGGGGGCGTCACCCAAAGGGAACCCGCGGCCAACAGCAAGCGCGGCCCGTCAAGGCGGCATCCAGCTGCAGGAAGAGCGCCCAGCGCAACGACAGGTGCGCCTGAGCCCACCCAGGCGCCCGGCGGAAAGGCGGGCCTGCACTAGCGAGGAACGCCCCAGGGGGGGAAACTTAATCAAAGCACGCCCAAGACACCGCCAAGCGCTAAGGTAACAACCGCCTACCTTCACCATCTGCAGCAGGATCGGCACATCCGCTCCATGAGGCTCAGAAGGACTGGACTCCAGCGGAAACGGAGGACCTCATCATCCACAACAATCCGGACACCACACAGCATGAAACCTGGCAGCAAGAACAGGGAGACCCGCGGAGCCAGGAAACACAGATCTCCCGAGCCCAGGAGGAGACAGGGCTGCCCAGCATCCACGATGGTCCACAGTAGCCCCCAAAGCCCAGTAGAGGGACGTAGAGGTAATACAATGTATGCCATTACAACACATACCATTACAACGCATGCTATTACAATGCATTATAAGTTAAGGAATGGAGTTTTTTTTTGTTTAGGGTGGGTATGGGTTTGGGGGTACATAGGAATAGTAATTGTTACCCCTACATTATCCAACACTTACCCTACCTTTCTGATTAACAAAGGAGAAAAAGGCCCCTCGTCCTCCTTCACCCCTCTGGTGTAGTAATGTATCCAGTGACTCCTCGTTTCATCCTTCTGTTTTAGAATGAACAATGCACCCTCTCCCCATTTCACCCTTCCACTCCCTGAGGAATAGCATGGTTTCACTTTTTCACCCTCCTCCCCCAGAGCTGGTCTTTGCTCAGATAGCCCATGGGTGACAACACATTTGGCACCCGGGCTGCTGCTCGTCAATACAGCAAGAAGAAACAGAGGAGGGCCTGTTTCTACTCACAGGCCAGGTGCTAACTCCCGCAGTGACTATGTTGTAGAGTAAACGTGATGAGCCTCAAATACACAATACATTTCCCAGAATAAGCCCAGCAACCAATTTCTGTCCCCTTAGGTCCTCGGATGGATCTTGTTCTGTGCTGAAAGGCACTAGAAGATTTAGGGGATGAATTATTATCATATGAGGACCTGGAATAAGATAATAGTTAGCATTTATTCATTACCAAATGGACTGTTTAGGCAGAATCTGATCAGGTCAAATACATTTAGTAAACAGACAAAATGACCTCAACCAATGAGTGAAACAGAATTAGCAGAATAATTAACTCAAATAGATTCACGATTTATAGATTTTTAATAGGAATTACTAAAGCTGTAAGAATTAAGCTTAAAGGGAAATTCTTCCTCCGCTGAGGGAGATTGTATCATGAGAAATGAGTCTTTTAAAGCATATAACCCTCATGCAAACCCTATGGATGTAAGTTCAGAAATCACCAAAATGACCAGTTCCAGTTCAAGACCAGGTTTGTCTGTGCCTGGCTGCACTGTAGCATCAAATGCCACAGCTTTTGTCGAAAAACCTTCCAGCCGTAAAAGTTGGATTTTCGCAAGCATACCAGCCCGCAGCAAACGCAGCAATATCTCTCAGCTTGCGTTCGTTTCTGGAAGTTCAAACCATCAGTTTCTGTATGACAATGTGGGTCGAGAAGGAGGGCAAGATATGGACCGCTCCTGTCCGCACTTTAGGCAATTATACTCCATCGATTCTGGTTGACACCCCTTGACATCACCAATGTGATGGTACCATTCTGGCCCATTGGTAAGTTTCTAGAGGATGATAATATGTAGTAGGTAAAGTGTACAAATCCGGAAGATTAAGCAATCCATTACTTTGCATGTTACATTAGACCACACATTTTTATTCTGATTGGTTATGACTTCTAGGAAGTAGGTAAGTCCATGTTCTCCTCCTTTGTCAGTCCTTTCCCAAGCATGTACTCTAGGAAGTAACACATTTGTTGCAAGTCCGCCCAGTAAGCTACAAGCCTAAAAGTAATTATTGAGAGTTAGAGCACAAGTAGAAACTTTACAAAAAGTTCTCTTAGGCTTCTAGGCTCTAGGCTTTCTTCTTCATGCTAGAAAGGAAAATATATTTTGAGGCCTATATGAAATGCAGCTTGTGTGTGCTGAATTGCGCTCAAATATGAATTTCATGTTACTGAATACAATTTATTAGTTCTTCATCTTTATATCAATTAATAATTGCATCTACATTAGCAAGTATACGGTACTTATAAAAAAAAATTATAACTTTATATCAATTCACATATTAGTTTTATCAATACTCTTTTCATGTTACATGCTTACTACACCATTCAGTAATTGAAACATTGCTAAGCTAAATTTTACAAAACACGTTGGGGCAGATTTATGTTAACTGGCGCATCCCCAGGGATGCGCCAGTTAACGTGCGCCACAGTGCGCCACAGCTCTGCCACCCATGGTGCGCCGCATTTATAATGCGGCGCACCATGGTGCAAAAACGGCACAGATGCGTGACGCATCTGTGCCGGAAATGTGGCGCATTGCTGGAGTTGCGTCGCAAGCGCGACGCAGCTCCAGCAAGGCTCGGGGGTACACCATCTGCACAATGCTGCGTCAAGACCTACGCCTGCTTCAAGCAGGCGCAGGGTTTTGACGCAGCATAGCCCTGAAAGTGACTGAGTGAAATCTCATAGATTTCACTCAGCCACTTTCAGGAGGCGTTCCTGCGCAGGAACGCCCCTCCCTCCCCCCCTGCGCAGGAACGCCTCCTCATGGCGCAGTGCTTTACAACGTGACGCATCTCCTAGATGCGTCACGTTGTAAATAGGGCGCATTGTTTGTGCCGCAGTTGCGTCAAATAAAGTGACGCAATTGCGGCGCAAAGAGGTGCAAAGGCCTCATAAATCTGCCCCAAATTATTATAGCATTGGTTATCTCATCAATATCGGTGCTCACGTTCCATTTTCTCAATAACAAAAACGACTTTATTCATAGACGTATAAGGAATTTCTATATTATCGTTTGCCTGTTATTGTTCATTTATGCATAAAGAAAATACATATCAATATCTTTATTAACTTCTCATTAGTTCATCAGTGGTTAGGTATCATCACAAATCTACTTCTAACATTGTGCATGCTTTTATGATGCAGTATCTAGATCAAACTTCATTTGCGTGCACGGTTCTTAAAGCATGATAACTCTACACACATTTGTCATATCTGTAAATTGTTGTCATAAGTCCTTTTTCCAGGGAGAATTCATTGAGATCAGATGAACGATAACATCCAGGCTGTGACTCTCCAACCCACCTGAATTACCCCCACCTTACCGCCTCCACACAGGTGACAAGGAGGTGGTGGGGTAACGGGGTGTGACCATGTTTGATGACAGGGGGGTGAGAGGGAGATGGGGAGACAAAGGGACTTTAGGAAGATTCACTGGAGCCGGTCAGAGGGAGGTGCTAAGAACAACCTTCATGCAGACAGGTCAGTGGCCCCTCTGCAGGTTGTCTCCACCCCTCGCATGGACTTGAACCCACGACCCAAGGCAGGAGCCTGTTTCTGTACAAGGCAGCGGCACAGGCGCTGAGCCCACCGTGCTGCCTGTTGGTAATGAAGGAGCCTGACCCCTAGCGATAGATCAACGCATTTGAAAAGACGAAGCATGAGATAAAACGGAGGGAAGCCTTTACCACTGCGTGTTATGCGATTACTTTACGAACATGAATCAGACAATTCCTCCAGGAAAAGTCTTTCAAAAATTCGAACAATTAATTAATCACTGCCACGCGAAGTGCAAGTTTTTTTTTTTTTTTTTTTTGTAAAAATATACTTTATTTAAAATTATTTGTCAGGTTTACATTTTAAGCAGTCCCTTATATTTGGGTGCTGTACATTTAACCATTCTCAAAGAAGCGCATTAGGCTATCTTTGGTGGTTTTCCATCAAGATTTCTCATTTTACCCATCCAGACCAACTCCTGATTTTCCAGGTTTCCTTTGCCCACTCTTGCCCAAATCTATGGGTGTCTATGCACATGTAAGAGAACATTTTAGTGAAAACAAGTTTTTGGCATTCTTTTTCCGTGATTGCTTGGTGTTTGTACAAGGAAAGGTTCCTGTTTTCCCACATCGCCTCTTTCACGCAGTTTATTATTCTCCATAGTGTCCTTTCTTTATTTGCATTGCAATTCATGCCCAACCCATATAGAATATGACTGATAATGATTTCAGGACAACCAAATTAATATGTTCACCTATTAATAGTAGAGTGACGCCTCAGCTTTTTGCAATCAACACTTTATAGTATAGTAGACCAGTATACTGTAGTACATATAAATCAATACATTTTTTTAAATCCACAGAAATGAAAGAGATGTTCCATGTGGGGCTGTATGTAGATACGACGCAAAGGATTGTGGGAGTGTGGGTGCGGCTCATGGCCGGGGATGCTGCTGAGCTGCCTTCAGACTGGACTCCGGCGAGGCCACGTGATTGGACCTCGGGTGCTGCTGCTGCTTTCACCGCGGGCCTGGCCATGCATGAG
The DNA here is from genome assembly GCF_964263255.1 of Lissotriton vulgaris. Classification (NCBI taxonomy): domain Eukaryota; kingdom Metazoa; phylum Chordata; class Amphibia; order Caudata; family Salamandridae; genus Lissotriton; species Lissotriton vulgaris. The sequence continues at coordinate 299,332 of NW_028243097.1, forward strand.
AGGGGAGTAGGGTGACCAACCGTCCGTAAATTGGACCTCACGTCCGTTGTCCGTGAGAATCCTTTTTACGGACGCCTTTTGTCCGTAATTTTGGCCTCGCAGGGAACAGAGCTGTTCCCTGTGAGAGGCCTCTGCTCCCTGATGGGGCGCCTCGCACTCCACCTCGGAGCACTAGAGCAGCCCCACCCGCCCATTGCCATTCTGTATGAGGCTGATTGCCACATACAGAATGACAATGGGCCCGTCTGAAGTGTTCCTGCATGGTGGGCCTCCTCCTGCCTTGACAATGGGCCCGTCTGAAGTGTTACTGCATGGTGGGCCTCCTCCTGCCTTGACAATGGGCCCGTCTGAAGTGTTACTGCATGGTGGGCCTCCTCCTGCCTCGACAATGGGCCCGTCTGAAGTGTTACTGCATGGTGGGCCTCCTCCTGCCTTGACAATGGGCCGCCTGAAGTGTTCCTGCATGGTGGGCCTCCTCCTGCCTTGACAATGGGCCCGTCTGAAGTGTTACTGAATGGTGGGCCTCCTCCTGCCTCGACAATGGGCCCGTCTGAAGTGTTACTGCATGGTGGGCCTCCTCCTGCCTTGACAATGGGCCGCCTGAAGTGTTCCTGCATGGTGGGCCTCCTCCTGCCTTGACAATGGGCCCGTCTTTTTTTTTTTTTTTATAGGAGTTTATAAAGCGCCTGGTGACGCCTCCCGGCGTGTCCCCGCGCTTAGGAGAGAGTATTACTTGGGAAGAAGAAGAAACAGGCAGCAACCAGTGAAATTAGCTGATGAAAAGATGTGTTTTTAGAAGTTTCCTAAAAGAAGTTTTGCTTTTTTCCTGTCTAATATTCATGGGGAGGGTGTTCCACTCCTTGGCCGCAAGAGTGCGAAAGGACCTGCCTCCAAGTCTGGCTTTTTTTGGGCGTGTGGTTTTAAGCAAGCCTGTTCCCTTAGAACGTAAAGATCTGGAGGGTTCATAAAGGGAAACTAGGTCGGACAAATAGGAGGGTGCTCTCTGATGAATGATCCTATGGCACCAGAGGAGTGCCTTGAAAATTAGCCTCTTTCTAATGGGCAGCCAGTGCAGAGCATCCAAGGAAGGTTTAGATGGAGCTCTGCGCGGGAGTCTGAGCACAAGGCGTGCCGCTGAGTTTTGCAGGACCTGCAGCTTTCTAATGTTTTTTTCAGAAGTGCCCAACAAAAGCACACTCCCGTAATCAATGCGGGAAGTGATCAGAGCTTGTGTCCATGGTGCGGCTGAGCGTCTTCATAACTCCAAAACATTTTCCAACATTTTTTTCTAACATGACTGTCATACGAGAGTTTGTTGTCAATCCAGACACCCAAATTCTTGGCCTCCTGACTGGGGGTAGGTATTGGTCCCAGACATGTAGGCCACCAGTCTTTGGTCCAATTGGTGTTGTTTCCCCCTATAATGATCACCTCTGTTTTTGTTCCGTTTAATTTGAGACAGTGCTCATTCATCCATATGGCCAACTTGCACATACAGGATTTGAAGTTGTCGGCCTCCGAGGAGGGGGATTGGGACAGGGAGATCAGGAGTTGTGTATCGTCGGCGTAGGAGACAAGCTCCACGCCGAACGATTGGACCACCTCTGCCAAAGGTGTCATATACAAACTGAACAGGGTGGGGCTCAGGGCCGAGCCCTGAGGTACCCCCTGTTCTAAGGTTAGGCTGTCCGAGAGAGAGGTTCCTCTTTGGACCTGGAAGCTTCTGTTGGTTAAAAAAGCTTTCAGCCATCCTAGAGCCTCTTTTGTGACTCCCGCTCTGTTTAGACACTGTAGCAGTATGGAGTGAGCTACAGTGTCAAACGCGGCACTGAGGTCTAGCATGATCAAGGCCATGGTTTTGCCTAAGTCCGCTCCCTCCCGCAGAGTTTCAGTAGCTCTTAGGAGTGCTGTCTCTGTGGAGAAGCCTGATCTAAAGCCCGATTGTGAGGGATGGAAGGTTTCTTGTGTTTCAAGATGTCTCATAAGTTGAGCATTAGCTACTTTTTCAGCTAGTTTAGCGAGGTAAGGGAGTAGAGAAATTGGACGTAGATTTTCCAATATATCCTGGCTCAGGTTAGGTTTTTTCTTAATGGGGAATACTATAGCTCTTTTCCAGTCCGCGGGGAGAGTAGCTGTAGAGAATGATATTTGCAACATATGTCTGAAATGCGGTTCCAGGGCCGGGAGACTGGCCGTTAGAATTTTAGGAGGGGCGGGATCGCGTGGTGAACCAGACTTAATACTCTTACAGATTTTAGTTAGAGTTTCGGTTGGAGGTACAGAAAAGGTACTTAGATGGATGGGAGTGCTTATATAAGCATCATTCTCTATGAAGTCATTGCCAGATTTTATGCTGCTAGAAAAATTAGCATAGATGTTGGTGATTTTGTCGGAGAAATACTTGGCAATCTTATTGCAAATATCCACTGAATCATTCTGGGGGGTGGGGTTGGACTCAACTATAGAGATCTCCTTGTAGATCAGAAAAAGCTCTTTAGAGGAGTTCTCGGCTTCCTGGATCCGCTTATTATAGTAGGAAGCTTTAGATGTACGTACCATTCTGTAGTAATCTTTTTGTGCTGTTTTATATCTGGTTTTTATTTCAGGGCAGAAATTGACACGCCAATCTCTTTCGAGTTTTTTGCACGCTGTTTTCGCGATCTGGAGCTCCTGACTAAACCATGGGGCAGTTTTTCTAGTTCTAGTGGCATTGGTGGTAGTACGAATGGGAGCGGTAGCATCCAGCGCTTTAGTGATATTATCCTGTAAGTGAGCATAGGTTGTCTCACTATCAGATCCTTTTGGGGGGCCAGCATCCTGAATGATGTTAGAAAAGGAGTCAATGGAGAAATTTTTCCATCTTCTACGCTTGAAACGTTGTGAGCTTTGTTTGTACTGCTCAGACCTTTCTAGTTGAATGGATATTGGCACTATGAAGTGATCAGACCAAGGAATTGGCTGAGGAGCAGAGGTTTGAATTCCCTTCCAATTTCCAAATACCGGGTCTAGTAGATGACCATGGTGGTGGGTAGGATCGGTATTTTTTAGCTCTAGCTCTAAGGAGAGTAGCTCTGATTTGATATCCGCCGCCTCTTTATTGAGTGGGTCGTCAAAATGGACGTTAAAGTCACCAAGAACTAAAATGCGGGTTTTTTTTAGCGCAAGATGAGTGATGGCTTCTACCAGAGTAGGAGTGAAATCATACAGTTGTCCAGGGGGTCGGTACACCAGAATACCCGAGAGGGAATGATTGGGACCAGTGGTGATGGTGAAAGTGGCCGCTTCACAGTGGTCAATCATGATAGAAGTGAGGGTACATTCTAATGGGGTTTTAGTGGCTATCGCAATGCCCCCCCCTCTGCCATCTTTCCTATCCAATCTGGAGAGGACGAAGCCAGGAGGAAGGGTTTGTATGATATCAGGCTCGGAGTGTTCATCCAGCCATGTTTCTGTAAGAAACAGAATTTGGATAGTATCGTCCTCCAGTAGATGAAAAATTTCTAAGCTATGTTTACGGAGGGATCTGCAATTTAACAGAGCTGACTTTATTGTATTAATATCACTGGCCGGTTTCTGAATGGTGACAGGGGTGACAGGGGAAAAAGTGCAAGAGGAGCAGTTTATTAGCGATAGGACATGCATCGGTTGTTTCTCACATAAAGGGATGTTGGAGCGTATATCCAGCAGCTCTTGCCTGCCATACCTTGTGATAGTCGATGTCGGTGCGCCAGGGTTTATGGCCCCGCGCCCCGTCCAGTCGCGGACGGGCGCAGACGGGCTGGACTTTGGCTCGACTTCGGCGCGCTTCCGGCGCGCCCGCTGCACGCGTCCGCTGCGCGGTCGCTGGCCTATACACATTTATAGGCCGTAGGGGCCACTAGAACGCTGACCTGTCCGCCCGAGCCCGGAAGTGCTAGGCTCCTCCTCACCCTCCGCAAAACAAACGCCCAGAAATGGACGCGGCGGACCGGGGCGGGAGTCGGCAGTCAGGTAACCAACAAATAAAGTTATGCACACCAAAGTACTTTTAAAATTGTCTTGAGGTTTCCAAGTTTAAAATTAGCGCTAAGAAAATGCACTAAGCAGTGTATCACATTAAACACCCAGCGCGAGCGGATGGAGCCTGCCACTGCCACCGGCAAGACTCTTCTCCACAGCGCGAGTGCAGGCGGAAACTGATTAAATACCTAAGCCGCCTACAGCGCCACTAGAACGCTGACCTGTCCGCCCGAGCCCGGAAGTGCTAGGCTCCTCCTCACCCTCCGCAAAACAAACGCCCAGAAATGGACGCGGCGGACCGGGGCGGGAGTCGGCAGTCAGGTAACCAACAAATAAAGTTATGCACACCAAAGTACTTTTAAAATTGTCTTGAGGTTTCCAAGTTTAAAATTAGCGCTAAGAAAATGCACTAAGCAGTGTATCACATTAAACACCCAGCGCGAGCGGGTGGAGCCTGCCACTGCCACCGGCAAGACTCTTCTCCACCTGAAGTGTGACTGCATGGTGGGCCTCCTCCTGCCTTGACAATGGGCCCGTCTGAAGTGTTACTACATGGTGGGCCTCCTCCTGCCTTGACAATGGGCCCGTCTGAAGTGTTACTTCATGGTGGGCCTCCTCCTGCCTTGACAATGGGCCGCCTGAAGTGTTACTGCATGGTGGGCCTCCTCCTGCCTTGACAATGGGCCCGTCTGAAGTGTTACTGCATGGTGGGCCTCCTCCTGCCTTGACAATGGGCCCGTCTGAAGTGTTACTGCATGGTGGGCCTCCTCCTGCCTTGGTCTAGGGCAGCGTCTTTTGTTAGATGATAGGAATGTGCAAACACGCAAATGTAGCTACAGAATCCAGTTCATTCAAAGAAGCTGGTGAAACAACTTGAAAAGAAGAGGCTCGGGCTAGAGTGCTTTCAGTCTCATCATTTTAGAAAAGAACAGTTTAAATATTATTTTCAACAAAGCCATGGTTGCAGCATTTTTATTTTATGCATCTAACAGCCATTGACAAAGCCAATAGTTTTGGCTCGTTGTAGGTGTAACATTACTTGTTATTTATCTGGATACAATGACAGAAGAGGCAAAATACCAGTCTGGCGGCACACTATGCTAAACACAGATTTTTAGCTTAGGTGTTTTAAGCCCCGCTCTTAATTACATCGAACACCCCCCTTTTGAGAGACCCTCCCCCTTTTTTCATCCCGCTTAAAGCCCTGGAAACAACACCGTGTCACAGTCGCCTCACGTCCTAGCACTGTGCATCATGCATGACTCATGACTTCCACTTTTTCAGATTGCCTATGTACAGGGGCATAGTGAACACTCCCCCACCCCACCCCTTGCTTTAGGAACTACAGGGAGGGTGACATTCTTGTTGGGCCTCTTCTGTCTGGAACTCTGCAGACAAAGGCTCAGCTCATAATTAATATGAAAACGTGGGCGAGTGAGTAAGTGATGGATTGGATGGATTGCTGAATGGATGATTGAAAGGGTGAATAGATGGATAATTAGCGAAAGGATGGATAGATGAGTGAAAGGGTGGATGATCGGTGAGTGAATGGGTGAATGGATGAGTGAAAGGATGGATGAGTGATAGAGTCAATGGATGGATTCATGAGTGGATGAATAGAAGGATGGGTGGATGGATGGAAGGATGGATGGCTAAGTAAAAGGGTCAATGGAGAGAGAAAGGGAGCATGGGTGGATGGCTGAAAAGGTGAATGGGTAGAAGGATGAGTGCCTGGATGAGTAAATGAAAGGATAGCTGGATGAGTGAAAGGATAAATGGCTGGATGGAAGAGTGGATGGATTCGTGTCCGGATGGATACGGTGAAAAGGTGGGTGAATGGATGAGTGAAAGTGTGGATGGAGGGATGGATGAGTGAAATGATGGCTGGAAGGATACACAATGGATAGGTTTGAAAATGTATGAATATGGTAGGATATAAATGGGATTACTTATCAGGGGCGGTGCGTCCATTAGGGCGCTAGGGCGTTGCCCCACTGAGCGGTGCCGTCACTCTCTCACACAGTGCAATCTATCCTTCCGGCCGTCTGAGCCGGAAGCAGAAGGGGGCAGGGCAGCCCTACAGAAGTTCAGCTGCACCTTAGTGTCTGATTGACATCCACCATAACAGGTGGTCGGCAAGCGCACACCAAGAATGCGCATGTTCTGTTTAGGGCTTTAAATTTTTGGCGACCAGCCCTAACATGCGCAGTAGGCCCTGCTCATTAGAAGAGCGAGGGGTTGTTCCATGCCGCTCTTCTAATGAGCAGCCTAGTGCGCATGTTCGGGCTGGTTGCAAAAAAATTAAAGCCCTAAACAGAACATGCGCACTACTGCTCAAGCCAATCCTGGCGCTGCTGCTGGAGCAGTGTCTGGATTGGCTGAGAGCAGGCGGTTTTTGCCAAGGCGCCAACGCGGGAGTCAGACCCTGGCCCAGGAGGACTCGCAGTCAGGCGGCACGGACCCGGTAAGTTTAGTTTTCTTAATACTGAATGCTGCTTTATTTCAACCTCCCCCTTCCCTCCCCCCGTATTGGAGCACGAGTGCTGTTACCTCCAAAATGTCTGAAACGTTCAGACGGGTCCAGCAGCCACTTTCTGTACCTTGTTACTTAACGCGGTGTGTATTTTGTATGTTGTGCTTGCGAGCGTGTCAGGCTGCTTTCAGTTTTTTCTTTTGGCTTTGATAATCAATGAATTTGTTTATTCTGCGGTGCGGCCTGGAACCACATTCTGTAAATGTGCGGAGTGATTCTGAACCAGGCTTCACAGTGAGTGCTTGAAATCACCAGGCCTGCCGTTTCTTATCTTCACCGGCCTCTGCCTGTATGATTCCCCGAAATAAAAATGAATCGCATATGAGGAGGCTGGGCTGGATGAGTTGAGAGAATAAACATTAAAGAGAAAGTTAAAGAGAAGTGCAAAAGTAGAGCGTAGAAAGGGAGGGCAGAGCGAGAAAAGAACGGAGGAAGATGCGAGCGGAGGGCAGGGCTAGTGGAGAGGAGGAAGAGGCAGTGGAGGGCAGACTGACGACAGAGAATGAGCCCAGCATGGAAGATGGAGTCACAGGAGAAGTGAGAGGGAAGGGGCAGTGCGTCGACTAGGAGGCTGGGTGCGAGAGGCATGTTGGTAAACTGCAGAGATGTGAATCGGACGCTTCCCTCCCAGAACATCATTTTCTGCTTTCATGCTCGTGGTCAGGTTTGTTTTCCTCCATGTTCCACCTGTATGCTGTTTGCATTGCTCCTTCCGTGCATGCTCCTGCACCAGTCCAGCTTGGCAGACCAAATGAGATGCCATTGTCTATTGGCCATTCAGCGCAGGGCAGTACGATAGAAAGACAATTCTGTGCAAGCGCCTAGCACGCCGTTAAAATAAGATTAATGCCCGCAGCATTTCAGTTGTTTCTCTAGGCTAACGTTTGAGACTGCTAAGTAGTTCAGCCCCTTGGTAAAGTGCTTGGGTGAGATGTGAGGTGTGAGGTGTGGGGGAGCAGAAGGCGGATTCTTTGAAAATGAATGATACCAAATGGCAGTGCCTTGCATTAATAACTGACCTCTTTTGGCTCTAGATATGCTTCATCCACCAAATTCTGCAAGCTTCAAACAAATGCCCTCCTTCTCACTTAGTTGGCCGACAGTTCAGAAAGGCTACAATGATTGATGATGGAGAATAATAATTCAGAATATGTTTAAATGCGTAGAAGCATGGAGAATTCGACTGATTCCAGCGCTATCCACATTGAAATGGAATTAGCAATGTATATATAGTATCTGAACTGCGCATGGATACACTGAATAAATGATTGGAGTATGGCTATTGTTTTACGCCCTACCACTATCAAATGTCACCAGCCGCCCCTGTTACTTATATACTATGCCCGACCTCCTTTGATGTGTCTGTAAAACCTACCTTTTGTCCCAAAATTTTGTCCTCAATTTTGAGCCCCTGTCCTGAATTTTTACACTCACTGTCCTGAATTTGCACCCATGACAGTTGGTCACCCTAGAGGGGAGACTGCCGGGGGTACCAGGCGCGGTGGGTTCCTCTCTCCTGGAGCCGCTGGAGAGCAGTGCTTGTCCCGGTTGCCTCCTCTGCCAGGGTGACCAGGCGTCCCGGTTGTTGTGTAATATCTGGTATCCCGTGGGATCGTGTATCCCCTTCATTTCGGCCGTCTTCGGAGAATTCTGTCAGCCCGGACAGGATCAGACAGAAGCAGTCGATCTCTGCTCGAGCTGAGTGCGGGGAGACACGGAGGCATATTACCAAGGGCCTTATCGCCGCTTTAGCGGGAATTTTTCCCGCTAAAGCGGCCATAATTTTATCGCCCTATTACCTAGCTGTCGCTAACACCAGTTAGCGACAGCTAGTAGGAGATAGCGTTCATCTTGGGGCCCACTTTGGATGTCAGCAATAAATATCGCTAATGACATGCAAAGTGGGCGTGCCAAGATGTTATCGACTGGAAACAGTCGCCAACATCGCTATCTCCTATTACCAGTGCTTTAAAGGGGCCGGTACGTACCGGCACTTATTATTTTTATCCCTTCAAGTACCGGCACTTCTCTCCACGCCAAGGAGAGAACCGGTACTGTCAAATACATATTGTTCATTGCTAATCCTGGTGGAGGCAGGGGGCGCCTGCCTCTATGATGATACTTCGACAGGCAAAGTGCCCCTGTAGCCTTGTGCTGAGCCCCTGAGGAACCGGAACCTTTCAAATGCAGCTCAGTTGCGTTACGTCTTTCATGTGCAGGTGTCGAGAATTTCACCTTCACGCTGAGCTTGACAGAGCAGTGTCCATATCATTCAGACAATGCTCTGTCAATCACATTTACACTATGGTGTGAATTGTGCGCACCCTGGAATCCAGGTGACCCACTGTGAGCGGCAATTAAGGAACCACTGGACGTAAAGAGGTAAAAATGTCCTTTACCCTGCGTGAGCCTTTTGTGTGAGTGTGTGACTGCTTGTGGGTGTTTAATGGCTTGTGTGTGTGTTTATGTGTAAGGGAAAGAGGAAGATGGATAGACTGAGAAGGTGTTTTAAAGAAAGTGTGCGTACTGCTCTGTATGTGTATGTGTGCTCGGGCCTGTGTGAGTGTGTGCGCGCACGCGAATTTGAGTATTTAAGCCCGATGCAAATAAATCATAATAATCAGAGCCACTGTAATTATGCATTAGGGTTGATTAAATTGAGCAGCAAGAAAAGGCAACTTATGCTGCATAATGCAGAATAGTTAGTGATTGTCTTACTTCATTATTTTGTCATTTGTATTCTTGTTAACACTGTCTGGGCATAGGTTGCCCTTCAGCTTAAACATAACAATAAGCAACAGAAAGGTGAGAAGTCAACCTTTGGAAAGGGCATTCCAATGCGCCGCAGCACCTGCTGGTACAATTTTACTAACTTTTGAACTGTTTGAGGTAGAAACGATTTTTTGTTGTTAAAATATGAAGATTATGCATCAGATGATGTGGCAAATGCGGCAGATCCATAATTTATGTGAAAAGGGATCGCATAATTCCACTTTCCTGACAATAACAGTGTGGTATCAAGAAGCTGCACTAGATAAACAAGTATTGGCAAAGCCATTAGGTGTCGTCTTGGTTATGCTAGTGCAATTGTTACTTCAAAAAAGATTATTGCACTAATATGCGACAAAAAAAGAAAACATGCCTCCTATATGTGGTGAGCTGAAGCATCCAAAAATGTATTTAAATAAAAAAGGATTTACCATTGCATATAAATGAACAGTATCAGTGCGCCCTATCAGGCATGTGAATTAGAATTGTTTTTTGGTTGTGGGGTGGGGGGGGGAGTTTAATACAGTGCGAACTAGACTCCAAGGTATTAGAGCACTTTGCATGAGCACCAGTTGGGTTACAGATGGGAATTTTGTTGCGAGGCACACGGAGATTAATTGCTGTTGAGCATCCTTGTTGAGACTCAAACCCTGTTCTCCAGCTTCAAGTTCAACTGCTCTAGTTGTTGGGCAACATCCTCTCCTCAAGTGCCATAATTAACGCACTAAACTACCAACACCCAGTATCCCACAGTGCTGAGATCTCATTGCATTTAAGGGCAGATGAGGATGAGCCCTTTAAATGAGGATCTCCTGAAAACTATGGTGTTAAAGGAGGGACGGTGCCCAGGACTGTACAAATACGGTTTGCTGTTACCTGGTTTAAAAGAAAAAAATGATAAAGCAGTCGTCATGGAATGTGCATGTTGAAGCTGCTGTGCCAGGGGTTTCCCTGCAATCTCCTTTCATGTAGTAAAGATTGGTGGAAGGACCACGGCTGCTTACATTACAGACCCCCAATGCATGCATGTCAACAGATTCGGAATACCGAAGAGTTATTAGAGAGAGACATTTCAATTGTATTTCCTATTAGGTTTCCAGAGAATGAAGCAAAATGGATGAGAAACTCCAAATATAAGTTAAAGCTAAAAATCTCTTCTCTGTTTCACCAGTTTTTGCATGCCTGTCATTATGAACTAAGTGCTATTCTTCGGGAGCTCATCTTGATCTTTTCGTGGTCTGTGTTCTCCGTGAGAAACAAGGTACAGAGCAAAGATCTGAAATTCCAGAGGCAAGGTCTGATAGGGCTGAACCAGGACCCCACATCACTGGCATAAGATACTACATAGGTTGCCCAACATCACTCAGTGCTGGCTAAATACAGACAAGGAAGGTTTAAAAATCACACAGTGTTGAGCAATGTGAAAACATTTCTGGCCAAAGACCACACAGAATATGTCAAGATCACTTTTAAGTGCAATGGGCTGCATACATATTTTAGTAGTTAAATAACAACAAATTGCCTATTAATTACTAAGCATGTAATATGCCACGTGTGCAGAGGGACATATAGGGAATTTGAGATTACCAACAAGGACAATGCAAATAAAAAATGAATATACATCAGATGGAAGAAGTGCCATTTTATCATATCCCACCCCTAGCCCCGCCCACTAGCCACACCCCTAACTCAATTTGATGAGTACCTGCACTTATTGATTTTTCCATTTAAAGCACTGCCTATTACCTACTTTTGGAAATAATCGTGCTAAGTGCGATTATCTCCAAAAGCTAACGCCTGCCCACAGCAGTTCTTAGCCATGTTATCCAACGGTAGGTGGATAACATGGCTAAGAGCATTTGCTCGGTAATGCATGAAATCGCTGACTTTTCAGCGATATTCATGCATTTCGGCCGATTTTTATCGCTTAGGAGATAAACCTTGATAATAGCAAGGCTCCTAAGCGATAAAAATAGGCGAAGCACGGCGATATAATTATACCCGCTAACCAAGCTTAGCGATATTTTTCGCTTATCCTTGGTAATATGCCCCACGATTCCATGGGATACCAGACAGTCACAGGCTACAAATGATCTCCCGTTTCTTTAATACTGGAGCCGCAGCTGCGCAGAAGACAGGGAAGCAAGTCGCAAGCAGTCCACAGTAGGAACGGTTAAATAAACAACATTAAATGGACACCGAGTCGAAGTGAAAGAATGGAGGGGCATAGAAGCCATGTTAGATGTCTTCACATCTAACATGGGCTTCAATTGGAATTGATAGAGCATATTATCAAGCACATTATCGTCGCTTTATCGGCATTTTCCTGCTGATAAAAGTGGCGATAATGTAACGCCCGTTCTTGATAATATGCCCCGAAATGCTTATTTTCCAAGCAAATCGCAACAAGCACAGAGAAAGAAAGGCAAAATAATGGAAAATTAAAGGAATGCACGTACTGAGACAAAGGGGCATATCACCAAGCAGGGCGATAGGCAATTATCGCCGCTTTAGCGGCCGTTTTTGGCCCCGAAGCGGCGATAATTCTATCGCTCTTTTAGCAAGCTATTAGAACGTACCCCTGTTCGCTTTCAGGCGATCTAGAGGCTGATTTGGACCTCCTGCAGACCTGGCTTATGCAGCGCCTAGATGAACTAGCTCCTCTCCAGGCTGCTCGTAAAAACTCCTCTCCCACATCGGCTCCTTGGTTCACACCAGCTCTCAATGAGAGTCCGAGGCATTGTAAAAAAGCGGAGAGATCGTGGTGTGTCAATTATGATGGACTACTAAAAGGAATTTATAGAGAGTGCATTAAGACTTATCACAGAGACATCTTTCTAGAGAAACAGTCTTTTTTTGCGAGGAGAATAGAAGATGCCACTAATACCAGCAAGGAAATCTTTGCGATAGTAAGGGAATTTACATCCCCTCTTTCTATAACATCCGAGTGCTCCCACTCTGAACTGTGGGTTGCTCAACTAGAAGATTTATTTGCTAACAAAATTAAGAGCATTCAGGCATCTTTTTTGCCGGCAGATGTGGCAGCAGCGGCCAATGTAACTCTCCATTCATCTCTCTCTGTCTCTGAAGGGCCCATCCTCTCTAACTTTCCTACCCTCTCCCTACCAGCCTCTTTGGACCTTTTAACCAAATTGAAGTCGAGCTCCCCACTGGATCCTTGCCCGGCCAAACCTTTGGCAAAACAGCGCATGTCTTGAATCCCTTAATCAACCCAGTGCTTAATCTATCACTCAGCACAGGAGTGGTTCCTCAGGCCTGGAAGCAGGCCATTATCCTCCCTCTCTTAAAAAAGCCTAATCTGGACCCCAATTCACATGCTAACTACAGACATATTTTTCTTCTTCCGGCTTTTGCTAAAGTCATAGAGAAGCATGTTCATGCTTCCCTCTCCAGTTTTTTGGAGACATATGACATTCTCCACCACACCCAGTCTGGGTTCCGTGCAAATCTGAGCACGGAAACAGCACTGTTAGAGGTGACGGAAGCAATCAAGGAAGTTATGGATTCGGGAGGAAAGGCGATGTTGGTGATGTTGGATCTTTCGGCGGCTTTTGATACCGTCCCCCACAGCCGGCTCCTTTCAATACTCTTTGAGATCGGCTTGAGGGGGACGGCTTTCAGCTGGTTTGAATCTTTCCTGGTTGACCACCGACAAACAGTCTGGGCCCCTCCGTACTCAGCCGCAGTGCCACCTCTGGAGGTAGGAGTCCCGCAGGGCTCGATCCTGATCCCTACTCTATTTAATATCTATATGGCCCCACTGGCGGTGCAGGCTGAATCCAATGGCACCCAGATTGTTTTGTACACAGATGACACTCAGCTTCTCTTTACCTGTGACAGGAATATCGATTTCAACGGAGAGAGCATTATGAGCTGTCTTGGAGCAGTTTTTAGTTGGTTCCAACTGAATAACCTTAAGTGCAATTCAGATAAGTCTGAGGTGCTCTTTTTCATCTGTCCTCCCGATCCCGGCTGGAAGCCCTGGTGGCCGGTGGCCATGTTTCCTCCTTCCGTCGCCTCCTCTGCGGCCAAGAATCTGGGAGTGAAGGTGGACAATGGTCTCACTTTCAAGCCACAGATCCTTGGCTTAGTGGGTCAGTGCTTTGGGCTCTTAAAAATGCTCAGGAAGTTTCTACCACTATTATCCTTAGCCCATAGCAGAATCATTGTCCAGGCGTTGATAGGTTCGCGTTTGGACTATGCCAATGTGTTATACCTGGGCCTTCCTGAATATCTTCTGTCCCGTCTGCAAATTGTGCAAAATTCTGCTGCACGAGCAATTTTCGGTCTTCATCGAAGATCTAGCGCGACAGTCCTTTTAAAGGCCCGCCATTGGCTTCTGGTTCATAAACGCGTCATTTTTAAAACGCTAACTTTAGCTTTCAAAACACTTTATGGCACTGGCACCAGATATATCAGGAAAAGATTGAACTTCTACCAGCCTTCTAGGTCGCTTTGGTCCTCTTCACTGGCCTTTGCTACTGTCCCGACAATCAGGCGAGCACGCATTGGTGGACGCTCTTTTAAACGTCTTGCTCCCCAATTGTGGAATGCCCTGCCCCGTCTTTACGGAAGACCGAAAATCTTTTAGCCTTTAGGAAAGATCTCAAGACATGGCTATTCGGACAGTGAGCTTGCTACCCTCTCCTGCTCTGTGCCTTTTGGTCTAAAGCGCCGGGACACTCTTCTTGAGTAGCTGAGCGCTTTACAAAACCCAATTTAACATAACATAACAAGCAGTCGCTAACTGATGTTAGCGACAGTTTTAGGCGATAGCGAGCGGTTTGGGTCCCGCTTTGCATGTCAGCGATATTTATCGCTAATGACATGCAAAGTGGGCATACCCAACCTGTTACCGACTGAAAGCAGTCGCTAACGTCGCTATCGCCTATTAGCAAGGCAGGCGTAGCGATGGAAATATTCCCGCTATCGCCAAAAACTAACGCCTGCTCTGACCAGTTCTTAGCCATGTTATCCAATGGGAGGTGGATAGCATGGCTAAGTGCATTTTGTCGCCAATGCGTGAATATCGCTCTATTCTCAGCGATATTCACGCTATCGCCGGAAAATGTTTCGCTTTGGAGATAAACGTTGCTAATAGCACGTTATCTCAGCGATAATTTCCGGCGAGGCTTAGCGATAAAGAATTTGTTGCTAAGCCTTGTTAGCGATAAATATCGCTAATCATTGGTAATATGCCCCAAAGTGAAATAATGGAATGTTTAGCGATATTTATCGCTAAATAGGCTTAGCACATTTTTTTTTTCCTCTGAGCATCGCCGGATATTATCGCAGAGATAACATGCTATTAGCACCGTTTATCTCTGAAGCGATAAAATATCCGGCGTTAGCGGCGAAATGCATGAAAGTGGCTGTAAATCCAGCGATATTCAGGCATTATCGCAAACAGGGACTTAGCCTGAATATCCACCTCCCATTGGGTATACAGGCTAAGAACTATTCTGAGCAGGCATTAGGTTTTGGAGATATTCGCGCTTAGCGCCAATATTTCCATTGCTACGCCTGCGTTGAAAATAGGCGATAGCGATGTTAGCGACTGTTAGAGACCACATCTCCAGCAACATACTCATATTTTTTCACCACCGATTTGAAAAATGCACAGTTTCTCTCATTGATGGCCAGCACCGACATGCACTTTTAGACACACCTTCCGCCACAAGTTCTAGAATTTAGAACTTTAGAGCTGGGGAGCTACGTTCGAATCTCGGCATCAGGTCAACATCCTGTGATTCCAGGCAAATTGCTTTGTCCCCCCGTGCCTACCACAAAATAATGTGTTCTTCTGTAATGTAAATTGTGCTCATGCCATGTTGTCGAGTTCGCGCTATAGAATATTGCAAGGCAAAAAAAAGTAGGGAAACTCGAGTTCACACACTACTGAATGCAGACTCTTAAGTGCATCAGCAGTGCACTGTGAATCGGAGCGTTTCAGTTGCCATTATGAGTCAGATAATCCTGTATGACCTCCCCTATGCGCTTCACAACAGACTTTTTATGTAAACGGGTATCGCGAAGACGCCATGTCCCCCGAGAGGGAGAGGCCACCGGCCACTGGAAAACGCCGGAAACTGGCGCATGGTCGGACAGGGACAGGACCCCAATGTCCGCCGCTGTGGTGGCCGTGCGCAATGGTCCACTCACCAGGAGATAATCCAGCCGCGAGTAGGTGCGGTGCGCATGGGAAAAGTAGGAGTAGTCCCTATCAGTGGGGTGCATAGAGCGCCAGAGGTCGTGCAAATCCATCTCCACAATCCGATCCTGCACCGCGCAGGAAAGTTCTCCCGTCTGCGGGGAGCATTGCGCCGACCTGTCCATAGCAGAGTCGAAAACAATATTAAAGTCTCCCCCCAGGATAACATGGCGGTCGGGAGAGGCAGTGACATCCACCAACACTGAGTCCAAGAAACGATCCTGGTGATCATTCGGGCTATAAACTGAGCCAACCGTAAAAGCTATACCCCCTAGGCGCATGCGATATGCAAGGAGCCTCCCCTTTTGTTCAGCATGCTTGTACAGAACCTCTCCCCTAAAGGAGCCCGCTAAAAGAATGGCTACTCCCGCAGTCTTGTTCGCCGCCGAGGAGAAGAACTGGGTGGGGAACTTGGCAGAGCGCAACCTGTGGCAATCTCGGGACAGCAAATGAGTCTCCTGCAAGAGGCATATATCCGCCTGTGTCCCTTCCAGCAATGATAGGATCGCCACGGGGTTATTCAGACCCTTAACATTAAGGGTCACTACCTTTAAGGACGGCATTCCACCCGGGGATCAGAAACGCTATGTAGCAAGCAAGGGATCAGCGGGCGGGGCGCATGGGGCAGGCGCGCGGGAAAGGCCAGGACAGGCCAAGCGTGGGTATGGGCAACATCGGATGGGACCTCCCCAACAACAAAACAACCCTCACATCCTCCCTAAACACACCCATGGCAACTAGCCAAATACAAACTTAAACACCCCATTGTCTCAGTCAAGCCCCAAAACGGGCAAGTCTGTAGAAAACAGCAAAGTGGACGTTCAGCCACTCACCTCCAGCCGCTCCCCCCCGACACCCGGCCCCAAACCCAGCAACGTGAAGCTAAGCAACTCTCCCCCCGGAGTGAATTCAGGCCGTCAAGGCCACGCTGTTGGAGTCGGCCAAGTCCCCGGCCGCTGCCCTCAAAGCATCAGCCATGTCCGCCCTGATAGTAGGGGAATCAGGACGACCTGCACTCGCTGGCGACTGTCTCCTCGTTGACCTCCGTCGGCTCCGTCTCTCTGGGCGCCTCCACGACGGTGTAGCTTCGTCTTCCTCCGTAGCCGTGAGCCTCAGAACCCCACAGATGTCTTGTAGGGAGCGCAGCTGGTGTAGCACCCCGTTCCACCTAAAGATCAGACGGAAAGGGTGTCCCCAGGAGTAAGGCGTCTCGTGTTCGCGCAGAAAGTCAGTGGCAATCCTGAAGGATCTGCGCTTCTGCAGCGTGATGGCGGACAGGTCTTGGTAGAGCGCTACAGGCCGCTCCCGGAAAGTTAGAGGCTGCTTCTTCCGGGCCTCAGCCATGATGCGTTCTTTCTGCGAGAAGTCGGGCAAGAATGCCAAAATGTCCGGTGGGGGCGCCGATGACTGGCGCTGTCGACCAACCCTATGCGCTCTATCAATGCGGACAGGGAAGTCTGCATCATCCCCCACGATCCCTCGGAACAGGTCCTGCAGATAGGCCACCAAGTCGGCCCCCTCGTCCGCGGATGGGACACCACGCACCCGGATGTTGTTCCGCCGGGACCTGTTCTCAAGGTCTTCAGAGTGGGCCGGGAGCTCAACACATTGCTCCCGGAGGCGGAGAACGTCCTGTTTAAGATGGACTATTTCTTCATCCCGGCGCTGGGCCGCCGTCTCTACCGTTTCAACTCGTTCGCCGAGGCCCTCCACCTCCCTGCGTACTTCACGGACCTCACTGGCCACTTCCCTCTTCAGCGTCTGAAAGTCTTCCTTGAGGGAGCTAAACAGTTCCTCCATAAAGGACCTCGTGACCGGCGGTTCGCCCCCAGTCGCATCCGCCGAGGCCCGGGAGGACCCCGGCGACGGCTGTGTTCTGTCCCGCAGCTGCTGGGCCCTGCCAAGCATATCCGGCAGGGTACGGTCCCCCTTCCTCGAGCCGCCTCTCCCAGTCATCGTAGTCGCTGCAGTGGACGAGTGGACTCGGGTCCGGCCGCCTCAGGGTTGCCCAGTCGCCGGCGAGCGCCAGATGTGGGGACCGCTCTGCAAGCAGGGGTGCTGCGTCACAAGCAACAAAATGGCGGACCAGTCCGGGCCCTGCCAGTCGCGGCGCCCAGCCGGGGCGGCGATCGGGAGCCAAAGCAGGGGGTCCCCCTTCAGCACGACCCACAGAAAGTTAGTGTAGCAGCAGAGGCGATTGCTAGCGCCCGCCAGCCAAGGGCACCGATGAAGGCTACTAACACCAGTCCTTCGGGGACAAGATGGCGGCAGGGCGGGGCCGGGTAGAGTGGTCCCGGCTGGCGACACCGCCGGGGCCCCCCCGGAACACAGCAAACAGAGAAGTTCCACAGCCAATGTCACACAGCTTCACAGATGGGCCCGAGTGGTCCGATCCTAGCGCCGAGGCCACCGGATGTCGTTCACTGGGCCGGGGCCTGCACAGCGCAGTGTGTCGCCGTCGCTAGTCGGGGGGCCAAAGCGCAAATCACAAATTCAAAGTCTTCCGTGCCGCCAAGACCCCGCCCGTAGGGCCCCGCTATCCTCCGGCACGCGGCGGGTCCGATCCCCTCCGGATCTGCAGCTTTCAGCACCAGGCCCAGCCGAGGCGTCTGGACAGCACTGCAGTACGCTCCGCCTCCCAGGCTCTCCTCCGTTCCTCGATCTTTGACCAAACTTTTGAAGTGCTTCCTCCGAGGCGATTAGGGCCAAAGTGGCATCAATGTGCGCGCCAAGTACTCCGCCACACTCCTCTCACTCGCTGAGCATCAGCGGGGGGAGAGAAGCGCAAGAAAGGGGCTCGAGCTGAGCCGGGCCGGAGGAGCTCTGGGAGGAAGCGTCCGCTCACCCCGCCATCTTGGCCACGCCCCCAATAGGTCTTCTTTAATATATTAATTGTTGATTGAAATGGAAAAGAGTAAAAGTTCTGAGGGTACTAAAATAAGTTATTATTGATTATTTAACAAAGAAAAACAAAGAAAAGAAGTCCATGGCATTGCACAGAAAATATGCAAATATTAGTACCTCGGCCACGCCCTGCTTGAGATCCGACAAACCAAACACCTCACTGGTTTAGAATGGCTCGCCATTGGTTTGGACGTCACTGGAATGAGAGGCGTGGCGTCCATGCTGGATCGGGTTGAAAGACTTAAAACCGGGAAGATATTTTGCTAGCAAGCGCCATGACAGATTGGGGTAAAATGTCGGCCTTGACAGAATGACGATAAAGTTGTCTCGCGCACATGTCTGAGGAGCTCTTTTTCCGCCGGACAACTAACTGCTCTCATAAGTCTGTCCAACTTTATTATGTTTCTACCAGAAGGGTTCAGGACAACTAAAATAACAGATGTCATTTCTCTGTATTCTAATGAGGGTTTACTTTATGCCTCTATATTTTGCACCAGGTCCTGATGAGACCCACTGATTCACTCTTAAATCGGTAAAAACATTGGGGCATATTACCAGGCAAATGCAATAGCATTTAAAATATTACACCTCAAGCTGCAGTTCACCACATGTCCCTAGATGTCCCTGATGATGCCCCGGTTACTTACCGGTAATCTTCATTACTCCGAGTATAGTCTTCCTCGCCACATGACTTACATAGTGAGCTTCAGCTCCACGACAGAACCCTCCAAAGTAAAAAAAGCCTCCCACCCCCTCCCAACATGGCCGACCAGTCACACCTGACCTCTATAAGAGGCGGGCCGGCCCAACCAACAGCCTGAACTACCAAGCAAACAATGAAGCCGATAGCCAGACAGGGAGGGGGGAGGGAACTCATGTGGCGAGGAAGACTATACTCGGAGTAATGAAGATTACCAGTAAGTAACCGGGGCATTACCTCCTCGTTAGTCTTCCTCGCCACATGACTTACATAGTGAGCAAATACCCAAGCCAAAAAGGCTTCATTGACCACCCTAAGAACAACACCACACGGTGATGCAGATAAACCAACACCAGGTTTAATCAGTACAATGCACAGAAAACAGGAATTACAGCAAACCTGAATCAAGACATAAAGAAAAGGCCATCAAGGAGCCACAGCTCCCGCACTCAGAACGGCCCCAGCGAAGTCCCCAGGGACAGAACCACCCAAGACAACGCGATAGTGTTCCATGAACATGTGGGGGGACGACCACGTCGCCGCCCGACAAATCTCCTCAGTGGAGACACCCTTGAAGGAGGCCCAGGACACAGACACACTCCTCGTGGACCGACCCTGGACCCCCGCCGGCACCACCGAACCCAGTGAAGCATATTAAAGGATGATAGCCTTCTTAAGCCAGCGACTCAAGGTGGAAAGAGAGGGCTTGTGGCCCGATTGAACTGGACCGAAAGTCACGAACAGGCTATCACACCGGGAAAGGGAAGACGTGCGCTCAAGATAAACTAAAACTGCACGCCGGACATCCAGCAAGGACAAGGAAGGATCCGTGTCGGGAGGGAAAGAAGGCAAAGACACCTCCCGAGCCCGGTTCACCAGGGAAGGAACCTTGGGAAGGAAACGGGGGTCATGACGGAGAAGCAACCTGTCCGGCAAAACCCGCAAGAAGGGAGGGGAGCGGAGGAACGACCCTAGCTCGCCCATTCGTCCAGCAGACACCACTGCCACCAGGAAAACCACCTTAAAGGTGAGGAACCGCAAAGCCACCAAGGCCAGGGGCTCAAAGGGAGGACCCTGAAGTGCTCGTAGAATGAGAGGGAGATCCCAAGGGGGAGACAGGCAGAGCGTCCGAGGGCGACGGAGAAAACAACTCCGGAGCAAACGAGCCACCGGGGAATCCAGCCCGTCGAAATCCGGACTGCGGAAGGCCCGCAAGGCCGCCCAATGGGCCCTCAGGGAAGAAGGGGCCAAGCCCAAGGAAAACCCCTCAGCCAGGAAATCCAAGACCCGCAAGGGATCCACAGAGGCGGGGTCAGCACCCAGCCGACCGCACCAACGCGAGAAAGAAGCCCAGTGCCGGGCATAAGAAGATAAGGTGGAAGACCTGCGGGAGCCTTGCAGCAAATCCACAACCCCAGAAGAACAACCCCGAGCAAGCAGCGTCACCCGCTCAAGAGCCAGGCCTGCAGATGGAGCCGGCGCAACACCGACTCCGGGAGCGGGGGGGCCTTCAACGGAAAGGGCAGATCCGGGATCGGCCAGTAGGCCTGAACCGCCAGCTCGCAAAGGAGAGGGTACCAGGGGCGGCGGACCCAGCCGGGAACCACCAGAAGCACCCTGGCTCTGTCCAAGCGAATCTTGCAGAGGACCCGGGGAATCAGTGGGAACGGGGGAAATGCGTACAGCAGACCGGAAGGCCAAGCGAATGACAGAGCATCCACCCGCCATACCCCCGGAACTGGGAGGAGAGAGCAGAACCTGGGCAGGAGGGCTGAGTCCCCGTCTGCGAACAGATCCACCAGAGGCAGATCGAAGCGAGACACCAGGCGTTGAAACACCACCGGGGTCAGGGAGAGACAAGGCAACGAAGGAAAGATCCGACTCAGTCGATCTGCCTCCACATTGTCGGACCCTGGGAGATAGACAGCCCGAAGAGACTGGACCGACTCCTCTGCCCACGACAACAACTCCTGAGTCAGCAACCAAAGGGAGCGAACCCTGCACCCCCCCTGATGGTTGACATAGCACCTCACCACCTGGTTGTCTGTCCGTACCAAGACATGGTGACCCCGTAGCGAAGGTGCAAAATGACGGCAGGCCAGGAGGACAGCCTTCAACTCCCGATAGTTCGAGGAGCAGCGAGACTGTAGGGGATCCCAACGACCCTGAATCGACTCTGCGCCCAAGGTCGCCCCCCAGCCGAGGAGACTGGCATCGGTTGTGACCACCCTGGACGGGGATGCCAAGAAGGGAAGACCCTCGGAGAGGTGAGACTCCACCAACCACCAACCCAACTCCGAACGGAGCTGAGGGGAGACCGGGACTAGGAACTTGTAATCCTCCGAGCGGGGATCCCAGAAGGAAAGCAGATGGTTGACCAAGGGATAAAGGTGGAGGCGAGCCCAGGGGAGCACATTGATGGTCGCCGACATCAGGCCCTGAACACGTAGCCAGAGGCGAACCGGGCCAGAACCCCGAGCCAGAAGGGACCCCAGATCCCGCCACAACGTGTCCCGGCGACCCAGAGGCAAGAACACCTTCCCAGCACCATGTCCAGACGACCCCCAATGAAGGCCAAGTCCTGAGTGGGTGACAGATGAGACTTCCGCTCGTTGATCAGGAAGCCGTGGGTGGATAGGACCTCGCAGACATGTCCGACGTGCAGCATCCCCTTGGAAAAAGAAGAGGCAGAGATTAACCAATCGTCCAGGTACGGAAAAACCCTGATCCCCTCCTGGTGCAGAATACCCACCAGGGGGGCCAGGATCTTGGTAAATACCCTCGGGGCAGATGACAAGCCAAACGAAAGTACCTGGAACTGGTAGTGGGAACCTCCAACGCAGAACCTGAGGAAGGACTGAGAAACCGGATGTACCGGGACATGGAGGTAGGCGTTGAGGAGATCCAGCGAAGCCACCACCTCGCCCTGCACCAGAAGGGGCAGAATTTCCTGCAGAGAGATCATCTTGAATTTAGTATGAGGAATATAAGAATTCAACCATTTTAAATACAACACAGGGCGGAACTCCCCAGACACCTTCCTCACCAGAAACAGGATGGAGTAGACGCCCGAACCCCTCTGTTGACGGCGGGACCGGGCGGATGGCCCGTTTGGCAAGCAAGTCCTGAACTCCGGCCAGCAAGGCCTGTCTCTTGACCATGGAGGAAGGCAGGGGCGTAGCAAGGAAAAAATACGGAGTAGGGGAGGAGAAGGTGATGGATAACCCCTCCTTCACAATCCGAAGAGCCCAAAGGTCCGTGACAGATCCCTCCCAGGCCGGGAGGAAGTGGCGGAGACGTCCCCCCACAGGGAACACCCCGGAGGGAGACGGCCGAAAGTCAGGACTTTGGGGCGGCAGAGGGAGCGGCAGCCGCCGGCTGAGACTGGGATTTGTTGAAGTAAGGGGCGCCCCGGCCGCGACCCCTACCACGAAAGGGCGCGCCGCCCTTACCCCTGGAGGACGAGGAGAAAATCCGGCCGCGACCCGGGAAGCGGGCCCACGACGTCTTGATGGGAGCCAGCAACTTGCGGTCCTCCGCAGACTTCTTAATCATCACTTCCAGAGGAGGTCCAAACAGTTTCGCCCCAGAGAACGGAATCTTCATGAGTAGCGCCTTCTGGGCTGCCTCCGACTTCCAATGCCGCAGCCAGATCTGCTGCCGGGCTTGTATCGCCGCACCCCCCGCGGCAGCCGCCGCCCCCAGAGTGTCAAAAGAGATGTGTCTGTTGTTCCATCAAGGCAAGCGTCGGGACCATATCAGCCCCCTGATCCAGGAGCTCACCCAGGGACTGGAAGTCCTTCAACAAAGACTGCACCGTGCACGACAAATAGGCTGAGGCCCTGATGGTGAAATTAGCCGCAGCATACGCCCGTTTAGCAGCAGCCTCCACACGCTTGTCCACAGGGTAAGAGGGGGAGGCTTCTTCCGAAATGATGGAACCCTGGGAAGACAGACCCACCACCAGCGAGTCCACCTTCACCGTCTGAGGGAAATCTGTAGTGAACCCATCAACCGCATAACGGCGAGACAAAAACCGAGGGAAGGACTGTTTGTCCACATCCATCCATTCCCCCTCAATGACCTTCAGAACTGATGCATGCAGAGGAAGGGAGTCAGGAGCTTTGCGCTGATACTGCACAAAGAAATCATCGGAGACATCCTCCACCATAGGCGGAGGGAAAGCCAAGTTCTCCTTGACATGGGAAAGAACCTCCCGAAGCTCCGGCCCCTGGATTTAAGGTCCATGGAGATCCTCCTCCTCCCCCTCCGCATCAGAACCAGGAGTGGGGTCCCTGCGAGGACGTTTTGGTGAGGGAGGGCCCTGGGCATCGCGTTGCGCAAGGGCTTCAGCCACCGCAGACTGACTCATCAGCTGAAGGGAATGAGCCGTAAAGGGCAAAGCAGACCCGGACTCAGAGGCCTGCCCCCCGTGCTTGAATCCTGCTCCATCTCTCAGTAATGCACCAACAACTTCACAGAAGCGGAGAAACTCGGGGCCCACAGGACACCGGGATTTAAATAGGCAGCCGGGGTGCCCAGCTGCCGGCGATCTTGCAAAACAAACAAACCGCGCTCGGCGCGAAACCCCGCCCCCAAGGGGCGGGAGGTGCCCGGCCAATCCCAGTGCGTCCCTGATCCGAGTCTGAATGCCAGAAAACACCGGCACCGGCGGACGCGACCAGCGCCGCCAAACGAGACCCCGGTCCACTCCCGGGGCACGAGCGGGCGATGGCAGCGTCAGCAGCGCCCCAGCGGGACCTTACACCGCGGTAAGAAAGCGCCAGCCTTCGCGTCTCCCGCTACCAGCCCCGGGAGCGCGACTGCGTCCACACACGTACAACGAAGGAGACCGGGTCCGCTCCCCTCACAGGCCAAAGCCAGGGAACGGCGGCCGCCCCACGCCCGGGGCCCACAGGCTACTGAAGCCCCAAAAATCCATCCAGGGCCAGCGCCGGACACAGGAGCACGCACGGGCGTGTCCAAATGGACGGGAACAACACAGGGACACCCCACATTCCCGCCCCCCCCCCCACCCCCCCTATACAACCCTGGCACGCCTCAGGCAGCACTCAACCGGCCCCACAGGGGGAGGGGGGGGGGGGGGAATTTTTAGTCCCAGGTCCCAGGGTCCGCTAAGGCAGGACCTCCAACCCAAGACTCCTGGACCAGCTATAGCAGGTCCCAACCTTACCTGACAGCGCCTCTGGAGAGAATCGCGCAGAACAAAAAGAACAGGCTGTTGGTTGGGCCGGCCCGCCTCTTATAGAGGTCAGGTGTGACTGGTCGGCCGTGTTGGGAGGGGGTGGGAGGCTTTTTTACTTTGGAGGGTTCTGTCGTGGAGCTGAAGCTCACTATGTAAGTCATGTGGCGAGGAAGACTAACGAGGAGGTAATGCAAATGCAATAGCATTTAAAATATTATATATCAAGCTGCAGTACACCTCGCCGTCCTTAGATGTCCCTGATGAGGCAAATACAATAGCATTTAAAATATTATACATCAAGCTGCAGTTCACCAAGTCCTCCCAAGATATCCCTGATGAGTAAAATTCAAAAACATTGAAACCCTTTCATGAATGCTAAAAATTATGCTAAGCTTATCCCATAATGCTTTGCAGGGCCTTTTAGTTGTATTTTTGCCCATAACCGTGCTTGGGGTGGTTCTAAGAGAATGGGACCTCCACTGAATTACTATTTAAAGGGAGCAGGAATGTATAGAACCTGGGAAGAAAAAACAACACTCATAACGGAATGCCCCCAGCGAATGTCACGCCCCCAACACACACCCACAGCACAATGCAGACACGCCCACAAGGGACTACTTTGCTGGCACGGTTCTTTTACATTTTAAATGTATATGGTGGGCGTCTGCATAGCCTATGTCCTTCTACTGCGACTGCCCTTTCCAACGCTGTATTGGGTGTTGTGATTGGTGCTGTGGTTCCCGAGTTTACCTGGCCAAAAGGTGCAAGTTCTCTCTTTATAATAGTAGTATAGACTAGCTGTGACGTGGCGAATCACAACGGACTTCTATTTGTGCCTTCAACTAGAGTTTTGAACATGGTCTTTGCCATTCTTAGCGAGATAAAGACCTACAGCTCCTCTCATGAGGGCTTGTACTCCCCGACCAATCACAGTGCAGCTATCTGTAGGCCCTGTACGTCTATCATTCCCAGCTTCCGGGCCACGGTTCTCTTTCCGGTTTCCTGAAAACGAACCAATCACCTCACAGAATACGAGGCTTCGGTTGACTCAAGTGTTCCGTCCTGGTCCGCATGTTTTTAATTGAACCTGACCAGGCGGATGTCGATTGCATTTCCGTAGTCCGGATAACTGATCGGCAAACTTCTATTTTGCGATGAATAATTCATCTTACAGTCCCCGGTTTTTCACAACTAATCGCCAGACAGTAGAAGCGGCGAAGTTTCATAATGCGGTTCCATTCTGGTCCGCAAGTCTTCTACTTTGATATAACAACACATCCGGTTTCCAAAGTGCAAATTCATTTTCCGGTTTCCGGTTTTCTAACGAACCAATCGCCACACAGTATGAGCGGCTAAATTTCACAAAGCTGTTCCATTCTAGTCCGCAAGCTTTCTATTTAATCTGACGAGGCCTCTATCCCCGTCAACTTCCCCTCGGCTCAGATGCTTGACCGAGGCAACGACGGACAGGTTGGTGACCGCATCTGCAAATTCTATTGCATTTTTTGCCAGGAGTTGTGCTGAATACTGCTTTCCGTGCAGCCTCCTTAGACTGAGGCTTTACAGTGAGGCCTCTCAGTCTCCTTTTTCGTTTGATTACTGGAGCTCATTACGCGGAATTCATTGCTATTTATTTAAAAAACTGAAAGAGTTGTGTATTAAAGACTCATGAGGGGGCGTTGTTTCCACACTCTCTTCTTCATGATTGTAGCTCTATTTCAAGACATCACTCTAGAGAGATATAGAGATACAACGTTACCAACCAGTGTTCTACTGATTATACTCATATAGAAGCTTGAGGTGCCTTGTACTCACTATGAAACAATCGATGCTTGGCATGCCACCTTTGCCATGTGTTACTGCCTACTTAACCCAACAGGTTCTCAATTTTACAAAATAATTTTAAACACATGTTTGCTAGCCAGATTTACAAATATAATCTATTCTTCCCTTCCCATTTTTTAGAGCGGGCCTCTTTGACCTGAGCGAGTGCCAGGCGAGGTGAGGCCTTCTCCATAGCAATTATGGGTGAGTTTCTTCAACCAGAATGTTGTACGCTGCTTTACACATGCACTGATGCTTTCATATGGTTACATCTGATTTGCTGTGTTTGTTTTTCTTCTATAGAAGAGTTCTTGTCACATTGATATGAGACCACCATATAGTAATTCTTTACCGGTAGGTCTACATTATTTTTCTTTTTTCACTGTTGCAGTAGTGTACATTCATAGGTCCTGAAGAAAGCCTTGCCAGGCGGAAACATGTTGACCATTATCATCTTTAATTGACAGTAGTATATTTTTTTGACACACTATCATCACTCTGCTTTTAATTTTGCCGTTATGTTGACCCCCCCCTAATAAAGTCATACCTTGGCATCATAACAGGCAATTTTAAATATCACACTTCTTCTCACAATTACCTACTTTCTTGAGCCTTGTCACTCTTTTTCTCATTCAACCTACCAATATATCCTGTTGGCTGTCTCTCTTACTGGTGGATCTAATACTAGCATTCCTCGACACTGGTCTTGTGAGGTGCCTAGTAGATACCAGTTTTCAACTAAAACCCAGATGATGAGACTCCGCCAATGGGTGGGCTGATGGGTATCTTCTATATCCTATTTTTTCACATTGCTGTCTGTTTCTCTCCTTAGAATGACTACTTCTTCACACTACATCCAAGTGTTTAGCACTTTGTAGTCTCTTTACAGACCCTTAGCATCCCCTGTGTGTTGTTACTTGTAAGTTTGGGGGACAGGATGCAAGCTGGTCTTTAAAAATCCCTTTCCCCTTAGACCCTCCCTCACATTGTTGATTTTCAGATAGCTGAAAAGACCCTTGACAGTTATGGAGGGCTGAGATAACTGACCGGGCCCTTCTGACCTCCATTGTGCTGGGTTCTCTGGCCTGCGAGGAAACCGGAACAGGAAGGCGCAGGTTTGTGGACCTGTAGAGGTGCGGCTATGAAGAGGAAAATAGACGGTTAGTGAGGACTGAGGCTTTCCGCTGTGGCTGGCCCGTGAGAAGCTGATTACCGACGAGCCTTATACTGGGCCCTCGTGACATAGGAGAGTGGAGGAACCTGGTGAGGCCTGGAGTAAACGGCAGAGGTAGAAATACCGCACTGAACACCCGTGTACGGCTGGACCCCCCAAGTGACCAGAGATGTGGTGAGTCAAGATGTGCTTTAGTGGGGAGAGACGGTCGGGGAATTGCCCGGCGGACACCGCAGCAGCTATGAGGTGAACAGACCAGTGCAGTGGGCCGAGTGTACTCTCTCGGCCATTCCGACCCCCGCTAAACAGGGGTCTCTGACCCCTGAGAAATCAGGTACAGGAATGCGCGGGGTGGACAGGAGTGGCAGCAGCAGCAGTGGGGGGATGAGACTGTGTCTGTGAAGGCGATTACCTCCCTTGTCCTTTACTGCCAACCGAGTATGTCTCAGAGGAGTGGGGCCTGTTGGGAACAAATATGACCCACGCCGCATAGTGAAGAAAACGTTTCAGAGGTTGAGCAGCAGACCTCCACACTGAAAGAAGAAGGTAATACGACCTGTGAGAAACTACTTTGCATGGAGAAGGTGCTGGAGGTCATAAAAAATTAAAACGAAGACCTTGAGGCCCTGTCTTGAAGCAACAACTTGCGAGTTTTTGGATTTCTAAGACCACAGCCATGACCTGGATTGAGGACTATGTGGAAGAAATGCTCCGATGTCTCTTTGGAAATGCCCTGTCAGCGGTATGCATAGTGGACCGGGCCCATAGATCCCTTGACCCGAAACCCCCGCTGGGACCACCAGCCAGACCAATAGCAGTGAGAGTTTTAAACTATAGGGATTGTGACGTGGTGTTTCACAGATCCCTGTACCTGCAGGAAACCAGATATCAGGGGAGAAGAGTTGGCCTAAAGGCTAGGGCGGTGGACCTCCAATCTGGGGAACTAGGTTTGAATCTCCTGTGATTCTGGGCAAATCACTTAATCTCCCCGTGCCTAACAAATATTTTTTTATGTGTCCTCATGTAATGCAATTGGTGCTATGTAAAGCGCTCTGATACCCGATTCGGGTCAAGTACGTGCTCTATAAAACTCTGTAAAAAAAAAAAAGATATCAGTGCAATGCAGTCTCCTTCTACCTCGATTTCACCTTATCTGTCCAGGCTGCTGAATGAGAATTTGTGCCGGTTAAAAGACTGCTGCAGCAACTGGACATTGAGTACTCTTTGCTCTATCATGCAAAGCTTCGTATTTTTCATTCTAGTAAAAGCTCGTTCTTTACCGATCCCAAGACTGCCACCAAGTTTGTCCGCAGCCTCAAGCCTTCCAAAGCAGCAGCATCTGCAAACAAGGATAGAGTGGCAGAGGACCCTCTTAGTGAACATGATTGACAGTCTGACCTGGCATCAAGAGACAGGCCGGATAGGGACCTTCAATGCTCGGAGGGCCTGAACCTTCATTTGTGCTCCTCTACGGGTGGCACCTCTCTGGCACATTAGTTCACAGGAATTGAGCTTGGCCGCCTGATTGAATAAATGAGAGCCCCTCTTGGGTGTTCATTGTCCAGCCACCCAATACTCAATCTCTGGTATATGTTGGGACCACTGGCGCCACCCTCCGGGATGAGTCCCATGTTGCACTTAGCAGTTGGCCCTTTGTGGCCTGGTTGGCGCAGAAGGGTTTTCTGTAGTGGGTGGGATGTGTTACTTTTCGGTCATGTCATGTCATGTCATAAAATTTGTATAGCGCACTACATACCCAGAGGGTTTCAAGGCGCTTAGGAAGGGGAGGAGGATTATTTGTCAAATATCCACGTTTTAAGCTGCTTTCTGAACGCTAGGTGGTTCTGGGTGAGGCGAAGGTAAGCGGGGAGTGAGTTCCATGTTTTAGCAGCCAGGTATGAAAAGGATCTGCCTCCCATGGTGGTCTTGTTGATGCGAGGTACAGTGGCGAAGGCTTGGCTGGAAGAGCGTAGTTGGCGGGAGGGGGTGTAGAAGGACAGTCGAGAGTTGAGGCAATCTGGTCCGATGTCGTAGAGTGATTTGTGTGCGTGGGTAAGCAGTCGGAAAGTGATCCTCTTATTGACGGGTAGCCAGTGGAGGTCTTTAAGGTGACCGGAGATGTGTTCGTTGCGTGGGATGTCTAATATGAGCCTGGCTGAGGCGTTTTGGATTCGTTGGAGTTTCTTCTGGAGTTTAGCGGTGGTACCTGCGTAGAGGGTGTTTCCGTAGTCCAGTCGGCTCGTGACCAGAGCGTGGGTGACTGTTTTCCTTGTTTCGGAGGGGATCCAGCGAAATGTTTTTCTGAGCATGCGAAGAATGTTGAAGCAGGAAGAGGATACGGCGTTGACTTGTCTGTTCATTGAGAGTGAAGAGTCCAGGATGACGCCAAGGTTCCGTGCGTGGTCTGTCGGAATGGGTGCTTTTCCGAGGGCTTCCGGCCACCAGGAGTCGTCCCAAGCAGAGGGGGATGTGCCTAAGCATGAGCGAATTTTGCGGATCTCGCGTTCGCGAATTTTGCGGATTTGCGGATTCGCAATCCGCAAAATCCGCGAATTCCCGCGAATTTGCGGATTTTTTTTTTTTTTGTGTTCGCCCGTGTTTCTGCCAGTTCGCGAGGGTTTTGTACACTTTCGCAAATTGCGAACTTACCTGTCGGGTCGCAAGTTTCGCGAACTTGTTGTTTCTACGTGTCCAGCCTGTTTGGGACACTCTTCTTCATCACTGCCACTCTCTGTCACCACTGCCACTCTCTGACTACTCATGCCACCCTCTGGCCCACCCATGCCACCCTCTGTTTCATCACCACACCCTCTGGTTGTCCAGTGTACATTATTTTCGGCAAAGCAAAGCACACCTTCCCTGCCTCAAGTGACCTGAATTAATTTGGGGCTGATTCATGTGTCACAGAATATTTTTTTAGCTGGCACCTGCTTCCTTAGTGCGCCCTGATTAGTGATCTTTTGCACTTGCTAAGTGCTTTCATTGTTGCAAAATTAGTTACAACACCTGCCCTGCCCCAACTGACAATAATGAATTAGGGGCTGATTAATGGATTTTAACTTCCAGCCTGGCTCCTGCTTGTCTCCCTTAGCTGTAATTCAGGACCTTTGTGGCATATGTGTAACTATTCTGAGGTTCAGAGCAGGGTCACATAATAGTTTCAACTGGCAACTGAACTCTGGAGGGGCCCCTCAGGAAGCACTCCAGGAAATGGCTACTAATGATGAGCCTGAACTTTTGAACCTGGTAAGTAGTTACTTTCAGTTTTGCTAAGATCGTATTTCTGCAATTTTGCACTTATTCGCGGGGCGCGAACTCACGCGAACAGTGCGAGCAGTGCGAGCAAAATCCGCTGCTCGCGGATTTGCGGATTTTGCGGGAAATTCGCAAATCTCGCGGATTGCGGATTTCCCGAAAATCCGCAAAATCCGCGAGCGGAACGGATTTTCCGCCCACGCCTAGATGTGCCTAAGATGAGGACTTCTGTTTTATCTGAGTTCAATTTCAGACGGCTTTGTTTCATCCATTCAGCGACTTCTTTCATTCCTTCGTGTAGGTTAGTTTTGGCGGTGCTGGGGTCCTTGGTGAGAGAAAGGATCAGTTGAGTGTCGTCCGCGTAAGAGATGATGTTGAGGTTGTGTTGGCGGGCGATGGCCGCGAGGGGGCTCATGTATACGTTGAAGAGGGTGGGGCTGAGTGATGATCCTTGAGGCACGCCGCAGATGACTTCAGAGGCCTCGGACTTGAATGGAGGAAGGCGGACTCTCTGGGTTCTTCCGGTGAGGAACGAGGTGATCCATTGTAGTTGAAGTTGACTGGGGGTGAGTGTTTGTATTGTCTTTGCTCCGTCCATCATCCCCTTTGGTTTTTCTTTGTTCGCCCTAAGTTGGCAGGGTATGCTCAGACGTGAGTCCCTTGCTCACTTTGCCACTGTATTCAAGCAAGCCCTGCTGAAGACGGCTGTAATGCCTCAAACTGGTCCTGGGAAGCTTGATTCCTGTCCAGGGAAGACATGGCTTGGCAGTTCGGGCTGGACTGTTCCCATGAGGCACAGGGTCAGACTGATTTGCATATGGCCATGTCTGAACTGGGGTGGCGGAGTGAGCTAAAGAACGGTGATGGATTAAACTCAGTTGACTGGGGGTGAGTGTTTGTATTGTCAATGCTAAGTCCATCATCCCCTATGGTTTTTCTTAGTTTAATTTGGTTACATTGCTTTTTTCTTGTCTTTCTTCCCCCCTCTACCCTCTCTGGTCTCACCTCAGCGGGTGACGGACGCTTCCCTAGTGCCAGCGCGCATAGATATACTGGAATGCAGGTATGGGGTGAGAATGCGAGCAAAATGACCATGATGAACGTGGTAAGGTGGAATGTGCGTGGACTGAATGACTGCAGAAAGGTGCTATTAGTTGCAGCATATCTTAGCCAGCATGGCGCAGACGTCTGCTTTCTGCAGGAATTGCATTTGACGGGTGCCAGTTGTACGCGCCTGCGGGCGGGATGGAAGGCAGAAAAATTCATAGCGGGTTACTCCAACTATGCCAGAAGTACAGCCATCATTCTTAGGAAAGGGAATCATGTGGCACATAGTTGGGGGGTGCTAGGAGGACACCAGATCAGGCTGATATCGGTGTATGGTCCTAACACAGATGACCCCCAGTTTTTTGGCGAGGACTGGCGGCTGGAGGAATCTTTGGGTCCCAGGGCAGTAATGTAAGGAGGGGATTTCAATGTGATCCTCGACTCGGAAAAAGATAGACTAGGTGGCTCCTGCATACCACATCCACGGGCCGCGGAGCAGCTACAGGCCCTCATGGAATATCATGAATTGATAGACATATGGCACCGTCAACATCCCCACAGTAGGGAGGTGACTTGTATCTCTACAGCGGTCCCCACCTGGTCTAGAATCGACTTTTGGCTGGCATCGCACGCTATAGACACCTGGGTCCGCACCGCAGCAGCACTCATCTTGCCCGAACCCTCTTGGATCATGCCCCATTCTTACTAGAATTCTCAGTGCCTGATGCACCGAGTAGGGCCTTCAGCTGGATGCTTCCTGCTGGCACCCTTTGGGACCAGGTCTGCCGGTAAGAGATTAGGTCTGCAATCCATAGTCTATACTACTATTATAAGGAGAGAACTTGCACCTTTTGGCCAGGTAAACTCGGGAACCACAGCACCAATCACAACACCCAATACAGCGTTGGAAAGGGCAGTTGCAGCAGAAGGACATTGGCTATGCAGACGCCCACCATATACATTTAAAATGTAAAAGGACCGTGCCAGCAAAGTAGTCCCTTGTGGGCGTGTCTGCATTGTGCTGTGGGTGTGTGCTGGGGGCGTGACAATCGCTGGGGGCATTCCGTAACGAGTGTTGTTTTTTCTTCCCAGGTTCTATACATTCCTGCTCCCTTTAAATAGTAATTCAGTGGAGGTCCCATTCTCTTATAACCACCCCAAGCACAGTTATGGGCAAACATACAACTAAAACGCCCTGCAAAGCATTATGGGATAAGCTTAGCATAATTTTTAGCATTCATGAAAGGGTTTCAATGTTTTTTTAATTTTACTCATCAGGGACATCTTGGGACGACGAGGTGAACTGCAGCTTTATGTATAATATTTTAAATGCTATTGATTTTAAATGCTATTGCATTTGCCTGGTAATATGCCCCACTGTTTTTACCGATTTAAGAGTGAATCAGTGGGTCTCATCAGGACCTGGTGCAAAATATAGAGGCATTAAGTAAACCCTCATTAGAATACAGAGAAATTACATCTGTTCTTTTAGATAGTTGTCCTGAACCCTCCTGGTAGAAACATAATAAAGTTGGACAGACTGATGAGAGCAGTTAGTTGTTCGGCGGAAAAAGAGCTCCTCAGACATGTGCGCGAGACAACTTTATCGTCATTCTGTCAAGGCCGACATTTTACCCCAATCTGTCATGGCCGCTTGCTTGCAAAATATCTTCCCGGTTTTAAGTCTTTCAACCCGATCCAGCATGGACGCCATGCCTCTCATTCCAGTGACGTCCAAATCAATGGCGAGCCATTCTAAACCAGTGAGGTGTTTGGTTTGTCGGATCTCAAGCAGGGCGTGGCCGAGGTACTAATATTTGCATATTTTCTGTGCAATGCCATGGACTTCTTTTCTTTGTTTTTCTTTGTTAAATTGTCAATAATAACTTATTTTAGTACCCTCAGTGTGGTATGCGCTCTAGCTTATGGGCGCTTACGCGAGTACGCGTTACGTCATAAGCTAGAGCGGCACGGCGCACGCGCAGGACTATGAAAGGAAAGGCGCGAACGGCAGTTGTCAGTTGGCGGCTGGAGATGGTCATAGCCAGACGCTCGGCGCCCTTAGCGATTGAATTTCTTGTTGTATGAATAAACCTGTTTCCTCTACCAAGAAGTCTCCGTGCATACTGTGGGGGAGTAAGGAACATTACAGTGGCGACGAGGCTGAGATCCGAACACCACCTGGTGCTTGGAAAAAAAAAAAAGAGAAGAACGAAGAAGATCACAGGATACCTCCACAGCCCATATCCACGGGCCAGCGAGGCACAGGTACTACACAGGAGCAAGGGCGTGGCAGCAGCGCAACAGCAAAGGAGGGAACGCTCCCAGGCATAGCAGAAAGTCGTGCGACCCAAGCCTCCAGGAACCCCAGGCAGCACCCTGGCAACCAAGGGAGACACCCCCACTTCAGAAGAAGGGGGGAAGGACGCACAGGCAGCACAAGCCACAAGGGATAACACCCCGGGCAGTCCAAGGGGTCCAGGCGACACGGCAGGGAACGCGGGAGCGTCCGGTGAGCCTATCCAAAGACCCCAGGAAGGAGGACCCAGAGGTGAAGCCAGAATGACGAGTCAAGCGTCAACACTAATGGCACCCGTCCCGTTCCTGACCAGACCAGGCGAACCCCAACTAAAATGGGAAGATTGGAAAGAGTACTTCCTAAATTACATTGAGGCGCTGGAAGACGAAAGCGAAAGTGAATACAAACCGGATAGAAAGAAAAGACTATTGCTCCACAATTTAGGCCCAGAAGGGGTACGGGTCTACAAGAACTTGGTGCCCAAGGAGAGGGGTGCAGATGAAACGGATGTGTTCGTGAATGCACTGGACGAC
This sequence comes from Lissotriton vulgaris, assembly GCF_964263255.1. Lineage (NCBI taxonomy): Eukaryota > Metazoa > Chordata > Amphibia > Caudata > Salamandridae > Lissotriton > Lissotriton vulgaris. The sequence goes on from NW_028243097.1 coordinate 333,807, forward strand.
CTGGACAGTCACTATCGCCCAGCGGTCTGTGTCTCGATAGACCGCTACAACTTCCAGCAGAGGAAGCAAGAGGCGGGAGAATCGATCGACGACTATGTGGCTGCCCTCCGCCGACTTGCAATCACATGTAGGTACGGGAACCTGCAAGACGAATACATCAAGGACCAAATCGTAATGCACACCACCAGCAGAGCAGTCCAAGACAAGCTGTGGGCAATGAACGAGACCACCCTGAAGGAGGTCGTGGCAATGGTCAAAAAGGCGGAAATGTCGAAGAGAGGCGCAGACGCGGCGAAGAGAGAAAGCGCGCCAAAACAGATGATCAACAAAATAGACGAGGCACCCCACTCCAGCAAGCAAAGAAGTGCCAGTGGAGACCTGAGGAAGGAGGCGAAAGGGCCGGGGAAGCAGATACCTCGCTCCGGCCAGGGGACGAAGTTCGCATGTTACAGGTGTGGCAGCGCCGCCCATGCAGCCCAGGACAGACGGTGTCCCGCGTTTCGCGCCAAGTGCTCCTATTGCGGACTGACGGGGCATTTTGAAAAAGTCTGCCGGAAGAAAGGGGCGAAGTCCACGGTAAAGTGCATCGAAGCAGCCACCGCAGGTGCGAGTGAAGACGAGGAACCGGATGAAGACGACCTGGTGCTATGCATAGAGGACCAAGTGCTGGACGTGTCGGGGAAACGAAGGGACAAGCCACGCACAGACATGCACATCGGAGGCGTCAAAGTCTATGTAGCGGTGGACTCAGGATCCCCCTGGACGATAGTGCAGAGGTCAATATGGGAGGAAGACTTTGCCCCGGTGTTGGGACCCGACCTATGGCCACCTGACATTAGACCCATCTCGTACACCGAAAATGCCATCCCCCTGGTGGGATGCAGAGACCTGGAATTCGAGTTCAGGGGAAGGACGGCCACGTGCACGCTATATGTGGCGGAGAAGGGTCCGTCGGTGCTGGGATGGAGAGATGCGGGTGCCCTGGGCATCGTGCTCAACCCAGGAGGGAGAGAACAGATTTTGCTGACAGAGGAATGGCCCCTCTCGAAGGAGGAAGACTGGAAGGCAGCATACTCCAAAGTATTTGAAGGCACAGTGGGCAAGTTGGAGAAATTCGTGCACAAAATGGTCCTCAAGGAGGGAGCAAAACCGGTAGTGCACAAAGTTCGGAACATTCCAATATCCACCAGCGAGGCTGTACGCCAGGAACTACGAAAACTGGAGGAGCTAGAAATCATCGAGCCAGTGGATAGCGCGGAATGGCTATCGCCCTTGGTGGTAGTAAAAAAGCCCAACGGCAAGGTCAGGCTCTGCGTGGACCTGAGGGAGCTCAACAAAAACCTTATTGTGGAGAGGTTCCCACTCCCCAGAATTGAGGAGATGTTGGCCAAGACCAAAGGGATCACGCACTACTCTACCATAGACCTCACATCAGCGTACTACCAGATAGAACTGCACCCGGCGAGCAGGAAATACACGGCCTTCATAACGCCATTCGGGTGCTACCAATTTAGGAGGATGCCCTTCGGACTGGCGTCCGCCGCGGCCGTATTCCAGAAGCTCATGCACAGGCTATTCAAAGACATCCCGGGAGTGCAATACTTCCAAGACGACATCCTGGTGATGGGCTCCAACAAGAACGAGCACGACAAGAAACTGCACCAGGTGCTGGGAGTGCTACAGAACAAAGGATTGACAGCCGAATGGAGCAAGTGTAAAATTGGATCTCGCTCAGTGACCTACCTGGGGCACGAGATAGGAACGCATGGCATCTTACCGAAAGAACTAAATGTCAAGGCCATAAAGGACGCCAAAGCCCCAGCGACCAAAGAGGAGGTGCGGTCATTCCTCGGCATGGCCGAATATTACAGTAAGTTTGTGAGACATTTCGCCACTAGGACGCACAGGATGAGGCAACTGATCAGGCACAACACGAAATTCGAATGGGACAAGGAGGCCCAGTCTGAATTTGACTCCATCAAAGAATGCATCAGCCAGGCCATTCCGTTGCAGGGGTATGTACCCACGGGCAAGACCATCGTAACTACGGATGCGAGTGACAAGGGCTTGGGGGCGGTCCTGGCGCAGGAGAGGACGGATGGAACGAAAGAAACAATCAGCTTCGCTTCCAGGGCACTATCCCCAACGGAACAGAGGTACAGCGTGATAGAAAAGGAAATGCTGGCCGTCACTTGGGCGTTAAGTAAATTTCGCCAATTCATATGGGGCACGAGGTTCAGGCTCCAAACGGACCACAAGCCCCTCGTCAAAGTGTTGACGTCATCCGGCCACGACACTGCCACCCCGAGAATAGCGAAGATGTCCCTGAAGCTACTAGATTACACCTACGATGTCGAGTACCTTCCGGGCACGCAGAACAGGGTGGCGGACTACCTCAGCAGGGCGGCGGCGATGGAAGAAGCCCCGAGTGCCACCCCCGAGACAGAGGAGATGGTCGCTTGCATGGAGGATCACGAGACAGCCATCAGCGCTCAGGAGTGGCAGGAGGCCTATGAACTTGATGAGGAGAAGAGAGACGTCAGGAAACACCTCACGTTGGGGTGGCCGGACAAAAGGAAACTGTCGGAGAGTGTCCGCCGCTTTTACGAAATAAGGGAAGAGTTGTCCTTGAGTGACTCGGGGATATTCCTATACCGAGGTGAGAGAGTGGTACCCCCGAAGTCATTGATACCAAGACTGCTGAAAACACTCCACGAAGGCCATCTGGGCATAGTGAAAACTAAGGCGTTGGTCAAACAGACGTATTGGTGGCCAGGAATGGATGCCCACATCGAGAGGCAAGTCAGGGAGTGTGTGCAGTGCCAAGGAGCGGACAAGGTGCTCCGACCACTCCGACCGGCGCTGGGGAAATTTGACACGCCACATGGTCCCTGGGAGGATGTGGCGATAGACATTCTGGGGCCGATTCTGGACAACCAGGGAGTGAACAAGTATATCTGCGTACTGATGGACAAGTATTCCAAGTGGCCAGAAGTGGACATTCAGGAGTCGATGGACACGGACACGATCTTGAAATTCGTAACAGAGGTGTTCCTGAGGGAAGGAATACCTAGAACGATCCTCAGTGACAACGGGCCACAATTTGTGTCGGACAAATGGGGAAAATATATGAAACGGAACGGGATCGAAGTGAGACACACGGCGGTGTACCACCCTGCGTGCAACGGCCAAGTCGAAAGATTCAACAGGGTGCTCATGGGATCCATCCAGGCAGCCATTTCTCAAGGCAAGGAATGGGAAGTAGAGATAATGAATATGATATGGGCCTACCGGATAACTCCCTCGGTGGTAGGGTATAGTCCCTTTCAGGTGCTAAGAGGACGGCATCCATTTACTAGGGACAATGTGGCATGGAGAGAAAAGACCATCACCAGCAAATGGTCCCCAGCGGTAGTGCAAAGCAATCTAGAGAAGGCCCAGAGAATATATGCAGCGCACTATGACAAGAGACATGGCACTAAAGAAACGGCGTTGGAAGAAGGGGAGTGGGTCAGGATCAAACTGCCCACCCTCCAAAAGAAGGGCGACAGCAAGTTCAGTCAACCGCTCCAAGTTAAGGAAGTGCGGGGCAGAGCAGCCCTCCTTAGTGATGGAAAAGTCTGGTCACAGGATCGCATGGCCAGGGTCAACAAAATATTGGTATGGCCGAGGATGGAGGAAGCAGACAGAGACACTGATCACCCGGAAGAGAGACTGCATCAGGCGCGGAACAGCCAAGGAGCTGAGGCAGGCGAAGCCCGTGAAGAGGGAGCCCAGGGAGCTGAGCAGGCCGAAGGAGGAAGAGCGCAAGAGAGCGCAGGGCAGAGACCGGTGGCGAGAGAAGCGGCGATATCCCAGGCACAGACTGAGACGAGGGAGAACGTGCCGGTAAGACACACCCGCAGCGGAAGGGCAGTAGTGATGCCCTCTCGTTACAATGACTTTGTGGTAGAAAGACACTAAGGCACATGGCCCTGGCGCCCCACATAGACTTTGGGTTCAGAGGTGGACTTTGCCTTTACAGAAGGGGGGAACGTGCTTTATGTGTTTCATAAAGGGGGGAGATATGTGGTATGCGCTCTAGCTTATGGGCGCTTACGCGAGTACGCGTTACGTCATAAGCTAGAGCGGCACGGCGCACGCGCAGGACTATGAAAGGAAAGGCGCGAACGGCAGTTGTCAGTTGGCGGCTGGAGATGGTCATAGCCAGACGCTCGGCGCCCTTAGCGATTGAATTTCTTGTTGTATGAATAAACCTGTTTCCTCTACCAAGAAGTCTCCGTGCATACTGTGGGGGAGTAAGGAACATTACACTCAGATCTTTTACTCCTTTCCATTTCAATCAACAATTAATATATTAAAGGGGACCTATCAAAAGTAGGTATTTTTTAGCGCTACCAAGGGAAATTGCACCTACATTATTTAGAAAAGCTCTTTACTATTTGTCTAGAAGGTTTCTTAAACCTGACAAATATTTTAAATAAAGTATAGTTTTACAAAAAAAAAATCACTGTACTTCGTGTGAAAGTGATGAGGCTGCTTATATATATTGAAAAAAAAAAAATAAAAAAAAAATAAAGAGAAGCCGCCATATCAATGTAAATGAAAGATCTGAAGGAAGCCTGCTGTTGTAAAGAAGAACGGTTGGAGCGCTGAGAAATAATAATGTGATTTTGGGATCTTGATATGAAACTCGTTTAAATAAGTAGTGTGAAATAATGTCACGGTCTATTTCTGGATGCCTTACTATGCTACTCAATGGGGGGTGTTGCCAACAGAGTTTATATAAACGAGTGCAGTGAGGTTCGTTGTTGATTGCCGAAAAGTGCCCAATTAATTTTAGCTTGTTTTGTTAACTGGATTTTTTAATTCCAGGTTACCTCCGTTCTAGATTTGCTGCTAAATAGAATGCTTTGCGAGAAGTTGTCCCTCCAGCGGTAAATAAATGATTGCAACGAGCTAAAAGTTCAACAAAACAGACTTGCACAGTGTTAAGTAGCGGGCCCTGGGCCCACTGGCTAAAGAGACACTGACACTAGTGACATCACAGTCGAGGTGCGAAATATGGATTCCGCGAGGGAAGGCCGAGGCCGAGTAACAATTTACTAAATATCTCTGGAGGAGCAGGAAGAGGTGCAGTACCACTGGCAGTCCCCAGAGGTCCCTGTAGAGTCTGAATAGGGCTGCACGGACACAGTACCGCAGGCTGTCCCCAGAGGTCCCTGTAGAGTTCTATAGCAGCAACTACACAGGTGATCGCAATAAAGGCCAGCTCTCTGCTTTGAAATATATATATAGATATATATATACACATATATATATGTATATATATATATAGATACATATATATATATACATATATATATGCATATATATGTATATATATATAAATACATATATATATATATATATATATATATATATATATATATATATATATATATATATATATATATATATATATATATATATATATATATATTTATATCTATCTATCTATATATATATATAGATACATATATATATCTATACTACTATTATAAAGGAAGAACTTTGAACCTTTGTGGCGGGTAAACTCGGGAACCACAGCGCCAATCCACACACCCGATACATCGTTGTGATCGTCAGGGTGTGCAGATGGACATAGGCTATATAAACTTAATAAATATACATTATTTAAAAAATGTATCGAAAAAAAAAAGTAGTCACTTGGAAGAAGCGCCGGCCTAGACGTGCGTGCTGACGTGAGAGGCGCAGGGAGGAGCGGCGTCCAGGAGCGCGAGGAGGACCGGCGGACATGGAGCGGGGAGGAGCGGCGTACAGGCGGCGAGGAGCAGCGGACAGGCGGTGAGGAGCGGCGGACAGGCGGGGAGGAACGGTGAGCGGCGGAAAAATGAAGCAAAAAAAGACAATCAAGAGCAAGAGGAAGCAAACAGCATTACAAAAGTGAGCCAAACGGTGCATTACAGGAAGAAAAGTAAACATAGAGGTATAGGAGGAAAAATGGACGTGTGCAGGTTACAAAAGCATACAAAGTAAACATAGAGGTATAATACTGCAATATATGGAGGAAGGCTCCGGGGACCCACGGACAACGTCGGGGCGGGGGCCCTGAAGCCTAATTGCTCCCGGACAACGTCGGGACGGGCTGCTAGTAATATAATAAAGAGAAAGCCCAAACATTTGAGGCGGGTAATCTCAGGAGCCACAGCACCAATCACAACACCCAATACAGCGTTGGAAAGGGCAGTTCCAGCAGAAGGACATAGGCTATGCAGACGCCCACCATATACATTTAAAAAGAAAAAGAACCGTGCCAGCAAAGTAGTTCCTTGTGGGCGTGTCTGCGTTGTGCTGTGTGCTTGTGCTGCAGGGGCGTGACAAATGCTGGGGGCGTGTGGTACGTTCCGCCCTTCGGGCTGGACTGTTCCCATGAGGCACAGGGTCAAGGCTGATTTGCATATGACTATGTCTGAACTGGGGTGGTGTGAAGTGCAAAAAAACGATGGATTTAGGCCCAGATATCTGTACTGGGGTGATTGTATGACATTGTTCTGCATTCTGTCCATCAACTGTTGTTTTTGCATTTGTCACCCCGAGTGTGATGGGTATGCTCAGACGTGAGTCCCATGCTCTCCACGCCACTGGAGGCAAGCTATCCTGGCTGAATACAGCTGATAGCCAGAAATAGGTCCTTGGATGCTTGAGTCCGATCCAAGAAAGACATGGCTTGGCAGTTTGGCATGGAATGTTCCCATGAGGCACAGGGTCAAGGCTGAGGTGCTGTGGAGTGCAAAAATATGATGGATTTAGGTCTAGATCTCTGTATTGGGGTGAATGTATGACATTGTTCTGCATGTAGTCCATCAATTGTTGTTTTTATGTTCTGCACGTCAATTATTTCATTGTTTTTTCTTCTCTGGTTCTGTATATTACAGCTCCGGGTGCCCACCCTGCCCCCTTTAAATACCCCTGCACCCCATAATCTAAACCCACCCATACTCCTTAAAATACCCCAACACCCTTAAACACTATCCCATCTTACCCTGTACCCCAAAACCCAAACCTATACCTAAATCCTAAAAATACCCCTGTACCCAAAAACCAAAACCTAGCCCTGAACCCTAAAATACCCCTGTACCCCAAAACCCACACCTAGCCCTGAACCCTTAAAATACCCCTGTACCCCAAAACCCAAACCTACCCCTGAAACCTAAAAATACCCCTGCACCCCAAAACCCAAACCTAGCCCTGAACCATAAAATAACCCTGTACCCCACAACCCAAACCTACCCTTGAACCCTAAAATACCCCTGTACCCCAAAACCCAAACCTAGCCCTGAACCCTAAAAATACCCCTGTACCCCAAAACCCAAAACTAACCCTGAACTCTTAAAATACCCCAGTACCCCAAAACCCAAAACTACCCCTGAAACCTAAAAATACCCCTTTACCCCAAAACCCAAACCTAGCCCTGAACACTAAAAGTACCCCTATACCCCATAACCCAAAACTATATCTGAACCCTTAAAATACCCAAGCACCCCAAAATATATATACCTCAGTACTCCAAAACATATACCTCTATACCCATACTTACCTTATCCAAACATTAAAAAAAAAACATGCTTTTACCATTCATGCATTTACAACGAATTTCGTTGTAAATGTATGCGTGGTAAAAGCATATAAAATGTAATGCCACGCGTTATAATGGCATTGCGGAGTCATTGTACTTTCATAATGAAAGTATGCGGAGTGATGGTCTGCGGAAAGAAAGTTGCGGAATATTGGGTGTTTACCCTCCCCCGGTAAGTACATTGGTGGCACGGCGGTCCACATCTCCAGCAACATACTCATATTTTTTCACCACCGATTTGAAAAATGCACAGGTCTCTCTCATTGATGGCCAGCACCGACATACACTTTTAGACACACCTCCCGCCACAAGTTCTAGAATTGCGAACTTTAGAGCTGGGGAGCTACGTTCGAATCGAGGCATCAGGTCAACATCCTGTGATTCCAGGCAAATTGCTTTGTCTCCCCGTGTCTACCACAAATTAATGTGTTTTTCTGTAATGTAAATTGTGCTCATGCCATGTTGTCGACTTTGCGCTATATAATATTGCAAGGAAAAATAAAGTACGGTAGGGAAACTCGAGTTCACACACTACTGAATGCGCACTCTTAAGTGCATCAGCAGTGCACTGTGAATCGGAGCGTTTCACAGGCCTGTCACAGATAAGAAATGCTATCAAAACGAAATCCTACAAAACAATATACAACTGGCTGGCAGCAATTCATACCCGGACAACGTCGGGACGGGCTGCTAGTAACTTAATATTTCTAGATAAATGCCGACTCGGTGGACTCTGCGTCCACATTATGGTAGCCATTTAAAACTGTGCATTGCCAAGCAGGCGGGAGTCCTGCCTTCGCTTAGTGAGGACCTCAGGCGCCTTGAGAGGGAGATACAGGTGCTTGAAGCAGAGTATTTCACGACTAATCAGCTAGTGACCCTAGGGCAAATATGGGAAAAGGTGGTAGAATGTGAGGAGGCAGCATACAGAGAGACACATTATCTGGGGAGGGAGGCACATTCCTGCCAATACGGTGAGGGGGACAGTGCAGGGAATACTCTGGCTGGCCTTCTCAAAAATCCATGAGCAAATGAATACATCAGTGAGCTACGTGACGGTGACGTAAGGTCTGTTGTGGGACAGGAGACTTTGCAGGTGGAAATGCTTGCCTTCTACTCCTCACAATATGCTACATGTCAATCAGAAGCACACCCTGATCTGCCCCCTTCCTTGATTCGATTGGATTGGTATTGCTAAGCAAAGGCCAGCTTAAATATTTGGATGAGCTGTACTCAGAGGAGGAGGTGATTGGTGTGATCCGGACCATGCCTGAGGACAAAGCACCGGGATTGGATGGACTCACGTCCACTTTCTACACACAGTATGCACCACTCTTTGCCCCCACTTCCTGAACATGTACTAGGACTCACTGGAGTGGGGGTGGAGTGCTCCCCCCTCTCTTAGAGAGGCATTTATAGTGACCATTATGAAACCAGACGAGGACCCACAGCTGTGTGACTCATACTCAATGATTAATCTTGATAATAAAATAAAATCCATGCAAAACTGAGGGCCACCCGATTGCTCCCATAACTCCCTACTGTGCTGAGACCTGATCCTTGCATTTTTTTCCCCAGAAGGGGCACTTCTCACAACCTTTGCACTTTTCACGCGGCCATGCAAGAGATTGACCCCTCTCTCCCAGCCACTGTCTTTTTGGATGCCTCCAAGGCCTTCGATAACTTGGGATGGCTGTAGCTTTTTACACTTCTCGCCCGTATTGGCCTGAGTCCTGCCTTTTTAAAAAAAGTTGCTCTACTGTAATCTACTCCAACGGCAAGGCTACGGCTCAATGGAGTGGTCTCCCCCCCCCCATCAAGGTGGCTCGAGGCACGAGACGGGGGTGCCTTCTGTCACCCCTCGTCTTTGCTGTGGCTATGGAGCCATTGGCGTCTAAATTGCGACAGCACCACGCAGAGCACGGCCTGATCTTCGTCCCACGGGTGATCCTAGTGTCCATGTACGCAGATGATGTGACTCTATACGTTAAGCACCCCGTGACCAATTCGGACCCCCTCATTCGCGAAATCATCAGGTTTGGTGGCTTCTCTGGCATTAACATAAACTGAGGAAAGTCCACAATTTTCCCGCTCACAGCTGCCATGGACACGTTCCAATCAGAATTTCTACTCAAATGGCCAGAACCCCCAGTGAAATACCTGGGTGTCTGGCTCAGTCTGGACCCTGAGGAGCTGTGGTGTTCCAATTATGATACACTCAAGGAATGTCTGAAGAGCCGGCTGACCCGCTGGAAGATGCTCCCGTTGTCTTTGGCAGCCCGGATGGCAATCGCCAAAATGGTGATACTACCCAAGATCCTGTATGTTTTTGCCAATCTCCCGCTTCCTCTCACAGTGGAATTTAAGAGGAGGCTCCGCTCAAATCTAATATCCCTTGTATGGGCGGGTGGGCAACCCCGAGTGGCATGGGAGACTCTTACGCTTCCATTTGAGCAAGAGGGTTTGGGGGCCCTGGACATGGAGTTGTATTATAACTGCACACAGGACAGATTCAGGTTCCACTGGATTTATCCGACCCCATTCATGGCACACACTGCCCCTGAAAGTGACCGGGCGGACCCGACCCAGCTGCACATGGCATTGTACAAGCCCAGAGCCGCCCAGGGGCTGAGATGAATATGTTTGGCTGCACAGTATGGGCGTGGTGGAAACTCAGGCAAAGGGTACACCTGGAAACTCTTTTTGCACCCTCAGTGGCACTCACTAGACACCCTGCATAACCCTTTAATGCCAACGACTATGGAATCTGCTGATGCAAATGATGGGGCAGGCGTTTTCCGGAAAGCGTCTTCATTTACATGGATCCTGCCCTCGGGGACGAACACAGGGGTCTTTTAGATCGAATGATGTGCTTTCAGTTAAGGGCAGTGCTGAATGCTCTATACTATTCATTCCCGGTTGCACCACCAACATTCCGAGTCCTAGAAGAGTTCCTTGCTTACCCCTCACCCCGTTCATTCATAGCACGCTTATATTCAGTAATGCAGTATGAATCTCCAATAAATATTCCCCCTGCTCAGCGCGAATGGGAGAAATACCTGGGAGTTCCTTTTGAGGAGGGTGTATGGGCCTACTGCTGTGCACAGGCCAGGGAACTGTCACCCAACTATAGATTGAGAATGATACATTTTAAGTTTAATCATAGATGTATAGGACCCATGTGTGGCTGCATAGAGCTGGGCGGATACACGATGTGTGCGTTGCTGGACGCCGGAGGCCTCCTTCCTGCACCTAGCTTGGGAGTGTCCGGCTGTTGTCGGGTACTGGGGTGGCATCTTTGATGTATTGGAGGAAATGATAAGTTATAGATTTGACCACCATCCGCTTACTGCCCTCCTGGGATATGTATAAAAAGTGCCGTCAGAAAATAGGAAGCTGGCGGCTATGCTGGTGTTACTGGCTCAGAGACAGGTGGCAATTTTCTGGGCACAAACTAAGGGGCAGATTTATGTTAACTGGCGCATCCCCAGGGATGCGCCAGTTAATGCGTGCCACAGTGCGCCACAGCTCCGCCACCCATGGTGCGCCGCATTTATAATGCGGCGCACCATGGTGCAAAAACGGCACAGATGCATGACGCATCTGTGGCGGAAATGTGGCGCATTGCTGGAGTTGCGTCGCAAGCGCGACGCAGCTCCAGCAAGGCTCCGGGGTACACCATCTGCACAATGCTGCGTCAAGACCTACGCCTGCTTCAAGCAGGCACAGGGTTTTGACGCAGCATTGCCCTGAAAGTGACTGAGTGAAATCTCATAGATTTCACTCAGCCACTTTCAGGAGGCGTTCCTGCACAGGAACGCCCCCCCCCTGCTCAGAAACGCCTGCCTATGGCGCAGTGCTTTACAACGTGACGCATCTCCTAGATGCGTCACGTTGTAAATAGGGCGCATTGTTTGTGCCGCAGTTGCGTCAAATAAAGTGACGCAATTGCGGCGCAAAGAGGCGCAACGGCCTCATAAATTTGCCCCTAAGTGTGAAAGAATGGCTGGAGGATGCAGTATTCTGCCATAACCAGCTCTCTGAGTTTTGGGAATTAATTCCTGTGCAGGCATACCCTCAGAATATATGGAAGCCATGCATGGCTACCTTGGAGCCCTTCCTCCTGATCAAGCGGAGGCGCCCAATACAAATGAGCAGGCATAGCGAAAGGAGTGTATGAATTTGAAACAAGCATTACAACGCACTACCTTTAGAAAGTGGGTGTTACAACACAACTGCATTTACATTGCATGCCATTACAACGCAGATATTACAACGTCTGTCACTAAAACATGTGCCATTTCAATACACACCATTGCTATGATTACTTTTGGTAATCCCCATTACTCTTAGTCCTACTCGTCCTCGACCCAGTCATCACTCATGAGGTATCCCACAAGACAGGAAAGAAAACAGGAAACGCTTTTAGGCTCCACCCTCCCCTGCCCCCCCCCAACCCCTCCCTCCTGCCAGGTGCTATATTACTCCCAACCACTAGAAGCACTTCCTAGCACACCAAGCAAAAAAGGCCTGGACAGGGAGGGAGGGTGGGAAGTATGACTGGGTCGAGGACGAGTAGGACTAAGAGTAATGGGGATTACCGAAAGTTATCTTAGCATTACCTCTACGTCCCTCGTCCTCGACCCAGTCATCACTCATGAGGCATACCAAAGCAACGCCCAAGTAGGCCTTTGGCACACCCAACACACCCAACACAGCAAACACAGACCAGACACAAAGGAGTGCAGCAAGTGAAAGAGTAAAAACACACAGACTCAGAGCGAGGGGGCAAACCCCACAGCTTGCAACACACCACAACCAAAATCGGTCCGGTCAGAAAGGGCACAATTCAACTGGTAGTGTCTCACAAAAGTGGATTCGGAGGCCCAAGCGCCAACCCGACAGACTTCATCAAGAGAAACACCATGGAAAGAGGCAGACACGCCCCGAGTGGAACGCGCCTGAACCCCAGCAGGACAAGGCATACCAGCACCGAGAGAAGCCAGAGAGATGACGGCCGTAATCCAGCGACCCAAAGTAAGACGGGAGGCAGCCTTACCCCGACCAGCCAAACCAAAGGTCACAAAGAGGGAGTCAGAGCAGCGAAACTCCGCAGACCTAGCAACTGAAACAGACAAGGCACGTTTCAGATCCAAAGAATGAAGCAAAAGACCAGAAGGAGAAGAAGGAGAAGGACACAAAGAAGGAAGAACCATCTCCTGAGAGGAATGAAAACGAGAGCGGATTTCGGGGAGAAACCCGGGAACCAAAGAGAGGACCACAGCATCATCCAGAAATCGCAGAAATGAGGAAGAACAACGCAAGACCGTAAGTTCCCCTAGCCGTCTCGCAGAAGTAGTAGCAAAGCACGGATAGCAGACCATTGACCTCGCAAGGTAGACAAAGCAAAGCGCTTCTGAAAGCCATCCAGAAAACACTGAAGAACCGAAGACACAGGGCAAGAAGTAGGAGACAGAACAAGAGAGGAACACTACCCAGACAAAGAAGTCCAGTATTTGGAATAAGAAGCCACGGTAGAATTCCCACGAGAGGCCTGCATCACAGATATAACGTGGTCGGGCAGACAATGGACCCCAAGAGACAACTGTTCAACCTCCAGACCGCCAAGGAGAGAGGAACCAGAAGGGCGTGAGACGGGGACCTCAGAGGAGAAGGGCAGCGGGGCAGAATCCAAGGAGGACCCACAGCCAGACCCAGCAACAGAGGAAACCAAAAACTCCCCGGCCAGTGCAGGAGAACAGCCACCACCTGAGCCCCCTCCCGCCAAACCTTCAGCAAGAAGGCAGGAACCAGAAGAAAGGGAGGAATGGCATAAAGAAGCCAAGGAGGCCACTGGAGAGACAAGGCACTACCCCCCAAGCGCCCCGCTCCGGGGTCCTGGAGCAGAACAGGGGAACCAGGGTATTGGACCGGGAGGCAAACAGGTCCAGATCCGGAGCCCCAAACCTCTGGCAAAGCAACTGAAAAGTCTGGGGAGCCAGACACAGGGACAGACATGAAGGAAACCTTCGACATAAGGAATCCGCCACCACGGTGTCCACACCCCGAATGTGATGAGCAGAGAGGGCCAGAAGATGCTGCTCAGCTCAATCTGAAATGGAGCAGGCCACCAGATTCAGGGAGGAACTGCGGGTCCCGCCCTGGTGAATGATGTAGGCCACCGTCACTGTGTTGTCCGATCTCACCAGAACATGGCAACCCCTCAGATGAAAATAAAAGAAGCGAAGTGCCCTCTCCATGGCAGAGAGCTCCCGCCAATTGGGCGACCTGCGGGACTCCGACGGAAGCCAACAGGCCAGCACCGGCCAATGATCCAAAGTCGCACCCCAGCCGGACGTGCTGGCATCCGTGGTCAAACCAGAGGGGGAGGCAGATGAATACACATACCCTTGGAAAGGTGGGAAGAATCCAGCCACCAATGGAGAGCAGCTACAATGGCCAGCGACACAGGCACAGGACCAGCATAGACCAAGACAGGAAAGGGGACCCACCACTGAACATGCCACATCAGAGGACGCAGATTGAACCCCGGCCCAGGTGATGGTGAAGACAGATGCAGCCATGTGACCCTGAACCTCCAGCCACTATAGGAGGGGAGCCGCAACAACAACTGGGGAAATAGAACCCGGGAGTCCGGCAGAAACACCTTGACCAGCACAGAGTCGAACACGGCCCCGAGGAAGGACCTCCGGGCGGCAGGCACAAGTTGACACTTCGGCAAGTTTATTAAGAACCCATCATCCTTGAGTGTAGACATGGTCAAGAGAAGGTGGCGAGACAAGATCTCCAGAGACGGGGCCTGGACCATCCAGTCGTCCAAACAGAGAAACACGGACACTCCCAGGAGATGGAGTTGCGCCACCAAGGGAGCCACCACCTCGGTGAATACCCGGGGGGCGGACCGTAGACCAAAAGGAAGGACGCAGAATTGCCAGTGCCGACCCTCCAGGCATTAGCGCAGGAATCCCTGATCCCCCACAGCCATGGGAATGTGAAGATAAGCGTCCTGGAGATCGAGAGTGGAGAACACCCACCCGGACTGGAACCGTGGAATCACACTTTGTAGAGTCTCCATTATGAACGGGATCTTCGTCACAAACGAGTCCTAACTCCGAAGGTAGATGACCACCCGGAAACCCCCCGTGATCTTCGGAACCACAAAGATGATGGAGTAGACACCCATCCCCAGTTCCCTCCGAGGCACAGGGACAACCGCATGCTTGCTGACCAAAAGACGAACACCCTCCAGCAAGGCCAAACGGCGATAGGCGTCCCGAGGAGTCGGAGTCACCACCACCCCGGAGGGAGAAGAGTAGAGGGGGGGACAGGAACTCGATCCTGTAACCCCGAGACAAAACATCCCGCACCCATTTGTCGGAGGACGTCAATCGTGAAGCAGGAAGAAACAGGCGAAGTCCCCCACCAACCACAGGTGGACCACCAGCGAGACCGATCTCCGGGACTGCATAGTCAGGAACGCTGCGGGCCACACCCAGCATCCCGCTGGGAGTGCTTCTGAAACTTCTGTGGAAAGGACCGGCCAGTGCCATGCTGACTCCTGAAGGAAGACTGCTGAAACCAGGAAGGCTGGCGGAATGACCTGGCACCAGAGAAGGAGGAACTCCCACGGGACAGAAGCTGACAAAAAGACAAGGAATGCTTGTGCTCCTTAAACAGCATATGCAGCTTATCCTCAGGAGAGTCACCAGAGTCCTCTACAGGAAACCTACGGATAGGAATTCCACTTTACATTATAACAGCTTCCATCGACCTAATCTGAAGAACAATTTACCTTATGCACAGCTGTTAAGAGTGAAGCGAATTGTTTCTAGTGAATCAGAAAGTAAGAAAGAACTCGCCATCACACTGGAAAGACTGAGAGCACGTGGGTACCCTACACCCATTCTGGATCTGGCAATGGATAGGACTAACAAATGCATGAGGTCTGAACTACTCAAACCCAAACCTAAAGAACCTTCGAACCGCATGGTTGTGGTTTCTAAATACTCCAAGATGTCCAAACAGTTCCAAGACATCATCCGGAAGCATTGGCCCATATTAACTATGGAACCTGACTTTCAGGGTCTATTCAGCCAACCCCCGATGTTCGCTTTCACCAGAGGTCGCAATGTGAAAGAAATATTGAGTCAACCATCTTCTACCGCAATTCCTATTGTCTACACTGGTCTCAAACCTTGTTACAACTGTAGCAATTGTAGTAACTGTATCCCTGGGAACAGAACCACTCACCCCATGAAAGGACACACTATAAAACTCAGAGTGAATGGTACGTGCAATAGCAGCAACGTCATTTATATGTTGAAATGCCCCTGTGGCAAATGCTACATTGGGCACACTGAGAGAAAAATCCGTGTGCGCATCCTTGAACACAAAAGCAACATTCGCACACAAAACTTGAAATCCAGTGTGGCCTCTCATTTTCTGGAAAACAGACACAGTGTGGCTCAATTGAAATTTCAAATACTTGAGCAAGTCAAAGTCACTGGGAACAATAAGAATACCCTTCTCAAAAGAGAGAACTTTTGGATCCGTCTTATGTCCACCATGGTACCCCATGGACTTAACGATCGCATGGAATTCCTATGCTACCTGTAATGCAATGTCATACTTTATTGATTCATTCTTCTGTATTACTCTTTTCAAGTCACGTTTCTTCATAATTTGATATCTTCTTCTGTTTGATACCCTCCTTTCCAACATGGCCTCTGCCTTTCACCTTTCTAGTGAGTGGTTACGTCTCTTTCCATGTTTGATCACCAGTCCTCTTTTCATTTCTTTGCTCCCACACGTCTGTATTTCACTTCGGCTCAGCTGCTCCGCTGACTAACACTGACTCCGCGTAACTCCGCGTAGTTTTCCAGCCTCGTCTTTAAGTAAGTACCCGCCTTGGGACTACTCCCTTCCTCGCCTAACTTCCTTCACTTGGGTTCCGTTAGTTTTGACCTTATCTTTCCACTGCTAATTCCGCTTCACTTTTTTTACCACTTTTATTTCACATGTATTAACACTTGGTGATTCTTTCTCCCACACGGGGTGACTACTTTTTAACCTTACTTTACGTTTGACTATTATTATTGTTTTACCACCGTGTACACCTTCTAATTGGTGTTTACCTTTATTCTTGCACCATTCTTCAATCGCACTGCTTGTAAGTGAGCACTTGTTTATGTTATTTTTCTTGCAATGACATTTGGATACATGATTGAATTGTGCTTTTTGGATTGTTTTTGTAGAGTATTCCCCTGAAGAAGGGTGTGGCCCGAAATGCATCGGGATTTGTGATAACCTGCTTCAGAATGATTTATCTGATGATGGAAATTTAATTTTGGATATCTTACGTTGATTATGAAGCAGCAATTTCAACAACTGTTGAATAAACAGTAAAGATTTAATGAACTATTCGTCGTTTAATCTGCATTAACTCTTGATGTTTAAATGAATTAGACCTACGAGTCTTTCTTGTTGTGCACAGAGGTGCTCCGCTCAATAGAGTGAGCTTTGTACGAGTTCCTTGGATTTCACACTGCTTGGCCAGACAGTGTTTCCTCTCGTAGCACACTACACATTTACAAAACGGATTACTTGTAAAAAACTAAGCTGTGCGAGCTCCCCCTTCACTCTAGTTCTCTCTGATTTCTGTCCCCGGATCTCAGCACGCTCTGAACATGAATTTCGATTCGGTCTCTGGTATGACCGACCAAAAGGCGAGTACATGTGCCTTCACATTAGAAGATGCTGATAAAATATACGGCCTCATCCAAGATGACATCACCTCCACAGGGAATACTCGCAGCGTGGAGAGCAACATCAGACAATTACTCTACTTGTTAAAAAAACAATCCAATCAGAAACTACATGCTAGTACCCTGATTCGGTACCATCGGGCTCAACGGATCCCCCGGGGCCTCCGAGTCCCTTTAAAACCATTACTGTGCAAGAATAATGCAAAATTTGTTGAGCGATGGTATTCCATCCTTAACAAGTGTTCTCTCGATCTGATCCTTTTGATCGTGGAAGAACTGTCTAAGACTTTGGAAGAACTATCCCAGGAAATCACTTGCGTAAAAAAAGAGCTGGACGATGCCATGACATCTGAAGAACTTACCCAAATGTTGGAGGATGTAAACATCCAGATTGACAAACACACCAAGGAGACACAGGAAAGAAAACTACGCAAATTCAAGAGAGACACCATAGATTATAAGCTCGGCGAGGTGTACACCTGGGCAGAGGTGTACGCCCGCCGACGCTCTAACAAAGCTTATAATCCTTTCTCCGGTAATGAGACTTCATCTTCCGAAGATGAGAATCGACAAAGACCAACCCCTGATACACCTAACAACGAAACAGAAACACCAAGCACATCCACTGATCCTGCGGTTCATTTTTTAGAATCGGGCCAAGCCCAACAAAAAGAACCCGGGGGGGAAAAACCCGCCGAGGAAACCGAAAAAACTCCACCAGCAACAAAAGTAAAGAAGCCCAACCGGAGATGATAAACTCGGATGAAAATCTCGTGATCAACATCTCCTCCATGGTTTTATCGACTGAAGAAATCAACACCCTACAAAAGGGACAATCATTTGTGCCTACCACTCGTACCAACACGTTGGAGCTTGAAGTCAGTGCCTTTAAATTAGTACGGAACATCCGTCTGAGACATTACTTTCAGAACATCTGTTCCACACCTTTGTTGGAAGAAGATATGCTCAGAGGACTTCGCCCTCACAGTACGTTTTTGGCACCTCAAAGCCACAAGATCATTGACTCTTTTGAAAATTTGATCAAACAGGAGATCTTACGTTTACCGTTTCAATCGACCGTGAAATACGGGAATTGGTCCAAAAAGGAGAGAAACATTCTCAAAAAGCTTGCTGACAATCCCACCATTACCTGTCAAAATGAGGATAAAGGAGGTGCGTTGGTGATCATGGACACTACTTTTTACGAACAACAGATTGAGGCTCATATTAATGATACCAACACTTATGACACATTACCTGGAGACCCAACCATTAAATTTTCCAAAAATCTGGTCCAAATCATCAACTTGGCATTTGAAAATGGAACCATCAATGACAAGACCAGAAGATTTCTGACTCCTATCAATCCCAGACCTCCTGTTATGTATATGCTCCCCAAGATACATAAACATCCCACTAAACCCCCCTTTCGGCCGATTGTATCCACAAGAGGAAGCATACATGAGAACACCGGTAAATTTCTAGACAGGTACTTGCAACCATTTGTCCTCAAGACTCAGTCACATGTACGTGACACCACTGACTTTTTGTCTAAACTTGAACCCATCATGAAAGATCTCAAGAACACTGAATTGATCATGTGTACAGTGGACGTGTGTTCACTGTATACCTCCATCCCTCATGATGGAGGAATGGAAGCAATTGACCAAACTCTAATCACATCAGATCTGGATCCTGACTTGAAAGTTTTCCTCATGCAACTCACTATGTACACTCTGTATCATAGTTACTTCACGGTGTTAGACAAGTGGATACTACAGTTGAATGGTACTGCCATGGGCAATTCGGCAGCTCCTTGCTACGCTAATATCTACATGAAAGTATTTGAAGAGTCACATATCTTATGTCAAAACACCTGGCTACAACATGGGAGACTGTACCTGCGGTACATCGATGACGTTTTTTTGTTATGGGAAGGCTCAACTGACACCCTAACTAACTTTTTGGAATTCTGGAACAAAGTTAATGAACGTATCCAATTCACTTGGGAATACAGTGACAATTGCATCCATTATTTGGATGTGGAAATACACAGACAACCTAATGAGTGATTCCACTTTACATTATAACAGCTTCCATCGACCTAATCTGAAGAACAATTTACCTTATGCACAGCTGTTAAGAGTGAAGCAAATTGTTTCTAGTGAATCAGAAAGTAAGAAAGAACTTGCCATCACACTGGAAAGACTGAGAGCACGTGGGTACCCTACACCCATTCTGGATCTGGCAATGGAGATGACTAACAAATGCATGAGGTCTGAACTACTCAAACCCAAACCTAAAGAACCTTCGAACCGCATGGTTGTGGTTTCTAAATACTCCAAGATGTCCAAACAGTTCCAAGACATCATCCGGAAGCATTGGCCCATATTAACTATGGAACCTGACTTTCAGGGTCTATTCAGCCAACGCCCGATGTTCGCTTTCACCAGAGGTCGCAATGTGAAAGAAATATTGAGTCAACCCTCTTATACCGCAATTCCTATTGTCTACACTGGTCTCAAACCTTGTTACAACTGTAGCAATTGTAGTAACTGTATCCCTGGGAACAAAACCACTCACCCCATGAAAGGACACACTATAAAACTCAGAGTGAATGCTACGTGCAATAGCAGCAACGTCATTTATATGTTGAAATGCCCCTGTGGCAAATGCTACATTGGACACACTGAGAGAAAAATCCGTGTGGGCATCCTTGAACACAAAAGCAACATTCGCACACAAAACTTGAAATCCAGTGTGGCCTCTCATTTTCTGGAAAACAGACACAGTGTGGCTCAATTGAAATTTCAAATACTTGAGCAAGTCAAAGTCACTGGGAACAATAAGAATACCCTTCTCAAAAGAGAGAACTTTTGGATCCGTCTTATGTCCACCATGGTACCCCATGGACTTAACGATCGCATGGAATTCCTATGCTACCTGTAATGCAATGTCATACTTTATTGATTCATTTTTCTGTATTACTCTTTTCAAGTCACGTTTCTTCATAATTTGATATCTTCTTCAGTTTGATACCCTCCTTTCCAACATGGCCTCTGCCTTTCACCTTTCTAGTGAGTGGTTACGTCTCTTTCCATGTTTGATCACCAGTCCTCTTTTCATTTCTTTGCTCCCACACGTCTGTATTTCACTTTGGCTCAGCTGCTCCGCTGACTAACACTGACTCCGCGTAACTCCGCGTAGTTTTCCAACCTCGTCTTTAAGTAAGTACCCGCCTTGGGACTACTCCCTTCCTCGCCTAACTTCCTTCACTTGGGTTCCGTTAGTTTTGACCTTATCTTTCCACTGCTAATTCCGCTTCACTTTTTTTACCACTTTTATTTCACATGTATTAACACTTGGTGATTCTTTCTCCCACACGGGATGACTACTTTTTAACCTTACTTTACGTTTGACTATTATTATTGTTTTACCATCGTGTACACCTTCTAATTGGCGTTTACCTTTATTCTTGCACCTTTTTTCAATCGCACTGCTTGTAAGGCAGCACTTGTTTATGTTATTTTTCTTGCAATGACATTTGGATACATGATTGAATTGTGCTTTTTGGATTGTTTTTGTAGAGTATTCCCCTGAAGAAGGGGGTGGCCCAAAATGCATCGGGATTTGTGATAACCTGCTTCAGAATGATTTATCTGATGATGGAAATTTAATTTTGGATATCTTAAGTTGATTATGAAGGAGCAATTTCAACAACTGTTGAATAAACAGTAAAGACTTAATGAACTATTCGTCGTTTAATCTGCATTAACTCTTGATGTTTAAATGAATGAGAATTTGCCTAGCCTTGGTGCTGGTAAGTTCCAATTCTATTAAGGACTCGGAGGCGAGGATTATGCCTTACTTTCTTCACTTTATTTCTCACAGCAGCAAGAAAAACATGTAAAAAACTACTTTTCCCATGAACATCAGGGAAAAAACAGGAAACTGAACAGTAAGTCCTTTCTCAGTCTCTATGCACCGGCAGCAACCATCATGCCTTGCAACCACTCCTTCTTCCTCTTTCTTCGCACGAAGCACTCTTTTCGTCAACTTCACGCATCCTGTTTCGATCCATCAGTCCCTGGAAGAAAATATCGGAGTCAGGACTCGATTTCATGGAACATTAGGTACATAATACGATTCAGGTAGGAACAGTACCAGTACAATTGCATGAAAACCACGTAAAAGGATTACTTACGGTCCATACAGGGAGGGGTCACTTTCAGGAAGTCCCAGGGAGGGATAATCCTCGCCTCCGAGTCCTTAATAGAATTGGAACTTACCAGCACCAAGGCTAGGCAAATTCTCATTCTATGGCAGGACCGGAGGCTTCGGATTATGCCAGTTCAAAGCTTATCAACCACAAGCCGAGCCACTTCTATTACTGGCTTAAAATAAAACCTCTTGAAGGTGGAGTCCAAGGACCAGTCCACGGCCCTCATCAGGTCCTCCAACCGAGCCCCCAGCGTAAAGGCTTTCGAGGCCATGGCTCTCCTAGCTGAATGAGCACCAAACTGTTTTGTGTCAATCCCCGCCTCCTGCATCACCCAACGCACCCATCTGGCGATGGTGGGGAAGAAACAGCCTTGTACGGTTTCCGTAGGGCAATCAGTAATTGTCGCTCACCCGGAGGGCGAGTATCCTCAGTCATATCCTCATATGCACGGAGGCACTGCACAACACACAGCTTTGGGGAATCCGGGAAGGCTGGATACGAGATAACCCTTGTAAGGGTCTTGGTCCTCCTGCTGACCGTAAAGGACACCCCTTCAGGGGAGAAAGTCCGCGCTGAAACATCAAGCGCCCGCACGTCAGAGACTCTTCTGCAGGAAATCAGGCATAATAGCATTGCTAGTTTAGCAGAAAGCTCTTTGCGGGACAAAAACCTATTCGGTTGCCAGGATAGAAACAAATTCAAAACCCTGTTGACGTCCCAGAGGACTGAATACCTCGGTTCGGGGGGCAACGAGAGGCGAACCCCTCTCAACAATCTACAAACCAGAGGGTGCTCCCTAATCGGGGAACCCTGAACCAGGTCATGCCCCGCCGAAATGGCCGAGCGGAAGGTATTGAGGGACCTATAGGCCAAGCCCTCATCCACCAGGTCGGCTAGGAAATTAAGGACATAGACTACATCCGCCCCCACGGGATCGAGACCCCGTCGCACACACCAGCGACGCCACCTGTGCCAGGCAGACCGGTATCTCTTGGTGGTGCTGTCCGCCCATGCCTTTGAGAGCAGATCCTCTGCCTTTCCCGAAAGGCCTGGGAGAGACCAGCGACGCCGGAGATCCGCCATGCCATCAGCCTCAGAGAACACTCCTGAACCAACCTGTGGGGATTCCCGTCCGGGTTCAGGAGAATGCGAGGAGAGTGGGGGAGTAGGATTGGAAAATCCCAAGAAAGTTCCAGAAGAACCGGAAACCAGACTTGAGACCTCCAACAAGGCGTGATCATCACCACCTACGCTGACTGACGGCGCAACAACGCCGACACCCTCGTGATCATGGAGAACGGGGGAAACGCATAACCCTGTTCGCTCAACCAGTCCTGGAGGAACGCATCCGTCGCCTCCGCCGACGGGTCTGGGCGCCAGCTGAAATACCTCGGCAGTTGATGGTCTAGCTGCGAGGCGAACAGATCCACCGAGAACGGGCCCCACCGGGCCATCAGTAGGGAAAATACCTCCGGGTCCAGCTTCCAAACGCTGGCATCCAGGAGATGGCGGGAGTGCCAATCTGCCACCTCGTTCTGGCGGCCCGGCAAGTACTCCGCCGTGACCGAGACCTGATGGTCCAGGCAGAAGTGCCAGAAGTCCTGCGCTAGATCCGCTAGCATCTTGGATCTGGTGCCACCCAGATGGTTGATATATCGGACTGCAGACACGTTGTCCATCCGCAGAAGAACACACGACTGCACCCGCTCCTTGGTCCAGCACTGGACCGCAAAGGAGCCTGCCAGCAATTCTAAGCAGTTGATGTGTAAAGACTGCTCGTGGGGAGACCAGGCACCGCCGGTGGAGAACTCTCCGCACCGGGCCCCCCAACCTGCTCGGCTGGCGTCCGACTCTATTACAATGTCGGGAGCCGACCCAAATATGGCACGACCATTCCAGGCCTCCATGTGCGTCAGCCACCAGCGCATTTCGTCCCTCACCTCCGCAGACAGCGGGATCAGCTGCGAGTACGTGAGGCCTCGCCTGAGGTGATGCGCCTTCAGCCGTTGCATCGCCCGGTAATGGAGCAGCCCCGGGAAGATGGCCTGAATCGAAGATGACAACAGGCCCACAATCCGTGCTAGATGCCGCAACGAGACCATTGATTTCGCCAGAGTCTGGCGCAACTTGTGGCGAATCTTGCACATTTTCCGTGCGGGGAGACTCAAGGTAGCCGAAACTGAGTCTATGCTGAAACCAAGGAAGGTTGCGCACTGAGCTGGGACCAGGAGGGATTTCTTCTAGTTTATCACGAACCCTAGACCCTGCAACAGGTCCACTGCAAACTGCAACTGGGCCCTCAAGCGCTTCGGACACTGGTCCATGAAAAGCATATCGTCTAGATACACTATCAATCTGACACCGCGAGCCCGCAAGGCCTCTACCGCGGGCTGGAGTACCTTTGTGAAACACCACGGCGCGGAAGAGAGCCCAAAGGGCAGCGTGGTGAACTCGTACACCTGTCCGTCCCACCTGAATTGGAGGAAACGGCGGTGAGGAGGGAATATCGGGACCGCCAGGTAGGCGTCCTTCAAATCGAGGCGGACCATCCAATCGGCCGGCCTCAGCACGTCCCGCAGGAGGTGGATTCCCTCCATCTTGAAATGGCGGTAAACTAGCCACTCGTTGAACTCCTTGAGATTGATAACCAGACGGCGGCCTCCATCTACCTTGTCGACTAAGAAGAGGTTGCTGAGGAAGCCGTCCGGGTGTTCGCATGCGCGGCAAATCGCCCCTTTGTGAAGGAGGGCGGAAACCTCGTCTCGCATCAAAGCCGCATCGCGCTGCGAAAAGGTAATGGGGCGCGGACGCTGGGGCTGCTGGGGACGGCCATGGAATTCCAGCTGAAACCCCTGAACCGTCTGAAGTACCCAGGCGTCCTTGGTAAGGGAAAGCCATGCAGGGAAGAACTGCGCCAGGCGGCCTCCCACCCGTAAAGCCGCAGAAGGCAGAACACTCACCTCGTCCACCTTGTTGTTGGCCACGATAGACACCACGTCCTTTGAACTTCTGACCCCTGGTGGGGTAAAAGTTATTGAACTTGGAGCCATGGTCCTGTCCATGTCCACGTCCGGAGCCTTGGCCTCTGTCGGAGGGAGCACCCCGGCCGAACGAGCGGCCCCTGCCTCGTCCGGCCCCTTCGAAAACCCGAGGGGCAAACACCTTTTTTATGTTGGACTGGGCCCGGTCCAAAGACGTAAACGTCGCAATGAACTTGCCCAATTCCTTAATAAAAGGATCGCCAAATAAACCGCCCTGCGCCACGGTGCCCGCCTCCGAAGAAGCGAGGTCACCCAGTTTGGGGTCGATTTTGATTAGTAGCGACCTCCTCCTCTCAGTAGAGAGCGCGCAGTTAGCATTTCCGAGGAAAACTATGGCCCGCTGCGCCCAATTTGAGAGCACCTCTGGGGAAATGGCGTCCCCCGACACCTTAGCCTCCTCCGCCATGTCGAGGATTTTAGTCAAGGGGCCCACAGCGTCAAGCAGCTTGTCCTGGCACGTGCGCCAGGACCGGTCGATGCCCTTTCGGGGATCTTTCACAAATTTCGCCAGAAAAGTAGCCATCTTGGGGTCTATATCAGGGGTCATGGCCACTTTCCCCTCTAGGGAAGGTCTGGGACACTCCGCCCTAAGACGGCTGCGAGCGTCCTTGTCCACCGGCTTACGGAGACGGTTCGCCACATACGCAGCCACCTTGTCCCCCGGCACCCATTCGGAGGAGCGCGGGTGAACGATTTCGTCCGGGTCCAACATGTCTGAGGGGGCCGCGGACGTAGAAGGCTGCTGGGAAGGCAGCCACGACCTAGAGGAACAGGCCTCCTCCGAATCCGAATCCGGAGAGTCGTCATCCTGCCTTGGCTCTGGGGACATGGTACGGGGAGTAACCGGAGCGACAATCGCCGGCTGAGCGGGAACAGGTATCGGTTCCTCAAGCGCCTTGAAGGCGTGCCGGACCTCGTCAAAGGCGACCGGATCGATCCCCTCAACGCAAGCCTTTTTAGGTGGGGGGGAAGTGTTGACGGGGAAGGATCCGAGCCCGGAGTCGGCGCCGGAATGAGGGCCGCAATTTTCGCGTACGCCTCGTCCAAACGCGCCGTTTACTCGTTGCTCTAGCGGTTCCATTGCCTGATCCACCGCCTTATAAATGGAATCGTCCACCGCCTGGTAGAAATCCTCATCCCAGGTGGCATAAGAGAGAGGGTCTTCCTCATGGTACGGCCTGACTCTCCCTGCATGATGAGTTAAATTAGGCTCCATAGGAGAGAGGTACAGCACAGCCAATAACAAGACCCCTAAGGGCACAATATGGATCTGGGCAACCCAGAGGATGTGGCGGCCCAAAGGCACAAGTTACGGGACTAGCCCAGGGAACGCACAGCCCTCTGCTTCCTAGGGCGCTACCCAGCAAGCGTTCCCAAGCGCTGCGCACCAGCGCCAATTACGACCCGGTAAGGGTGTTCAATAAACCAAATACAACCCACTCAGGGTGTCAGAATCGAAGGGAAACCTAATTTCGACCCCGGAGGGTGTCAGCACTGGGTAGCCAGGGACAGCGCCAAAGCTGCAGAAAAACGTGAACTAAAGCGCGCCTGACGCAGAGAAAGCGTTGCCCCCTAGCGGCGCTCCTAGCGCACCGCACTCTACTGGGGCTTCCAATCGCGTAAGGAGCGCAGGAGCGTCCCGCAATGCCAAAGGGGACCTGTAGGGGTCACAAAAACCAGCGCCAACCACAAACAACGCGTTGCCCACAGAATCCCACAACAACCCAGGAGAAGAGAGAAAAAGCCACTTAACTTGCTGCTGAGCAGCGAAGAAAGAGGAAGAAGGAGTGGTTGCACGGCATGATGGTTGCTGCCGGTGCATAGAGACTGAGAAAGGACTTACTGTTCAGTTTCCTGTTTTTTCCCTGATGTTCATGGGAAAAGTAGTTTTTTACATGTTTTTCTTGCTGCTGTGAGAAATAAAGTGAAGAAAGTAAGGCATAATCCGAAGCTTCCGGTCCTGCCATAGAATTAGACCTACAAGTCTTTCTTGTTGTGCACAGAGGTGCTCTCTCTCAATAGAATGAGCTTTGTACCAGTTCCATGGATTTCACACTGCTTGGCCAGACAGTGTTTCCTCTCGTAATCCACTACACATTTACAAAACGGATTACTTGTAAAAAACTAAGCTGTGCGAGCTCCCCCTTCACTCTAGTAATAAAATGTATGCCATTACAACACATACCATTACAACGCATGCTATTACAATGCATTATAAGTAAAGGAATGGAGTTTTTTTTTGTTTAGGGTGGATATGGGTTTGGGGGTACATAGGAATAGTAATTGTTACCCCTACATTATCCAACACTTACCCTACCTTTCTGATTTACAAAGGCCAAAGCCCCCTCACCCTCCTTCACCCCTCTTGTGTAGTAATTCATCCAGTGACTCCTCATTTCATCCTTCTGTTTTAGAATGAACAATGCACCCTCTCCCCATTTCACCTTCCACTCCCTGAGGAATAGCATGGTTTCACTTTTTCACCCTCCTCCCCCAGAGCTGCTCTTTGCTCAGATAGCGCCATGGGTAACAACACATTTGGCACCCGGGCTGCTGCTGGTCAATACAGCAAGAAGAAACAGAGGAGGGCCTGTTTCTACTCACAGGCCAGTTGCTAACTCCTGCAGTGACTATGTTGTAGAGTAAACGTGATGAGCCTCAAATACACAATACATTTCCCAGAATAAGCCCAGCAACCAATTTCTGTCCCCCTTAGGTCCTCGGATGGATATTGTTCTGTGCTGAAAGGCACTAGAAGATTTAGGGGATGAATTATTATCATATGGGGATCTGGAATAAGATAATAGTTTGCATTTATTTATTACAAATGGACTGTTTAGGCAGAATCTGTTCAGGTCAAATAAATTTAGTAAACAGACAAAATGACCTCAACCAATGAGTGAAACAGAATTAGCAGAATAATTAACTCAAATAGATTTACGATTTATAGAATTTTAATAGGAATTACTAAAGCTGTAAGAATTAAGCTTAAAGGGAAATTCTTCCTCCGCTGAGGGAGATTGTATCATGAGAAATGAGTCTTTTAAAGCATATAACCCTCATGCAAACCCTATGGATGTAAGTTCAGAAATCACCAAAATGACCAGTTCCAGTTCATGAACAGGTTCGTCTGTGCCTGGCTGCACTGTAGCATCAAATGCCACAGCTGTTGTCGAAAAACCTTCCAGCCGTAAAAGTTGGATTTTCACAAGCATACCAGCCGGCAGCAAACGCAGCAATATCTCTCAGCTTGCGTTCGTTTCTGGAAGTTCAAACCATCAGTTTCTGTATCACAATGTGGGTCGAGAAGGAGGGCAAGATATGGACCGCTCCTGTCCGCACTTTAGGCAATTATACTCCATCGATTTCTGGTTGACACCCCTTGACATCACCAATGTGATGGGACCATTCTGTCCCATTGGTAAGTTTCTAGAGGATGATATTATGTAGTAGGTAAAGTTTACAAATCCGGAAGATTAAGCAATCCATTACTTTGCATGTTACATTAGACCACACATTTTTATTCTGATTGGTTATGACTTCTAGGAAGTAGGTGAGTCCATGCTCTCCTCCTTTGTCAGTCCTTTCCCAAGCATGTACTCTAGGAAGTAACACATTTGTTGCAAGTCCGGGCAAGTAAACTACAAGTCTAAAAGGAATTATTGAGTGTTAGAGCACAAGTAGAAACTTTACGAAAAGTTCTCTTAGGCTTCTAGGCTCTAGGCTTTCTTCTTCATGCTAGAAAGGAAAAGATATTTTGAGGCCTATATGAAATGCAGCTTGTGTGTGCTGAATTGCGCTCAAATATGAATTTCATGTTACTGAATACAATTTATTAGTTCTTCATCTTTATATCAATTAATAATTGCATCTACATTAGCAAGTATACGGTACTTATATAAAAAAAATTATAACTTTATATCAATTCACATATTAGTTTTATCAATACTCTTTTCCTGTTACAAGCTTACTACACCATTCAGTAATTGAAACATTGCTAAGCTAAATTTTACAAAACACGTTGGGGCAGATTTATGTTAACTGGCGCATCCCCAGGGATGCGCCAGTTAACGTGCGCCACAGTACGCCACAGCTCCGCCACCCATGGTGCGCCGCATTTATAATGCGGCGTACCATGGTGCAAAAACGGCACAGATGCGTGACGCATCTGTGCCGGAAATGTGGCGCATTGCTGGAGTTGCGTCGCAAGCGCGACGCAGCTCCAGCAAGGCTCGGGGGTACACCATCTGCACAATGCTGCGTCAAGACCTACGCCTGCTTCAAGCAGGCGCAGGGTTTTGACGCAGCATAGCCCTGAAAGTGACTGAGTGAAATCTCATAGATTTCACTCAGCCACTTTCAGGAGGCGTTCCTGCGCAGGAACGCCCCCCCCTGCGCAGGAACGCCTCCTCATGGCGCAGTGCTTTACAACGTGACGCATCTCCTAGATGCGTCACGTTGTAAATAGGGCGCATTTGTGTCAAATAAAGTGACGCAATTGCGGCGCAAACAGGCGCAACGGCCTCATAAATCTGCCCCAAATTATTATAGCATTGGTTATCTCATCAATATCGGTGCTCACGTTCCATTTTCTCAATACCTAAAACGACTTTATTCATAGACGTATAAGGAATTTCTATATTATCGTTTGCCTGTTATTGTTCATTTATGCATAAAGAAAATACATATCAATATCTTTATTAACTTCTCATTAGTTCATCAGTGGTTAGGTATCATCACAAATCTACTTCTAACATTGTGCATGATTTTATGATGCAGTATCTAGATCAAACTTCATTTGCGTGCACGGTTCTTAAAGCATGATAACTCTACACACATTTGTCATATCTGTAAATTATTGTCATAAGTCCTTTTTCCAGGGAGAATTCATTGAGATCAGATGAACGATAACATCCAGGCTGTGCCTCTCCAATCCACCTGAATTACCCCCACCTTACCGCCTCCACACAGGTGACAAGGAGGTGGTGGGTTAACGGGGTGTGAGCATGTGGGAGGCAGGGGGGTGAGAGGGAGATGGGGAGACAAAGGAACTTTAGAAAGATTCACTGGAGCCGGTCAGAGGGAGGTGCTATGAACAACCTTCATGCAGACAGGTCAGTGGCCCCGCTGCAGGTTGTCTCCACCCCTCGCATGGCCTTGAACCCACAACCCAAGGCAGGAGCCTGTTTCTATACCAGGCGGCGGCACAGGCGCTGAGCCCTCCGTGCTGCATGACGGTTCTGAAGGAGCCTGACCCCTAGCGATAGATGAACGCTTTAGGAAAGAGGAAGCATGAATTATAATGCAGAGAAGACTTTTTCACTGCGTCTGATACAATTACTTTACGACACGGAAGCAGACAATTCCTCCAGGAAATGTCTTTCAAAAATTCGTACAATGAATGAATCACTGCCACGCGAAGTGCAAGTTTTTTTTTTTTTTTTGGAAAAATATACTTTATTTAAAATATTTGTCAGGTTTACATTTTAAGCAGTCCCTTATATTTGGGTGCTGTACATTTAACCATTCTCAAAGAAGCGCATCAGGCTATCTTTGGTGGTTTTCCATCAAGATTTCTCATTTTACCCATTCAGACCAACTCCTGATTTTCCAGGTTTCCTTTGCCCACTCTTGTCCAAATCTATGGGTGTCTATGCACATGTAAGAGAACATTTTAGTGAAAACAAGTTTTTGGCATTCTTTTTCCGTGATTGCTTGGTGTTTGTACAAGGAAAGGTTCCTGTTTTCCCACATCGCCTCTTTCACGCAGTTTATTATTCTCCATAGTGTCCTTTCTTTATTTGCATTGCAATTCATGCCCAACCCATATAGAACCAGTTCATAGGACAGGGATGCCTGTCCTGTTAATTCTTTAATGAGCTGTCCCATTGCCTTCCACATGCTTTGTGCTCCGCCGCAGTTCCAAATGAAGTGCATCAGGGATTCATCTGCTGCACAGCCTGGTGTTGGGCATCTTGCTGTTTTTGCCAGTTTCCTTGCATGTTGGAATTGTTTCACGGGTAGGCATTTGGATACCATCATCCATGCCAAGTCTTTCTGGGAGTTTGTCAAGTCTTTGTGGTTCACCATCTCCCAAACCTTCCCTGATTGCTTCTCTGATAAGTTGTTTACCATTGTCACTGAGTCTGTTTCTTTCAGTTCTTTGCTTAAGGCCATCTGGGGTGTGATGTCCTTCGCTTGAATTTGTCTCTCTTTCAGCTTCTTGAAGAAAGGCTTGATGCCTTTGTACGCAGGGGGTGGTTCTAGTAAAAAAGGCTTTGTATTGTCCAGATTACATATGCCCTCTCTTGATAAGATGAAGCTTGTAGCAAACAGAGTGTAGGCAGCCACATGTGAGTCTTTCTTTGCATTCCCCAGTATGTTTTTAACAAAATGTGACATCAGGAAGTCATGGAGGTTTGGCAGGTCTTTCCCTCCTTTTGTGGGTAGTTTAAAAACTGTGTCTCTTTTTAGTTTTTCAATTTTTGACCCCCAAAAGAAGTTTGCAAAAAGTCTTTGTGTCACTTTTGTCCACCTGTATGCTGGAGGGAAAATCATGGCAATAAACATCAGGATTGGTAGACATATTGCTTTCAGCACCAAGACTTTCCCTTCCAGGGAAAGTTTTCTTGTCGTCCAGAGCCCCATTTTCTGCTTGAGCTTTGTCTGGATCTTCTCCCAGTTTATTTCTCCCGCCATGTCCTGTGAAAAAAGAATCCCCAGTATTTTTACTGGGTCTTTTGAAGGTTTCACTGGGAGCTGAGACAGTTTGTCCCATTGTCCCACCGTCATGCAGTGTGTTTTCTCCACATTCACCTGTAGCCCAGCTGCTAGGGAAAAGAGTTGGGTTATAAGGAAAGTTCTTTTCATGGATCTAGTATCAGTGCAAGCAATGGTGACATCGTCCATGTATGCTACACATTTGACCTGTTTGCCTTGGCTGCCCGGTACCAGAGGGCCAGTTATGCACTTGTCCTTCCTGATGGCACATAGGAGAGGTTCAATTGCACATACAAAGAGTGCCGGTGATAAGGGGCATCCTTGTCTGACCCCCGATTCAATGTGAAACCCCTCAGATAGTGTACCATTTATAAGGACCTGGCTTTCACATCCAGTGTATATTAAGCCAATAGTTTTGATGAAACCTTCTGGGAATCCCATTTTCCTGAGCACTTTGAAAAGGTATTCATGACTTAGGGAGTCAAAGGCTTTCTGGAAATCAAGGGCCAAGATAGCTAGTGGATTCCCTCTGTCTTTCGCTAACCACAAGGTGTCTCTAATGATGGTCAAGCTGTCCCAGATTTTCCTTCCTGGGACCGCACATGTTTGGTCTGGGTGCACGATGGAGGCCAGCACCTTTCTGCATCTTCCTGCCAGGACTTTACTTAGGATCTTACTGTCCACATTCAAGAGGGTGATTGGCCTCCAATTGTTGATGTCCAGCTTGTCCCCCTTTTTCTCCAGCAGTTTTATGATGCCCTGTGGAAAGGAGGGGGGTAAAACATGTTTTTCCAAGCATTCTTTCAACAAACTCCAAAAATCCTTTGCAATAAGCCCCCAGAAAGTTTTGTAAAACTCCCATGGAAGGCCGTCTTGCCCAGGGGCTGATCCTTTTGGGGCTTCCTGAATGATTTGGAATAATTCTTCTCCTGAAATGGGGGTGGTTAGAAATTGTTGTTCCTCTTGGGATAAAGAGCTCTGCAAAGACCCTAGAAAATCTTCACATGCACTAATATCTGATGGCTCTTTTTTGTACAATTGGGAAAAAAAAGCTGTTGTTATTTTCCCTACTTTCTCTGTGCCCTTTTGTGTTTGTCCATTTGTGTCTTTCAGTTCATTCATTACCTTATGCACTTGCTGTGCCTTTTTGAAAAAAAACCTTGAGCACTTTTCATCTTCCTCAAAGATCTTGACCCCGGAGTTAAAAATGTGTTCTTTCCCTCGTTGTTTCAGCCATTCTTTCAGTTCCGTTTTTGTTTTTTCTCTTTCCTCCCCTACTTCCATTCCCCCCCTTTCCAGGTTTTCTAGCGTGATCATTCTTTGTTGTATTTCATCAAATTTTTGAAACTTTTCCTTGCTTTTGATCATGCTCTGTTTTCTGAAAAAAAGTTTTGTTTGTTTTTTTACCTCTTCCCACCATTCTGCTAAGGATGGGAAACTTTCCTTTCTGGTTTTTAAGTTGTTGTACATATCACTGTAATTTTTACATATATTTTTCTCTTGTAATAACAAGGTGTTCATTTTCCACACACCCCTCCCCATTTGACACATGTTTGAGATTTCAACGGTTGCTTTCAAGATTTTGTGGTCTGACATACCACTCTCGTTTGTTTCATAATTCCTTGCTTTTATATTTTTGGAGGTGAAAATGAAATCAATTCTTGATTTGACTTTGCCACTTTCTGCTTCCCATGTGAACCTTTGTTTTGACCCTGATTTTGCCCCTGTATCTGACAGTTGCAAATCTTTACACATGTTTTGGAGACATTTTGCAGACTTATCAATTTCGTAACAATTTTTCTTGCCACATCTGTCTGTGGGGTTTATGATGCAGTTGAAATCCCCTGTTAACACCATTGGGGTTGCACCTGCAATAAAAAGTGGGAGCATTTCAAACAGGGACATTCTTTCATTCTTGTCGGTTGGTGCATAAATATTACAGACCTTAAAGGTGGTGTTTCTGTATTGTATGGTGACCATCATAGCCCTGCCTGGCTGTATGATTTTAGTATCAAGGATTGACATTTCTTTGTTTTTTATGAGAATGCCTATTCCAGCATTCTTGTTTCCACCCCCAGACCATTTGGAGGGGCCTTCTTCCCAATATTTGGATATGTGACTGTAGTCCGTGGAGTGGGGGATTGCACATTCCTGTAAACATATAATGTCCCCTTTTTGTACTTTGCAGAGCTCAAACACTGACGCTCTTTTCACTTGTGAGCCCAATCCTCGGGCATTCCATGATATGATGTTAAACATTATATTTACACTGGTGATTACTTTGCACGATATACAATACATGTTAAACCTGAACATTTTCAAAGCTCAACGGCGACCAGATGCTGTCACATATTTGCTGACTGCTTTCACTATTTTGCGTCTCTTGCCCGCCAATTTCTTCTGCTCCCCCTAAGTATGGGGACTGTAGAAAAAGGTCTTTGTGGGGGGTTACTCCTACCTCTTGTGAGAATAAGCTATATCCTAGGTCTTCTGAGTCTGAGAGGTCCCCTAATACACTATACCTGGACCCTGAGCAGTTCTCTCTTGGTAGAGTTTTCTTCCTATTTTCTTTCTGTTCTGTTGCGGCCGGACCACTTAGGTCCGCCGTTTGTTTTTTAATTTTGATTTTATTTCTTTTTTTAACCATCTGCATTTGGCCCTCGGTGGTTTTTGTTTCCTCTTCTGAGGAGGTCTGTTCTTCTCTTTCCCTTTTTTCCTGTGCCCTGTCCTTGGCTTCTTTGATGATGTTATATATATCTGTAGGAATAAGAGTACAATCTGAATCTATTTCCCTGTCTTCCACTTGTGAGTCTATGTCTGACATCCCTTTAACTTTCTTTTCACCTTCCACTATTTCTGTCACTTGATTCTCCTCTACTACCTGTGTACTTTCCTTGGTTTGTTCCTGTTCTGCCTGTGGGGTAGGGGTAGGTTCAACCTGTATTACTTGTTTTTTTGTGTTGGGTGTTTCCCCGGTGCCTCCATCACTAACTGTCTTGAAGATTAATGGTGCCAGTACTGCGGCGTAAGGTTTACTATCCCCTGGCTGGTGATGTTTGGCAGCTGCAGATGCCGCATATGAGAATCTTTGCTTTGGGCATGCTTTATAAAGGTGCTCTTTGGATCCACATAGGTTGCATGATTTGGGGGCATTACATTCGGTGTGTTTGTGGCCTATGTCCCCACAGAACTTGCAACTCTCATTTTTGCATTCTTCTTTAAGGTGGCCAAAACTTAAACAGTTCCTACAATATTGTGGTTGGCTTGGGTAGTTTAAATAGCCTCTGTTTGGGCCCAATGCAAAGGTTTGTGGGAGGTGGGTCACTCCCCCAGCAGGGTTTGGTTTAAGTATCACAAAAAACTTCCTCTTGCCATTCCAGATTCCAAACTTATTTCTTTGTAATATACCTCCCCTCACCTTTGCGCAAAACCTATTTAAAAAACATTCAATCTCCCATGTAGACACATGAGCATTATACATATGGACAATTACTGGCACCTCCTTTGCTGCTGCCATAGCAGTAATTTTTACCCCCTTGAGGTTCTCATGTGAACACATGAGTGACACTCCCTGTAAGAAAATTTCATATTTCAGCTCTGTAAAAAACGTAATTTCAAAAAAACCTCTATCTTTGTTTTGCTGCACACATTTTAAATCCTTAGCAGTACATTTGAATACTTTTTCAAGTATTTCCTTCACTACATACTCTAGATCCTTAGTACCTCTGTACTCTTCCTCTATTTCAATTTTAATGGCAAGCTCCCCATACTGGAGCGTTTGTTTCGCCATTTTAGCTGTGCACTTTCTCCCTGTGCTTAGGGCAACATTTTTTGTGCTGTAACTCTAAGCCCTCTGTGACCGAGACCCGTAGTTGCCCACACAAGTTTACACCAAGTTCAAAGTCAGTGTTCAGAAATTCACTAGTTGTGCCAAGGATGCAGTGCCTGTCTGCCACTCGCTTTAAGGCAGATGTGAGCCGAGGTGCCGTCGAGGAGCGCTCTGGCAGGAATGTGGGGGCGTGGACCATAAATGACCAAGGAATCCCGAGTGATCAGCTGGGAAAGAACAGGTCCACGCCAGATGGAGGCTAGGGCTTTTCTGCGCCTCAAACCTGGGGTGCACTCGGGTGGTGGTGCTGTTTGGGGTGGGTTTGCGGGCGGGTAGAGGGAGAGCTTCCTGCCCCGCGGTGTTAAAGGGGGGAGAAGCCTTCCTCTCTCGCGTGTGCCTCCAGCTAGTTTCCGAGTAAGAACCGGGACCCAGACTCACCTCAAAGTTGCTTCACTGCTCCGGCCCTCTTGGGACAAAAGACGGTACTGCAGGGTGAATCTTGAAGCCTCACTGCTCCGGCCCTCTTGGGACAAAAGCCGGTACTGAAGGGTGAATCTTGAAGCCTCCCAACAGCCTCCTTCACCGATGCAGGGGGTCAATAGTTTTAGTACGAAATTTCAGAGATCGCAGTCATTTCAGGACTACCCAATAATTATGTTCACCTAGTAATGATAGAGTGACGCCTCAGCTTTTTGCAATCAACACTTTATAGTATAGTAGACCAGCATACTGCAATACATATGAATCAATACATGTTTTTTAAATCCACAGAAATGAAAGAGATGTTCCATGTGCGGCTGTATGTAGATACGACGCAAAGGATTGTGGGGAGTGTGGGTGTGGCTCATGGCCGGGGATGCTGCTGAGCTGCCTTCAGACTGGACTCGGGCGAGGCCACGTGATTGGACCTCGGGTGTTACTGCTGCTTTCACCGCAGGCCTGGCCATGCATGAGAGGGGAGACTGCCCGGGGTACCAGGCGCAGTGGGTTCCTCTCTCCTGGAGCCGCTGGAGAGCAGTGCTTGTCCCGGTTGCCTCCTCTGCCAGGGTGACCAGGCGTCCCGGTTGTTGTGTAATATCTGGTATCCCCGTGGGATCGTGTATCCCCTTCGTTTCGGCCGTCTTCGGAGAATTCTGTCAGTCCGGGCAGGATCAGACAGAAGCAGTCGATCTCTGCTCGGGCTGAGTGCGGGGAGACACAAGGGCATATTACCAAGGGCCTTATTGCCGCTTTAGCTGGAATTTTTCCAGCTAAAGCGGCCATAATTTTATCGCCCTATTACCTAGCTGTCGCTAACACCAGTTAGCGACAGCTAGTAGGAGATAGCGTTCATCTTGGGGCCCACTTTGCATGTCAGCAATAATTATCGCTAATGACATGCAAAGT
Organism: Lissotriton vulgaris; assembly: GCF_964263255.1. Classification (NCBI taxonomy): domain Eukaryota; kingdom Metazoa; phylum Chordata; class Amphibia; order Caudata; family Salamandridae; genus Lissotriton; species Lissotriton vulgaris. The sequence continues at coordinate 370,429 of NW_028243097.1, forward strand.
GGGCGTGTCAAGATGTTATCGACTGGAAACAGTCGCTAACATCGCTGTCTCCTATTACCAGTGGTTTAAATGGGCCGGTACTCACCGGTACTGAGTACCGGCACTTATTATTTTTATCCCTTCAAGTACCGGCACTTCTCTCCACGCCAAGGAGAGTACCGGTACTGTCATATACATATTGTTCATTGCTAATCCTGGTGGAGGCAGGGTGGCGCCTGCCTCTATGATGATACTTCGACAGGCAAAGTGCCCCTGTAGCCTTGTCCTGAGCCCCTGAGGAACCCGAACCTTTCAAATGCAGCTCAGTTGCGTTACGTCTTTCATGCACAGGTGCCGAGAATTTCACCTTCACGCTGAGCTTGACAGAGCAGTGTCCATATCATTCAGTCATTGCTCTGTCAATCACATTTACACTATGGTGTGAATTGTGCGCACCCTGGAATCCAGGCGACCCACTGTGAGCGGCAATTAAGGAACCACTGGACGTAAAGAGGTAAAAATGTCCTTTACCCTGCGTGAGCCTTTTGTGGGAGTGTGTGACTGTTTGTGGGTGTTTAATGGCTTGTGTGTGTGTTTATGTGTAAGGGAAAGAGGAAGATGGATAGACTGAGAAGGTGTTTTAAAGAAAGTGTGCGTACCGCTCTGTATGTGTATGTGTGCTCGGGCCTGTGTGAGTGTATGCGCGCACGCGAATTTGAGTATTTAAACCCAATGCAAATAATCATAATAATCAGAGCCACTGTAATTATGCATTAGGGTTGATTAAATTAAGCAGCAAGAAAAGGCAACTTATGCTGCATAATGCAGAATAGTTAGTGATTGTATTACTTCATTATTTTGTCATTTGTATTCTTGTTAACACTGTCTGGGCATAGGTTGCCCTTCAGCTTAAACATAACAATAAGCAACAGAAAGGTGAGAAGTCAACCTTTGGAAAGGGCATTCCAATGCGCCGCAGCACGTGTTGGTACAATTTTACTAACTTTTGAACTGTTTGAGGTAGAAACGATTTTTTGTTGTTAAAATATGAAGATTATGCATCAGATGATGTGGCAAATGCGGCAGATCCATAATTTATGTGAAAAGGGATCGCATAATTCCACTTTCCTGACAATAACAGTGTGGTATCAAGAAGTTGCACTAGATAAACAAGTATTGGCAAAGCCATTAGGTGTCCTCTTGGTAATGCTAGTGTAATTGTTTTTTTTTTTTTGGAAAACCTTTATTGATACTTCAACCAGTTACAAATATGGGCCTGCAACCACCAGCCGCTAATCAGTTTCATCACAGCAAGTCAGTTAGGACAAGACTCGGCCGCCCGGGAAGCGAACGAACCACAACTTCAATTAAAACTGGCTATAGAGCATACCAGGCGATTGAAAGGATTCTAAAGGCTCCATTTTACAATATAAAAATAGAAGGATCAGGTGCCATACAATATCACAAAGTCGCATAAAGGGAGGGCAAAATATTAGGATTTCCACAATTAGAGCGATCTCATTTAAGACAGTGGCGCTAAGGCATACAATTCAGGATAAACAAGCATACAATCACAGTTGGCACCAGTTAAGCACCCGCCCAATGATACTGAAATACCGTGAAAAGTATAGGCACAGATAAAAAAGTCTATAATTGACAGAAGAGTGGACCCACTACGCTGACCCGAAAAAGGAAGAAGCGAAAGAAAGGCAAAAGGAAGGATACGAAAGAGAAAAAAGGCCATTGAAACAATAAGGAAAAACAAAATTCCCCTCCCCCAACCCCCCACCCTGCACCCCTGCAGATGGCTACGGCCTACCCCCCTAGCAGCGTGCCTGTCGCCCTAAATAAATGAAACCCGAAATATAGGAAGAACAAAGAGAAAGAAAAAAGAACTAAACCCCTACCCTAAAAGTAGAAATGGAGGAGGGCTTTATCGTACGCATTCCCGGTCTCTCCCCACTGCCCTAACAAAGAATCCCCCACAAAGCTGACACAATCGAGCAGAACACAATAGAAAAGTACACCGGAGGAAACTATAAGCCCCGCCCGGTCTCCATTGACCTAGTTAAGCAATCCCGTTACTGATGAAACCATAGTGTGAAACCCCAAACAACAGTCTCAGCCTTGGCCCCGTCGATCAAATTTGCTGATTCCCTCCGATAAGTAGAGCCCATCGTCAAATTGTCAAAATATACACAGAAGTTGCCGAAATATGGTCTGTTAGATGGAGAAAGAATGGCAAATCCCAAAGTAGACGGCCGGTTCCAAAGATGCCCCTCCCTGACTCCAAGGCCAGACACTGTCCCATCCGCCATCTTGATGTACCAGCTGGGAAGGTGGTGCAACACAATCCAACATTTTCCAGAATGGGAACAGCAGTTAAATGTTCCGCAGGCTGCAAAACTAAAGATTCCGACTATATGGTATACACCTGTTACAACGCAACTTTTACAACTACCTACTGTTACAACGCAACTTTTACAACGCATACCATTACAACGCATTGCGCTGGGGGGCGCTCTAGGATAGGGAATAAGTATAATTTACTATCCAACACCTTCCCTAGTGTCCACGGGGACTGGAGTTGGAATAGTAAATTATACTTACCACTATCCAGCACCTCAAAGCGCTATGCGTTGTAATGGTATGCGTTGTAATGGTAGCGTTGTAAAAGTAGGTAGTTGTAATGGTATGCGTTGTAACATGGTACATCCCGACCATATAGTTGAAACGCCGATCTCAGCATGTTCGATCAGTTCCACTTCTGTAGGGGCAGGCACAGCTCCAAGCACTGGGTCTGAATGCACCGCTGGGGTGTCTGTCGGGAGTTGAGCTGGCTGCCGGGTCCCGGGCAACGAGTCAGGGTCAGGTCCCGACCTTCTAATTCCATCCGCTGCCGACATCAGATTCCAGACCTGGGCCTCCATAGTCACCTGAAGTGTCTCGAGGGCTGCCAACACTGACCGCAATGACGGGCCGCACTTAGCCCGCTCCGCCGGGTTCCGCAAAACATCAGGCATAGTGATCCCCACGGAGAGTCCCCTCCTCGGGGAAGATTAGTCGGAGCAGGAATGAACCGTAAGGGACAGATCGTCAACATGCGTTAGTGCGTGCCAAGTCTCCAACCCAAAGGCACCGGCGATGCAAACGCTAGGCCTCCCGCCACAACGCCTCGGGCGCCACTCGTCTCCTCACCTCCGATACGGGACCAGGCCGCAGATCGACAGCAAAGCAATCCAAAAGATGTCGAAAGTTCCATGGACCGGACCCTGCCGCCCTCACCGGTCCGCTGTTGTTCAACTAGGACCCGGCTGGACTAGCACTCGAGACCCCGGCTTCCAGACTGGGTTAGGCCTCAAATCAAACCTCGACATTACTCCACTCCACAATGTCGGAAAAGTCTCGGGATCGCTCCATCGGACTGCAGATTAGTTCATATACATGGATATGGGGCGGGAAATCAGGATGGATGACAGGATCTTCGAGCGAAAGACGGAGGTCAGCGGAGCCGGGAGACTATGCGGCCATCTTGCTTGCTGTCGTAGGTCCTCCCGCTAGTGGAATTGTTAATTTAAAAAGATTATTGCACTAATATGCTACAAAAAAAGAAAACATGCCTTCTATATGTGGTGAGCTGAAGCATCCAAAAATGTATTTAAAAAAATAAAAAAGGATTTACCATTGCATATAAATTAACAGTATCAGTGCGCCTTATCAGGCATGTGAATTAGAATTGTTTTTTGGTTGTGGGGTGGGGGGGGATTTTATTACAGTGCAAACTAGACTCCAAGGTATTAGAGCACTTTACATGAGCACCAGTTGCGTTACAGATGGGAATTTTGTTGCGAGGCACACGGAGATTAATTGATGTTGAGCATCCTTGTTGAGACGCAAACCCTGTTCTCCAGCTTCAAGTTCAACTGCTCTAGTTGTTGGGCAACATCCTGTCCTCAAGTGCCATAATTAACGCACTAAACTACCAACACCCAGTATCCCACAGTGCTGAGATCTCATTGCATTTAAGGGCAGATGAGGATGAGCCCTTTAAATGAGGATCTCCTGAAAACTATGGTGTTAAAGGAGGGACGGTGCCCAGGACGGTACAAATACGGTTTGCTGTTACCTGGTTTAAAAGAAAAAAACGATAAAGCAGTCGTCTAGGAATGTGCATGTTGAAGCTGCTGTGCCAGGGGTTTCCCCTGCAATCTCCTTTCATGTAGTAAAGATAGGTGGAAGGACCACAGCTACTTACATTACAGACCCCCAATGCATGCATGTCAACAGATTCGGAATACCTCAGAGTTATTAGAGAGATGCATTTCAATTGTATTTCCTATTAGGTTTCCTGAGAATGAAGCAAAATGGATGAGAAACTCCAAATATAAGTTAAAGCTAAAAATCTCCTCTCTGTTTCACCAGTTTTTGCAAGCCTGCCATTATGAACTAAGTGCTATTCTTCGAGAGCTCATCTTGATCTTTTCGTGGTCTGTGTTCTCCGTGAGAAACAAGGTACAGAGCAAAGATCTGAAATTCCAGAGGCAAGGTCTGATAGGGCTGAACCAGGACCCCACATCACTTATGACAAGATACTACATAGGTTGCCCAACAGCACTCAGTGCTGGCTAAATACAGACAATGAAGGTTTAAAAATCACACAGTGTTGAGTAATGTGAAAACATTTCTGGCCAAAGACCACACAGAATATGTCAAGATCACTTTTAAGTGCAATGGGCTGCATACATATTTTAGTAGTTAAATAACAACAAATTGCCTATTAATTACTAAGCATGTAATATGCCACGTGTGCAGAGGGACATATAGGGAATTTGAGATTACCAACAAGGACAATGCAAATACAAAATGAATATACATCAGATGGAAGAAGTGCCATTTTATCATATCCCACCCCTAGCCCCGCCCACTTGCCACACCCCTAACTCAATTTGATGAGTGCCTGCACTTATTTTTTTTTCCATTTAAAGCACTGCCTATTACCTACTTTTGGAAATAATCGCGCTAAGCGCGATTATCTCCAAAAGCTAACGCCTGCCCAGAGCAGTTCTTAGCCATGTTATCCAATGGTAGGTGGATAACATGGCTAAGAGCATTTGCTCAGTAATGCATGAATATCGCTGACTTTTCAGCGATATTCATGCATTTCGGCCGATTTTTATCGCTTAGGAGATAAACCTTGATAATAGCAAGGCTCCTAAGCGATAAAAATAGGCGAAGCACGGCAATATAATTATAGCCGCTAACCAAGCTTAGCGATATGTTTCGCTTATCCTTGGTAATATGCCCCACGATTCCATGGGATACCAGACAGTCACAGGCTACAAATGATCTCCCGTTTCTTTAATACTGGAGCCGCAGCTGCGCAGAAGACAGGGAAGCAAGTCGCAAGCAGTCCACAGTAGGAATGGTTAAATAAACGAACATTAAATGGACACCGAGCCGAAGTGAAAGAATGGAGGGGCATAGAAGCCATGTTAGATATCTTCACATCTAACATGGGCTTCGATTGGAATTCATAGAGCATATTATCAAGCACATTATCGTCGCTTTATCGGTTTTTTCCTGCTGCTAAAAGCGGCGATAATGTAACGCCCGTTCTTGATAATATGCCCCGGAATGCTTATTTTCCAAGCAAATCGCAAAAAGCACAAAGAAAGAAAGGCGAAATAAAGGAAAATTAAATGAATGCACGCACGGAGACAAAGGGGCATATTACCAAGCAGGGCGATAGGCAATTATCGCCGCTTTAGCGGCCGTTTCCGGCCGCTAAGCGGCGATAATTCTATCGCTCTTTTAGTAAGTTATTAGAACGTACCCCTGTTCGCTTTCAGGTGATCTAGAGGCTGATTTGGACCTCCTGCAGACCTGGCTTATGCAGCGCCTGGATGAACTAGCTCCTCTCCAGGCTGCTCGTAAAAACTCCTCTCGCACATCGGCTCCTTGGTTCACACCAGCTCTCAATGAGAGTCCGAGGCATTGTAAAAAAGCGGAGAGATCGTGGTGTGTCAATTATGATGGACTACTAAAAGGAATTTATAGAGAGTGAGTTAAGACTTATGACAGAGACATCTTTCTAGAGAAACAGTCTTTTTTTTGCGAGGAGAATAGAAGATGCCACTAATACCAGCAAGGAAATCTTTGCGATAGTAAGGGAATTTACATCCCCTCTTTCTATAACATCCGAGTGCTCCCACTCTGAACTGTGGGTTGCCCAACTGGAAGATTTCTTTGCTAACAAAATTAAGAGCATTCAGGCATCTTTTTTGCTGGCAGATGTGGCAGCAGCGGCCAATGTAACTCTCCATTCATCTCTCTCTGTCTCTGAAGGGCCCATCCTCTCTAACTTTCCTACCCTCTCCCTACCGGCCTCTTTGGAACATTTAACCAAATTGAAGTTGAGCTCCCCACTGGATCCTTGCCCAGCCAAACTTTTGGCCAAAACAGCGCATGTCTTGAATCCCTTAATCAACCCATTGCTTAATCTATCACTCAGCACGGGAGTGGTTCCTCAGGCCTGGAAGCAGGCCCTTATCCTCCCTCTCTTAAATAAGCCTAATCTGGACCCCAATTTACACGCTAACTACAGACATATTTCTCTTCTTCCGGCTTTTGCTAAAGTCGTAGACAAGCATGTTCAAGCTTCCCTCACCAGTTTTTTGGAGACGTATGACATTCTCCACCACACCCAGTCTGGGTTCCGTGCAAATCTGAGCACGGAAACAGCACTGTTGGAGGTGACGGAAGCAATCAAGGAAGTTATGGATTTGGGAGGAAAAGCGATGTTGGTGATGTTGGATCTTTCGGCGGCTTTTGATACCGTCCCCCACAGCCGGCTCCTTTCAATACTCTTTGAGATCGGCTTGAGGGGGACGGCTTTCAGCTGGTTCGAATCTTTCCTGGTTGACCACCGACAAACAGTCTGGGCCCCTCCGTACTCAGCCACAGTGCCGCCTCTGGAGGTAGGAGTCCCGCAGGGCTCGATCCTGATCCCTACTCTATTTAATATCTATATGGCCCCACAGCGGGCGCTGGCTGATTCCCGTGGCGCCCAGATTGTTTCGTACGCCGATGACACTCAGCTTCTCTTTACCTGTGACAGGAATATCGATTTTAACGGAGAGAGCATTATGAGCTGTCTTGGAGCAGTTTTCAGTTGGTTCCAACTGAATAACCTTAAGTGCAATTCAGATAAGTCTGAGGTGCTCTTTTTTGTCTGTCCTCCCGATCCCGGCTGGAAGTCCTGGTCGCCGGTGGCCATGTTTCCTCTTTCCGTCGCCTCTTCTGCGGCCAAGAATCTGGGAGTGAAGGTGGACAATGGTCTCACTTTCAAGCCACAGATCCTTGGCTTAGTGGGTCAGTGCTTTGGGCTCTTAAAAATGCTCAGGAAGTTTCTACCACTATTATCCTTAGCCCTTTAGGAGAATCATTGTCCAGGCGTTGATAGGTTCGCGTTTGGACTATGCCAATGTGTTATACCTGGGCCTGCCTGAATATCTTCTGGCCCGTCTGCAAATTGTGCAAAATCTGCTGCACGAGCAATTTTCGGTCTTCAACGAAGATCTAGCTCGACAGTCCTTTTAAAGGCCCTCCATTGGCTTCCGGTTCATAAGCGCGTCATTTTTAAAACGCTAACTTTAGCTTTCAAAGCACTTTATGGCACTGGCGCCAGATATATCAGGACAAGATTGAACTTCTATCAGCCTTCTAGGTCGCTTCGGTCCTCTTCACTGGCCTATGCTACTGTCCCGACAATCAGGCGAGCGCACATTGGTGGACGCTCTTTTAAACGTCTTGCTCCCCAATTGTGGAATGCCCTGCCCTGTCTTTACGGAAGACCGACAATCTTTTAGCCTTTAGGAAAGATCTCAAGACATGGCTATTCGGACAATAAGCTTGCTACCCTCTCCTGCTCTGTGCCTTTTGGTCTATAGCGCCGGGACACTCTTCTTGAGTAGCTGAGCGCTTTACAAAACCCAACTTAACATAACAAGCAGTCGCTAACTGATGTTAGCGACAGCTTTAGGCAATAGCGAGCGGTTTGGGTCCCGCTTTGCATGTCAGCGATATTTATCGCTAATGACATGCAAAGTGGGCGTACCCAACCTGTTACCGACTGAAAGCAGTCGCTAACGTCGCTATCGCCTATAAGCAAGGCAGGCGTAGCGATGGAAATATTCCCGCTATCGCCAAAAACTAACGCCTGCTCTGACCAGTTCTTCGCCATGTTATCCAATGGGAGGTGGATAACATGGCTAAGTGCATTTTGTCGCTGATGCGTGAATATCGCTCTTTTCTCAGCGATATTCACACTATCGCCAGAAAATGTATTGCTTTGGAGATAAACGTTGCTAATAGCAAGTTATCTCAGCGATAATTTCCGGCGATGGTTAGCGATAAAAAATTGGTTGCTAAGCCTAGTTAGCGATAAATATCGCTAATGATTGGTGATATGCCCCAAAGTGAAATAATGGAATATTTAGCGATATTTATCGCTAAATAGGCTTAGCAATGTTTTTTTTCCGCTGAGCATCGCCGGATATTATCGTAGAGATAACATGCTATTAGCAACGTTTATCTCTGAAGCGATAAAATATCCGGCGTTAGCGGCGAAATGCATGAATATGGCTGTAAATCCAGCGATATTCAGACATTATCGCAAACAGGGATTTAGCCTGAATATCCACCTCCCATTGGATAGAAGGGGCTAAGAACTAGTCTGAGCAGGCTTTAGGTTTTGGAGATATTCGCGCCTAGCGCCAATATTTCCATTGCTACGCCTGCGTTGATAATAGGTGATAGCGATGTTAGCGACTGCTTTCAGTCGCTAACAGGTTGGGTATGCCCACTTTGCATGTCATTAGCGATAAATATTGCTGACATGCAAAGCAGTCCCCAAACCGCTCGCTATCACCTACAAGCTGTCTCTAACTGCTGTTAGCGACAGCTTGCTAATAGGGCGATAGAATTATCGCAGCTGAGCGGCCAAAAACGGCCGCTAAAGCGGCGGTAATCTCTCATCGTCCGCCTTGATAATATGCCCCATTATTTTTAATGCAAGTGGCAAGTAGTACAAAGAAGGAAGCCGTAAACTAAATGAAAATTCAATAAATGCACGCACGGAGTCACAGTGAAAGAATAGATTTTTTTTTAAGCAAGTGGCAACAAGTACAAAGAAAGAAGCGTGAAATAAATGAAAATTAAACATATGCACGGAGTCAGAGTGGAAGAATGGCATTTTTATTTTTTAAACAAATCGCAAGTAGTACAAAGAAAGAAACGTGGAATAAGTGAAAATTAAACATATGCACAGAGTCGGAGTGAAAGAATGGAATTTGAATTTTTGAGATGGAATCACATTGTAAATTAAAACATGAGGAGAGAGAATGACAGAGCAGGGAACATAACCGCCAAGGTTTTAGATTGCTATGTGTTATATTCTCATAAATTCAGTGTAATTATGAGTGACATTTCACCAACTATCAATCAATCAATCAATAATTTGTAAAGAGCACTACTCACCCGTGAGGGTCTCAAGGCGCTGGGGTGGGGGGAGTGTTGGGGAGGTGCAGCTACTGCTTGAACAGCCAGGTCTTGGGTCTGCCGTAGGTTGATGGGGAGGATGTTCCAAGTCTTGGCGGCGAGGTGGGAGAACGATCTTCCGCCGACGGTCATTCTTCGGATGCGTGAGTTGGTGGCGTGGACGAGGTCAGCGGAGTGGAGCTGGCGGTACGGGGTGTAGAAGGTGAGTCATCTGTTGAGGTATGCTGGTCCGGTGTTGTGGAGTGCCTTGTGGGCGTGGGTGGAAGTTTGAAGGTGATCCTTTTGTTGACGGGGAGCCAGTGTAGGTCTCTCAGGTGTAAGCATGGGCGGAAAATCCGTTCCGCTCGCGGATTTTGCGGATTTTCGGTAAATTCGCAATCCGCGAACGCTCACGAATTTAACGAAAATCCGCAAATTCGCACGCAGCGGATTTTTTTTGCTTGGTGATACAATTTTGCGGCCTGCGGTGTAAGTTCGCAATTGCCAACATGTAGGTGCGGTGGGCAGCAACAATCTCGCACTCGCGATATTACAAAATTTGCAATTCTGCACAAGAAATCCACTAGCAAGCAGCATAGACCTTCTGAAAATGATGATTTTTATCAGAATAACTCCTCAGGTTGACATTTGCCTGCCCTTTTTTGGATTTGAGGCCTTTTGACTTTCTTTAGATCACTTTTGGATTAGAAATAAACTTTCACAAGTAAGTTTGTTTGCGGAATTACATTTGCTGTTCTGCAGAAAAACGAGTTTTGCTATACTGAAAGCACTCAGCAGCAGGTGCAAAAGTTCAAATTCATCATTAGTAACCATTCCCTGTAGTGCTTCCTGACTGGGGCCCCTCCAGAGTTCAGTTGCTAGTTGCAACAATTGTATGACCCTGCTCTGACCCTCACAGCCGATCATAGAATAGCTACAAGTAGGCCACAAAGGTCCTGGAAAAAAAAATTGCACTGCAACAGAAAGCAAATTACAGATAAGGAAGCAGGTGCCAGACTGGAATTTTAAAACATTAATAAATCAACCCCAAATTAATTCATGTCAGTTGAAGCAGGGCAGGTGTGCTTGCTTTTTCCCCCCATAATCTACAGTGATGATGATGAACAAGAGGGTGGCATTGATGTACCAGAGGGTGACATGGGTGAAACAGAGGGTGGCAGTGTTGAAACAGAGGGTGCTGTGAACCTGTTATGATGAACCAGATGTAGAAACAACATAGTCGCGACGGTTGCGTGTCGACAAGTAAGTTCGCAATCGCGAACTGGTACAAAATCCTCGCAAACTGGCAGAAACCCTTGCGAACACCAAAAAAAATCCGCTAATTCGCGAGAATTTGCGGATTTTGCGGATTGCGAGTTTGCAAATTCCCAAAATTCGCGAACGCCAGATTCGCAAAATTTGCCCATTCTTACTCAGGTGTTTTGTGATGTGGCGGGTGATGTCGAGGATGAGGCGTGCAGAGGCGTTCTGTATGTGTAGGAGTCGCGTCTGGAGTTTGGCTGTGGTTCCTGCGTAGAGGGTGTTGCCATAGTCCAGTTTGCTGCTGATGAGAGCCTGGGTGACCGTCCTTCTGCTCTTAGTGGGGATCCATTTGTAGATATTGTGAAGCTTGCAGAGGTTGTTGAAGCAGGAGAATGAGACGGCGTTGACTTGCTGGGTCATTGATAGCGATGAGTCTAGGATGATTCCCAGGTTGCTTGCGTGGTCAATGGGTTTCGGTGCGGCTCCCAGTGTGGCCGGCCACCAGGAGTCATTCCAGGCAGAGGGGGTTGATCCGAGGATGAGGACCTCCGTCTTCTCCAAGTTCAGCTTCAGGAGGCTGTTCTTTATCCATTCGGCGACGGCCTTCATTCCCTCGTGGAGGTTGGTTTTGGCTGTGGTGGGGTCATTGGTGATGGAGAGGATTAGCTAGGTGTCATCTGTGTATGAGATGATGTTGAGGTGGTGCGATCGGACGATGTTGGCAAGCGGTGCCATGTAGACGTTGAAGAGTGTCGGGCTGAGTGAGGATCCTTGGGGTATGCCGGAGATGATCTTGGTGGCTTCCGAGCGAAAGAGGGTGAGGTGGACACATATAATTTATTTATCTTGACCATTTCCAATAATAATTAGGTCATCCCTTATACGTTTATGCCTCATATCCTCAATTGTTTCTTTTGATATCGTAGAGCTATTCTCAGTTTCCTCTATCAGTTGTTTTTGTGCAACTAGATTATCTTTTTGTTGTGTCAAATTCCAACATACCTTTGATGCATTATTTTGGTCTTGGCCAACATACCTTTGTTCTTCACTTTGGCTAGTTAGTGAGGTTTTAGGATCAAGGGAGGTTAGGGATCTCGGGCCATATTATCAAGCCTGGGCGATACATTTTCGCCGCTTTTATCGGCAAGAAACTGCTGCTAAAGTGGCGATAATGGGCTTGATATTAGGCTCTATGGAATTCCAATCGAAGCTCATGTTAGATGCCCTTCACATCTGACATGAGCTTCGATTGGAATTCCATAGAGCCTATTATCAAGCCCATTATTGCCACTTTAGCGGCAGTGTCCTGCCGATAAAAGCGGCGATAATGTATCGCCTAGGCTTGATAATATAGCCCCTTGTTTTTTAATCGGGTTGATTTGAATATCAATCATAAGTTCATTTGTTAATACACAACCATCTCCTTTTTGCCTATGTATTTCTTCTTTGTCTTGGGCTTTCTTCCCCTGTAATTTTACTACGTCAGCTTTTCGATCAGTATTATCCATTAATATAATTGTATTTGTTGGGAGTGGTTTTAGGTCTGTAAGGTGTTTCCCAGGCTTTATAAATATATTATAATATTTTTCATTTTTTTCCAATAATTTTGCAGACTGACTCCCGGATACATCACTATCAATTTTTTTCCTTCTTTTGTCATATCAGCAGGTGTTTCTGGTTTGGAATATTTTTTTACAGCATTTTCCTTTTTTTGACTTATTTCTTGCTTTAAGTATGTTTTTCCTTTGTCTCTTTGTAATTTCAAAGGCTATAAGATCTTCATTATCCTTTCCTTCATTATTCAACCGTGGGAAGCCAAGTTGTATTTCTTTACTTTTTAAACTATTTGTTTCTTGTTGTGTCCTCTGCATTATTTCTGAGTTCAGTTTGGTCACAAGTCGACATTAGAATCTATTATGTCACCAATTTGCTTCATTTTGTTTCTACAGAAGCAGAGGGATTTTTGTCAATGCAACACATCTCCTCTTTTTGATTTTCATGTTTTAACATCTTCCAATATAGTGTTTACTACATCCAGAATAGTTGCCAGTTTGTTTATTATGGGTGCACACGTGCAATCGAAATAATTTGAGGCTGCTTCTTTTTGAGCTTTGTTTATTAGGTCGTTTAACTCAATTAATTTATGATCCATTCCGGCGACTGCATTAGCAATGTCTCCAAGGGGCAGATTTATGTTGCCTGACACATCGCTGCAAATCAGCAGAGATGCGCCAGGAAAGATGCGGCACACAAGTTTATCCTTGCGCCACCCATGATGCGCCGCATTTACCATGCGGAGCACCATGACGTAGGAATAAACAGATGCGTGTCGCGTCTTGGTCGTGAAGTTGGTGCAGTGCTGAAGTTGTGTTGCATGCGGAACGCAACTCCAGCACTTTTCCAACTTGCCCTATCTGTTAACGTGGTGCGTCAAGCCTTACGCCTGCTTCAAGCAGGCTCAGGGTTTTGACGCATCAGCGTTGGTAAAGTGACTCAGTGAAATCTTGTAGATTTCACTGAGTCACTTTTCAGGGGCGTTCCTGCGATGGAACCCCCGCCTTCGTGGAAACGCCCACATGAAATCTGACGCAGGTTTCATGTGGCGCAGGGCTTTACAACGTGACGCATCTCTCAGATGCGTCACGTTGTAAATACCCCGCACGATGGCACATCTTTTGCGCCGCCGCTGCGTAACCAAAGTGATGCAACGGCGGCGTAAAAGAGGCGCAAGGGGCTTGTAAATCTGCTCCTAAGTATTTAAATGTAAGTATCCATTGTATTCGACTGATATGTCAGTGCTTCCGGAGTTAGTGTTGAAGTTTGATAAAATTGCTCCACTATAGATCCTAGATCCTGATTGCCCGCATTTTAAAAATTTTGATTAATGTGTATTTTGTCAGTGTCAACCTGGCGAATTGCTTGGTTTTCTGTTTGAATTTTTGATTTAACCGAGTTATTATGTTTACAGGTTGTTAGACCTGTCAGCCCTAGGGTGGTCTTTCCCTATTTTCTTTTTGCCTTGGCCTCATTTTTCCCACCTACATTTTGTTGGCCTTAGGTCTCTGGGCACCTTCCCATTGTTTCCCAATGTTAAGGTGCAGCTACGCTCTTCCCCTAAGATAGCTGCCACTGACCCTTGCTACTGCAGCGCGGTCTTTGTAGGCACACTCTAGTAGCTAGGAGCTGGCTGGAACCCTTAAACAATGTTGCGATGCCAGCCTGGCACCCTGCCCATAGCTAGAATGAGGGAAGCTCCTAGAACCTTCTAGAATAGGGGAGGTGACACCAACTGCCACTGCCAACTGCAAACTGTCGATATATAAGGAAAGGGAGGGAAACTTTCCAGTCAGAGCATAGTAGAGCAGTTGGGGCATCACTGACCTGGGGGACCCACGCAGGAGACTTAGGCAGTAGGGCCTACTCAGGAACCTACACCACTGGGGGTGACAGGGTTTAGGCGCTGCCCACCAAGCTGTGTGAGGAACACTGAACTAGCCCGCTGATCTGGCCCGGCGGTAGGGGAACCCAGGGACCTCCTGATGTGACCTGCTGAGGAGAACCTTCAACTCCAACCCCTCCCCTCCCCTCAAGAAACCAAGGAACTGACTCTTAAGGGCGCATGACCCAACAAGCGCCGAGAAGACCCCCTGTCTGTGCCCCTAAAAACTGCTGGGGATCAACCAGGTAACCAGCGCCTGTCATTTGTCTTGCATGAACTGCCTGATCTGCTGAGGCGTTATCCTCCTCTCCTATCAACCTGAGGCACCTCACTGTTTGCGCTGCCCTGCCTGGTTTCAATGCTGACATTGCCCCAACACTAGCCCTCTGCACTGTCTGCGCAGCGCTCCCCTTGACTAGCGCTATCTCCTGAGGTGTCCTTCTGCCAGAAGCGCTAGATCCCTGAGACGCCCCACAGCTCCGTAGCACTAGGGCTGGGCGCGCTGTGTCCCACAGAACTGCTCATAGCCCTGAAGCGCTAGACCTTAGAAGCACTATCTCTGCCGAGTGCTGTGCTGCCAAAAGCGCGGCTCGACCTACCTCTGAGCCAGCTGGTTCCCCGTTGCATTCCCGCACCCTGTGAGGCGCCGTTCTCGCCGACCTTTGCCCCGGCGACCCCCGGTGCCAGAGGAGGGCCGCCTTTGTGCTTGTGTGGGCCGTGCCCGGCCTTAAGCCTGTGAGAGACGTTGTGATCACTGAACGCTCCATGCTAGGCCTAAAGCCTGCAGCTCAGCTCACGTGACGGGGGCGTCAGAAGAGATTCTGCCCCCGCCACACCGTGACTGATCCCCCAAGCCCTGCCTCTAACGCGCCTTCCTGTCAAGCTGCATCTTCGGGCCGGCCCATCCATCAGCGCGGCCCCGTCCCCGCAGTGCCGGAGATACCTGCGAGGGCCCCGGGAAGAGCGAGGGCCCTCCACCCTTACCCGGGAGACACCGCAAGGGCCCTGAAGGGCCGAAGATCGCAGGTAACCCCTGGGGGAGGAGGGCGGCACGCTTAAGTGGATGCGGGACCCCTAGAGTGCCTGAAGGAGGCCCTGACATCCGCATGCTTGCTGACCAAAAGACGAACACCCTCCAGCTAGGCCAAACAGCCGATAGGCGTCCCGAGGAGTCGGAGTCACCACCACCCCAGAGGGAGGGTGGAGTAGAGGGGAGGGACAGGAATTCGATCCTGTAACCCCGAGACAAAACATCCCGCCCCCATTTGTCGGAGGTCGTCAATCGCGAAGCAGGAAGAAACAGCCGAAGTCTCTCACCAACCACAGGTGGACCACCAGCGAGACCAATCTCCGGGACGGCATAGTCAGGAACGCTGCGGGACAGACCCAGCACCCCACTGGGAGTGCTTCTGAAACTTCAGCGGAAAGGACCGGCCAGTGCCACGCTGACTCCTGAAGGAAGACTGCTGAAACCTGGAAGGCTGGCGGAATGACCTGGCACCAGAGAAGGAGGAACCCTCACGGGACAGAAGCTGACAAAAAGACAAGGAATGCTTGCGCTCCTTAAACACCATATGCAGCTTATCCTCAAGAGAGTCACCAAACAGACGGGTACCAGTGAAAAGCAACCAAAAAGCAATGGAACGTTGAGCCGCGTCCGCCTTCCAATCCCACAGCAACAGCTTCCGATGGGCAGCTATGGAGGAACCACAGGACATAGCAGAAGCCCTCATCGAAACAATTGTGATGTCCGATAAGAATTCAGTTTGGCGCTCTATGGACTCCAGCAAGTCCGGACAGCTGCCACCCTCCTGCATCGTGGAAAACAGGGTCTGGAAAGCAGACAACAAAGACTGGGCAACATAGGCCCCATAAAGGTCAGATCGAATAGCAAGGTGAGAGCCAGCATAAGATTCTTTAAAGCTCATTGATCTTTTTATCCACGCCGTCCCTCAGGATGTCATCATCCGCCATGGAAGGACGCCCCACAAGACCGGCCACAAAGGAGCCCACCGGGACAGAATCAGGCAAGGAGTCCGCCATATCCTGTAAAGGATAAAGCTCAGACAGAAACCTGGGCATGGCGATGTGATCCGGGTCCATCCATTCCCTCAGCAGGAAAACCAACACATAAGGGTGTTCCAGCAGAGAAGAGGCAACAGGCCTCCCAAACTGCGGCAAGACCGAATCCTGAGAGGGGCCAGGCGCAGAAGTAATAGGCAACCCCATATTCACCCGAACATGGGAAAGGATATCAGGCAAGAGATCCCTGGAAATGTACTAGCCCTGAAGCTCAGCAGCAGCAGAAGACCTATCAGAATCAACAGAGTTGAGGAAATGTCTGAGTAAAAGTCAGCAGCACCAGAAGGACCACCAACAGCCTTCTTGCCAGCCATCATATCAGACAGCGTCACCAGGATAAGGCGTTTAATCCGACCAACATCCACTCTGGCCTGCTTCACAGGAGTAGCCGAGTCCTCACGGCATAGGAGAAGAATGCTTCCTCTTACGAAGATGCATGCCAATAATGGACAAAATAATAGCAGCAGTTAAAACAACATACTCACGCCCAGAATATATAAAGAGGGAGCAAACAAACGAATCAGCCATCCATGGAGGAAGGAAACCGAAGAGGCCGAAAAAGTCTTTAAAATGACCAATCCCAACACCGGACCCAGGGAAGGGTAGGCCCGAAACCGAAACCGGCAAAACGAACCCAGTAACGGCCAAGCCGCCAGCCAAACATAATGGAGGCCGCAGCGAACCAGGAATCCGATGAGAGAGGAAGGGGGCGTCACCCAAAGGGAACCCGCGGCCAACAGCAAGCGCGGCCCGTCAAGGCGGCATCCAGCTGCAGGAAGAGCGCCAGCGCAACGACAGGTGCGCCGGAGCCCACCCAGGCGCCCGGCGGAAAGGTGGGCCTGCACTAGCGAGGAACACCCCAGGGGGGGGGGGACTTAACCAAAGCGCGCCCAAGACACCGCCAAGCGCTAAGGTAACAACCGCCTACCTTCACCGTCATCTGCAGCAGGATCGGCACATCCGCTCCATGAGGCTCAAAAGGACCGGGCTCCAGCGGAAACGGAGGACCTCATCATCCACAATGATCCGGACACCACGCAGAACGAAACCGGGCAGCAAGAACAGGGAGACCCACGGAGCCACACAGGTCTCCCGAGCCCAGGACGAGAGAGGGAAGCCCAGCAGCCCAACTCCACAGCAGCCCACGACGGTCCACAGGAGCCCCCAAATCCCAGGAGAGGAGGAAGCCACAGGACAAGCGAAGCAGGTAAGTGCCCGGCACTCACCCAAGCGTCTCCCATCAAGTAAACCACCGACAGGAAACAAAACAGGGTGTGCTTCTAGTGGTTGGGAGTAATATAGCACCTGGCAGGAGGGGGGGTGGAGCCTAAAAGCGTTTCCTGTTTTGTTTCCTGTCTTGTGGGATACCTCATGAGTGATGGCTGGATCGAGGACGAGGAACGTAGAGGTAATACAATGTATGCCATTACAACACATACCATTACAACGCATGCTATTACAATGCATTATAAGTTAAAGAATGGAGTTTTTTTTTTGTTTAGGGTGGGTATGGGTTTGGGGGTACATAGGAATAGTAATTGTTACCCTTACATTATCCAACACTTACCCTACCTTTCTGATTTACAAAGGAGAAAAAGGCCCCTCATCCTCCTTCATCCCTCTTATGTAGTAATTCATCCAGTGACTCCTCATTTCATCCTTCTGTTTTAGAATGAACAATGCACCCTCTCCCCATTTCACCTTCCACTCCCTGAGGAATAGCATGGTTTCACTTTTTCACCCTCCTCCCCCAGAGCTGCTCTTTGCTCAGATAGCCCATGGGTGACAACACATTTGGCACCCGGGCTGCTGCTGGTCAATACAGCAAGAAGAAACAGAGGAGGGCCTGTTTCTACTCACAGGCCAGTTGCTAACTCCTGCAGTGACTATGTTGTAGAGTAAACGTGATGAGCCTCAAATACACAATACATTTCCCAGAATAACCCCAGCAACCAATTTCTGTCCCCCATAGGTCCTCGGATGGATCTTGTTCTGTGCTGAAAGGCACTAGAAGATTTAGGGGATGAATTATTATCATATGAGGACCTGGAATAAGATAATAGTTTGCATTTATTCTTTACCAAATGGACTGTTTAGGCAGAATCTGTTCAGGTCAAATAAATTTAGTAAAGAGACAAAATGACTTCAACCAATGAGTGAAACAGAATTAGCAGAATAATTAACTCAAATAGATTTACGATTTATAGAATTTTAATAGGAATTACTAAAGCTGTATGAATCAAGCTTAAAGGGAAATTCTTCCTCCGCTGAGGGAGATTGTATCATGAGAAATGAGTCTTTTAAAGCATATAACCCTCATGCAAACCCTATGGATGTGAGTTCAGAAATCACAAAAATGACCAGTTCCAGTTCATGAACAGGTTCGTCTGTGCCTGGCTGCACTGTAGCATCAAATGCCACAGCTTTTGTCGAAAAACCTTCCAGCCGTAAAAGTTTGATTTTCGCAAGCATACCAGCCGGCAGCAAACGCAGCAATATCTCTCAGCTTGCATTCGTTTCTGGAAGTTCAAACCATCAGTTTCTGTATCACAATGTGGGTCGAGAAGGAGGGCAAGATATGGACCGCTCCTGTCCGCACTTTAGGCAATTACACTACATCGATTTCTGGTTGACGCCCCTTGACATCACCAATGTGATGGGACCATTCTGGCCCATTGGTATGTTTCTAGAGGATGATATTATGTAGTAGGTAAAGTGTACAAATCCGGAAGATTAAGCAATCCATTACTTTGCATGTTACATTAGACCACACATTTTTATTCTGATTGGTTATGACTTCTAGGAAGTAGGTGAGTCCATGCTCTCCTCCTTTGTCAGTCCTTTCCCAAGCATGTACTCTAGGAAGTAACACATTTGTTGCAAGTCCGTCCAGTAAGCTACAAGCCTAAAAGGAATTATTGAGTGTTAGAGCACAAGTAGAAACTTTACGAAAAGTTATCTTTCGCTTCTAGGCTCTAGGCTTTCTTCTTCATGCTAGAAAGGAAAAGATATTTTGAGGCCTATATGAAATGCAGCTTGTGTGTGCTGAATTGCGCTCAAATATGAATTTCATGTTACTGAATACAATTTATTAGTCCTTCATCTTTATATCAATTAATAATTGCATCTACATTAGCAAGTATACGGTACTTATAAAAAAAAATTATAACTTTATATCAATTCACATATTAGTTTTATCAATACTCTTTTCATGTTACAAGCTTACTACACCATTCAGTAATTGAAACATTGCTAAGCTAAATTTTACAAAACACGTTGGGGCAGATTTATGTTAACTGGCGCATCCCCAGACACACCTTGCCACAGCTCCGCCACCCATGGTGCGCCGCATTTATAATGCGGCGCACCATGATGCAAAAACGGCACAGATGCGTGACGCATCTGTGCCGGAAATGTGTTGCATTGCTGGAGTTGCGTCGCAAGCGCGGCGCAGCTCCAGCAAGGCTCGGGGGTACACCATCTGCACAATGCTGCGTCAAGACCTACGCCTGCTTCAAGCAGGCGCAGGGTTTTGACGCAGCATAGCTGCGCGGACGAACTCGCCCCACTGAGGACCCCGCCCAGCCGACCCGGCAGCAAGAAGGCCCCATGGTTCACCGACGAACTCAAGAGCTCCAAGAAGAACTGCCGAGCCCTCGAGAAAGCCTGGAGAAGAGAACCAACACCGGACAACATGGCCACCCTCAAGCTTGCCACCCGGAAACACCACCAGCTGCTCTGCGCCACCAAGAAAACTGCCTTCAAGGACCGGCTGGACAACAACGCACACAACAGCAAGGAACTCTTCAACATCGTGAAAGAGCTCTCCAACCCCAACGCCGGAAACAACGACATCACCCCATCGCAAGAACTCTGCAACTCCCTCGCCTCCTACTTCCACAACAAGATCGCGGACATACACGACAGCTTCAGCACCCAACCGACGAACGCCACGACCGACACGACCGAACCAACGCCCCCCACCACCACCCTCCGCGCCTGGACCCACATCAGCACCGAAGACACCGTCCGCATGATGAACTCCATCCACTCCGGATCGCCGACCGACCCCTGCCCTCACCACATCTTCAACAAAGCCGACGATGTCATCGCACCCCACCTACGGGACATCATCAACACCTCCTTCACCACCGCCACTTTCCCACCTTGATAATAGCAAGGCTCCTAAGCGATAAAAATAGGCGAAGCACGGCGATATAATTATAGCCGCTAACCAAGCTTAGCGATATTTTTCGCTTATCCTTGGTAATATGCCCCACGATTCCATGGGATACCAGACAGTCTCAGGCTACAAATGATCAAACATTAAATGGACACCGAGCCGAAGTGAAAGAATGGAGGGGCATAGAAGCCATGTTAGATGTCTTCACATCTAACATGGGCATCAATTGGAATTCATAGAGCATATTATCAAGCACATTATCGTCACTTTATAGGCATTTTCCTGCTGATAAAAGTGGCGATAATGTAACGCCCGTTCTTGATAATATGCCCCGGAATGCTTATTTTCCAAGCAAATCGCAACAAGCACAAAGAAAGAAAGGCAAAATAAAGGAAAATTAAATGAATGCACGCACGGAGACAAAGGGGCATATTACCAAGCAGGGCGATAGGCAATTATCGCCGCTTTAGCGGCCGTTTTCGGCCGCTAAGCGGCGATAATTCTATTGCTCTTTCAGTAAGTTATTAGAACGTACCCCTGTTCTCTTTCAGGCGATCTAGAGGCTGATTTGGACCTCCTGCAGACCTGGCTTATGCAGCGCCTGGATGAACTAGCTCCTCTCCAGGATGCTTCAAAAACTCCTCTCGCACATCGGCTCCTTGGTTCACACCAGCTCTCAATAAGAGTCCGAGGCATTGTAAAAAAGCGGAGAGATCGTGGTGTGTCAATTATGATGGACTACTAAAAGGAATTTATAGAGAGTGCATTAAGACTTATCACAGAGACATCTTTGTAGAGAAACAGTCTTTTTTTGCAAGGAGAATAGAAGATGCCACTAATACCAGCAAGGAAATCTTTGCGATAGTAAGGGAATTTACATCCCCTCTTTCTATAACATTCGAGTGCTCCCACTCTGAACTGGGGGTTGCTCAACTAGAAGATTTCTTTGCTAACAAAATTAAGAGCAGTCAGGCATTTTTTTTGCCGGCAGATGTGGCAGCATCGGTCAATGTAACTCTCCATTCATCTCTCTCTGTCTCTGAAGGGCCCATCCTCTAACTTTCCTACCCTCTCCCTACCGGCCTCTCTGGAACATTTTAACCAAATTGAAGTTGAGCTCCCCACTGGATCCTTGCCCGGCCAAACTTTTGGCCAAAACAGCGCATGTCTTGAATCCCTTAATCATTCCATTGCTTAACCTATCACTCAGCACGGGAGTGGTTCCTCAGGCCTGGAAGCAGGCCCTTATCCTCCCTCTCTTAAATAAGCCTAATCTGGACCCATATTTACACGCTAACTACAGACATATTTCTCTTCTTCCGGCTTTTGCTAAAGTCGTAGAGAAGTATGTTCATGCTTCCCTCTCCAGTTTTTTAGAGACGTATGACATTCTCCACCACACCCAGTCTGGGTTCCGTGCAAATCTGAGCATGGAAACAGCACTGTTGGAGGTGACGGAAGCAATCAAGGAAGTTATGGATTCGGGAGGAAAGGCGATGTTGGTGATGTTGGATCTTTCGGCGGCTTTTGATACCGTCCCCCACAGCCGGCTCCTTTCAATACTCTTTGAGATCGGCTTGAGGGGGACGGCTTTCAGCTGGTTTTGAATCTTTCCTGGTTGACCACCGACAAACAGTCTGGGCCCCTCCGTACTCAGCCACAGTGCCGCCTCTGGAGGTAGGAGTCCCGCAGGGCTCAATCCTGATCCCTACTCTATTTAATATCTATATGGCCCCACTGGCGGCGCTGGCTGATTCCCATGGCGCCCAGATTGTTTCGTACGCCGATGACACTCAGCTTCTCTTTACCTGTGACAGGAATATCGATTTCAACGGAGAGAGCATTATGAGCTGTCTTGGAGCAGTTTTCAGTTGGTTCCAACTGAATAACCTTAAGTGCAATTCAGATAAGTCTGAGGTGCTCTTTTTTGTCTGTCCTCCCGATCCCGGCTGGAAGTCCTGTTCGCCGGAGGCCATGTTTCCTCCTTCCGTCGCCTCCTCTGCGGCCAAGAATCTGGGAGTGAAGGTGGACAATGGTCTCACTTTCAAGCCACAGATCCTTGGCTTAGTGGGTCAGTGCTTTGGGCTCTTAAAAATGCTCAGGAAGTTTCTACCACTATTATCCTTAGCCCTTTAGGAGAATCATTGTCCAGGCGTTGATAGGTTCGCGTTTGGACTATGCCAATGTGTTATACCTGGGCCTGCCTGAATATCTTCTGGCCCGTCTGCAAATTGTGCAAAATCTGCTGCACGAGCAATTTTCGGTCTTCAACGAAGATCTAGCTCGACAGTCCATTTAAAGGCCCTCCATTGGCTTCCGGTTCATAAACGCGTCATTTTTAAAACGCTAACTTTAGCTTTCAAAGCACTTTATGGCACTGGCGCCAGATATATCAGGAAAAGATTGAACTTCTATCAGCCTTCTAGGCTGCTTCGGTCCTCTTCACTGGCCTTTGTTACTGTCCCGACAATCAGGCGAGCGCACATTGGTGGACGCTCTTTTAAACGTCTTGCTCCCCAATTGTGGAATGCCCTGCCCCGTCTTTACGGAAGACCGACAATCTTTTAGCCTTTAGGAAAGATCTCAAGACATGGCTATTTGGACAGTAAGCTTGCTACCCTTTCCTGCTCTGTGCCTTTTGGTCTATAGCGCCGGGACACTCTTCTTGAGTAGCTGAGCGCTTTACAAAACCCAATTTAACATAACATAACAAGCAGTCGCTAACTGATGTTAGCGACAGCTTTAGGCGATAGCGAGCGGTTTGGGTCCCACTTTACATGTCAGTGATATTTATCGCTAATGACATGCAAAGTGGGTGTACCCAACCTGTTACCGACTGAAAGCAGTCGCTAACGTCGCTATCGCCTATTAGCAATTATAGCCATTATCAACAACTATCAATCAATCAATCAATAATTTGTAAAGAGCACTACTCACCCGTGAGGGTCTCAAGGCGCTGGGGGGAGGGGGCAAGGGGGCGGAGGTGCAGCTACTGCTTGAACAGCCAGGTCTTGGGTCTGCCGTAGGTTGATGGGGAGGATGTTCCAAGTCTTGGCGGCGAGGTGGGAGAACGATCTTCTGCCGGCGGTCATTCTTCGGATGCGTGAGTTGGCGGCGTGGGCGAGGTCAGCGGAGCGGAGCTGGCGGTATGGGGTGTAGAAGGTGAGTCATCTGTTGAGGTATGCTGGTCCGGTGTTGTGGAGTGCCTTGTGGGCGTGGGTGGAAGTTTGAAGGTGATACTTTTGTTGACGGGGAGCCGGTGTAGGTCTCTCAGGTGTAAGCATGGGCGGAAAATCCGTTCCGCTCGCGGATTTTGCTGGTTTTCGGTGAATTCGCAATCCGCGAACGCTCGCGAATTTTACTGAAAATCCGCAAATTTGCACGCAGCGGATTTTTTTTTCTTGGTGATACAATTTTGCGGCGTGCGGTGTAAGTTCGCAATTGCGAACATGTAGGTGCGGTGGGCAGCAACAATCTTGCACTCGCGAAATTACAAAATTTGCAATTCTGCACAAGAAATCCACTAGCAAGCAGCATAGACCTTCTGAAAATGATGATTTTTATCAGAATAACTCCTCAGGTTGACATTTGCCTGCCCTTTTTTGGATTTGAGGCCTTTTGACTTTCTTTAGATCACTTTTGGATTAGAAATAAACTTTCACAAGTAAGTTTGTTTGGGGAATTACATTTGCTGTTCTGCAGAAAAACGAGTTTTGCTAAACTGAAAGCACTCAGCAGCAGGTGCAAAAGTTCAAATTCATCATTAGTAACCATTTCCTGTAGTACTTCCTGACTGGGGTCCCTCCAGAGTTCAGTTGCTAGTTGCAACAATTGTATGACCCTGCTCTGACCCTCACAGCCGATCATAGAATAGTAGGCCACAAAGGTCCTGGAAAAAAAAAATTGCACTGCAACAGAAAGCAAATTACAGATAAGGAAGCAGGAG
Organism: Lissotriton vulgaris; assembly: GCF_964263255.1. Taxonomy (NCBI): domain Eukaryota; kingdom Metazoa; phylum Chordata; class Amphibia; order Caudata; family Salamandridae; genus Lissotriton; species Lissotriton vulgaris. The sequence continues at coordinate 394,858 of NW_028243097.1, forward strand.
CCAGACTGGAATTTTAAAACATTAATAAATCAACCCCAAATTAATTCATGTCAGTTGAAGCAGGGCAGGTGTGCTTGCTTTTTCCCCCCATAATCTACAGTGATGATGATGAACCAGAGGGTGGCATTGATGTACCAGAGGGTGGCATGGGTGAAACAGAGGGTGGCAGTGTTGAAACAGAGGGTGCTGTGAACCTGTGATGATGAACCAGACGTAGAAACAACATAGTCGCAACCGTTGCTTGCCGACAAGTAAGTTCGCAATCTCGAACTGGTACAAAATCCTCGCGAACTGGCAGAAACCCTTGCGAACACAAAAAAAAATCCGCTAATTCGCGAGAATTTACGGATTTTGCGGATTGCGAGTTCGCAAATTCCCAAAATTCGCAAACGCCAGATTCGCAAAATTCGCCCATGCTTACTCAGGTGTTTTGTGATGTGGCGGGTGATGTCGAGGATGAGGCGTGCAGAGGTGTTCTGTATGTGTAGGAGTCGCGTCTGGAGTTTGGCCGTGGTTCCTGCGTAGAGGGTGTTGCCATAGTCCAGTTTGCTGCTGATGAGAGCCTGGGTGACCGTCCTTCTGTTCTTAGTGGGGATCCATTTGTAGATATTGTGAAGCTTGCAGAGGTTGTTGAAGCAGGAGAATGAGACGGCGTTGACTTGCTGGGTCATTGATAACGATGAGTCTAGGATGATTCCCAGGTTGCTTGCGTGGTCAATGGGTTTTGGTATGGCTCTCAGTGTGGCCGGCCACCAGGAGTCATTCCAGGCAGAGGGGGTTGATCCGAGGATGAGGACCTCCGTCTTCTCCGAGTTCAGCTTCAGGAGGCTGTTCTTTATCCATTCGGCGACGGCCTTCATTCCCTCGTGGAGGTTGGTTTTGGCTGTGGTGAGGTCATTGGTGATGGAGAGGATTAGCTGGGTGTCATCTGTGTATGAGATGATGTTGAGGTGGTGCGATCGGACGCTGTTGGCGGGCGGTGCCATGTAGACGTTGAAGAGTGTCGGGCTGAGTGAGGATCCTTGGGGTATGCCGGAGATGATCTTGGTGGCTTCCGAGCGAAAGAGGGTGAGGTGGACACATATAATTTATTTATCTTGACCATTTCCAATAATAATTAGGTCATCCCTTATAAGTTTATGCCTCATATCCTCAATTGTTTCTTTTGATATCGTAGAGCTATTCTCAGTTTCCTCTATCAGTTGTTTTTGTGCAACTAGAGTATCTTTTTGTTGTGTCAAATTCCAACATACTTTTGATGCATTATTTTGGTCTTGGCCAACATACCTTTGTTCTTCATTTTGGCTAGTTAGTGAGGTTTTAGGATCAAGGGAGGTTAGGGATCTCGGGCCATATTATCAAGCCTGGGCGATACATTTTTGCTGCTTTTATCGGCAAGAAACTGCTGCTAAAGTGGCGATAATGCGCTTGATATTAGGCTCAATGGAATTCCAATCGAAGCTCATGTTAGATGCCCTTCACATCTGACATGAGCTTCGATTGGAATTCCATAGAGCCTATTATCAAGCCCATTATTGCCACTTTAGCGGCAGTGTCCTGCCGATAAAAGCGGCGATAATGTATCGCCCAGGCTTGATAATATAGCCCCTTGTTTTTTAATCGGGGTGATTTGAATATCAATTATAAGTTCATTTGTTAATACACAACCATCTCCTTTTTGCCTATGTATTTCTTCTTTGTCTTGGGCTTTCTTCCCCTCTAATTTTACTACGTCAGCTTTTCGATCAGTATTATCCATTAATATAATTGTATTTGTTGGGAGTGGTTTTAGGTCTGTAAGGTGTTTCCCAGGCTTTATAAATATATTATAATATTTTTCATTTTTTTCCAATAATTTTGCAGACTGACTCCCGGATACATCACTATCAATTTTTTTCCTTCTTTTGTCATATCAGCAGGTGTTTCTGGTTTTGAATATTGCTTTACAGCATTTTCCTTTTTTTGACTTATTTCTTGCTTTAAGTATGTTTTTCCTTTGTCTCTTTGTAATTTCAAAGGCTATAAGATCTTCATTATCCTTTCCTTCATTATTCAACCGTGGGAAGCCAAGTTGTATTTCTTTACTTTTTAAACTATTTGTTTCTTGTTGTGTCCTCTGCATTATTTCTGAGTTCAGTTTGGTCACAAGTCGACATTAGAATCTATTATGTCACCAATTTGCTTCATTTTTTTTCTACAGGAGCAGATGGATTTTTGTCAATGCAACACATCTCCTCTTTTTGATTTTAATGTTTTTTGCGCACAAAGTCTTTAACATCTTCCAATATAGTGTTTACTACATCCGGGATAGTTGCCAGTTTGTTTATTATGGGTGCACATGTGCAATCGAAATAATTTGAGGCTGCTTCTTTTTGAGCTTTGTTTATTAGGTTGTTTAACTCAGTTAATTTATGATCCATTCCGACGACTGCATTAGCAATGTCTCCAAGTGGCAGATTTATGTTGCCTGACACATCGCTGCAAATCAGCAGAGATGCGCCAGGAAAGATGCGGCACGCAAGTTTATCCTTGCGCCACCCATGATGCGCCGCATTTACCATGCGGCGCACCATGACGTAGGAATAAACAGATGCGTGTCGCGTCTTGGTCGTGAAGTTGGTGCAGTGCTGAAGTTGTGTTGCATGCGGCACGCAAATTCCAGCACTTTTCCAACTTGCCCTATCTGTTAACGTGGTGCGTCAAGCCTTACGCCTGCTTCAAGCAGGCTCAGAGTTTTGACGCATCAGCGTTGGTAAAGTGACTCAGTGAAATCTTGTAGATTTCACTGAGTCACTTTTCAGGGGCGTTCCTGCGATGGAACCCCCGCCTTCGTGGAAACGCCCACATGAAACCTGACGCAGGTTTCATGTGGCGTAGGGCTTTACAATGCGCCGCCGCTGCGTAACCAAAGTGATGCAACGGCGGCGTAAAAGAGGCGCAAGGGGCTTGTAAATCTGCTCCTAAGTATTTAAATGTAAGTATCCATTGTATTCGACTGATATGTCAGTGCTTCCGGAGTTAGTGTTGAAGTTTGATAAAATTGATCCACTATAGATCCTAGATCCTGATTGCCCGCATTTTAAAAATTTTGATTAATGTGTATTTTGTCAGTGTCAACCTGGCGAATTGCTTGGTTTTCTGTTTGAATTTTTGATTTAACCGAGTTATTATGTTTACAGGTTGTTAGATCTGTCAGCCCTAGGGTGGTCTTTTCCTATTTTCTTTTAGCCTTGGCCTCATTTTTCCCACCTACATTTTGTTGGCCTTAGGTCTCTGGGCACCTTCCCATTGTTTCCCAATGTTAAGGTGCAGGTGCTCTCTTCCCCTAAGATGGCTGCCACTGACCCCTGCTACTGCAGCGCGGTCTTTGTAGGCACACTCTAGTAGCTAGGAGCTGGCTGGAACCCTTAAACAATGTTGCGATGCCAGCCTGGCACCCTGCCCATAGCTACAATGAGGGAAGCTCCTAGAACCTTCTAGAATAGGGGAGGTGACACCAACTGCCACTGCCAACTGCCAACTGTCGATATATAAGGAAAGTTAGGGAAACTTTCCAGTCAGAGCATAGTAGAGCAGTTGGGGCATCACTGACCTGGGGGACCCACGCAGGAGACTTAGGCAGTAGGGCCTAGTCAGGAACCTACACCACTGGGGGTGACAGGGTTTAGGTGCTGCCCACCAAGCTGTGTGAGGAACACTGAACTAGCCGCTGATCTGGCCCGGCGGGAGGGGAACCCAGGGACCACCTGAAGTGCCCTGCTGAGGAGAACCTTCAACTCCAACCCCTCACCTCCCCTCAAGAAACCAAGGAACTGACTCTTAAGAGCGCATGACCCAACAAGCGCCGAGAAGACCCCCTGTCTGTGCCCCTAAAAACTGCTGGGGATCAACCAGGTAACCAGCGCCTGTCATCTGTCTTGCATGAACTGCCTGATCTGCTGAGGCGTTATCCTCCTCTCCTATCAACCTGAGGCACCTCACTGTTTGCGCTGCTCGAGTGCAGTTATTGTCTCAGTGGATGCGTGTGCTGTGTAGTCACTTAACACCTGAGCCTTCGGGTGCCTACCTGCTCGTGCCACGCTACCCCCAGGGAACTGGTGACCGCAGTTCCTACACAGGTGTATTCAGGTTTTTACTACCACTTGCTCATTGCCTCCCATATTTTTGATAATCATTGTTTTTAACTGGTTAAGAGTGTCACAATCTTGATTTCCATAACTCAATTCCATATTTCTTTCTCCACTCTTTCTTATTGGCATGATTGTCACCAATGCAGAATTCATTATATCAGTAGTTGGCGTTTTCTTTTCTTGTATGACTTCGTCGGCATTACTTAATATGTGCTCGTGATCTATTGACTTACTATGTAATGTGCAGTCATTAGCTGGTTCACTTTTTTTTCCTTATTTCAACTTTAACTTCTAATGGTAATGGAACCCCTGCAGTCATTGGGCTCATAGGCTTATCAACTTGTGATAGAGCTTTTGTTGGTTTTCCAACCCATTCTTAACCACATCCCTCTCTTCTGTTTGAGATAGCAATACTGGGTTTTGTAATTCCAAATCCACTCTTTGTTCAATTATTTGGCCCTCTAGATCCTTGTTTTGCGTGTTGCTAACGTAGTCGCACTCCCACTCTGAACCAACTGCTAGTATATTTCTTTCCTAGATGTTAGTTGGCTTAATCAGTGTCTGTAACTGTTTTGATTCTGCATCTGATTCCATTGATATAGGGGCTCCTGTTGGACCGCTCATAAAATCAAATTTCTGTGGTATTTTTGTAGATTTTTCGAACATCCTGTTGGTGAAATTAAAGTTTGAATTGCTCCTTTTATCTGTGCTTTAGCTTTTTTTTTACTCGGCACCACCCGTGTTCTCCAAGTTCAAATACGACTACGACTTTTCAAATTACAATTTTCAGTTCCATAGTGTAAGTGTAGTTACAGCTTTCAATTTTCCTTGTTGGATAAGTTAAATCTTATTTTCCGCAGCTTATTTCCAATCCTTATTTGCACAGCTATGCCACAATTCTGCTACTCAATTTACCAGATAACCTCTGGGCCACACCTCAAGCCACACCGCAAGCCCACTATAAGCTGTGTTCCGTCTCAAACTCAAATGAGGGACAGCCTAGCCGCTTCCGTGAGGGCAAGGTGGGCACGGGACGGGGAATGTAGGAGCTGTATAGGCCAACGCTTTAACTCCCTCAGTGGCTTGAAAAAATGGGAACTGGTAAATGGCAAATGGCAAGACAGCATAGGCATAGGCTGTTACTCGCTCCCACTTGCTCCCACATGCTATTACTCACTGCCACAGATGTCCGCACACGGTCTGACCTGCCTCAGTGTCAGTGTCCGCATCTGCCGTCAGTCGTCACCACTTCCGCCACAGTGAACAACCCCAACCGCAGCTGCAGCTCCAACCGCAGTGGCTGTAGTACCATGCACCGAAGAGAGTAAGTGCAAGTCCGAAATGTAAGTGCACAAAGTGCAGAATGTGGAGTCCTCCTCGCGGCTCCTGCACCAAAATGGGGGAGGGAAATGCCTGCGGGACCGCTCTCACTCGTGTTACCCGCACCCCGACTCCCTCCCAGCCGTACACCAAAGGAGGGGAAGAATGCTTGCGGGACCGCCCGCTGATCGCAGCACCGCAGCAGCTCTTTTTTAGGTCTTTTCGATGTCGCAGCGCAACTGCAGCACACCTCTCCCCGCTCCTGCCTGTCAGCTGTTGCGGGGGCTACGGGGGCTTCGGGGCTTCAGGTAGAAGAGCGGCGTCCTCCCTGCTCCTCACCCGCACGCTCGCTCACTCTTCAGTCCGGCATCCGGCGTCGTCCTACTCCTTGCCCAGAATCGCTGGCTGACCGGCGCAGCCTGGAAAACATGGACTGGTTCAGCAAACCTGCATGAGTAAACTTGTGTTCAAAGTCACTCAAAATACAGCAGTCAGTGGAAGTACGTTATCCGTATATTAACTGTCTCCTCGTAGAGAGGGCAACAAAATATATTTTCTTTATTGTTTTATTTGTAAGTTTACAACACATACAACAACAGCAATACACAATTGCAAATGAATAGTGGTTGACGAGACAATCAGAGTCATGAGGGCACGTTTATCCTCACTGAAGCACATGTTGTATCTTTCACTTTCAGAGTCCCAAGAAACATCCAATGTCCTTATATCCATAATAACGGACTGCCAGCCTGCATGGGCTCCCAATGGGAGACACTAGCAAACCAATAGAAAGAAAAGTAAACAAGCATTGGAAATGCAAAAGGTCTCGCATTTGTTGGAGTTGAAGGTATTGCATTGTAAATGGCAATGTTTTTTACTATTGCAATAGTTATTTATTTGTTGGATCTGGTTTGAGACCTGGCTCCAGCTCAATATCCTATGGGCAATTCATTTAATCCCAATAGTCATAAAACACAACAAAATAAATAACATGACCTTACGTTTTGTCACCTGGTGCTCTTTCAATTACTCTAATGCCCTTACCTACATGTGTGCTTCATAAGACTGCAAAAACACATAAAACAAATATCTGAAACCTGGAGGCCCACATTCTGATTGGGGTGTTTCTCCTCTCCTAATGCCTCACTCCCCTAGTCTAACTAAATTGCAAGTTCTCAGAAAAATGGATATCATAGTCAAAAGCCATTTAGAACCAACGTTGATGTAATATTATGCCAATCCCTAACCTAGGGGGAGGATCAACAGATGCCTTGAACACAAAGAACATAAACAAAAACCACATTTTGTTAAACTTCATTGGTGGTCCCATCTTCTTAGGACCACCACAAGCACAGTTATTGGCAAAAAAATAATCCCAACCAAAGTCCCTGCAAAGCATTATGGGATGAAATTAGCAGTGGGCAGTGATTATAGTATCCAATGTCAAAATAATTCTACAAAGAGCTGCAGTTCACCTAGTGATTACTAGATGTCCCTCACGAGTCAAATGCAAAGCATTGAAATTATTCTTACATCTAGCTGCAGTTCCACTAGCTGTTACTAGATGTCCCTCACGAGTCAAATGCAGTACCATTGAAACCCTTTCATCAAGCATTTGCATTTGACTCGTGAAAGTACTATGGGGCAGATTTATGAGGCCGTTGCGCCTCTTTGCGCCGCAATTGCGTCACTTTATTAGACACAACTGCGGCGCAAACAATGCGCCCTTTTTACAACGTGATGCATCTAGGAGAAGCGTCACGTTGTAAAGCACTGCACCATAAGGAGGCGTTCCTGCGCAGGGGGGGGGGGTGCGTTCCTGAAATCTATGAGATTTCACTCAGTCACTTTCAGGGCAATTCTGCGTCAAAACCCTGCGCCTGCTTGAAGCAGGCGTAGGTCTTGACGCAGCATTGTGTAGATGGGGCACCCCCGAGCCTTGCTGGAGCTGCGTCGCAAATCCAGCAATGCGCCACATTTCCGGCACAGATGCGTCACGCATCTGTGCCGTTTTTGCACCATGGTGCGCCGCATTATAAATGCGGCGCACCATGGGTGGCGGAGCTGTAGCGCACTGTGGCGCACGTTAACTGGCGCATCCCTGGGGATGCGCCAGTTAACATAAATCTGCCCCTATATGCTCTTTAGCATATAAAGATAGAGATACTTATTTTATTTTTTCATAACTGGCACTGTGTAGGATGCCATTTGCAATTATTTTACAGTGCACAAAAGTGCCATCAGCCACGTTACGCAGTACTACGTGCTGCTACGCAAACAACGCCAAGGGTTGTTCAAAACACAATAGTGAAAGACGTTTTAATGTTGTGAGCATGCGGCGTGCTCATAAGGTGTACGGTTCACGGTAGACCCACCTGCACCACTAGCCTTGGGTTGTAGAATTCAGAGTGAGCCTCTTGTTTATCTTTGTGCTGAAGGCGAACGGTGAGGCGAACGGTGAGCAAGTTGCTATGAACGGCGCAATTCGACAGCCAAACTGGTAGAGGGGTAATGAAACTCCCACCGCTGGGTGAGTGTGTCACCCTCCAGTAACATTACCGATTTCACACAAGATCAGCAGGTTGACAAACTGGGAAGAAAAAGTATGTGGCCTACATGAACAGTCGGTGCCCTAAAGCCACAGGGGGAGGAGCTGGAGCACAGGGGTCCGGGGCTCCCGCAGCCCCAACTTTCACTACGCATGGACAGGGTCAGCAATGCCGCTTTAATGTAAACCAGGAGACAGTCTTTATCCTTTGAACAAGGATCAGTAGTCAAGAAGTAAACAAAGCTTGCATTACACTATTGGTGAACAGCAGCCAGGCATATTCAAACAGATATTCTCCTTGCATTAGCCACGCCCTGGTATCCTGCCATTTTACAGTGCTGGGTTCCGATGAACTGGTGGGACAGATTTATGATATCTGGCGCATCCCCAGGGATGCGCCAGTTATTTTGCGCCGCTGCTCCGCCCCCCATGGTGCGCCGCATTTACAATGCGACGCACCATGGGGCAAAAACGGCACAGATGCGTGACGCATCTGTGCCGTAAAGGAGGCGCATTGCTGAAGTTGCGTCGAAAGCGCGACGCAGCTCCAGTAAGGCTCGGGGGTGCCCCATCTTTACAATGCTGCATCAAGACCTACGCCTGCTTCAAGCAGGCGCAGGGTTTTGACGCAGCATTGGCCTGAAAGTGACTGAGTGAAATCTTATAGATTTCACTCAGCCACTTTTGCGAGGCGCACCTGCCCCGGAACGCCCACCCTGCACCGGAACGCCCACAAGTGGCGCAGGGCTTTACAACGTGACGCATCTGCCTAGATGTGTCACGTTGTAAATGGGTCGTAGGGATGCGCCACGTTTACGCCGCAGTTGCGTGAAGCAAACGTGGCGCATTCCCAACATAAATCTGCCCCGGTGTGTTTAACGGAATATGCGAAGGAAATCTGTGAGGGGAAATGCAGGAAGCTGATTTAACTTTCAAAAGTTTGAATTGTCAGAGAAACAACCGGCAGGTTTGAATTCCACTTGCATTCATTTTTCAATGGAACACACACCAGAATGAGGAATTACACAGTTTACCTGACTTAAGCCACATCATAGAATCGAACTGGTGCCCTCCAAAAGCTCCGATAAGCAGGAAACAAATACGTCAGGGTAGGGGGAATAGCTTTGAACATGCACCCTCCCTCGCAACTGAAATAAAACAAGCCAGGGGTGTGGTATAATAAACAAAGCTATCGTGAGTGTTTTGCCGGTGCAGGCCATGCCTTCATAGGAATATATGACGTTACAACACAAACAATTACAATGCATGCCTTTACAACGCAGGTTTTACATTGCAGCTACCTTTGCAATTCAAGATTTAACAACGCATGTCACTACAGCTCATTTTTATAAACTACCTGTACAACGCATTCCATTACAACGCATTCCATTACAACGCATAATACTTTTAGGGTAACAGTGGGGTAAGTGTTGGATAGTGTAGGGGTAACATCCCACTGCAGTGAGTGCAACAGTAGGGTGAGTGTTGGACAGTGTAGGCGGGGTATAAAAGTACTATCCCCACTCCAGTGAATGCAACAGTAGGGTAAGTGTTGGATAGTGTAGGGGTAAAAATTACTCTTCCTATGTACCCCCAAGCCCATACCCACTCTAAAACAAGAAAAAAACGCCATTACTGACCTTATAATGTGTTGTAATGGCATGCATTGTAATGGTATCCGTTGTAATGGCATGCATTATATGGTATTATTTGTAATTGGCATGCGTTGTTGTGACATGCGTTGTAATGTCTGCTTTGTAATTGCATGCGATGTAAATGCAGTTACGTTGTAGCACCTGCGTTGTAATGACTGCGTTGTAATGGTTGTTTCCCTTTCATACACTCCTATCGCTCTGCCTGCTCATTTGTATTGAGTGCCTCTGCTCGAATCAGGAGCAAGGGCTCCAAGGTAGCCCTGCAATGGCTCCCATATATTCCGAGGGCACGCCTGCACAGGCATTAATTCCCATTCTTTAAAACTGAGTTTGCGGTTGGGACACCCGCAAATTGCGACCCGCCTCTTAGCCAGGAACAACAGCAAAGCCGCCAGCTTCCTATTTTCGGCCGGCACTTTTTGTACATATCCCAGGAGTGCAGTCAGCGGATAGCGGTCAAATCTATAACTTATCATTTCATCCAACACATCAAAGACTCTACCTCAGTTCCTGTCAACAGTCAGACACTCCCAAGCCAGGTGCAGGAAGGAGCCTCTGGTGTCCTGCAATGCACACATTATGCATCTGCAGTCAGCCCAGCTCTATGCAGCCACACAGGGGTCCTATACAACCTATTAATAAATGTAATATGTATCAATCTCAATCTTTAGTTGGGTGACAGCTCCCTGGCCTGTGTGCAGCTGTAGGCCCAAATAACCTCCTCAAATGGAACTCCCTGGCATTTCTCTCATTCTCGCTGAGCCTGGGAAATACTTATCGGAGCTTGACGCTGCATTCCTGAATATAAGCGTGTTATGAGTTTACAGGGTATGGGGTTAGCTAAGAACTCTTCTAGGACTCAAAATGTTGGTGGTGCAACCGGGAACGAATCGTACAGAGCGCGCAGCGCTTCCCTCAACTGAAAGTATGTAATTTGATCTAAAAGACCTGTGCGTTCATCCCTGAGGGCAGGATCCATGCAAATGAAGATGCCGCCCGGAAACGCCCGCCCCATCATTTGCAACTGCAGCTTCCACGGACGTTGGCATACCCCGTCTCTACAGTACAGGATAATGTGTGCACTGTGAGTGCAAATAGTGAGTGGCACTGAGGGTGCAAATAGATTGTCCAGGCGTGCCCTGCGCCTGAGTTCCCGCCATGCCCAAACTGTGCAGCCAACCGTATTAATCTCAGCCTGAGGGCGGCTCTGGGGCTTGTACAATGCCATGTGCAGTGGGGTCGGGTCCACCTGGCCACTCTCAGGAGCAGTGTGTGCCATGAATGGGGTGGGCTAAATCCAGTGGAACCTGAATTGGGCCTGTGCACAGTTATAATACAACTCCATGTCCGAGGCTCCCAAACCCACTTACTCAAATAGAAGCGTAAGAGTCTCCCATGCCACTCGGGGCTGCCCACCCGCCCATACGAGGGATATTAGATTCGAGCGGAGCCTCCTCTTGAATTCGGCAGTGCTTTGAAATTTGGGGTTATAATAATAATTGTGCTGAGCTACAAATCGTTGAAATTTTTTTTTTTTAAATTAAGGGGCATATTACCAAGCAATAGCTATGCATGGTTAGCGGCTATAATAATATTGCCGCCCTCCGACAATTTTTACCGCTGAGATACCTTGATATTATCAAGGTTTATCTCAAAAGCGGTAAAAATCCTGCAAAATACACGAATATCGCTGAAAAATCAGCGATATTCATGCATTATCGTGACAATGCTCTTAGCCATGTTATCCACCTTCCATTGGATAACATGTCTAAGAACTGCTCTGGGTAGGCGTTAGCTTTTGGAGATAATCGCGCATATTTGTATTGTATTGTATTGTATTGTATTTATTATTTGTATCATGCAACTGTCACCCTACGGGTATCCTGGCGCCCAAACAGGAAGTAGTCAGATGGGACAACAATACACTAGCTGTCATGACATATAAAACAGCCGCCAGATCTATTAGATAGAATCAAGGGGATTATACTTTGGCAAACAGCCATGTTTTCAGGCTCTTTCTGAATCCTAGCAGAGTGTCAATTTGCCTGATGTTCTGGGGAAGCTCGTTCCACAGGCTAGATGCGGAAGTGCAGAAGGCTCTGCCTCCCATCCTCGATCTCCTGATCCTGGTGGTTGCTGCCAAACCCTGGCTAGAGGAACGCAGGGACCTGGTGGGCTTATACCAGTTGAGCCTTTCCTGTAAAGGAATATGTCCCGTGTTGTGCAGGGCTCTATGCATGATACATATTGACTTAAAAGCGACTCTACTCCCGATTGGCAGCCAGTGTAGATCTCTGAGCGCCAACGTAGTGGAAGAGCTGCGAGGTCTTTTAAGTGCCAGCTTGGCCGCTATGGACTGGACCCTCTGAAGCCCCTGTAAGATGGATAAGGGGGCCCCTAGATATAGGGAGTTACAGTAGTCCAGTCTGGCCAGGATCACACTTAAGCATGGGCGAATTTTGCAAATCTGCCGTTCGCAAATTTTGCGAATTTGCGCACTCGCAATCTGCAAAATCCACGAATTCTCGCGAATTTGCAGATTTTTTTTGTGTTCGCAAGGGTTTCTGCCAGTTCGCGAGGATTTTGTACCAGTTCGCGATTGCGAACTTACTTGTTGGCACGCAATGGTCGCGACTATGTTGTTTCTATGTCTGGTTCATCATCACAGGTTCACAGCACCCTCTGTTTCAAAACTGCCACCCTCTGTTTCGCCATGCCACCCTCTGGTACATCAATGCCACCCTCTGGTTCATCATCATCGCTGTAGATTATGGGGGGAAAAAGCAAGCACACCTGCCTGCTTCAACTGACATGAATTAATTTGGGGTTGATTTATTACTGTGTCACTGTTTTAAAATTCCAGTCTGGCACCTGCTTCCTTATCTGTAATTTGCTTTCTGTTGCAATGCAATTTTTTTTTCCAGGACCTTTGTGGCCTACTTGTAGCTATTCTATGATCCGGCTGTGAGGGTCAGAGCAGGGTCATACAATTGTTGCAACTAGCAACTGAACTCTGGAGGGGCCCCAGTCAGGAAGCACTACAGGGAATGGTTACTAATGAAGAATTTGAACTTTTGCACCTGCTGCTGAGTGCTTTCAGTTTAGCAAAACTTGTTTTTCTGCAGAACAGCAAATGTAATGCCACAAACAAACTTACTTGTGAAAGTTAATTTCTAATCCAAAAGTGATCCAAAGAAAGTCAAAAGGCCTCAAATCCAAAAAAGGGCAGGCAAATGTCAACCTGAGGAGTTATTCTGATAAAAATCATCATTTTCAGAAGGTCTATGCTGCTTGCTAGTGGATTTCCAAATTTTTTAATTTTGCGAGTGCGAGATTGTTGCTGCCTGTCGCACCTACATGGTCACAATTGCGAACTTACACCGCACACCGCAAAATTGTATCACCAAGAAAAAAAAATCCGCTGCGTGCGAATTTGCGGATTTTCGGTAAATGCGCGAGCGTTCGCAGATCGCGAATTTACCGAAAATCGGCAAAATCCGCGAGCGTAACGGATTTTCCGCCCACCCTTAATCACACTCCTAACCACTAGCGGTCTAGACTCATCAGGCAGAAGGGGCAAAATCTGTCTGAGCGCTTTAAGCAATCCAAAGCAGACACTGATGGTTTTATTGGTCTGAGAAGTCATTTGGAGATCCGCATCAAACATTACCCCTAGATTGCGCACGGTCTTGACTGGGATGCAAGGATCAGCTCCCGGCGCAAGCCTGATCTCATAGGAGGGCTGCTGACTCAATTTGGCTGACGAGCAGTAGACTACCTCTGTCTTACCCTCGTTAAATTGGAGGGAGTTTATTTTCAGCCACCCGGACACCCTGCTCATGCAGTTCTGAAAGGACTCCATGGTCACCGCCTGTCTTCCTTCTAAGGAGAACACTAGTTGGATGTCGTCAGCGTAGTTTATCAAATCTATTCCATAGGATTTGATCATGGGGATCAGAGGCTGCAGATAGAGATTAAAAAGAATAGGGCTGATCGAGGAGCCCTGAGGTACTCCATGACTGACTGGGGACTTGGGAGATGAAATGGGTGCTAGGGTCACCACCTGTTGTCTGCCTGTCAGGTAGGATTGTATCCACCTCAGGGCCTTGCCCTTCACGCCCAGTTTTTCCAGCCTACTTAGCAGAACTGCATGGCTAACCGTATCGAATGCGGCCGACATGTCCAACAGCACCAAGACTGAGGAGTTGCCAATGTCGGCTCGCATTCGAAGGGTGTCCAACATGGTTGCCAATGCAGTTTCTGTTCCGTGGCCTGGGCGGAAGCCAAATTGGTCCTTGTCCAATAGACAGTTGTCTTCCAGATATCCCGACAGGGATCTACTGACCACCTTTTCCACAATTTTTATCGGGTAGGGCAGGAGGGATATGGGCCTGAAGTGCGCCGGAATAGTAGGGTCCAGCGAAGGCTTTTTAAGCAGGGGGGTAACCACTGCCTGCTTCCATGCTTCCGGCACTGTGCCTTCCTCAAGGGATTGGCTGCAAATCTGATGCATCCAGGGGAACAGCTGTGGCCCATATTCCTTCCAGATCCTATGCGGAAGGGGGTCTAGAGGCGACCCTGATGACACATTATGGGCCAGACTAAAAAAGAGCTCCTCTGTAAGAGGGGTGAAATTTTCCAATGATGACAATATTGGTAGAGGTTCCTCTTCATCTATCTGTGCCACTGCCTCTTTGCACCTAGCCATTTCCTCCTTCAGTCCCCCCACAATTTTAGCAATCTTTTCCTCAAAATAGAATGCAATCTCATCACATAGTTCTTGAGTAGCAACCACCTTATTACTCATACAAGTGGGGTGTGAGAGATCCCTTATGATATTAAAAAGGGTTTTAGTACTGTTAGGGGACTGAAGAATAGTAGTGGCATAGAAGAGTGCCTTAGCTTTGGAAATAGCTCCTTTATATTTTGCCTGTTTCATTTTCAGCAGTTTTTTATCCCGCTCTGAATAGCATCTACGCCATTTCTTTTCTGCCTGTCAGCGTGCATTGCGTAGGGATTTCAGCTCCTCATTAAACCAGGGAGCAGATGGTTTCCTCTTATTTTGTATATTTTTCAGAGGGGCAAATGTATCCAGGGTATTTATGATGTGTTTACAATACTTTTGAGAGTTCAGGTCTACCGATTCCTCTGGATCATAGGATAAGTTGCTTATAAAGATAGGCTTTGTTTTATCCTTTGGTAATTTAGACCGATTCCGTCCCTTCCTATAAGTCACCGGGCACTCACTTCCGTTCCCCTCAGTGAGTATGGAGATCTTTAAATGGATTAAGGAGTGGTCAGTCCAGCACTGAGGTATGATATCAATCACATTAGTCTCAGTCTGGTTTGCAAAGACCATATCTAGGATATGTCCCCCTGAGTGGGTTGGTTTTTGTACCTGCTGATCGAGGCCCCAGTTACCACAGATGTCATTCAGATCCCTCAGATGGCTCCCCAGGGACCCATTGTCCCATAGATTAAAATCTCCCAAAATCAGCATTCTGGAGTGAGACAGGTCAGGATCCTACCTTTTGGTTCTTGCAAGGAGAACCCCCGTAGCTCCAGGCCCGCCACCACGTCAATCTGTAAAGGGGAAAAGTCCCACTTGTCTTTATAAATCACTCCAAGCCCCCCTCCTCTACCCAGTGGCCTAGGTTTATGGAATAACTTATACCCTTCCGGGCACGACAAACCCAGCGCGATTACTTCCAAAAGTAGGTAATAGGAGACAGCGATGTTAGCGTCGGTTTCCAGTCGCTAACATCTTGGCACGCCCACTTTGCATGTCATTAGCGATAATGGGCCCCAAGATGATCGCTATCTCCTACTAGCTATCGCTAACTGGTGTTAGCGACAGCTAGGTATTAGGGCGATAAAATTATCGCCGCTTTAGCGGGACAAATTCCTGCTAAAGCAGCGATAAGGCCCTTGGTAATAAATAGCCCCTAAGATCCTTGCTCTTAGTCCTCAAATCGACATCCTCGTACATTCATCATCAGGAGGTGGGTATTTGCTATGTGGTGGATTCGATTGGAATGTCGCCCATTCTTAAATGGATCTCAATCTGGTCCAATCCTGACTTGGTGTTAAATAAGGAGATTATACGAGATTGCAAGTCCCTAGATAGGGTCAGCAATATACCGTGGTTGAGACATTTGAAAAGCACAGCTGATTTATTAGGCCGCCCAGCCTTGTTAGGCAACCTAGAAACAATGGGGCAGATTTACAAGCCCCTTGCGCACCGTTTACGCCGTTGTTGCGTCACGCAAGGCGGCGTAAACGTGGCGCATACCTACGAGGCATTTACAACGTCACGCATCTATGGAGATGCATCAGGTTTCATGTAGGCGTTCTGGTGCAGGGGGGGGGGGCGTTCCGTCGAAGGAACGCCCCTGAAAAGTGACTCAGTGAAATCTACAAGATTTCACTGAGTCACTTTCCCAACGCTGATGCGTTAAAACCCTGCGCCTGCTTGAAGCAGGCGTAAGGCTTGACACAACACGTTAAAGATAGGGCAAGTTGGAATAGTGCTGGAGTTGCGTGCCGCACGCAACACAACTTCAGCACTGCGCCAACTTTACGCCCAAGATGCGACACGCATCTATTAATTCCTGCGCCATGGTGCGCAGCATTGTAAATGCGGCGCATCATGGGTGGCGCAAGGATGAACTTGCGTGCCGTATCTTTCCTGGCGCATCTCTGCCGATTTGCAGAGATGCGTCAGGCAACGTAAATTTGCCCCAATATGCAAAAAGACCTCTTGTGGGCCAAGACCTCGTTTCTGCACATAGCGTCATTAGAAAGAGAGGCCACGGAATAACTGAAAAGCACTGCTCGTGCCAACCAGCTCCTAAAAACTTCTCATTTTATGGAGCCTGATCTGGATATTGTCGCCAAGCGTCAGCACCGTTTTGTCCTGACGAGATTTAGGTTTCATTATCTACATCTCTTGCTGGCTGACCCTTCAGGTTGGGCTAAGATAAAGGCCTGGCTCTTGCGATTGTTTCTCAAGGTAGGACACCATGGGCCTCATTTATGAGGCTGTGCATCACTTTTACGCCGCTGGTGCGTCACTTTTTGTGATGCACCAGCAGCGTAAAAAATGTGCCTTGTTGCACTAAATTTACAAAGTGACGCATCTAGGTAGATGCGTCACTTTGTAAACCCCTGCGCCACACTGAAATAATATCGAGGGACAAAATATCGACTTGCCAAAATATCGTGGACAAAATATCGACAGTCAAAATATCGAGTTTGTATCTTTAAACAGGTAAGTACAAAAATATCGAGTACAAAATATCGTTAACAATAATATAGATGTAAAAAATATCGACTTTATTAAAAACAGTGTTAAATTAAATTAATATTAAATTTTAATTACTAAAATATACTTAAAAATACTTAAATTAAATTATAATAATTAAATAGTAAATGAAAATAATAAAAATAATTTTTTACAATCTTATTTGTTGACCCTGAACCCTAAAATATACCCCTTTACCCAAAAACCCAAAACTGACCCTGAACCCTAAAAATACCCCTTTACCCAAAAACTAAAAACTGACCCTGAACCCTAAAAATGCCCCTTTACCCAAAAACTGAAAACTGACCCTGAACCCTAAAAATGCCCCTTTACCCAAAAACTGAAAACTGACCTTGAACCCTAAAAATGCCCCTTTACCCAAAAACTGAAAACTGACCCTGAACCCTAAAAATGCCCCTTTACCCAAAAACTAAAAACTGACCCTGAACCCTAAAAATGCCCCTTTACCCAAAAACTAAAAACTGACCCTGAACCCTAAAAATGCCCCTTTACCCAAAAACTGAAAACTGACCCTGAACCCTAAAAATGCCCCTTTACCCAAAAACTAAAAACTGACCCTGAACCCTAAAAATGCCCCTTTACCCAAAAACTAAAAACTGACCCTGAACCCTAAAAATGCCCTTTACCCAAAAACTGAAAACTGACCCTGAACCCTAAAAATGCCCCTTTACCCAAAAACTGAAAACTGACCCTGAACCCTAAAAATGCCCCTTTACCCAAAAACTGAAAACTGACCCTGAACCCTAAAAATGCCCCTTTACCCAAAAACTGAAAACTGACCCTGAACCCTAAAAATACTCCTTTACCCAAAATGTATCAATATTATTTAATTACCAAATAATTATTAATTAACAATAATAATAAAGTAAATATATTAGCACATTAGCTGTAATTATTTTAATAATTGATATTATTTTTTCCCAATTAATTACTTAACAATAACACAAAATTATATATATTAAAATTTACTCTAATTAATGTAATTAACTAATTACAATTAATTAATTACCAATTAATTACTAATACAAAATATGTACAAAATTATATTAATTAATTAACTAATTATTATTAATTAATTATCAATTAATTATTAATTATAAATATTTACAAACATATATTAATTAATTAATTATTATTAAATTACTTCCCACCCTATTCCCCTATAAACCCACAACCCGCTACAGAATTACATTACGCAATTATTAAAAAAACAAAATTCATTTAATAAAATATTTTATAACATTAATACACACTTTTCACACATATTATTACATAAAAATACACTATAAAATATTATATATTATTAAAAATTCGATATTTTTGCTATCTATATTTTACACAGTCGATATTACTTCACTTACCTGAAAAACGATATTTTTGTAGTCGATATTATGTCCAGTCGATATTTTGTCCAGTCTATATTTAAAACTCGATATTATGTCCAGTTGATATTTTGGAGTCGATATTTTGTCTGTGCACCAGGTATAATGTATGCAAGGGGGGCGTATTGACGCAAGAAAGGGTCGTAGAAGTGATGCAGTGAAATCTATGTATTTCACTTCGCCACTTCTAGGACACAAATGCGTCAATTTCCTACGCCTGCCTCACAGCAGGCGTAAGACTGACGCAGGCCCTTTCACATGGGGCTTACCCCATGTAAATGTAAATGTGGGATACTTGTAAAGCACACTGTTACTCTACCTGAGTGTCCTGGCGCTATAGACCGCTGGGGAACCTGTCCTGGTTTTCCCTGTGAGATGGTCCCTTTCTGGGTATCTCCATGGTGAAACCAGGCATCCCTGGGGTCTGTGGGAGGCCGTTGTGGAGATGAGGGAAGCTTAATGCCCAGAGTTGCCGAGTGTGTTCCCTGGTTAAAGTAGGCACTGAGGCGAGAATTCTCGAGTCCGTTGACCCTGGTCCAAGACCCTACGGCGTCGGGAATTGAACCCTGGTCCCGGGCCGTTCTCTGCTTACAGGTCTGCTGCCTCTAACCAGTGAGCCACACCACTCCACTCCTGAAAGGATACATTGCTGTAGTTGCGTCACTTTTGTGACACGCTCCAGCAATGCGCCACTTTTCCGCCATACAGATACCTCAGAAAAACTGACGTATCTGTAACTCCTTGCGCAATGATTTTTTTTTTTTAAACTTTATTCGTAAATGTATATTCACCACATACGTATACAGTATTATCAACAGACATGTAATACATCACGTTTTTCAATTTACTCCCAGTCCCAATAGAAAGGGCAGAGACTCGTCCTCTAGGGTTTTTCAATACAAATTTGTGAACAGTGTTAGAGTTCTCCATTAGTATCAGGACATGCCCTTATTCCCGTCCACTCGCACCCCAACTATCCCTCCCCCACCCAACCAACTCAGGTGTACATTCCCTTCAAACATTTCTGTCTCAGCTCCCCAGCGTCGACCACTTTCTGCCAGGAGTATGTAATATAAGCTCTGTTTTCAACCACCCCCTCCCCGCCTCGGTGACCAATATACACTATATTCATCCCTCAGGGTCTCAGTGTGCTCAATTGTCCTGGGACAGGGGCCGATCTATACTATCTAATTCCAGTAGCATAACTTCCCAATCCAACGCCATTGGGATTTTTCGCCTCCCACCTTCTTCCTCCTTTCTAAGGGCAACGCATTCTGCCCTACCCCATTTCACCACGTCTGCCCGCCATGTCTCCACCCTAGGCGCTCTCGGGGACTTCCACTTCATTGTAATCTTCCTGATCACTAGTAGGAAAGCTAAGTCCACAAATCGTAGTTTGGGTTTTAATGACTTGGGGCGGGGCCGGGCTCCTACCAGGCAATACAGTGCACTTTCCTTCACCTGTATCTGAGACATCTCTCTCATTGTCTGACAGACCTCTCTCCAGTAGCCGCCCAGCTGTGGGCACGACCAAAGCATATGTAGGAGGCCTGCCCCGTCCCCCCTACATCTCGGGCACTGATGAGAGGCGTTGGGAAACATCTTGTGAATCCTCTCCGGGGTGAGGTAAGCCCTTTGGAGTACCATGGCTTGGATGTATTTGAATTTCACGTTCCGGGAAACCCTCTTTGGATGTTCCAGGGCCACCCGCCATGTCATATCAGTAAACTCCTCCCCTGTGTCCCGTGACCAGGTCTCTCGCAGAATGTCCAGGGATAATGCAGCGTGAGTTCTAATCCCCGTGTACAGCCATCGTACCAGGTGGCTGCCGGCTCCCATATAGTGTACTAGGTGCACTAGCTCGTGTTGCTGTGGTTGAATGCGTTGTGGCGCCCAAGCCGTCCTGATGAAATGAGAGACAGTGGCGTGCAGTAAGTAATGTCTGTCCGAAGTCCCAGTCGCCTTACGAATGAGCGATGGTCCAACAGTAGGTTGTCCCCGAAGAAACTACCTACCCCCTCAATCCCAGATGCTGTCCAGTTCCTTATGGCGTGTTTGGTAAGTTTTCCCTGTGGTGTCGGGATACCTAGTAAGGGAATATTCTCTGCGTATGGTGTTACCGTAGACGTGTAAGCCAATGCATTCTTCCAACAAAGAAGGGCGGTGCGGAGCAGCGGGTGGCAGTCTCGTGGAAGTTTGCTCTTAGGTAGCAGTAAGGTGTGCAAATCACCCCGGCTTAGTTGTTCAGTTGTCCATCCGATCTCGTGGAGATTCCTCCTGGCCAGCCAATAAGACAACCATTGGATTTGACTTGCGTAAAAATATCCTTGGAAGTCGGGAGGACCGATTCCCCCCTGGGAAGTGCTAAGTTGTAATTTAGGCAGGCTGAGCCGTCGTCTGCCCGGCCCCCATATAAGGGTGATCAGTAAGGACTTAATGGACTCAAAGGTACGATGCGGGATGCATATAGGTAGATTTACGAATTAGTACAGCAAGCGTGGTAGCATTACCATCTTTGCTATCGCAATGCGGCCCATAACTGACAAGGGGAGTGAGGTCCAAAAGCCAATGATGCCACGGAGACCTGCAATGGCTCTAGAAATGTTACCATCCAGCTGGTCCTCCGACCTCCTATATATGCGGATTCCCAGGTATTTAAAGCTGGACTGTGCAACCGGGATCCTGTAGGTGCCAAACGGCAGAGAGGGTGGATGAGGCCCGTCTTGGAAGTAGAATCCCACAGATTTTTCCGGGTTGATGGCTAGTCCCGATACCGTTTCAAATTTACGGAAGGTGTCATATACAAGCATGTGGTCCGACTCTAGGTCCCGGAGGTACAATAACATTTTGTCCCCATAGACGGACAGGAGATGGGACATACCCGCCCCCGGTATTACCAGCGCGTCTGCGTGTTTGCAAAGAGCAATGGCCAGAGGTTCCAGTGCTAAGACAAACAGCATTGGGGACAGGGGGCATCCCTGCCTGGTGCCCCGGTGGACTGGGTATTCAGCCGATATATGCCGTCCCGTTCTCGCCCTATCTGTGGGATCGGTGTACAGCAACCTGATCCATCTTATTAACGGGGCTGGGAAGTCAAATCGGCGCAGGGCTTCGAGCATAAAGGACCAAGAAAGCGAATCAAACGCTTGTTTAAGGTCCAATGCAATGCATCCCGCCTGTACCAGTTCAGCCGGCGATGCTGTCATTATAGCGTGCAGGCGCCTCGTGTTGAGGGAGGTGCTGCGCCCCGGGAGGAACCCACACTGGGTGCGGTGTATGAGTGCAGTCAGGTGGGGCTGGACACGTAGGGCAATAGCTTTACTCATGATCTTGTATTCCGTGGCCAGCATGGATAGAGGCCTATAATTTACCAATTCCAGGGCACCCCTACCCGGTTTAGGGATAGAAATTACTAAGGCCTGCATGGTTGTGTAAGGTAAGCGGCCCTCCTCGAAGGCTGCCTTGTAGATTCGTTCCAAAATCGGTACCAGTGTGTCACCATAATTGGAATAGAACTCCACCGGTAGTCCATCCGTGCCCGGTGTCTTGTTTCTATTTAGGTGTTTGATCGCAGTGCAGATTTCGTGTTGGGTAATGGGTCACTCGATCGATTTTTGTACCTCCGCCGTCAATTGGGGGAAGGGGAGGTCCCGCATGAATGCAGTCACTCGTGCATGATCCTCTGTCCCAGTTCGGTCATATAAGGCCCGTAAATGGTCATGGAATGCCCAGTTGATGTCAGTTTGTGTGTCCACGAGGTCTCCCGCTTGGTTACGGACTTGTGTGATGATTGGGGTGTCTGGCCGGTCTTGCAACAATCGGGCTAGCAGCGCCCCTGAATGGTCCACCGCCGTGTGTTGCCTTTGTAAGTAGGCCTTGCAATCCATGGTATGCAGAGTCTCTAACGTCTCTGCATGTAGAATGTATTGTGCCTGTAAAGCCTGGTTTTTCCCCGGGTCCTCAACTGCCTCCGGTTCAAGTCTCGCCAGTCGGTCCTCCACCTCGCACAGCTTCCGGTGGAGCTCTTGCCTGGCACCAACCAACTTTCCAATCGCCACTCCTCGCATTACCACTTTCATCGCGTCCCAGACCACCAAGTTGGAGGAGGCAGTATCCCAATTAACTTCCCAGTAATGTGTCAGGGCCTCTGAAAGTGTTTCTTTGAATGGTCCATCTTCCAAGTGCTGTGGATTGAGTCGCCATGTAGGGACTGGGGTCGGGACTCTACCCCAGGAGATGGTGCATTTTAGGGGCCTGTGATCCAAGAAGGTCTTTGCTAAGTACTCTGGGTCTCTTATCTGTGAAATAAGCGCATGGGAGCACAGGAACCGATCGATACGTGTGTGTAAGTCGTGTACAGGGGAGTAGAAGGAATATTCTTTGTGTGAGGGGTGTGTCTCACGCCAGGCATCACCCAGTCTCCAGCCCTCCACCCATGCCCTGAAAATGTCAGTAAGCTTAGTAGCACCAGCTGCCTGTAAGGGAGGGTGCGATCTATCCAGGGTCAGATCTAGTACAGCATTCCAATCCCCTCCGAGTACCCAGGGAATATCCGCCCACGGGGAGAGTGCCCTCCCGACTCCCTGGAGGAACGATTCCTGGTCATAGTTTGGGGCGTATATGCTGCCCAGGACAATCAGTTTGCCATCTAGGGTACCTTTGACTAAGATGTATCTGCCCTGCACATCTACCTTCCTTTCCAGTTCCATAAATGGTGTCCCGTGTCTCACCCAGATAGTGGCTCCCCTAGAGAATGCTGAGTATGACGTGGAGTATATAGTCCCTCTCCATTTCTTCCGTAATTTCTGGGCTTCGGATACCGTGAGGTGCGTTTCTTGTAGGAAGGCAATATGTGTCTGCTGTCTAAGGAGGTAGGCGTGGACTCTGTGACTTTTCTGCACTGCCCCTAGCCCTCGTACATTCCAGGTGATGGCTTTGTACATTCCAGATTGTTCAGCCATGATCGGTAGGGGGCGGAACCATTTTCGTCAGCGGTCGTGTTCCTAATACACCGGGGAGCTAAACTTAGGAGAGTGCACCTTTAAACATTTCTAACATACCTAAAACGAACTTGGCGCAGCGATAGAACGTAGCCGTGCCCAACATTGTCAAAACAACCAAATTTTTGTGCATTCGCCTTGGGGGGGGGGGTTGGTCCAGCACACATGCGTTCATTTTGTTTGACCCGGCCGGGCGCTTGTTGCATAGGGGAAAAGGTTCAATGTGGTATACAGACAGTACTTATGGGGTTGTCAATAAGCGATCTTAAGCTTTACCCCGAGGTGCTCAATACAGTGACAGTTCCAGGGGGTGTGAAGTACATTAGGGGGTAAGGCATCGTCATCTCATCCCTTGCATCACCTCCCTCCCCATACATAGCTACCCAAACGGCGGCATACACCAGGATCGCCAATTACTTCAGAAAAGGATACTGTACAACGACAGCTGCAAAAGTGGTGGTTCGGGATGGCACCCGACAGGTCAGCTGTCGATGAGGTCGTCGGCGGCTCTAGGTGTAATTGTAGGGAAAAGCAACACACTATTTTCCGAGTCTGAATGCAACGTGTTATCGTCAGAGTCCGTGGCTATTTTCGCCGAGTCCTCCATAAATGTGCCGGCAAGTGAAAGGGCCTCCAGTTGGCCTTCCTTCTGATGGGTCCGCGACGGGCCGCGTACTGCGGTACACAGACAAAATATCGATTTTTAAATATCGATATACAAAAATATCGAAGTTTAAATATCGATGGGACAAAATATAGAAGGTAAGTAATATCGACATCGGCATTTGCCCACACGTGTATCCTATTGCCACACAGCTATCCATTTAGTCATACACAAACCCTTGACCTGGTCTGCTCTTTTTCGTGTTTTGTCACTTTCATGTAGGGGAGCGAGCAGACAGGTCATAAAATATTCCCCTTGACCCCCCACACCCCGTTTTTTATGAGTATTCAGAGCAACTGTTTAGTTGCGGGTCTATATATTTTGGATGCATCCCCCTTTGACTTTGCATCCCCGTAGCTCACCCAACTCAATTGTGCGTGATGCCATATCAGTCTACCTTTTTCTGACCCCCCGCCCTCTGTGACACGTAAATGAGTATACACAGGGATGGATGGATCTTTGTAACCAGCAACTGACCCACTATCCGGCTGGGCCATGTCTCAGCTATAGTGACCCACCCTGTTGTGTGCTTGTCCCTCTAAAACAAGCTCTGGACTCGGGAGTAGCGTCATTACATCTCCTGACTTCAAAATGTGTTTTCACATAGACAATGATTAGATAGCCAGTGCACATCTCGATAGACTTCATAATAATTTTTGCTCACGCCTTGATTTTGATAAATATTTGGTACAATTTGGATTGACAATTAATTGTGGCGTGTATCATTATAGTATCCTGTGTTAACTTGCCTGTATGACTCCCCTTCTGCACATGCCCATTTGCCTAGTGTCTCAAGCTGGATCACGTGTACCTAGTTCTGGCAACCATCAGCCCAGGAAATACGTGGAACTTGAATGCGGGTTTAATTATTAGCATAGACTCCCCTATGAGCAATACGGTCTTAGTGAGGGGGTCTTGCTCCCCCTTCACTAACCTCAGCGGTTTCTGTAATACCGGCGAGCATATCGTGATACACACTGCGCATGCGTGTAGCTTTAGCCGCACTGCGCGTGCGTGTAGGTATAGCGGTCCGGATTATGTGCGCGATTCTGCATTTTTGCCTGATTGGAGGATAACTCCTTTGGCCCGTCCAATGATTACACACAATATAAGGAAGGAGGTGTAGATTCAAGGCTCACCTCCATTTCCGCTCGGGCGAACTACTAGGGGTACCGACGGAGAGGTGAGTTTGCTTCCATGCCTATACGTTTTTGTGAAGCGCCATGATTGCCGATATTCCGGACGGTCCTTTTCATTTCCGAGACCATGTTCTCTACAAAGGACGCTGTCCGCTATTATTTTACAGGAGTTCCCCACATTGGAGGGTTAACTCAGCTTTGCAGGGGTAATTATTTGCTCTCCTAATTGATGTATACAGACTGTAGTATCTTGACAGTTACCTGCCTATACTTATGTCTTGTAATTTAATGAGGCTGCTCGAAAGAGTCAGGAAGTTATGCAGTGGCACGTATGAGTGCCTAGTTACGCCTTACATCTTGTCAGTCACCAAGTTATGCAGAAGCAATCATTAATGCCTATATTGTGGTTTATAGTTTGACAGTTTATTTAAAAAAAGTCCTTTTGTTCCATTTTTGAGTGTCTAGTCATGGCTGGTTAGGGCCCTTAAAATGGTTTGACGGTGCTGACACTATCACACGTCTGTTGGGTTATTTTGTGTAGACCAATTTGGTTAGATACAGTTAAGTCAAGCACTGACGGTATCCTCTTTTCTACACTACAGAGCGGGCCTCATGCTCCCGAGCGGTTGCCGGGTGAGGTGAGGCCTTCACCCACACAAAGCTGGGTGAGTATCACTGTGAGGAAATGCCTCTAAGTGATTTAGCTAATATGCTTGTTCAACAATGCGGAACGAAATTGTTCACGCAGGTGTATGTAACTATGTGGGTTATGTGTGTGTTTGCGGTTATATGTGTGTCATCTTGTGTTGTTGACAATCATTTTTGCTTTTTGATAGGAAGAAGACATGCTTCCCTTCCCACAGTGGACTTTAGAGCGTTAAGTTCCTGGTAGATATGTAACGTCTTTTTCAAGTACATTTGTGTTATTTTTGATCTAATACATCATTTATATTTGCAGTAGCTATATCACACTTAAGGTCCTGAAGAAAGCCGGGGAATTTCCCCTTTAGGCTGAAACATGTCGACCATCTCACACAGCGCCATAGGGTAGTCTTCACTACCGGGCGGGTTTTTAATTTTTGACACTTAGATTTCTATTTAAGAACGCCTCTAGAATCTTGGTAGTCAATTTTATTCACAAGCACTCGAGCACTGCACTATATTGACATATTTTGCTGATGAACACCATGGCTAGAGTCTTGACATCCACTCCCGCACTGACACTATTTGGTCGGTTGTGGTGTGGTACGTTCATCAATTCCCACGTGACGTAAAATCCACCAACAAGGGTGGTCTGATGGGAATTGTTCTAGCACTTGTGCGTCAACAGCATTTGCCCACACGTGTATCCTATTGCCACACAGCTATCCATTTAGTCATACACAAACCCTTGACCTGGTCTGCTCTTTTTCGTGTTTTGTCACTTTCATGTAGGGGAGCGAGCAGACAGGTCATAAAATATTCCCCTTGACCCCCCACACCCCGTTTTTTATGAGTATTCAGAGCAACTGTTTAGTTGCGGGTCTATATATTTTGGATGCATCCCCCTTTGACTTTGCATCCCCGTAGCTCACCCAACTCAATTGTGCGTGATGCCATATCCGTCTACCTTTTTCTGACCCCCCCGCCCTCTGTGACACGTAAATGAGTATACACAGGGATGGATGGATCTTTGTAACCAGCAACTGACCCACTATCCGGCTGGGCCATGTCTCAGCTATAGTGACCCACCCTGTTGTGTGCTTGTCCCTCTAAAACAAGCTCTGGACTCGGGAGTAGCGTCATTACATCTCCTGACTTCAAAATGTGTTTTCACATAGACAATGATTAGATAGCCAGTGCACATCTCGATAGACTTCATAATAATTTTTGCTCACGCCTTGATTTTGATAAATATTTGGTACAATTTGGATTGACAATTAATTGTGGCGTGTATCATTATAGTATCCTGTGTTAACTTGCCTGCATGACTCCCCTTCTGCACATGCCCATTTGCCTAGTGTCTCAAGCTGGATCACGTGTACCTAGTTCTGGCAACCATCAGCCCAGGAAATACGTGGAACTTGAATGCGGGTTTAATTATTAGCATAGACTCCCCTATGAGCAATACGGTCTTAGTGAGGGGGTCTTGCTCCCCCTTCACTAACCTCAGCGGTTTCTGTAATACCGGCGAGCATATCGTGATACACACTGCACATGCGTGTAGCTTTAGCCGCACTGCGCGTGCGTGTAGGTATAGCGGTCCGGATTATGTGCGCGATTCTGCATTTTTGCCTGATTGGA
Organism: Lissotriton vulgaris; assembly: GCF_964263255.1. Classification (NCBI taxonomy): domain Eukaryota; kingdom Metazoa; phylum Chordata; class Amphibia; order Caudata; family Salamandridae; genus Lissotriton; species Lissotriton vulgaris. Next base: position 422,303 of record NW_028243097.1, read on the forward strand.
GGATAACTCCTTTGGCCCGTCCAATGATTACACACAATATAAGGAAGGAGGGGTAGATTCAAGGCTCACCTCCATTTCCGCTTGGGCGAACTACTAGGGGTACCGACGGAGAGGTGAGTTTGCTTCCATGCCTATACGTTTTTGTGAAGCGCCATGATTGCCGATATTCCGGACGGTCCTTTTCATTTCAGAGACCATGTTCTCTACATAGGACGCTGTCCGCTATTATTTTACAGGAGTTCCCCACATTGGAGGGTTAACTCAGCTTTGCAGGGGTAATTATTTGCTCTCCTAATTGATGTATACAGACTGTAGTATCTTGACAGTTACCTGCCTATACTTATGTCTTGTAATTTAATGAGGCTGCTCGAAAGAGTCAGGAAGTCATGCAGTGGCACGTATGAGTGCCTAGTTACGCCTTACATCTTGTCAGTCACCAAGTTATGCAGAAGCAATCATTAATGCCTATATTGTGGTTTATAGTTTGACAGTTTATTAAAAAAAAGTCCTTTTGTTCCATTTTTGAGTGTCTAGTCATGGCTGGTCAGGGCCCTTAAAATGGTTTGACGGTGCTGACACTATCACACGTCTGTTGGGTTATTTTGTGTAGACCAATTTGGTTAGATACAGTTAAGTCAAGCACTGACGGTATCCTCTTTTCTACACTACAGAGCGGGGCCTCATGCTCCCGAGCGGTTGCCGGGTGAGGTGAGGCCTTCACCCACACAAAGCTGGGTGAGTATCACTGTGAGGAAATGCCTCTAAGTGATTTAGCCAATATGCTTGTTCAACAATGCGGAACGAAATTGTTCACGCAGGTGTATGTAACTATGTGGGTTATGTGTGTGTTTGCGGTTATATGTGTGTCATCTTGTGTTGTTGACAATCATTTTTGCTTTTTGATAGGAAGAAGACATGCTTCCCTTCCCACAGTGGACTTTAGAGCGTTAAGTTCCTGGTAGATATGTAACGTCTTTTTCAAGTACATTTGTGTTATTTTTGATCTAATACATCATTTATATTTGCAGTAGCTATATCACACTTAAGGTCCATTTGCCCACACGTGTATCCTATTGCCACACAGCTATCCATTTAGTCATACACAAACCCTTGACCTGGTCTGCTCTTTTTCGTGTTTTGTCACTTTCATGTAGGGGAGCGAGCAGACAGGTCATAAAATATTCCCCTTGACCCCCCACACCCCGTTTTTTATAAGTAATATCGACAGTCTTAATATCGATATTAGTATGATATCAGTAATATCGAAGTTTTAAATATCGATGTCAATAATAACGAAATAAATAACTTCGATGTTACTAATATCAATTTTTAAATAAATTTAGTGTATATTATATTGTATTTATTATGTTTTATTATTTATTTTTAATGTAATTTAATTAAATATTGTCTTTTACTACTGTAGCGGGTTGTGGGTTTATAGGGGAATAGGGTGGGAAGTAATTTATTTATGTTAAATTAATTATTAATTAGTAGGAATTATTAATTATTTAATTGAGAAATAATTTTTAATTATTTTTAATTAATTGATTAATTGATAAATATGTTCTGTAGCGGGTTATGGGTTTATAGGGGAATAGGGTGGGAAGTAATTTAATAATAATTAATTAATTGATATATGTTTGTACATATTTTAATTAATAATTAATTGGTAATTAATTTATATTAATTAGTTAATTAATTAATATAATTTTGTACATATTTATAATTATTAATTAGCTGGTAAATAAATAATATTAATTATTTAATTACATTAATTATAGTAATTTTTTTATATATACTTTTTTGTTATTCTTAATTATTTAATTGGGAAAACTAATATTAATTATTAAATTAAATTAATTACAGCTAATTTTTGTACTACGATATTATTTTTTCGATATTTTTGTACTTACCTTAATGAAGATAGGATTCCGATATTTTTGATGTCGATATTTTTGCTCCGATATTTTTGCATTTCGATATTCTGTCTGTCGATATTATGTCAGACATTCGCGTATAGCAGTTCCCTTGCCTGATCCAGATGAGGAGCAGCGGCTACCTCTCGGGCTCCTCTCCGACGTCCTCGCCTACGCCTCCTGACTGCCGTCCAAGCCCATCACCTCCAACCAATCCTCAGTGTCCGCAGGGCTCTCGAAAAAATGGGATTTCTTCCAATGGATAACTTTCAGACGGGCGGGGAAGAGTAACGCTTATTTCAGTTGTGCGCTTCTCAGCCTCTTCCTTACCTCCATGTAGGATGCCCGCTGTTTTTGCACCATGTTCGTGTAATCCGGGTAGAACGACACCCTCTGATTCTCGAAATGGATGTCGGATTTCTCACGAGCTTTCCTCAGGAGGACGTCCCAGTCACGGAAATTAAGGATGCGGACAATGAGAGGGCGCGGAGGGTGCCCCGGCCTAGGCTGTCCCATCGGGATCCTGTGCGCCCTTTCCACACATAGGTACGGGGATAGTTCGTCCGCCGCTACGTGATCTCTGAACCACTGCTCCATGAACTCCGCAGCCCGCAGCTCCTCGCATTTGTCTGGCAGGCCGATCACCCTTATTTTGTTCCTTCGATTACGTCCTTCCGCGTCCTCGACTCTTTCCATTGGCGCAGTGACCTACCCCTGTATGTCCTGGGGTGACTTGCTATGTTCAGCCACCGTAGGCGCAAGGTCAGTGAGTGTTAGCCAGTGATCCTTAACTTTGTCCGCCAGCTTGCCGTGGTCAGCTTTGAGGAGGGATAGGTTAGTGGTGAGGGTCCTCAGCTGCTGTTCCAGCGCTTGTCGGGAGTCTCGAATTTCCTGGAGTATAAGGTCCAGTTTGTCCGGCTGTTGGGTACTCGAACTCAGTAGGTCAGCCAGGCCAGGTCCACCCCTGCTCGCTCCAGCCCCCATCTGCGGGCCGGGTCCTGTTGGCTCCCCTGGGCCGTCCACATTCCTCTGGCCCTTTCGAACCATGTTGCGCCTGGCCTGTAAAGTTTATCCGCCTTGTAGGTGTGCCGGCCTCCCGGGCTGCGCAGCCCACAGAGTATGCCCCTGTCTCCCCGGGTTTCAGCTCCGGCAATCCCGCTCCGAGCCCCCAGGTGGGGGATGGGCCGACAAGCAGGAGGGTTCGGTGCCAAACAGAGTCGGCTCTCCAGGGGTCCGGACCTCTATCGGAGCCACAATGGGAAGGAGTGCATGCTATAGTGGCTTTTCTCCAGGTGTAGGGTCTGTAAAGGGTGAGGATATCAAGCGGGGGCAGCCCCCGGCCACAGCCACCGCCCGAGGCCAGGTTCACTGTCTTTAGCCCGTACCTTACTGCCTCTGGGCCCCTCACGACGCCCCCGTGGGGCCGGTCCGCCAGCTTCAGGAATATCGAGGGGGGGACAGGGTCGCGGGAGAGTTGCAGAGTTCCTCGTTCCTCGGGGGCTCACCGCAATCTCAGGCCTCCTCTCCGGCCGGTCGCCACAAAATGGCGGCTCCTCCTGGCCCAGCGTCCCACGGCCGGATCACAGGGCCCGGCTTTGCCTCTCCCCGTTCCTCTCGCCGTGCCTCCTTGACCCCTCCTCTGTCCGGTGGTGTCCGCGTAGGGTCAGGCGGCCGTCTCCACTGTCCGCAAGGCGCCGGCTCCGCCTCCGCAGGCCCGGCGCCTACTCCAGTCAGGTCCCAGGATGTACAGGGCCGCTGCCGGGACTCCCCACCACTCCACCTCCCGGTCTCATAGGCCCGAGCCGCAAGTCTCGGCGCTGCTCAGAAGTCGCCCTTTCCGGCGCCCTCTCTCGCCGCCACACAGGATCCCGGACTCCGAGCAGAGTCCTGCGGCTGTTGCGGGCGGTTCAGCAGGGCGATGTCCCCCTCAGGTCTGTAGAATCCAGATAGAGCCCGGCCGGGCACGGAGCTCTAGTGGAAGCCGTCCGCCATCGTGGCTGTTCGGCCACACCCCCTCCTTGCCCAATGATGCATCATACTGTTAATATGACGCCTCATTTGTGTTGCAAGGAGGGGGCTGTGAAAAGTGACGCATCGCTGTTTTCACGCAGCGATGCGTCACTTTTCATAAATGAGGCCCCATGCATTTTGTCCTGTTTTGTGATTATTACTAACCCATACGCAGGCGCTATATCCTCCCAATTTAAAAGAACAAAAGTTTCCTGCAGGCTAGACCAGCGCTCATAAATCTGCAGATGTTGAGTAGTCCTTGGGAAACTTTTAGCATTGCAAGCTTTTTAGCAGCAGCGGTTAGACTAAGGAAAAAAACAAGAAATTGCGAGCAAACAGGCTTAGGTAATCGGATCCTCGTTTGAATCATTGACCTATTGTGTATGAAATGTTTTTATACTGTTTGTATCTTATAGTGGCATATGTATATTCGGATTTTGGATTATATTTTAATTATGATTGATTTTATATACAAACTAGCAGCCCGTCCCGACGTTGTCCGGGAATGAATTGCTGCCGGACAGTAGTATATTGTTTCGTAGGATTTCGTTTTGATAGCATTTCTTATCTGTGACAGGCCTGTGAAACGCTCCGATTCACAGTGCACTGCTGATGCACTTAAGAGTGCGCGTTCAGTAGTGTGTGAACTCGCGTTTCCCTACTTTATTTTCCTTGCAATATTATATAGCGCGAACTCGACAACATGGTATGAGCACAATTTACATTACAGAAGAACACATTGATTTGTGGTAGGCACGGGGAGACAACGCGATTTGCCTGGAATCACAGGATGTTGAGCTGATGCCGAGATTCTAACGTAGCTCCCCATCTCTAAAGTTCGCAATTCTAGAACTTGTGGCGGGAGGTGTGTCTAAAAGTGTATGTCGGTGCTGGGCATCAATGAGAGAGACCTGTGCATTTTTCCAATTGGTGGTGAAAAAATATGAGTATGTTGCTGGAGATGTTGGCCGCCATGCCACCAATGTACTTACGGGGGAGGGTAAACACCCATTATTCCGCAAATTTCTTTCCGCATACCATCACTCGGCATACTTTCATTACGAAAGTACCATGACTCCGCAATGCCATTATAACGCATGGCATTACATTTTATATGCTTTTACCACGCATACATTTACAACGAAATTCATTGTAAATGCATGAATGGTAAAAGCTTTTTTTTTTTTAAATGTTTGGATAAGGCAAGTATGGGTATAGGGGTATATGTTTTGGGGTACTGAGGTATATGTTTTGGGTGTTTGGGTATTTTAATGGTTCAGATATAGTTTTGGGTTATGGGGTACAGGGGTATTTTTAGGGTTCAGGGCTAGGTTTGGGTTTTGGGGTATAGGGGTATTTTTAGGGTTCAGGGGTAGGTTTGGGTTTTGGGGTACAGGGGTATTTTATGGGTTCAGGGCTAGGTTTGGGTTTTGGGGTACAGGGGTATTTTTAGGGTTCAGGGCTAGGTTTGGGTTTTGGGATCCAGGGGTATTTTAGGGTTCTGGGCTAGGTTTGGGTTTTGGGGTACAAGGGTATTTTTAGGGTTCAGGGGTAGGTTTGGATTTTGGGGTACAGGGGTATTTTAAGGGTTATGGGCTAGGTTTGGGTTTTGGGGTACAGGGGTATTTTAGGGTTCAGAGGTAGGTTTGGGTTTTGGGGTACAGGGGTATTTTTAGGGTTCAGGGGTATGTTTGGGTTTTGAGGTACAGAGGTATTTATAGGGTTCAGGGCTAGGTTTTGGTTTTGGGGTACAGGGGTATTTTTAGGGTTTAGGGATAGGTTTGGGTTTTGAGGTACAGGGTAGATTTATAGGGTTAAGATGGGTTAGTGTTTAAGGGTGTTGGGGTATTTTATAGAGTAAGGGTGGGTTATGATTATGGGGTGCAGGGGTATTTCAAGTAGGGGTGAGCGGAATTGGCGCGAACTTGGTACAATAAATCCGCAATATTTCGTTCCATCAGATTTCCAATTATTAAAACAGAAACCTCATATATTCAAGGTAAAATAACAAGTATTTCTACATGCTAAAATGCATATAGTCATTTCACAAAAGTGAAATTAGCTTCCAGCAAGCAGTGAGAGAGGTGATGATTTTGAGATCAAGCCCCTGCAAACCATTATGGGACGAGATTAGCAGTGGGAAGTCAATATTATAGTATCCAAATAATTCTACAAAGAGCTGCAGTTCACCTCGTTCTCCCCAGTTGTCTCCAAGAGGCAAATGCAATAGCATTTAAAATATTATACATCAAGCTGCAGTTCACCTCATGGTCCCTAGATGTCCCTGATGAGGCAAATGCAATAGCATTTAAAATATTATACATCAAGCTGCAGTTCACCTCGTCGTCCCAAGATGTCCCTGATGAGTAAAATTCTAAAACATTTTAACCCTTTCATGAATGCTAAAAATTATGCTAAGCTTATCCCATAATGCTTTGCAGGGCCTTTTAGTTGTATTTTTGCCCATAACTGTGCTTGGGGTGGTTCTAAGAGAATGGGACATCCACTGAATCTATACTACTATTATAAAGAGAGAACTGTGTCCTTTGAGCCAGGTAAACTCGAAAAGTACACCACCAATCCAAACACCCAAGACATCTTTGAAAACCTCAGGGCAAGCAGAAGGACATAGGCTATTAAAAATTAAAAATATACGTTGTTTAAAAAATTTAGAAATAAAAATAAAGTAGTCCCTTGCAAGTAGCGCCGGACGTGACGTCTGCGTGATGACATCATTTGTGCTCCTTGGCAACACTTCCTGAAATGGCGGCGAATCGTGCTGCCCGGGGTGTCCGAGGCTGTGCAGCTCTGCGGATCGTGCCCACGTGCGTGCTGACATCATTTGCGCTCCCTGGCAACACTTTCTGAAATGGCGGCGAATCGTGCTGCCAGGGGTGTCCGAGGCTGTGCATCTCTGCGGATTGTGCCCATTGATGGATGATCGTGACCTGCTGGGAGGACTGCCGCGGCCCTGCTTGCTGCTGGGCGAAGTGGCGGCCTGTGCGGGCGGGGCGCCTGGAGCGGGACCGGACAATCCCTTAGAGCGCGGACAGGGGTGAGTCCTGGATTTACTGGCGCTGCTTCATGCGCGGGAGGCGGGAGGTGGCAAAAGGTGAATTACAGGAGGAAAAGCGCCTGGAGCGGGACCGGCGGCTGAGGTAAGGCTCAGGCTCTCCGGGACACGGGCGGGAGTGGGCTGGGGTGTGAGGGGGAGGGGGGCGGGAGGTTGGACCTGAACAACGGCGGCTGAGGTAAGGCTCAGGCTCCGGAACATGGACAATGCCGTGGCGGGCGCGTGCCGGGGCGGGAGTGCACGCCAGCCTGAAATGCTGCCCCTAGCCCCCTTCTGACCCAGGCAACGCTGGGGCGGGCTGCTAGTTACTATTTAAAGGGAGCAGGAATGTATAGAACCTGGGAAGAAAAAACAACACTCGTGACGGAATGCACCCAGCGATTGTCACGCCCCCAGCACACACCCACAGCACAATCCAGACACGCCCACAAGGGACTACTTTGCTAGCACGGTTCTTTTACATTTTAAATGTATATGGTGGGCGTCTGCATAGCCTATGTCCTTCTGCTGCAACTGCCCTTTCCAACTCTGTATTGGGTGTTGTGATTGGTGCTGTGGTTCCCGAGTTTACCTGGCTAAAAGGTGCAAGTTCTCTCTTTATAATAGTAGTATAGATTTCTAACTTTGAAACGTGATGGGTATTTTTGAAATGCTTTTATGGTTTCAAATAGCCGAATAAAGTGATTTTGACTGACTGACTGAATTCCGCAGTGGGAGATTGACAAAAACATCCAGGAACTTGGGTAGTAGTATCACCATTTTGGCGATTAAGATACTGTAATTTCTAATTCTGCTGCTAATAACACATTGTCTGCAGGTGATTCCAGGACACCCCAAGATGCTTTGTCCGCTGTGACTTCCTTGGGTGATTTGACAGTCAACAGAGAGATTATTCGCTGTAGGAAATTACCTTGTAAATTAAAAAACTATGGGGCACATTATCGAGGAGTGCGTTGGAAAACGCACAAAGCACATTCCCTTATCGCCGGCTATCGACGGATTTCATCGCCTTTTCAGCGCGCAAATATCAATGCGCATCAGGCAGGCGAATAGAAATCCGTTGATAGTCGGCGATATGGCACATTAGCGCATGAAAACAAACGTTTTCACGCGCTAATGTGCGCCTTGATAATATGGGGGGTGGATTCAGCTTTATGATCCACACCCCCATGTTAACAATGCCTAACGCCTGGTCAGAGCAGGCTTTGTGAGACCTGCGATAAATGAGTTTATCGCAGGTCTTTTCCTCCCATCGCCTTCCTTGGTAATAGGGTGTTCCCACCTCCAACCACATTTATCATGTGGTTGGACCTGGGAACGCCCACTTTGCATGTCTTTGCCGACATGCAAAGTGGGCTTGGGGCAGGCTTTAAAATGCCTTGTGGATAGGCCTCTGGCAGTATCGCTGCTTTCTCGGCACAATTCGCCGAGAAAGCAGCGATACTTGCCCTTGGTAATATGCCCCTATATATTGGAATAACTTTTTACATTTACTTCGTAGGTTGCAAGACAAAGTTTATTTCATCTACATGCATAATGTTGAATTGTACAATTTTCTGTATTGCATAACAATGTAAGGGGCATATTATCAAGGGGGTTTATCTCCGCTTGTTTGGCTTTAAAAGCCAAGAAAGCGGAGATAAAATTATCTCCCTATTACCTAGCTGTCGCTAACACCAGTTAGTGACAGCTAGTAGGAGATAGCGACCATCTTGGGCCCCACTTTGCATGTCAGTGATATTTATCACTAATTACATGCAAAGTGGGCGTGCCAAGATGTTAGCGACTGGAAACAGTCGCTAACATTGATATCTCCTATTACCAACTTTTGGAGATATTCGCGCTCAGCGCGAATATCTCCAAAAGCTAACACCTGCCCTGAGCAGTTCTTAGCCATGTTATCCAATGGGAGGTGGATAACATGGCTAAGAGCATTAGCTCGCTAATGCATAAATATCGCTGACTTTTCAGCGATATTCATGCATTGCGGCCGATTTTTATCGCATTTGCGATAAACCTTGGTAATACCAAGGTTTATCTGTGATAAAAATCGCTGCAGCTCAGCGGTAAATTTTTGTCTCTAACCAAGCAATAGCGATAATTATCGCTATTGCTTTGTAATATGCCCCACAATTCTTTTTTTGTTCTTGCTTCTTCCTTATGTTTGTTGAGGGGGGAAATGTTGTGATATAAAAGTGTCTTGCGCCTCGCGAGGGAGGCACATGCGGTCTCCTCGAGACCGATGTTATTAAAGTAGAGGCTTGCTGTTGTCATTCAGTTATGTTACATGCTCAGGCGGGGGAACAGCAATGGAGGCCTCCCTGCAACTATTCAGTTGCGGTTGAGATCTGCGGATCAGCGGGTGCCGGACGCTCCTGGTAGTGGGTGTTTTGACTTGCACTCAATAAACCTTGATTTGGATCTCTTTCTGCCTACTCTTGCATCTATCACAAGGACTTCTGTTTCATACTGAGAGCTACTGCCTCTTTTAGTCTGCAAGACTCTTATTTAATTGCTAAATTACTCTTTATCCTGTGTAACAAAACATTATAGTTCTAATTTATTAATCTACATTATGTTGTATTTTGGGACTATTGGTACAACTGGCTAACAGTATGAAATAACAACACAACCACTTGGCAGCTATGACAATTGAAGTAGCTCAGCTGGTTTATGTGAGAGGCTGGCTAAGTTGTTTCCCGTAAGTGGCAAACATGTCTCACATGACATATTTGTAAAGAATGGTTTACAGAGCTCCTTGTTTAATCTTTTGCAGTGAGAGACCCGTGTAGAGAATAGTGGGGCATATTATCAAGAAGGGCGATAGGCAATTATCGTCGCTTTAACGGTCGTTTTCGGCCTCTAAGCGGCGATAATTTTATCGCACTATTAGCAAGCTGTCGCTAACTGATGTTAGCGACAGCTTTTAGGCGATAGTGAGCGGTTTGCGGCCCGCTTTGCATATCAGAGATGTTTATCTCTAATGTGATGCAAAGTGGGCGTACCCAACCAGTTAGCGACTGAAGACAGTCGCTAACGTCGCTATTGACTATTAGCAAGGGAGGCGTAGCGATGAAAATATTCGCGCTAAGCGCGAATATCTCCAAAAACTAACACCTGCCCAGACCAGTTCTTAGCAATGTTATCCAATGGGAGGTGGATAACATGGCTAAGAGCATTTCGGCCCTATTGTGTGAATATCGCTGTATTCTCAGCGATATTCACACATTTTGCCGCTATCGCTGGATATTTTAGCACAATGGAGAAAAACGTTGCTAATAGCATGTTTTCTCCACTAACATATCCAGTGATAGGCAGCGATAAAAAAATCGTCGCTAAGCCTATTTAGCGATAATTATCGCTACTTGTTGGTAATATGCCCCAGTGTTCTTCTGAGGGCATGTCTGATGAGAATGCTTCCCATCACTGACTTAACGTGGATTAATCTAAATTGTGCTTCAGTGGTGGTTATTGCACCACACAACACTCCCGTACTCTCATTTATACTGCACTGTCTATGTGTCGCTGAGTGAATGCCTCAGGATCTCCAGCTGTGCAAATTAAAGCCCCCTTGCCTCTCCATCACCATGCCCTGGCCCTTTTACCAATTCTTACCGGCAGCCCGTGTCTGTTCCAGTGCTGATGTTGGGTCTGACACTCTTCACCGATGCACTGACCTGCCGAAAGGCACAGAGGCCTTCTGAGATAGCAATGCAAGGTTCAATTTCATACAAAGAGCTACTCAAAAGCCATTGGTAGCGCAGGTGTCTCAAGAATGCAAACAAATTGTACACATAAAAAGGGCTGATGCAGCTCTGCTCACCTGGCACCATCAAGCCTCGGAACCCCCGCATAAAATTGCTTTTAGTTAATATCAGCGTCCGCGGCCTGAATACCCTTGATAGTATTCTGATGCTTTTTTCATCTCACGCTGTATACCCAGCCCAGTGGGCAATACTTAAGCGAGTGCCAAACTGGCCTCCACTGGCCAAGTAGCAGAAAATTGAGATTTTATTACAAGACCGGAGGCTTATATTATGCTTGTTCAAAGAAATGCAACAACAGAATCAGACACATGAGCAATAGGTTTACAATAAAAGGTTTGACCAATCAGCAGATCTGAGGATGTCATTCAAACCTGCACTGGCCCAGAAGGCAAGAGAAGCCATAGCTCCTCTGGCCAAATGGTCACCAAAGGAAGCAGTATCAACCCCTGCCAAGGACATGATCCACTTAACCCAGCGGGCTAGAGGGGGGGGAAACAGGCTTATGGGGTTTCTAATAAGAAATGAATAACTGAGTAGAAGAGGAGGACCTCAAATCTGCTGTTCGTGAAATGTTCGATTTTAGGCAACACATAATTTAGGTAGAGAAGGTGAAAGGGGATAATGAACTATAGACAAATTAGTCTTGGTACGTCTATGAACATGAAAAGTAACACCATAAGGAGAATATTGAAAAGAGGACACAGCAAAATCTGTAACATTTGAAACACGTTTCACCGATATTAACAACATTAAGCTTGGGCGGAGTGTGCGGATTTCTGCTCCACGGAACTCCGCAAAGTGCATAAAAACTGCGCCGTGCTACAAGAAGCTCCGCAAGTGGTGGAGTGCCTTGGATAAATGCTGTTCGTGGTGATTTTCAGCGCCAGGTGCTTGTCTGCACTGTGCAATCATCGTGAGCAGCACCATGGACATCGCAAGCGGGTGCTGCTTCCTTTCTGCTGCTCGTGTAGATTTTTACTCGAGCGGTAGCTTTCTCAAAGTGAACGGACAGTTTCTCAACTCGAGTGCCCGTGAGTTTACAAGACCACTTGCAATGAGAAATCTGACCGCCTGCAATAAGTAATCTTGCTGGAAGGTTGATTTTCCATGCTAGCGCTCACCAACTTGATGTTGACAATCGCGAATGAGGTAAAAAACTCTGCAAGCTCCGCGTAACGCGGAATGTGGAAATCTCTGCAAACTCCGCCAGCGGAGCGGAGTTCACCCCCCAGACTTAAATAACATTGTTAATTTTGCAGATAACTGTTTGAGAGAAATAAGTAAATCATCTTGCCATGTAACAAACAAATTCAATACTAAACTGACATCCCATAAAGTCCTGTACTTAGTTAGAGGAGGATTTACATAATGTTCTCCCTTTAACAGATAGCAACACAAGGGGTGTTCTCCGATGGGTCTTCCATCAACTAGGATATGTTCAGCAGAAATAACTGACCTATAGGTGTTGATTGTGTGATGGGCTTTGCCTTACGAAGCCAGGGAGGCAAAAAAATTGACTACAAGAGTTACATCCGCTTGAACGAAAGGGCAGGCAATATGATGAAGAACCAAGCATTATACTTGATAGTCACAATTTTCTTTTGAACAAAACAAAGCGCTGATGAATATGAGGAATATGTAACAGCCCTGAGGATCCTAGCCTCTGCTTGTGAGTTTGAGGCAGGTGTGGATATTCCCATACCAGATCACTTTGTCTTTCCATGTTATTCTCATTTAAGTGGCTCAGACTGCCATATGGTTTGGCCTCAGCTGCTGGCGTTTTCCAAAAGGTCACGAATTCTCGTGTTGGAAGACATTCCTGGAGTCCAAGATTACCAGGATGATATTCTGGTGCGCACTAGCAGTCGAGAGGCCCACAGTGACACATTGGCCAAAGTTCTCTCAAAATTGTACAGTGCTGGTATGACCATTAGACACAAAAAATGCAAGTTTGGTGTTCAAGAACTTGACTATTTAGTGCACACTTTGTCTCCAGATGGTATCAAACCTAAATTTTAACCAAAGCAGTACGTGATGCTGCCCCACCTAGAGATAATAATGCTTTACACTATTTTTTAGGGTTGGCCGAATATTATGTACGATTTGTGCATTGATATGCTCAAATAGTAGAACCTTCAAGAGCGTTACTTAGAAAAGGTGCCAAATTCAAATAGAGTAAATAATTACACAACACAATTAACAAGGTCAAACCCATCATGGAACAGGCACCAGCTTTGCAACCCTTTAAGGATGAATGCAAATGTTTTCTTAAAGTAGATGCATGGGAGTGAAACTTGCCCAAGGGGCCGCTTCCCAACATTGCCAAAATTGATTAATAATAAATCCCTGGGGCCTCATTTACGAGGCTGTGCGTCACTTTTACGCCGCTGGTGCATCACTATTTGTGACGCACCAGTGGCGTAAAAAATGCACCTTTTTGCGCCATATTTACAAAGTGACGCATCTAGGTAGATGCGTCACTTTGTAAACCCCTGCGCCACATTATACCTGCGCCAGGTATAATGTATGCAAGGGGGGGGGGTATTGACGCAAGAAAGGGTCGTAGAAGTGTCGGAGTGAAATCTATGAGATTTCACTGCGCCACTTCTAGGACACAAATGCGCCAATTTCTTACACCTGCCTCACAGCAGGCTTAAGACTGACGCAGGCCCTTTCCCATGTGAAAGGATACATTGCTGGAGTTGAGTCACTTTTGTGACACACTCCAGCAATGCGTCTCTTTTGCGCCATACAGATACGTCCGAAATACTGACGTATCTGTAACTCCTTGCGCAATGATGCGTCATACTGTAAATTTGACGCATCATTTGTGTCGCAAGGAGGACGCAGTGAAGAGTGACGCATCGCTGTTTTCATGCAGCGATGCGTCACTTTTCATAAATGAGGCCCCTGGTGTCTAGTGGATTCTGCCCCGCTTGGGGGCAGATTGACCTAAAACATAAGGCCTATCTGCCCGCAAGGGTGGTAGAAACGGGCAAAAGAATTACCCCAATAAAGGAAATTAACCCTTGCCCAAGGGCCGCCCCGACATTGCCAAATAAAATCCCTGGTGTCTAATGGAGTCAGCCCCCCTCAGGGCAGAAAGGCTTAAAAAGATAAGGCCAATCTTCACCCCAAGGGTGGCAGAAATGGCCAAAATAATTACCCACATTAAGGGGAGTGACCCTTGCCCAAGGGGCTGCTCCCCAATATAACAAAAATCGCAGGTGGACTGGTGGAGCACACATAATAAAATAAAAAAACAACTACCGATCTCACCCCCAGGGGGACAGAAATAGGACAAAGTGTTGCAGTGCTCAAGTGTGTAATTTCTCATTCAGCCTACCAATATATCCTGTTGGCTGTCTCTCTTACTGGTGGATTTAATACTAGCATTCCTCGACACTGGTCTTGTGAGGTGCCTAGAAGATACCAGTTTTCAACTAAAACCCAGATTATGAGACTCCGCCAATGGGTGGGCTGATGGGTATCTTCTATATCCTTTTTTTTCACATTGCTGTCTGTTTCTCTCCTTAGAATGACTACTTCTTCACTCTACATCCAAGTGTTTAGCACTTTGTAGTCTCTTTCCAGACCCTTAGCATCCCCTGTGTGTTGTTACTTGTAAGTTTGGGGGACAGGATGCAAGCTGGTCTTTAAAAATCCCTTTCCCCTTAGACCCTCCCTCACATTGTTGATTTTCAGATAGCTGAAAGGACCCTTGACAGTTATGGAGGGCTGAGATAACTGACCGGGCCCTTCCGACCTCCATTGTGCTGGGTTCTCTGGCCTGCGCGGAAACCGGAACAGGAAGGCGCAGGTTTGTGGACCTGTAGAGGTGCGGCTACGAAGAGGAAAATAGACGGTTAGTGATGACTGAGGCTTTCTGCTGTGGCTGGCCCGTGAGAAGCTGATTACCGACGAGCCTTATACTGGGCCCTCGTGACATAGGAGAGTGGAGGAACCTGGTGAGGCCTGGAGTTTACGGCAGAGGTAGAAATACCGCACTGAACACCAGTGTACGGCTGGACCCCCCAGTGACCAGAGATGTGGTGAGTCAAGATGTGCTTTAGTGGGGAGAGACGGTCGGGGAATTGCCCGGCGGACACCCCAGCAGCTATGAGGTGAATAGACCAGTGCAGTGGGCGGAGTGTACTCGCTCGGCTATTCCAACCCCCGCTGTACAGGGCTCTCTGACCCCTGAGAAATCAGGTACAGGAATGCGCAGGGTGGACAGGAGTGGCAGCAGCAGCAGTGGGGGGATGAGACTGTGGCTGTGAAGGCGATTACCTCCCTTCTCCTTTACAGCCAACCGAGTATGTGGGGCCTGTTGGGAACAAATATGACCCACGCCGCATAGTGCAGAAAACGTTTCATAGGTTGAGCAGCAGACCTCCACACTGAAAGAAGAAGGTAATACGACCTGTGAGAAACTACTTTGCATGGAGAAGGTGCTGGAGGTCATATAAAATGAAAACGAAGACCTCGAGGCCCTGTCTCGAAGCAACAACTTGCGAGTTTTTGGATTTCTAAGACCACATCCATGACCTGGATTGAGGACTATGTGGAAGAAATGCTCCGATCTCTCTTTGGAGATGCCCGGTCAGCGGTATGCATAGTGGACCGGGCCCACAGATCCCTTGACCCGAAACCCCTGCTGGGACCACCAGCCAGACCAATAGCAGTGAGACTTTTAAACTATAGGGATTGTGACGTGGTGTTTCACAGATCCCGGTACCTGCAGGAAACCAGATATCAGGGGAGAAGAGTTGGCCAAACGGCTAGGGCGGTCGACCTCCAATCTGGGGAACTAGGTTCGAGTCTCGGTAATGACGCTGAATATCCTGTGATTCTGGGCAAATCACTTAATCTCCCCGTGCCTAACAAAAAATTTTTTATGTGTCCTCATGTAATGCAATTGGTGCTATGTAAAGCGCTCTGATACCCGATTCGGGTCAAGTACGCGCTCTATAAAACTCTGTAAAAAAAAAAAAGATATCAGTGCAATGCAGTCTCTTTCTACCTCGATTTCACCTTATCTGTCCAGACTGCTGAATGAGAATTTGTGCCAGTTAAAAGACTGCTGCAGCAACTGGACATTGAGTACTCTTTGCTCTATCATGCAAAGCTTCGTATTTTTCATTCTAGTAAAAGCTTGTTCTTTACGGATCCCAAGACTGCCACCAAGTTTGTCCGCAGCCTCAAACTTTCCAAACCAGCAGCATCTGCAAACAAGGATAGAGTGGCAGAGGACCCTCTTAGTGAACATGATTGACAGTCTGACCCGGCATCAAGAGACAGGCCGGATAGGGACCTTCAATGCTCGGAGGGCCTGAACCTTCATTTGTACTCCTCTACGGGTGGCACCTCTCTGGCACATTAGCTCACAGGAATTGAGCTTGGCCGCCTGAGTGAATAAATGAGAAACCCTCTTGGGTGCTCATTGTCCAGCCACCCAGCACTCAAACGCTGGAATATGCTGGGACCACTGGCGCCACCCTCTGGGATGAGTCCCATGTTGCACTTAGCAGTTGGCCCTTAGTGGCCTGGTTGGCGTAGAATTGTTTTCTGTCAGCCATGTTAGGCAGCTGTAGTGGGTGGGACGTGCTACTTTTGGGTGATTGGTAGTTTAATTTGGTTGCATTGCTTTTTTCTTGTCTTTCTTCCCCCCTCTACCCTCTCTGGTCTCCCCTCAGCAGGTGACGGACGCTTCCCTAGTGCCAACGCGCGTAGATATACTGGAATGCAGGTATAAGGTGAGAATGCCAGCAAAATGACCATGATGAAAGTGGTAAGGTGGAATGTGCGTGGACTGAATGACGGCAGAAAGATGCGATTAGTTGCAGCATATCTTAGCCAGCATGGTGCAGTCGTCTGCTTCCTGCAGGAGTTGCATTTGACGGTTGCCAGTTGTACGCGCCTGCGGGCGGGATGGAAGGCAGAATAATTCATAGCGGATTACTCCAACTATGCCAGAAGTACAGCCATCATTCTTAGGAAGGGACTCCTGGGGCACATAGTTGGGAGGGTGCTTGGAGGACACCAGATCAGGCTGATATCGGTGTATGGTCCTAACACAGATGACCCCCAGTGTTTTGTCGAGGACTGGTGGCTGGAGGAATCTTTGGGTCCCAGAGTAGTAATGTAGGGAGGGGGTTACAATGTGATCCTCGACGCGGAAAAAGATAGACTAGGTGGCTCCTGCATACCACATCCACGGGCCGCGGAGCAGCTACAGGTCCTCATGGAATATCATGAATTGATAGACATATGGCACCATCAACATCCCCACAGTAGGGAGGTGACTTGTATCTCTACAGCGGTCCCCACCTGGTCTAGAATCGACTTTTGGCTGGCATTGCACGCTATAGACACCTGGGTCCGCACCGCGGCAGCACTCATCTTGCCCGAAGCCTCTTGGATCATGCCCCATTCTTACTAGAATTCTCATTGCCTGATGCACCGAGTAGGGCCTTCAGTTGGATGCTTCCTGCTGACGCCCTCAGGGACCAGGTCTGCCGGTAAGAGATTAGGTCTGCAATAACTTCATATTTCTAGATAAATGCCGGATCGGTGGACTCTGCATCCACATTATGGGAGCCATTTAAAACTGTGCATTGCCAAGCAGGTGGGAGTCCTGCCTTCGCTTAGAGAGGACCTCAGACGCCTTGAGAGGGAGATACGGGTGCTTGAAGCAGAGTATTTCACGACTAATCAGCTAGTGACCCTAGGGCAAACATGGGAAAAGATGGTAGAATGTGAGGAGGCAGCATACAGAGAGACACATTATCTGGGGAGGGAGGCACCTGCCCGCCAATACGGTGAGGGGGGCCGTGCAGGGAATACTCTGGCTGGCCTTCTCAAAAATCCATGAGCAAATGAATACATCAGTGAGGTACGTGTCGGTGACGTAAGGTCTGTTGTGGGACAGGAGACTTTACAGGTGGAAATGCTTGCCTTCTACTCCTCCCAATATGCTACATGTCAATCAGAAGCACACCCTGATCTGCCCCCTTCCTTGATTCGATTGGATTGGTATTGCTAAGCGATGGCCAACTTAAATATTTGGATGAGCTGTACTCAGAGGAGGAGGTGATTGGTGTGATCCGGACCATCCATACAGTAAAGGGGACCCATGGGCAGTTTAATGACCAGCTCTGAATACATGCCCACCTAACAGTAATCACAAGAGAGTATCAGAGGGTCAAAAGTGAGACAGGCTAAATTGTCAAAGACAGAACAGGTATGGCGCTCCCACTGGCCATATGACTAAGGGGCAAGGGTTATAAAATGTGCCAGATCAAGATCAGTATCTGGTCTCTGGCTCCCATCAGTCACCATTCGGAACCGCCCTTCATCATTTGGGGCTCCGAGGACCAACACTATACCAGATCTTGGTGTTCTAGCAGAAAGGGGGAAATCTTCCTGTTAGTCAGTAAGTGTTAGTGTTATGGTTGAAACCATATGTGTTGGTAAAGTGACTGACAGGGTTGAAAAGGTGTAGTGTGCAGTGCAGGAAAAAACCAAGAAAAGTATAAGAGGGTGAATAAAATTGGTTTTAAGGAGCAAAAACTAATTTAATGAGGTATAACTCCTAGCACCAATATTAAAAAATAGCCAAGACAGGGTGAATTTATAACCTGTCTAGTGGTGTGACGTGGTCGACATGTTTCAGCAAAACTGGCCACTAGCCTTGCTTTCTTCAGGACCTATTAAATACAGCTACTGCAAACAAAGAAACCCAACGTGACAAATAAGTAAAATGTAGTGTAGGAACGACACAGAAAAGTCACCTGAACCTCCAGGTTGTGTCTGTTCCAGATCTCTTCATACACTCAGCGGTGGGCTGAAATAAAAAGCATGGCGTGAGCTAATCCCCCCATATACCTGTCTGAGACAATCCTGTCTAGTACACCTGGTGCAATTAATCCACATAGGTGTGGTCCATGACTTGGACTCTGAACAGGCACACTGACCACATTAGTGTAAAATACAAATAGTGGAAATTGAAGCATTTCAAGTTTCACAGGGTACTTCTTACCTGATTAGTAAGAAGTATACACCTCACCTCGCCTGGCTGCGGCTCAGGACTGGTGAAGCACCGCTCTAAAAAAGGGTGAATAAATTCAAAGAAGAATCATCCACCGTATCATGCCTGGACTTGATCATTGAGAGCACATGTCATCGCTAGATGCTAGCAGTTAGAGTGTGGCGGTAGAAAATGTCATAACCGCTTGTACCCGGAGGATATATCATATTGCATGTTACCTATAGTTACAGGACCCATTGCCCACTTGTAGAAAATTAGAAATATTGATGTACATAAGCAACGTTCATTTCCCTTTTCCCACTCCTCTCCCTGCACGCACCATGAATACCGTAAAGCATTGACTGCATCCCTCTGCCAGCAAAGGCCTGTACCCATGTGTACATGACAGCCATTTTAGGCACCCTGGCCTTTTGCCCGCCTAAGATTAGAATCACCGGCTTCCCTTCTGCGCGTATTTGAAACCCCCCTCTCTCTCTCACATGCATAAACCATGAAACCCTCTCCCTCTGCACGACCCTGCCCTGAAAGGCAGCCCTTCTGCTTGACCCACGCAAACCCCCCCATTCCCTCTTGAAGAGGCATCCTTCGCCTTAGCTGACATAGCCCTCCCCAGCTGCACCTGACTGCCCCCGCTCTCTCATGTACGGGTCATAAGATCTCTCTCTCTCTATGCGACTCTGTCCCTGTGTCCACCCTGGCTCCCCCTCCCTTCTCCTCACATGGGCAAGTCATAAACCTTCTTCTTCTGCAAGACCCTGTCCTTGGGAGTCACGGCCGCGCCTGACCAGCACCTCCTTTCCTTTCATGAATAACCCCTCTGTTAGTAAACCCTCCCTCCACGATTGACTGTCCACACGTGTCTGAGGTCATCGCCTAAGCCAGGAGATACTGTTTACTGCTTATTGTATGGAATCACTCCTCTTCAAAGGACCCACTATTGATCCTGGCCACTCCACCCCCTGGGCTATGATCAGGCGCACACATCCTAACAGTTGACGGAACACTCAGCTGCGTGATTGCCCTCCCCTCTTATCAGCAGGTCAAGGGTCCCTATTGTGAACACATGTGGGGTAGGATTGACACGAGGATTATGGGGATGTCTTTTCCTTGTTTCACAATATCGTGATTGTAATGCCAAGTGTTTTGTAAAGTATAAAAGACGGAGTCTCAGCTCACTTGTTAGAGCACCTCCCGATGACATCTTGTTTTGTGTCTGAAATGACAGGCTCTCCTCATGAGAAATAAACTCTGTTCTTGTGATTCCTGCTCCCGGCGCCCGTCTCTTTATTTGGTAACTATTCAGAATGGGAACTAAGAGGCGACTTGCGCCAGCAGCCTGGGCATCGATAGTAATATGGGCTCCTGTTCCACAATTGGCGTCCCAACGCGGGGTCCATCAGTGACATAAGGTCCAGTAAGAGAGATCCAGACGATGAGGTGAACATCTAAATGATCGGAGTATACCTGCCTTGAGAGGGCCCTCGCCCGGCTGCCGATTGAATGAACTTCACCGATTCTGAACGGACCTCTCTCGAGTGACCTACTGTCCTGACTGGAATCCCACAGGACTGCTGCGGTAAAATCATGGAGTAAGAGAACGATCGGGCGCTGGAAGGAGGAAGGCGAAGAACTGCCCACACGGTCCGGTCCGGGTAAGGTCGCGTAAATGCGACAAAATTGTGAAATGATTGTTTTGGATAATACTAGTATTACGCTTTGTTGAAACCTCTGGAGATTCACTGTCTGCAAACGGAGAAAACAACAGGCTCTCTCTTTGCAAACAGTGAAGGATAGGTAACGCAGACTTTTGTCCCCGTTGTAATCCGTCGTGCCTATCTTCCTCCCCCACTGTTTCCCGAACTGTCGTTCGTGGATTATTGTCTGGAGATTCTTTGTCTGTAAACAGGGAAGAACAAGGTCTCTCTTTGCAGATAGAGAAAGAGTGGGTAACGATAACTTTTCGTGCCCACTTATTCTCCCCACTGATTGTTTTGATTGACCGATTGTTCGGTATTGGTTCGTTTGAGGTATTCACCGCCGGCAAACAACGGAGAATGGAAATATTCTGTCTAGTCTTTGCCCGCCGTGATAAGATAGGTAGTGCAGACTTTTGTCCCCGTTGTAATCCGTCATGCCTATCTTCTCCCCACTGGTTGGTAGCCTGTTTAGCCCGGACCGCTTATTAGAGATGAACCATCCGGCTCC
The DNA here is from genome assembly GCF_964263255.1 of Lissotriton vulgaris. Classification (NCBI taxonomy): domain Eukaryota; kingdom Metazoa; phylum Chordata; class Amphibia; order Caudata; family Salamandridae; genus Lissotriton; species Lissotriton vulgaris. The sequence continues at coordinate 443,324 of NW_028243097.1, forward strand.
ACTGGAGGGCACACCTAATAAGGACATGTTCATTAAGTGTGGACTAGTCGCTATAGCTTATAATAGGTTATGGCATAAAAATACAAGAAAAAGAGTTGAGCGAAATCAGTAGGCCACTGATGAGTTATCAACTTCGCTAAAAATAAAATAAGAAACGTTAGAAATAACCCGCAATAAGAAACATAAAAATGGCGAAGGAAGACAAGCTTGACACCAAGACAGCCACGAGGTAGCTAGGCTTCATTGCCTATTCCTGCTCCAAACATGTCTGCCTCATTGCCCACCACGCCCAAATAACGGTCACATGAAATAGAAAAAATTCAATAGGTACCTACCCCCATTCCAGAAGCTCCCGAAGTGCAACAGGTCCGCGGTTACGCCCATCCGGAAGGCGAGGCCTCGAGGCATGCGAGGCTCGCCTGGCCGCGGTCAGAAGGAGAGGCTGTTGGGCAGGCGGCCCAAAGAATAATAAGGACCTCTCCATCTCTCCTCTCTTCTGCTGCCCTGCAGGCCACGGGGGGGGGGCTGTCTTGCCTCAGCCACCGACCACCCCCTCCCTCTCACTCTCGCCTGATCCGGCCCGCAAAGAAGGCCGAAGCTGAAGCAAGGACGGCGGCGCTTACAGGAAGTCCCGCCACATGCCGACGCCTGGACAATTGTAGGTAGTCCCGCCACATGTCAGCGCCTGGACAATTACAGGTAGTCCCGCCACATGTCAAATAGGGGGGGGGGGGTGTCTTGCCTCAGCCAACGACCCCCCCCCCCCATCTTCATCGCCTGACACGGCCTTACCAAAACAACTGGAGCCGGAGAACGGCGCGGGGTCGCTGGAAGGGGGAGGTGACGCGAGCGAGCCTCCCCCACCTCCCTCCAGGTGGAGGCTTCCAGCGACGCCCCAATGCTCTTACTTAAAGAGGGTCAACATCGAAAAGCGGTCTTTTGCCCAGGACGGGCACACGCCCCATGCCTTCTCTCCTCAACTTTGAAGATTCTATGAGAGCCGGGGGGCACCCCGATCCCTCCGCATGGGCGCCCCCGCCCCCCTCACTGGGAACCGCGACATCGGTGCACTCCTACCGGCGCCAGCCTCAGTTTGGAAATGGCTAAAACACAGCCAAGGTACAGACTTGTTCAGTTCCGGTGGAACACCAGAGTGACCCGGTAGGAAAATTGTTGCCGCCCTCCCCACTCTTTGATTGATGGTCCATATTGTTAGACTGTTACCACATTGCGCAAAACTTTTTGAACTACCAACGGAAGGTTCTGGTCCAACCACGAGTCGTTGGAGACATTCTGACTATGCTGGAACCTGCCTGACCTCGCCCAAAATGGCGCCGATACACGAAACAAAACTTTCAAACTCCCTGTTCACCCGGATTGCTCGAATCTTGATGCTCTGAGATAAGTGTGCATTTTTGGGCAATGAAAGTCGATAAGATGGATAGTGATTATGTGCCTAGAGAAGAAAGCAATACAGATATTGATCATATGTTTGGACAATGAACTGACTTAGGGTGGGTACTAATTTTGATTTGGAAAATGAATTGGTGTAATTTAGACAGTGAATGAGCATTTGGATAATGAATTAATGAATTAATTGAAAAACTGACTTCTTGACATGCATCATGCTTGCTCTGTAGGGAAGTTTAATACGATTTTATTGCACTGCTGCACTTTATGCAATGAACTGCCACCAACTTCGTTCTTCCTATGTACAGTTCCAATCTGCTCCGTGGCCGGTCCACTGGGTTGTAGGCCTGTATTTATACACCAACACTTTTTATTAAAAGTATTTTGAAAAAGAAAGCATAGTTGTAGCGGTTGCATTAATGAGTTTTGGATGTTTTGCTACTGTGAGCGAAGAATAAGTATGATGAAAGCTGAAGGTTAAAAAGGACCAGATATTTAGCAGCTACATTAATGTGTCACAGGCAGCCGGAAAAGTGTTTTAGACGCCCTTAAAATGACACCACAGAAATGCCACCTGACCGCCACCCTTGCACCCAACAAAAGGGGTTACGACCAAGTAACTCATGTAGATACGCAGATCGTCAATGATTATCTATCTGACATTACTGGTCCCTCTGGGCTTAAACGCCGAGATGGTAAAGAAATACAGTGCGTGGAGATAGGTCGAGTATGTGGTAGGTAAAAGCATTTTCGGACTACTGCATGCTGATGTGCTTTGAATGCTGCCCCCCACCCCTTCTTTCTCCTCCCTTCTGCAGGTCACGTCAGAACGTCGGCTGAAATGTGGGAGAGCGATGATCGAACCACCGACGAAAAGGGAAGGAGGGAATATGTGCATAGTCCTTATGACGATAAGTTTTTAAAAAGACGTAGACTTAAAACATGACTGTTCCTCCTTAGAACATAGCGACTGGGAGGATGGACTGACAGAGACTTGACGGGTACTGTATGACGAAAATTGACTCGAAATAACACGTTAGAGAATGTAACTAAACGTTTGACTAGGTAGGGAAAGGACAAAAGAAAGGTGCACGGGTAAGGGTTACCAAGGCACCACCCGTCTGGGAAGTTAGAAATGTTGCTGATGTTCAAAATGTACTGTCCCCTTCTCACACTCTTATAGATCTAGCCAAGCTGTCCGACTGTTCTCCCGATCAATACTTGCCGTTGCCTCAGCCTGGAGAACTTCCCACCAAAGGAAGAAAACTGAAAAATGGTTTAAGATCGAACCATGGGTAAAAAGCACGACCAGGTTAATTTCTGATCGACTAACCGAGGTGTAAGTATTGGCAATTGAGAACGCTCGAAGAGATAACAAGCAAGAGGGAAAAGGAGGGAAAGGTAAAAAGAACTAAGCACGTAGATAAATAGGATAGTAAAGATAGGAAGGATATAAAAAAAAAAAAAAAAAAAAATAATATGGATTTTGTTGGCCAACTATTGTTTTCTGTTTTGTCGTGAATGTCTTATATATATGTAATACATGTACTGTCTTCCTTCGTCTGAGTTTGTGTGTGTGTACTGTAGGGATTTATGTCCTCCCTCTGTTTGCGTCTCTCCGTTACCTGACCCCACCCCCCTGCTGTTCTGTGTTGTGAGCGCACTAAATGACCTATTTTCGTACACGTCTCTCTCTCTCTCTCTCTCCCCACCCCCTTATCTGTCTCTCTCTCTCTCTCTCTCTCTCCCTCTCTCTACATGTCATACGTGTACCGAATGGCTCGTTTAGATTGCGGACGACTCTCACTCTCTATGAGAGTCTCCCTATTTCCTCTCCCTCCTTGTGGTAAAATTGTGCCCCACCGGCACCAGTCTGATTGGATACTTATTGAACGCGAAGGTGTTCAGCGAAATTGACCGAAACTAAAATGATCGTATCTCGCCATATTACTACCTCTCCTTTCTGCAAAATGAATGAACTCGAATTGGCTGAGAAGGAAAGGACAGGTAAGACGACTAAGGTCCCCCAATCTGGCCATTTATAGGGGAACTGTATGTCAATGGCACCTTATTTCTGTTCATCAGAGACGAACGCCAACGTCTAGATTGACCCCCAATGCCCAGATTGCCCCACCCCCTTTTTGCACCCAAGCGCGAGCGCCCGAAGCATCCCCGCCCCATTTGATAGACCCCAGCTGCTGTCCCGGATATAAACATGATGACCATGAGTAACTGTCGTCCCTCGAGAAAAACCCTGTTTTACCCTGACTCTCGGTGATAGCACCCCCGCCCTGTTTGAAAAGGTTAGCCAGCCTCGAAGGGAAATGCTCCGAAATGTTGAATATGATGAAATGCACAGTTGATGGGAATCTTATTTATCCTCACTTGAGTTATAGATAGGACGATGAATAAACTTGGCATGAACTCAGTAGGAATGCCGACATATGCACTGCTTGGCAATAGACCTCTGACTGTGACCGATGAGCGTATCTCCCAAATGCGTAGGATTGAGGGAGGAATTCACATGCATAGATGTCTTCTTCTGCCAGTTCTCTAAAAAAAACTTGTTTTGTACCTATTCAAAGATTCACGATTACCGGAGGAGAAGGGTCGGACGTGACGTACAGCCTGGCTGCAGATCTTGGGACACGTGTGACCTCGACCAAAGGTGGAGCTGCAGAGCAACTAGATACGGGACGAGACAGCAATTCCAAACGTGGAAAATGAAACTTGACGGGCTGCCCTGAAGCCCTCCGCCTGCTAACCCACGTGTGCCTGGAGTCTCCGTCCCCCTTCTTTGGGCCCGATTGATGGGCCTGCCTGCTTGTTATCCTTTTCTCCCTTGGTCCCTTTTGTGTGTCCCAGGAACTCTGACCCAACTCCGCCCTCTCTCCTATCGACTATTTGAACAACACACACCCTCTTTTTCACGTGACTTATTGCCAAAAGGAAGAACTGCATTCAAGTGGGAATAGGGTGTTGCCACGGAAATATAGGCGCCGAGCGTAAGGCGCCACTAAATGGATTGGTTAGGGAACAGGACTGTGGTCTAACAGCAGAGGACTGACCGCACCCTGCAACGCGTAAGGATAGAACCGAGCTGGACCTATAGCTCCACCGCCGGTGCTCAACAGCGCCAACGAAAGTACACGGACTAGAGCCTACCAGTGATGGCTCACTACTAAAAAGACACTGTGACGAAGAGATCTTGTGTATTGAACTGAATTCCACCCTCAACTACTTGGTCAAAATGTTCATTGGTCACATTTTTAAGTCAGAAACATTTATGCTATGTAGTGCTTTGAAACGATAGGAACTTGACAAATGCAATCTCCTATGTGCTGCATTCTGCCAAACACATCAACTGTCCATGATTATATGCCATATGTTAGTATTGACAAATGCTAATTCTTCGACCGCACCTGTTTATATGTACCCTCATCGATTACGAAAATGAACTTTGCTATGTAAAAAGGGGCGACTGTAGAAAATTAGAAATATTGATGTACATAAGCAACGTTCATTTCCCTTTTCCCACTCCTCTCCCTGCACGCACCATGAATACCGTAAAGCATTGACTGCATCCCTCTGCCAGCAAAGGCCTGTACCCATGTGTACATGACAGCCATTTTAGGCACCCTGGCCTTTTGCCCGCCTAAGATTAGAATCACCGGCTTCCCTTCTGCGCGTATTTGAAACCCCCCTCTCTCTCTCACATGCATAAACCATGAAACCCTCTCCCTCTGCGCGACCCTGCCCTGAAAGGCAGCCCTTCTGCTTGACCCACGCAAACCCCCCCATTCCCTCTTGAAGAGGCATCCTTCGCCTTAGCTGACATAGCCCTCCCCAGCTGCACCTGACTGCCCCCGCTCTCTCATGTACGGGTCATAAGATCTCTCTCTCTCTATGCGACTCTGTCCCTGTGTCCACCCTGGCTCCCCCTCCCTTCTCCTCACATGGGCAAGTCATAAACCTTCTTCTTCTGCAAGACCCTGTCCTTGGGAGTCACGGCCGCGCCTGACCAGCACCTCCTTTCCTTTCATGAATAACCCCTCTGTTAGTAAACCCTCCCTCCACGATTGACTGTCCACACGTGTCTGAGGTCATCGCCTAAGCCAGGAGATACTGTTTACTGCTTATTGTATGGAATCACTCCTCTTCAAAGGACCCACTATTGATCCTGGCCACTCCACCCCCTGGGCTATGATCAGGCGCACACATCCTAACAGTTGACGGAACACTCAGCTGCGTGATTGCCCTCCCCTCTTATCAGCAGGTCAAGGGTCCCTATTGTGAACACATGTGGGGTAGGATTGACACGAGGATTATGGGGATGTCTTTTCCTTGTTTCACAATATCGTGATTGTAATGCCAAGTGTTTTGTAAAGTATAAAAGACGGAGTCTCAGCTCACTTGTTAGAGCACCTCCCGATGACATCTTGTTTCGTGTCTGAAATGACAGGCTCTCCTCATGAGAAATAAACTCTGTTCTTGTGATTCCTGCTCCCGGCGCCCGTCTCTTTATTTGGTAACTATTCAGAATGGGAACTAAGAGGCGACTTGCGCCAGCAGCCTGGGCATCGATAGTAATATGGGCTCCTGTTCCACAATCTGAGCTATGCCCAAACGTAAGAACATCCAATGTCTATCCCAATGCGAATAACACTGCGTGCCCCATGAGGGAAGGACTGCAGATGCATGAAACAAGAAGACTCAAAAGGCCCATTAGTAACGTATCGCATGCCCAAGAATGCGCGGTGTGGCTCCAAAAACGCGTGCTGTAGCTCTGATAACACTGCGCGCACTCACCTATCCGTCGGTACTTCCTAGCGGCATCTGTGCCGTCTGGGGAGGTACCGACGGTGTGTTGTTGAAGGGAATATATTACGCGTGCCCTCATTGGTCCCTGACGTTCACGTGACGCGCTATGAGGTGCGTCAAGCGTCAGTGATACAACGAAGTCACTGATAGGGGCAATGTCCAGGCTCGGTAGCCAATAGCGAGCCTAGTCAATGTAAACAAAAAAACAAAAAAACTCAGCTTAATCCTTCGAGACTAGAAGTAAGAATTGTACTAATTTGTATAATCAGCCGAGATTCCGGGTAGTGCTACCGCACCGGCAGAGTAGAGGGCATCGTTTGGGACACCTTAGATTTAAACAGGGCTAGCCACAACAGTGAAATCTTTGGTCTCACACAGCTGACAAGAAAAATGTCAGAAGTCATATGGAAAAGGTCACTAGTTTGTCATACGGTAGAAGACATAGCGGGCAACAGGAAAGGTATTGATGTGAAAATATACGAAAATATACAGTGCAGTCTCCCAGGAGTGTAACTTGGGATGATACAGATGTCATATTGGCTTCAAATACATAGCCCAATGGCCTAAAGCTGTGTATGTATTGGATGACCATTAGGGCATATTAACAGAGTCTGATAGCCACGCTGAGTCAAAAGCACAACAAGGGGATGATTCAAAACGAGGACCAGGGGATGTCATCATTCAGCCCCGTACGGTCAGTCCCCAACCTTAGTACCCATTTCTGTTCTTTCTTATGCAAGAAATCGCTCACATTGGTGACATGGGATGGAATGAATGGTTTCTCCAAGACCGTCCATTTAAAGGACGTGGGTGTGTGACTTTGTGTGATGAAATGGTTGGTAAGTTTGGTAGCCTGTCTCCTGCAATTAATGGTACTTCTGTGCTCAGATAGCCGCACCTTTATTTTGCGGGTGGTCATCCCTACATATCTAAGCTGGCAGGGGCAGGTTATGAGATAGATTAGTTTATCGCTGTTGCAGTTCGTGAACTTCAGTTGTCTCCAAGGCCTAGAAGTCCCGATGTCTATCTCAGTTGTTCTGGACGTTTGGGCACATGATTGGCAAGTGCCACAAGGATGGTGGCCAGACACAGGAGGTAGATCCCAGAGGGTACCTACAGCTCTCGGAGTCTCATCAGGGGGTCTGGTGTGTACCATTCTGTCCCGCAGATTGGGTCCCCTTTTGAAGGAGAATAATGGTTGTAAAATAGAATGTGGTCCTGAGTTTAAGATGGGCCAGCGTTTCTTGACCGCTTTCTTAATACTGTGGGACAGTGTGCCAAAGGTGTGTACAAAGGTTAGCCTTTCAAGGGGTGCTTTCGGAGTGGTAGGTTCTAAAAGTGCTGCCCTATTATTGTTGCTGGCCCGTTTCAAAGCTCGATGTACCAGACGGGGAGGGTATTTTCTTGCAACAAGCTGGCTTTTGAGTGCAGTGGAATGCGTTCGGAACGCAGTGCTGGTGGAACAGTTTCTTTGGACTCGCAGGAACTGTCCAAACGGAAGATTGTCCCGCAATGACTTGGGATGGTGACTGTCATACAACAACAGAGAGTTCCTGGACATAGGCTTCCTGTACAATTCGGATTCTAAACCCGTGGACGTGGCTTTAATCATGAGATCAAGAAAGGCTAGCTTGTTTTCGCCAATCTCAATGGTGAAACGTAAAAAGGCATTCCTGCTATTCAACCAACCTAGGAAGTCTTGACAGCTGCTTATGGACCCCCGCCACACCACCAAAATATCATCAATATATCGTCTCCATGTTCTTATCTGTTCACGATATGGATTGGACTCGTTCAGGACAAACCGCTGTTCGAAATAGTGTACGTAGAGGTTTGCCAGGCTAGGGGCATAAACGCTCCCCATGCTCGTTCCAGACACTTGTAAATAGATGTTGTCTTCGAACCGGAAGAAGTTCTTCTTCATGGCTAAGGTGGCACAAGCCATGATGAAATGTACTGGGGTGATGGTATCTCTCTCGGTGGTGTCCAGTAAGGAATGAATGACCTCCAGGGTTTCGTCCTGGGGTATAGAGGTGTATAACGCCTCTACATCAAACGAGACCAGTAGGTCTGTATTGATGTCAAAATCGAGGTCAGGTAATATACGTAAGACGTCGGTGGTGTCCTTGAGGTAGGTTGGCATAGTTTGGACCATGGGGCGTAGAAAATGGTCGACAAACGTGGAAAGGGGTTCCAGAACGGACCCAATGCCCGAAATGATGGGTCTACCTGGTGGTGGGCGTTTCTCCTTATGTACTTTAGGTAGTATATAAAAGTAAGGAGTCACCGGATATTCAGTATTGAGGAACCGGGCCTCTGACTCAGTTACCCATCCTTCATTCACTGCCTCTTCTGTCATATCGCGAATCGTCCTCTGCAGATCTGCTGTGGGGTCTTGGTCCAGGAGGCGGTAGGATCTGACATCGCTTAATTGGCGAAGGCATTCAGCCCTGTATGTTTCCGTGTCGAGGACGACGATAGCTCCTCCCTTATCGGCTGGCTTTATCGTTATGGATTTATCAGCCGATAAAGATTTAAGAGCCTGGTGCTCAGCCTTAGGGAGATTACAAAAGGTTTTACTGTCGTGTTTAAAGAGCTCATCGATGTCCCTTTCAATCGCCTGCTCAAAAGCCAGGACATTCGCTGGCATAAGATGAGTGGGTGGATTGAACGTTGATTTTGGTCTTAATCCCGTATTGGTCATTACTTCTTCCTGGTCCGGTTTCTCTTTGTCCATAAAGAAGAAGTGTAGTCGCACCTTTCTGATAAATTTTGCCAATTCCACACGAGTTTCAAAATGTTCGTTTTTGTATGTTGGAACAAAGCCCAGTCCTCTGTTAAGAGCCGTTTGCTCAATCTGGGTGAGTGTGCGGCTACTCAAATTGATCACGATGCTGTCTCCGTGGGGGTCTGTTCTTTGTTCTTGGCAGTGGCACTCCGTAGATTCCGAGTCGAGCTCGTTGTTGGCGGAGAGTTGAACTGTACTTGGGGTTGTGGTTGTACTGGTGTTTTGGTTATGGACTGTCCTCTCCTTCTGCCCCGTGACCTGCCGTGGCCATACCCTAAAAAAGGCTGCCCATTAAAGTTGGTGGGGAAGGCTGGTGGAAAATTAGGAGGGAAGGGACCCAAGGGAGGTTGGAAGGGAATCTGTTGGTTGGGAGGAAAATTAGGAGCCCCATACTGCCACGGGTTCGGTGGCCACCACTGTTGTGGGCCCTGATTGTGTTGGTTACCTCTCCAAGACTGATTAAAGTTTCTTCTACCTCGACCTCTGCTAGGTCTGGATTGATTGTCACTACCCGAATCACTACCAGTGGAGCTGCCATCTGAGTCAGAAGTACCATAGTTAGAGCTAGTTTTGCGACTATTGGAATTGTATACTGGTGGGACATACGAATCGCTGGTGTAGGGGTACACTCTTTCGAATTTGAATTTATCAAGGTCCTTTTTAAACTTTTCCATTTTGGTAAAAAGGATGTGGTCTTTGTAATCGCTATTACTTTTGTCAGACTCTTCTTTTTTCTTCCGAAAGATTTTATCTGAGAGGGTAGCTTTAATTTTGGATTCGGTGATCTGTATTTCGATCAATATGGCATCAGCTGCGGATTTGGAAGTCTTGATAATCAAGATCAGCCAATCCCTCGTGCATCGCCAGGCAATCATGGCCCAGTTTTTCAAGAACTCTTTGTCATTTAGAAATAGTCTGGGGGCATTGGTGACTATAAGCCCAGTGGGGGCACAATCATTACGTAGGTACTGGGCCATGATGGTTCCATGTAGAGATGTTCTCGTCATGGATTTCTTAAGGGCTAACAGCTTCCCCCATTCCTCTTCACTAGTCACCACTGTTTGGGGTGTGACGTCTAGTAAGTCCGGGAAATCGGCTAAGGCTAACTGAAGGTCTGCATCATCAAATGACAGACCATGATTTTCCGCCATTCTAGCTGGACTAAATGTGCTCAAAAAAGAACCGTGTCTAGGCACTACGTAGAGCGAAAAACCACCCACTTAAGGGTGGAGAAAGTGTAGTCTGTTCAAGATCAATACACTGAAAAACACAAGGGTCCGCAGTCTAGCGACTGCTCACAAACATCCAACACACATACAGTAAAGGGGACCCATGGGCAGTTTAATGACCAGCTCTGAATACATGCCCACCTAACAGTAATCACAAGAGAGTATCAGAGGGTCAAAAGTGAGACAGGCTAAATTGTCAAAGACAGAACAGGTATGGCGCTCCCACTGGCCATATGACTAAGGGGCAAGGGTTATAAAATGTGCCAGATCAAGATCAGTATCTGGTCTCTGGCTCCCATCAGTCACCATTCGGAACCGCCCTTCATCATTTGGGGCTCCGAGGACCAACACTATACCAGATCTTGGTGTTCTAGCAGAAAGGGGGAAATCTTCCTGTTAGTCAGTAAGTGTTAGTGTTATGGTTGAAACCATATGTGTTGGTAAAGTGACTGACAGGGTTGAAAAGGTGTAGTGTGCAGTGCAGGAAAAAACCAAGAAAAGTATAAGAGGGTGAATAAAATTGGTTTTAAGGAGCAAAAACTAATTTAATGAGGTATAACTCCTAGCACCAATATTAAAAAATAGCCAAGACAGGGTGAATTTATAACCTGTCTAGTGGTGTGACGTGGTCGACATGTTTCAGCAAAACTGGCCACTAGCCTTGCTTTCTTCAGGACCTATTAAATACAGCTACTGCAAACAAAGAAACCCAACGTGACAAATAAGTAAAATGTAGTGTAGGAACGACACAGAAAAGTCACCTGAACCTCCAGGTTGTGTCTGTTCCAGATCTCTTCATACACTCAGCGGTGGGCTGAAATAAAAAGCATGGCGTGAGCTAATCCCCCCATATACCTGTCTGAGACAATCCTGTCTAGTACACCTGGTGCAATTAATCCACATAGGTGTGGTCCATGACTTGGACTCTGAACAGGCACACTGACCACATTAGTGTAAAATACAAATAGTGGAAATTGAAGCATTTCAAGTTTCACAGGGTACTTCTTACCTGATTAGTAAGAAGTATACACCTCACCTCGCCTGGCTGCGGCTCAGGACTGGTGAAGCACCGCTCTAAAAAAGGGTGAATAAATTCAAAGAAGAATCATCCACCGTATCATGCCTGGACTTGATCATTGAGAGCACATGTCATCGCTAGATGCTAGCAGTTAGAGTGTGGCGGTAGAAAATGTCATAACCGCTTGTACCCGGAGGATATATCATATTGCATGTTACCTATAGTTACAGGACCCATTGCCCACTGAGCTATGCCCAAACGTAAGAACATCCAATGTCTATCCCAATGCGAATAACACTGCGTGCCCCATGAGGGAAGGACTGCAGATGCATGAAACAAGAAGACTCAAAAGGCCCATTAGTAACGTATCGCATGCCCAAGAATGCGCGGTGTGGCTCCAAAAACGCGTGCTGTAGCTCTGATAACACTGCGCGCACTCACCTATCCGTCGGTACTTCCTAGCGGCATCTGTGCCATCTGGGGAGGTACCGGCGGTGTGTTGTTGAAGGGAATATATTACGCGTGCCCTCATTGGTCCCTGACGTTCACGTGACGCGCGATCCGGACCATGCCTGAGGACAAAGCACCGGGATTGAGTGGACTCGCGCCCACTTTCTACAAACAGTATGCACCACTCCTTGCCCCCACTTCCTGAGCATGTACTATGACTCACCGGAGTGGGGGTGGAGTGCTCCCCCCTCTCTTAGAGAGGCATTTATAGTGACCATTATGAAACCAGATGAGGACCCACAGCTGTGTGACTCATACTCAATGATTAATCTTGATAATAAAATAAAATCCATGCAAAACTGAGGGCCGCCCGATTGCTCCCATTACTCCCTACTGTGCTGAGACCTGATCCTTGCATTGTATTCCCCAGAAGGGGCACTTCTCACAACCTTTGCACTTTTTACGCGGCCATGCAAGAGATTGACCCCTCTCTCCCAGCCACTGTCTTTTTGGATGCCTCCAAGGCCTTCGATAACTTGGGATGGCTGTAGCTTTTTACACTTCTCTCCCGTATTGGCCTGAGTCCTGCCTTTTAAAAAAAAGTTGCTCTACTGTAATCTACTCCAACGGCAAGGCTACGGCTCAATGGAGTGGTCTCCTTCCCCTCCCCCCCATCAAGGTGGCTTCTGTCACCCCTCGTCTTTGCTGTGGCTATGGAGCCGTTGGCGTCTAAATTGCGACAGCACCACGCAGAGCACGGCCTGATCTTCGTCCCACGGGTGATCCTGGTGTCCATGTACGCAGATGATGTGACTCTATACGTTAAGCACCCCGTGACCAATTCGGACCCCCTCATTCGCAAAATCATCAGGTTTGGTGGCTTCTCTGGCATTAACATAAACTGAGGAAAGCCCACAATTTTCCCGCTCACAGCTGCCATGGACACGTTCCAATCAGAATTTCCACTCAAATGGCCAGAATCCCCAGTGAAATACCTGTGTGTCTGGCTCAGTCTGGACCCTGAGAAGCTGTGGTGTTCCAATTATGATACTCTCAAGGAATTTCTGAAGAGCCGGCTGACCCGCTGGAAGATGCTCCCGTTGTCTTTGGCGGTACGGATGGCAATTGCCAAAATGGTGATACTACCCAAGTTCCTGTATGTTTTTGTCAATCTCCCACTTCCTCTCACAGCGGAATTCAAGAGGAGGCTCCGCTCGAATCTAATATCCGGCGGGTGGGAAGCCCCGAGTGGTATGGGAGACTCTTACGCTTCCATTTGAGCAAGACGGTTGGGGAGCCCTGGACCTGGAGTTGTATTATAACTGCACACAGGACAGATACTGGTTCCACTGGATTAACCCGACCCCATTCAAGGCACACACTGCCCCTGAAAGTGACCAGGCGGACCCGACCCGGCTGCACATGGCATTGTACAAGCCCAGAGCCGCCCAGGGGCTGAGATTAATATGTTTGGCTGCACAGTATAGGCGTGGTGGAAACTCAGGCAAAGGGTACACCTGGAAACTCTTTTTGCACCCTCAATGGCACTCACTAGACACCCGCATAACCCTTTAATGTCAACGACTATGGAATCTGCTGATGCAAGTGATGGGACAGGCGTTTTCCGGAAAGCGTCTTCATTTACATGGATCCTGCCCTCGGGGACGAACACAGGGCTCTTTTAGATCGAATGATGTGCTTTCAGTTAAGGGCAGTGCTGAATGCTCTATACTATTCATTCCCGGTTGCGCCACCAACATTCCGAGTCCTAGAAGAGTTCCTAGCTTACCCCTCACCCCGTTCATTCATAGCACGCTTATATTCAGTAATGCAGTATGAATCTCCAATAAATATTCCCCCTGCTCAGCGCGAATGGGAGAAATACCTGGGAGTTCCTTTTGAGGAGGGTGTATGGGCCTACTGCTGTGCACAGGCCAGGGAACTGTCACCCAACTATAGATAGAGAATGATACATTTTAAGTGTAATCATAGGTTGTATAGGACCCACGTGTGGCTGCATAGAGCTGGGCGGATACACGATGTGTATGTTGCTGGACGCCGGAGGCCTCCTTCCTGCACCTAGCTTGGGAGTGTCCGGCTGTTGTCGGGTACTGGGGTGACATCTTTGATGTATTGGAGTAAATGATAAGTTATAGATTTGACCACCATCCGCTTACTGCCCTCCTGGGTTATGTATAAAAAGTGCAGTCGGAAAATAGGAAGCTGGCGGCTATGCTGTTGTTACTGGCTAAGAGGCAGGTGGCAATTTTCTGGGGCCGCAAGCACAAACTAAGTGTGAAAGAATGGCTGTAGGAAGCAGCATTTTGCCATAACCAGCTATCTGAGTTTTGGGAATGAATTCCTGTGCAGGCATGCCCTCAGAATATATGGAAGCCATGCATGGCTACCTTGGAGCCCTTCCTCCTGATCAAGCGGAGGCACCCAATACAAATGAGCAATCATAGCGAAAGGAGTGTATGAATTTGAAACAACCATTACAACAAAGGCATTACAACGCACTACCTTTAGAAAGTGGGTGTTCCAACACAACTGCATTTACATCGCATGCTATTACAATGCAGACATTACAACGTCTGTCACTAAAACATATGCCATTTCAATGCATACCATTGCTATGATTACTTTCGGTAATCCCCATTACTCTTAGTCCTACTCGTCCTCGACCCAGTAATCACTCATGAGGTATCCCACAAGACAGGAAACAAAACAGGAAACGCTTTTAGGCTCCACCCACCCACCCCCTCCTGCCAGGTGCTATATTACTCCCAACCACTAGAAGCACTTCCTAACACACCAAGCAACAAAGGCCTGGACAGGGAGGGAGGGTGGGAAGTATGACTGGGTCGAGGACGAGTAGGACTAAGAGTAATGGGGATTACCGAAAGTTATCATAGCATTACCTCTACGTCCCTCCTCCTCGACCCATACACATCACTCATGAGGCATACAAAAACAACACCCAAGTAGGCCTTTGGCACACCCAACACAGCAAACACAGACCAGATACAAAGGAGTGCAGCAAGTGAAAGAGTAAAAACACACAGACTCAGAGTGAGGGGGCAAACCCCACAGCTTGCAACACCCCACAACCAAAATCGGTCCGGTCAGAAAGGGCACAATTCAACTGGTAGTGTCTCACAAAAGTGGATTCGGAGGCCCAAGCGCCAGCCCGACAGACTTCATCAAGAGAAACACCATGGAAAGAGGCAGACACGCCCCGAGTGGAACGCGCCTGAACCCCAGCAGGACAAGGCAAACCAGCACCGAGAGAAGCCAGAGAGATGACGGCCCTAATCCAGCGACCCAAAGTAAGACGGGAGGCAGCCTTACCCCGACCAGACAAACCAAAGGTCACGAAGAGGGAGTCAGAGGAGCGAAACTCCGCAGACCTAGCAACTGAAACATACAAGGCACGTTTTAGATCCAAAGAATGAAGCAAAAGCCCAGAAGGAGAAGAAGGAGAAGGACACAAAGAAGGAAGAACCATGTCCTGAGAGGAATGAAAACGAGAGCGGATTTCGGGGAGAAACCCGGGAACCAAAGAGAGGACCACTGCATCATCCAGAAATCGCAAAAACGGGGAAGAACAACGCAAGGCCGTAAGTTCCCCCAGCCGTCTCGCAGAAGTAGTAGCAAGGCACGGATAGCAGACCATTGACCCCGCAAGGTAGACAAAGCAAAGCGCTTCTGAAAGCCATCCAGAAAACACTGAAGAACCGAAGACACAGGGCAAGAAGTAGGAGACAGAACAAGAGAGGAACACTACCCAGAAAAAGAAGTCCAGTGTTTGGAATAAGAAGCCAAAGTAGAATTCCCACGAGAGGCCAGCATCACAGATATAACGTGGTCGGGCAGACCATGGACCCCAAGAGACAACTGTTCAACCTCCAGACCGCCAAGGAGAGAGGAACCAGAAGGGCGTGAGACGGGGACCTCAGAGGAGAGGGGCAGCGGGGCAGAATCCAAGGAGGACCCACAGCCAGACCCAGCAACAGAGGAAACCAAAAACTCCCCGGCCAGTGCGGGAGAACAGCCACCACCTGAGCCCCCTCCCGCCGAACCTTCAGCAAGAAGGCAGGAATCAGAGGAAAGGGAGGAATGGCATAAAGAAGCCAAGGAGGCCACTGGAGAGACAAGGCAACTACCTCCCAAGCGCCCCGCTCCAGGGTCCTGGAGCAGAACAGGGGAACCAGGGTATTAGACCGGGAGGCAAACAGGTCCAGATCCGGAGCCCCGAACCTCTGGCAAAGCAACTGAAAAGTCCAGGGAGCCAGACACAGGGACAGAGATGAAGGAAACCACTGACATAAGGAATCCGCCACCACGGTGTCCACACCCCGAATGTGATGAGCAGAGAGGGCCAGAAGATGCTGCTCAGCCCAATCCAAAATGGAGCAGGCCACCAGATTCAGGGAGGAACTGCGGGTCCCGCCCTGGTGAATGATGTAGGCCACCGTCACCGTGTTGTCCGATCTCACCAGAACATGGCAACCCCTCAGATGAAGATGGAAGAAGCGAAGTGCCCTCTCCATGGCAGAGAGCTCCCGCCAATTGGGCGACCTGCGGGACTCCGACGGAAGCCAACGGGCCAGCACCGGCCAATGATCCAAAGCCGCACCTCAGCCGGACGTGCTTGCATCCGTGGTCAAACCAGAGGGGGAGGCAGATGGATACACATCCCCTTGGAAAGGTGGGAAGAATCCAGCCACCATTGGAGAGCAGCTACAATGGCCAGCGACACAGGCACAGGACCACCATAGTCCAAGACAGGAAATGGGATCCACCACTGAACATGCCACATCAGAGGACGCAGATGAACCCCGGCCCAGGGGACGGTGAAGACAGATGCAGCCACGTGACCCTGAACCTCCAGCCACTATAGGAGGGGAGCCGTAGCATGGGACAACAACTTCCACAACAACAACTGGAGAAATAGAACCCGGGAGTCCGGCAGAAACACCTTGACCAGCACAGAGTCAAACACGGCCCCGAGGAAGGACCTCCGGGCGGCAGGCACAAGTTGACACTTCGCCAAGTTTATTAAGAACCCATGATCCCTGAGTGTAGACATGGTCAAGAGAAGGTGGCGAGACAAGATCTCCAGAGACGGGGCCTGGACCATCCAGTCGTCCAAACAGGGGAACACGGATACTCCCAGGAGATGGAGTTGCGCCACCAAGGGAGCCACCACCTCGGTGAATACCCAGGGGGTGGACCGTAGACCAAAAGGAAGGACGCAGAATTGCCAGTGCTGACCCTCCAGGCAGAAGCGCAGGAATCCCTGATCACCCACAGCCATGGGAATGTGAAGATAAGCGTCCTGGAGATAGAGAGTGGAGAACACCCACCCGGACTGGATCCGTGGAATCACACTTTGTAGAGTCGGCATCATGAACGGGATCTTTGTCACAAACGAGTCCTGACCCCGAAGGTAGATGACCACTCGGAAACCCCCCGTGATCTTCGGAACCACAAAGATGATGGAGTAGACACCCATCCCCAGTTCCCTCCGAGGCACAGGGACAACCGCATGCTTGCTGACCAAAAGACGAACACCCTCCAGCAAGGCCAAACGGCGGGAGGTATCCTGAGGAGTCGGAGTCACCACCACCCCAGAGGGATGGGTGGAGTAGAGGGGGGACAGGAACTCGATCCTGTAACCCCGAGACAAAACATCCCGCAACCATTTGTCGGAGGACGTCAATCGCGAAGCAGGAAGAAACAGGCGCAGTCTCCCACCAACCACAGGTGGACCACCAGCGAGACCGATCTCCGGAATGGCATAGTCAGGAACACTGCGGGCCAGACCCAGCACCCCGCTGGGCGTGCATCTGAAACTTCCGCGGAAAGGACCGGCCAGTGCCACGCTGACTCCTGAAGGAAGACTGCTGAAACCTGGAAGGCTGGCGGAATTACCTGGCACCAGAGAAGGAGGAACCCCCACGGGACAGAAGCTGACGAAAAGACAAGGAATGCTTGTGCTCCTTGAACACCATATGCAGCTTATCCTCAAAAGAGTCACCAAACAGACGGGTACCAGTGAAAAGCAACTAAAAAACCATGGAACGTTGAGCCGCGTCCGTCTTCCAATCCCACAGCAACAGATTCCGACGGGCAGCAATGGAGGAACCACAGGACATAGCAGAAGCCCTCATCGAAACAATTGTGATGTCCGATAAGAATTCAGTTTGGCGCTCCATGGACTCCAGCAAGTCCGGACAGCTGCCACCCTCCTGCATCGTGGAAAGCAGGGTCTGGAAAGCAGACAACAAAGACTGGGTAACAATGGCCCCATAAAGGTCAGATCGAATAGCAAGGTGAGAGCCAGCATAAGATTCTTGTAAAGCTGATTGATCTTTTTATCCACGCCGTCCCTCAGGATGTTATCATCCGCCATGGAAGGACGCCCCACAAGACCGGCCACAAAGGAGCCCACCGGGACAGAATCAGGCAAGGAGTCCGCCATATCCTGTAAAGGATAAAGCTCAGACAGAAACCTGGGCATGGCGATGTGATCCGGGTCCATCCATTCCCTCAGCAGGAAAACCAACACATAAGGGTGTTCCAGCAGAGAAGAGGCAACAGGCCTCCCAAACTGCGGCAAGACCGAATCCTGAGAGGGGCCAGGCGCAGAAGTAATAGGCAACCCCATATTCACCCGAACATGGGAAAGGATATCAGGCAAGAGATCCCTGGAAATGTACTAGCCCTGAAGCTCAGCAGCAGCAGAAGACCTACTGAATAAATGATGGACCCTACCTGAAGTAAGCACCTGACTACCTTTCCCCCGTGAGGTATCTTAACCCTTAAGTTTAAATAAGGGGGTTGTGTGCACACTGAATGGCACCCATCAACACCGTGCCTATTCCCTAGGGAATCCTAATTCAGAACAAACAGCAGCAAAGGTGCACCACAAAACATAAAACAGTGAGTATAAACGCCGTTTAAGCAACAATAAGAAGATATTCCTCGGAGATGTTTAGAGTTCTTCTTTGAATCTTTATTTTCAATCGGTAAAAAAGCACATACAGCCGACGCGTTTCGTCCCAAACTGGGACTTCTTCAGGGCTTTTAGGTCAGTTGGACGTCGCATGTGTGAAAGAACATGTGAGGCAGCGGGGTCCAGGGGTCACCTTCCCGGCTAGTGTAATCCTGTTCTATAGTAGATTTCTCAGAGGCTGATTATGTAAAATGAGTTCGTGGTATAGGTTTATTAGTGGTTAACAGTAGAAGAAGTATCTTTGGAGTACTTGGGTGGTGTGGAAATTCATGTCACCTCGCTCAAAATGAGTGCTCAGTCCGTTTGCTGAGTCAAAGAAAGCTTGAACACGACGTCGCCACGGGTGTGTCATCGGGTCGAGGGCTGTGGATGGGTGCCGGCCGTTTTATCAAGAACGGCCTACTGGGACACAGTGCCCACTCCCTCTTCCAATGGACTAACAGGACCTCCAGTCCTACACCAGTTCTTTCTTTGACTCAGCAAACGGACTGAGCACTCATTTTGAGCGAGGTGACATGAATTTCCACACCACCCAAGTACTCCAAAGATACTTCTTCTACTGTTAACCACTAATAAACCTATACCACGAACTCATTTTACATAATCAGCCTCTGAGAAATCTACTATAGAACAGGATTACACTAGCCGGGAAGGTGACCCCTGGACCCCGCTGCCTCACATGTTCTTTCACACATGCGACGTCCAACTGACCTAAAAGCCCTGAAGAAGTCCCAGTTTGGGACGAAACGCGTCGGCTGTATGTGCTTTTTTACCGATTGAAAATAAAGATTCAAAGAAGAACTCTAAACATCTCCGAGGAATATCTTCTTATTGTTGCTTAAACGGCGTTTATACTCACTGTTTTATGTTTTGTGGTGCACCTTTGCTGCTGTTTGTTCAGCAGCAGAAGACCTATCAGAATCAACAGAGTTGAGGAAATGTCCGAGTAAAAGTCAGCAGCACCAGAAGGACCACCAACAGCCTTCTTGCCCGCCATCATATCAGACAGCGTCACCAGGATAAGGCATTTAATCCGACCAACATCCACTCTGGCCTGCTTCACAGGAGTAGCAGAGTCCTCACGGCATAGGAGAAGAATGCTTCCTCTTACGAAGATGCATGCCAATAATGGACAAAATAATAGCAGCAGTTAACACAACATACTCACGCCCAGAATATATAAAGAGGGAGCAAACAAACCAATCAGCCATCCATGGAGGAAGGAAACCGAAGAGGCCAAAAAAATCTTTAAAATGACCAATCCCAACACCGGACCCAGGGAATGGTAGGCCCGAAACCGAAACCGGCAAAACAAACCCAGTAACGGCCAAGCCGCCAGCCAAACATAATGGAGGCCGCAGCGAACGAGGAATCCGATGAGAGAGGAAGGGGGCGTCACCCAAAGGGAACCCGCGGCCAACAGCAAGCGCGGCCCGTCAAGGTGGCATCCAGCTGCAGGAAGAGCGCCAGCGCAACGACAGGTGCGCCGGAGCCCACCCAGGCGCCCGGCGGAAAGGTGGGCCTGCACTAGCGAGGAACACCCCAGGGGGGGGACTTAACCAAAGCGCGCCCAAGACACCGCCAAGCGCTATGGTAACAACCGCCTACCTTCACCGTCATCTGCAGCAGGATCGGCACATCCGCTCCATGAGGCTCAAAAGGACCGGGCTCCAGCGGAAACGGAGGACCTCATCATCCACAATGATCCGGACACCACGCAGCACGAAACCGGGCAGCAAGAACAGGGAGACCCGCGGAGCCAGGCAACACAGGTCTCCTGAGCCCAGGAGGAGACAGGGAAGCCCAGCAGCCCAACTCCACAGCAGCCCACGACGGTCCACAGGAGCCCCCAAATCCCAGGAGAGGAGGAAGCCACAGGACAAGCGAAGCAGGTAAGTGCCCGGCACTCACCCAAGCGTCTCCCATCAAGTAAACCACCGACAGGAAACAAAACAGGGTGTGCTTCTAGTGGTTGGGAGTAATATAGCAACTGGCAGGAGGGGGGTGGAGCCTAAAAGTGTTTCCTGTTTTGTTTCCTGTCTTGTGGGATACCTCATGAGTGATGGCTGGGTCGAGGACGAGGGACGTAGAGGTAATACAATGTATGCCATTACAGCACATACCATTACAACGCATGCTATTACAATGCATTATAAGTTAAGGAATGGAGTTTTTTTTTTGTTTAGGGTGGGTATGGGTTTGGGGGTACATAGGAATAGTAATTGTTACCCTTACATTATCCAACACTTACCCTACCTTTCTGATTTACAAAGGAGAAAAAGGCCCTCATCCTCCTTCACCCCTCTTATGTAGTAATTCATCCAGTGACTCCTCGTTTCATCCTTCTGTTTTAGAATGAACAATGCACCCTCTCCCCATTTCACCCTTCCACTCCCTGAGGAATAGCATGGTTTCACTTTTTCACCCTCCTCCCCCAGAGCTGCTCTTTGCTCAGATAGCGCCATGGGTGACAACACATTTGGCACCCAGGCTGCTGCTGGTCAATACAGCAAGAAGAAACAGAGGAGGGCCTGTTTCTACTCACAGGCCAGTTGCTAACTCCCGCAGTGACTATGTTGTAGAGTAAACGTGATGAGCCTCAAATACACAATACATTTCCCAGAATAAGCCCAGCAACCAATTTCTGTCCCCTTAGGTCCTCGGATGGATCATGTTCTGTGCTGAAAGGCACTAGAAGATTTAGGGGATGAATTATTATCATATGAGGACCTGGAATAAGATAATAGTTTGCATTTATTCATTACAAATGGACTGTTTAGGCAGAATCTGTTCAGGTCAAATACATTTAGTAAACAGACAAAATGACCTCAACCAATGAGTGAAACAGAATTAGCAGAATAATTTACTCAAATAGATTTACGATTTATAGAATTTTAATAGGAATTACTAAAGCTGTAAGAATCAAGCTTAAAGGGAAATTCTTCCTCCGCTGAGGGAGATTGTATCATGAGAAATGAGTCTTTTAAAGCATATAACCCTCATGCAAACCCTATGGATGTAAGTTCAGAAATCACCAAAATGACCAGTTTCAGTTCATGAACAGGTTCGTCTGTGCCTGGCTGCACTGTAGCATCAAATGCCACAGCTGTTGTCGAAAAACCTTCGAGCCGTAAAAGTTTGATTTTCGCAAGCATACCAGCCGGCAGCAAACGCAGCAATATCTCTCAGCTTGCGTTCGTTTCTGGAAGTTCAAACCATCAGTTTCTGTATCACAATGTGGGTCGAGAAGGAGGGCAAGATATGGACCGCTCCTGTCCGCACTTTAGGCCATTATACTCCATCGATTTCTGGTTGACGCCCCTTGACATCACCAATTTGATGGGACCATTCTGTCCCATTGGTAAGTTTCTAGAGGATGATATTATGTAGTAGGTAAAGTATACAAATCCGGAAGATTAAGCAATCCATTACTTTGCATGTTACATTAGACCACACATTTTTATTCTGATTGGTTACGACGTCTAGGAAGTAGGTGAGTCTACGCTCTCCTCCTTTGTCAGTCCTTTCCCAAGCATTTACTCTAGGAAGTAACACATTTGTTGCAAGTCTGGTCAAGTAAGCTACAAGCCTAAAAAGAATTATTGAGTGTTAAAGCACAAGTAGAAACTTCACGAAAAGTTCTCTTAGGCTTCTAGGCTCTAGGCTATCTTGTTCATGCTAGAAAGGAAAAGATATTTTGAGGCCTATATGAAATGCAGCTTGTGTATGCTGAATTGCGCTCAAATATGAATTTCATGTTACTGAATGCAATTTAATAGTTCTTCATCTTTATATCAATTAACAAGCAGCCTGTCCCGACGTTGTCCAGGTATGAATTGCTGCCAGCCAGTAGTATATTGTTTTGTAGGATTTCGTTTTGATAGCATTTCTTATCTGTGACAGGCCTGTGAAACGCTCCGATTCACAGTGCACTGCTGATGCACTTAAGAGTGCGCATTCAGTAGTGTGTGAACTCGAGTTTCCCTACTTTATTTTTCCTTGCAATATTATATAGCGCGAACTCGAAACCTTGGCATAAGCACAATTTACATTACAGAAGAACACATTCATTTGTGGTAGGCACGGGGAGACAAAGCGATTTGCCTGGAATCACAGGATGTTGACCTGATGCCGAGATTCGAACGTAGCTCCCCAGCTCTAAAGTTCGCAATTCTAGAACTTGTGGTGGGAGGTGTGTCTAAAAGTGTATGTCGGTGCAGGCCATCAATGAGAGAGACCTGTGCATTTTTAAAATCGGTGGTGAAAAAATATGAGTATGTTGCTGGAGATGTGGGCCGCCGTGCCACCAATGTACTTACTGGGGGAGGGTAAACACCCATTATTCCGCAACTTTCTTTCCGCAGACCATCACTCCGCATACTTTCATTATGAAAGTAGCATGACTCCGAAATGCCATTATAACACATGGCATTACATTTTGTATGCTTTTGCCACGTATACATTTACAACGAAATTCATTGTAAATGCATGAATGGTAAAAGCATGTTTTTTTTAAATGTTTGGATAAGGTAAGTATGGGTATAGGGGTGTATGCTTTGGGGTACTGAGGTATATATTTTGGGGTGCTTGGCTATTTTAAGGGTTCAGATATAGTTTTGGGTTATGGGGTACAGGGGTAGTTTTAGCGTTTAGGGATAGGTATGGGTTTTGGGGTACAGGCGTATTTTATGGGTTCAGGGCTAGTTTTGGGTTTTGGGGTATAGGGGTATTTTTAGGGTTCAGGGGTAGTTTTGGGTTTTGGGGTACAGGGGCATTTTTAGGTTTCAGGGCTAGGTTTGGGTTTTGGGGTACAGGGGTATTTTAGGGTTCAGGGGTAGGTTTGGGTTTTGGGGTACAGGGTTATTTTTATGGTTCAGGGCTAGGTTTGGGTTTGGGTGCAGGGGTATTTTTAGGGTTCAGGCGTAGGTTTGGGTTTTGGGGTACAGGGGTATTTTAGGGTTCAGGGCTAGGTTTGGGTTTTGGGGTACAGGGGTATTTTTAGGATTTAGGTATAGGTTTGGGTTTTGGGGTACAGGGTATATTCATAGGGTTAAGATGAGTTAGTGTTTAAGGGTGTTGGGGTATTTTAAGGAGTAAGGGTGGGTTTTAATTATGGGGTACAGGGGTATTTAAAGGGAGCAGGGTGGACTCCCGGAGCTGGAATGTACAGAACCTGGGAAGAAAAAACAATGAAATAATTGACAGAACGCACGGAATGTAAAAACAACAATTGATGGACAGAATACAGAACAATGTCATATATTCACCCCAATACAGGGATGTGGGCCTAAATCCATTATTCTTTTTTGCACTCCACATCACCTCAGCCTTGACCCTGTGCCTCATGGGAACATTCCAAACCGAACTGCCAAGCAATGTCTTTCCTGGACCAGACTCAAGCATTCTTGCACAAATTTCTGGCTATCAGCCGTCTTCAGCCAGGATAGCTTGACTCCAGTGGTGTGGAGAGCATGGGACTCACGTCTGAGCATACCCATATCACTCGGGGTGACAAATGCAAAAACAACAGTTGATGGACAGAATGCAAAACAATGTCATACATTCACCCCAGTACAGAGATCTGGGCCTAAATCCATTGTTTTTTTGCACTCCACACCACCCCAGTTCAGAGATGGCCATATGCAAATCAGCGTTGACCCTGTGCCTCATGGGAACAGTCCAGCCCAAAGGGCGGAACGTACCACACGCCCCCAGTATGTTGCTCGAGATGTGGGCCACCGTGCCACCAATGTACTTACCGGGGGAGGGTAAACACCCATTATTCCGCAACTTTCTTTCCGCAGACCATCACTCCGCACACTTTCATTATGAAAGTACCATGACTCTGCAATGTCATTATAACTCATGGCATTACATTTTATATGCCTTTACCACGTATACATTTACAACGAAATTCGTTGTAAATGCATGAACCGTAAAAGCATGTTTTTTTTTAATGTTTGAATAAGGTAAGTATGGGTATAGGGGTATATGTTTTGGGGTACTGAGGTTTATGTTTTAGGGTGTTTGGGTATTTTAAGGGTTCAGATATAGTTTTGGGTTTTGGGATACAGGGGTAGTTTTAGCGTTTAGGGATAGGTATGGGTTTTTGGGTACAGGCGTATTTTTAGGGTTCAGGGCTAGGTTTGGGTTTTGGGGTATAGGGGTATTTTTAGGGTTCAGGGGTAGTTTTGGGTTTTGGGGTACAGGGGTATTTTAAGGGTTCAGGGCTAGGTTTGGGTTTTGGGGTACAGGGGTATTTAAGGGTTTAGAGGTAGGTTTGGGTTTTGGGGTACAGGGTTATTTTTATGGTTCAGGGCTAGGTTTGGGTTTTGGGGTGCAGGGGTATTTTTAGGGTTCAGGGGTACGTTTGGGTTTTGGGGTACAGGGGTATTTTAAGGGTTCAGGGTTAGGTTTGGGTTTTGTGGTACAGGGGTATTTTAGGGTTCAGGGGTAGGTTTGGTTTTTAGGGTACAGGGGTATTTTTAGTATTTAGGTATTGGTTTGGGTTTTGGGGTACAGGGTATATTTATAGGGTTAAGATGGGTTAGTGTTTAAGGGTGTTGGGGTATTTTAAGGAGTAAGGGTGGGTTTTGATTGTGGGGTGCAGGAGTATTTAAAGGGAGCAGGGTGGACACCCTGAGCTGGAATGTACAGAACCTGGGAAGAAAAAACAATGAAATATTTGACACAACGCACGCCCCGCACACGCCCACACCCCCAGCACACGATATGAGACATGGCATGAAGGGCAAAATGTAATAACAACAGTTGATGGATAGAATGCAGAACAATGGCATACATTCACCCCAATACAGAGATCTAGGCCTAAATCCATCATTTTGTTTTGCACTCCACTCCACCTCAGCCTTGACCCTTTGCCTCATGGGAACATTCCAGGCCAAATTGCCAAGCCAAGTCTTTCCTGGAACGGTCTCAAGCATCTTAGGACCACTTTCTGGCTATCAGACATCTTCAGCCAGAATAGCTTGACTCCAGTGGTCTGAGAGCATGGGACTCACGTCTGAGCATACCCAATCCACTCGGGGTGACAAATGCAAAAACAACAGTTGATGGACAGAATGCAGAACAATGTCATACATTCCCCCCAGTACAGAGATCTGGGCCTAAGTCCATAGTTTTTTTGCACTCTACACCACCCCAGTTCAGACATGGCCATATGCAAATCAGCCTTGACCCTGTGCCTCATGGGAACAGTCCAGCCCGAAGGGCGGAACGTACCACATGCCCCCAGCATTTGTCACGCCCCCCCTAGCACAAGCCCACAGCACAACGCAGACACGCCCACAAGGGACTACTTTGCTGGCACGGTTCTTTTACTTTTTAAATGTATATGGTGGGCGTCTACATAGCCTATGTCCTTCTGCTGCAACTGCCCTTTCCAACGCTGTATTGGGTGTTGTAATTGGTGCTTTGGTTCCTGAGATTACCCGCCTCTAAGGTTTGGGCTCTCTCTTTATTATACTAGCAGCCCATCCCGACGTTGTCCGGGTATGAATTGCTGCCGGCCAGTAGTATATTGTTTTGTAGGATTTCGTTTTGATAGCATTTCTTAACTGTGACAGGCCTGTGAAACGCTCCGATTCACAGTGCACTGCTGATGCACTTAAGAGTGGGCATTCAGTAGTGTGTGAACTCCAGTTTCCCTACTTTATTTTTCCTTGCAATATTATATAGCGCGAACTCGACAACATGGCATGAGCACAATTTACATTACAGAAGAACACATTCATTTGTGGTAGGCACGGGGAGACAAAGCAATTTGCCTGGAATCACAGGATGTTGACCTGATGCCGAGATTCGAACGTAGCTCCCCAGCTCTAAAGCTCACAATTCTAGAACTTGTGGCGGGAGGTGTGTCTAAAAGTGTATGTCGGTGCTGGCCATCAATGAGAGAGACCTGTGCATTTTTCAAATCGGTGGTGAAAAAATATGAGCATGTTGCTGGAGATGTGGGCCGCCGTGCCACCAATGTACTTACCGGGGTAGGGTAAACACCCATTATTCCGCAACTTTCTTTCCGCAGACCATCACTCTGCATACTTTCATTACGAAAGTACCATGACTCCGCAATGCCATTATAACGCATGGCATTACATTTTATATGCTTTTACCAAGTATACATTTACAACGAAATTCGTTGTAAATGCATGAATGGTAAAAGCATGTTTTTTAAAAATGTTTGGATAAGGCAAGTATGGGTATAGGGGTATATGTTTTGGGGTACTGAGGTATATGTTTTGGGGTGTTTGGGTATTTTAATGGGTCAGATATAGTTTTGGGTTATGGGGTACAGGGGTATTTTTAGGGTTCAGGGCTAGGTTTGGGTTTTGGGGTATAGGGGTATTTTTAGGGTTCAGGGGTAGTTTTGGGTTTTGGGGTACAGGGGTAGTTCAATGGTTCAGGGCTAGGTTTGGGTTTTGGGGTACAGGGGTATTTTTAGGGTTCAGAGCTAGGTTTGGGTTTTGGGATACAGGGGTATTTCAGGGTTCTGGGCTAGGTTTGGGTTTCGGGGTACAGGGGTATTTTTAGGGTTCAGGGGTAGGTTTGGGTTTTGGGTTACAGGGGTATTTTAGGGTTCAGGGGTAGGTTTGGGTTTTGGGGTACAGGGGTATTTTTAGGGTACAGGGGTATGTTTGGGTTTTGAGGTACAGGGGTATTTATAGGGTTAAGGGCTAGGTTTGGGTTTTGGGGTACAGGGGTATTTTAGGGTTCAGGGGTAGGTTTGGGTTTTGGGGTACAGGGGTATTTTTAGGGTTCAGGGGTATGTTTGGGTTTTGAGGTACAGGGGTATTTATAGGGTTAAGGGCTAGGTTTTGGGGTACAGGGGTATTTTTAGGGTTTAAGGATAGGTTTGGGTTTTGGGGTACATGGTAGATTTATAGGGTTAAGATGGGTTAGTGTTTAAGGGTGTTGGGGTATTGTATAGAGTAAGGGTGGGTTATGATTATGGGGTGCAGGGGTATTTAAAGTAGGGGTGGGCGGAATTGGCGCGAACTTGGTACAATAAATTCGCAATATTTCGTTCCGTCAGATTTCCAGTTATTAAAATAGAAACCTCATATATTCAAGGTAAAATAACAAGTATTTCTACATGCTAAAATGCATATAGTCATTTCACAAAAGTGAAATTAGCTTCCAGCAAGCAGTGAGAGAGGTGATGATTTTGAGATCAAGCCCCTGCAAACCATTATGGGGCGAGATTAGCAGTGGGAAGTGAATATTATAGTATCCAAATAATTCTACAAAGAGCTGCAGTTCACCTCGTTCTCCCCAGTTGTCCCCAAGAGGCAAATGCAATAGCATTTAAAATATTATACATCAAGCTGCAGTTCACCTCATGGTCCCTAGATGTCCCTGATGAGGCAAATGCAATAGCATTTAAAATATTATATATCAAGCTGCAGTTCACCTCGCCGTCCCTAGATGTCCCTGATGAGGCAAATGCAATAGCATTTAAAATATTATACATCAAGCTGCAGTTCACCTCGTCGTCCCAAGATGTCCCTGATGAGTAAAATTCAATAACATTGAAACCCTTTCATGAATGCTAAAAATTATGCTAAACTTATCCCATAATGCTTTGCAGGGCCTTTTAGTTGTATTTTTGCCCATAACTGTGCTTGGGGTGGTTCTAAGAGAATGGGACCTCCACTGAATTACTATTTAAAGGGAGCAGGAATGTATAGAACCTGGGAAGAAAAAACAACACTCGTGACGGAATGCCCCCAGTGATTGTCACGCCCCCAGCACACATCCACAGCACAATGCAGACACGCCCACAAGGGACTACTTTGCTGGCACGGTTCTTTTACATTTTAAATGTATATGGTGGGTGTCTGCATAGCCTATGTCCTTCTGCTGCAACTGCCCTTTCCAACGCTGTATTGGGTGTTGTGATTGGTGCTGTGGTTCCCGAGTTTACCTGGCCAAAAGGTGCAAGTTCTCTCTTTATAATAGTAGTATAGATTAGTATGGATGGATAATTGCATCTACATTAGCAAGTATACAGTACTTATATAAAAAATTACAACTTTATATCAATTCACATATTAGTTTTATCAATACTCTTTTCATGTTACAAGCTTATTACACCATTTAGTAATTGAAACATTGCTAAGCTAAATTTTACAAAAAACAAATTATTATAGCATTGGTTATCTAATCAATATCGGTGCTCACGTTCCATTTTCTCAATACCTAAAACGACTTTATTCATAGACGTATAAGGAATTTCTATATTATCGTTTGCCTGTTATTGTTCATTTATGCATAAAGAAAATACATATCAATATCTTTATTAACTTCTCATTAGTTCATCAGTGGTTAGGTATCATCACAAATCTACTTCTAACATTGTGCATGCTTTTATGATGCAGTATCTAGATCAAACTTCATTTGCGTGCACGGTTCTTAAAGCATGATAACTCTACACACATTTGTCATATCTGTAAATTATTGTCCTTTTTCCAGGGAGAATTCATCGAGATCAGATGAACGATAAGACCCAGGCTCTATCAACTGCATTTCTGTGCCTCTCCAGGGACTTTAGGAAGATTCACTGGAGCCGGTCAGAGGGAGGTGCTATGAACAACCTTCATGCAGACAGGTGAGTGGCCCCTCTGCAGGTTGTCTCCATCCCTCGCATGGACTTGAACCCACGACCCAAGGCAGGAGCCTGTTTCTGTAGCAGGCGGCGGCACAGGCGCTGAGCCCACGTGCTGCCTGTTGGTACTGATGGAGCCTGACCCCTAGCGACAGAACAGAGCACTGCGTGCCTTCGCTCCTTGCAATTACAATTTATAGGTATTAAAATCATTCCTACCTATGTCACACAAAAACTAATTTATTACGCCATTCGAGAAATCGAAGCTTACGCTTTTAACGCGATAATAAGCGGCATTGCCCAAATTCATTGGGTGCAATACGATTATTTTATAACAATAAAGCGGACAAATCCTCCAGGTAATGTCTTTCAAAAATTCTGACATATAATAAATCACTGCCACGCGAAGTGCGAGTGACTATCAAAGCCAGGGGATTTCGTATTGATCCGAAACTTCCGAAGACCAATTTATTTCAGGACAACCTAATAAACTTATTCACCTACTGATGGTAGAGTGACGTTTCAGCTTTTTGCAATCAACACTTTATAGTATAGTAGACCAGCGTACTGTAGTACATATGAATCCATACATTATTTTTAATTCACAAAAATGAGAGAGATGCTCCATGTGCGGCTGTATGTAGATACGGCGCAAAGGATTGTGGGAGTGTGGGTGTGGCTCATGGCCGGGGATGCTGCTGAGCTGCCTTCAGACTGGACTCGGGCGAGGCCACGTGATTGGACCTCGGGGTACTCGTGATTGGACCTCGGAGACTGCTCAAGCAGTCTGTACCAAGCGCGGTGGGTTCCTTTCTCCTGAAGCCGCTGGAGAGCAGTGCTTGTCCCGGTTGCCTCCTCTGCCAGGGTGACCAGGCGTCCCGGTTGTTGTGTAATATCTGGTATCCCCGTGGGATCGTGTATCCCCTTCGTTTCGGCCGTTTTCGGAGAATTCTGTCAGCCCGGGCAGGATCAGACAGAAGCAGTCGATCTCTGCTCGGGCTGAGTGCGGGGGGGGGGGGGGGCATAATATCAAGGGCCTTATCACCGCTTTAGCGGGACTAAGCTAGTATTCATCTTGGGGCCCACTTTGCATGTCAGCAATAATTATCGTTAATGACATGCAAAGTGGGCGTGCCAAGATTTTAGCGACTGGAAACAGTCACTATCATCGCTATCTCTTATTACCAGTGCTTTAAATGGGCCGGTACTCACCGGTACTGAGTACCGGCACTTACATTTTTTTTATCCCTTCAAGTACCGGCACTTCTCTCCACGCCAAGGAGAGTACCGGTACTG
Organism: Lissotriton vulgaris; assembly: GCF_964263255.1. Taxonomy (NCBI): domain Eukaryota; kingdom Metazoa; phylum Chordata; class Amphibia; order Caudata; family Salamandridae; genus Lissotriton; species Lissotriton vulgaris. Next base: position 473,984 of record NW_028243097.1, read on the forward strand.
TCATATACATATTGTTCATTGCTAATCCTGGTGGAGGCAGGGTGGCGCCTGCCTCTATGATGATACTTTGACAGGCAAAGTGCCCCTGTAGCCTTGTGCTGAGCCCCTGAGGAACCGGAACCTTTCAAATGCAGCTCAGTTGCGTTACGTCTTTCATGTGCAGGTGTCGAGAATTTCACCTTCACGCTGAGCTTGACAGAGCATTGTCCATATCATTCAGACATTGCTCTGTCAATCACATTTACACTATGGTGTGAATTGTGCGCACCCTGGAATCCAGGCGACCCACTGTGAGCGGCAATTAAGGAACCACTGGACGTAAAGAGGTAAAAATGTCCTTTACCCTGCGTGAGCCTTTTGTGTGAGTGTGTGACTGCTTGTGGGTGTTTAATGGCTTGTGTGTGTGTTTATGTGTAAGGGAAAGAGGAAGATGGATAGACCGAGAAGGTGTTTTAAAGAAAGTGTGCGTACTGCTCTGTATCCATCCAAGAAAGCCCCGAGCTTTAGAAACGCACACCACGAAGAAGAGTTCATCTGAACTTTTATTCACCTGAGGCAGCAATTAAAACCAAATTAATTAGTGTCCCTGACGCGTTTCAATGCCTCCTGGCATCTTAATCATAGGGTGGGTGGTTTGGAAAATCAGGTACGGACTACAGCTTCTTTTTCCACAGTATGCTTTCTCCAGTGAAATGCATGCTCGTAGCTGTAGTCCCAATTATTCCCCTTCGGTGGGGTCCGTTTTTTCCAAGTTAATTTTGCTCCCCATTTCACTGCAAATGTTTTCTTGGCCCTCCGGTGGGCTTCAGGTTTGTAATTCTGCCTAATAATGGTTTGCTTCTTTGTGCTGGAAACAGGCTGCAACAACGTTATGCAGCCCCACAGACCTTCAACATGATGCTCGTGGCGGTGCAGTCTCTCACGGCCGGAGTTGCCGTGTAACATATCCATCCAAGAAAGCCCCGAGCTTTAGAAACGCACACCACGAAGAAGAGTTCATCTGAACTTTTATTCACCTGAGGCAGCAATTAAAACCAAATTAATTAGTGTCCCTGACGCGTTTCAATGCCTCCTGGCATCTTAATCATAGGGTGGGTGGTTTGGAAAATCAGGTACGGACTACAGCTTCTTTTTCCACAGTATGCTTTCTCCAGTGAAATGCATGCTCGTAGCTGTAGTCCCAATTATTCCCCTTCGGTGGGGTCCGTTTTTTCCAAGTTAATTTTGCTCCCCATTTCACTGCAAATGTTTTCTTGGCCCTCCGGTGGGCTTCAGGTTTGTAATTCTGCCTATTAATGGTTTGCTTCTTCGTGCTGGAAACAGGCTGCAACAACGTTATGCAGCCCCACAGACCTTCAACATGATGCTCGTGGCGGTGCAGTCTCTCACGGCCGGAGTTGCCGTGTAACATATCCATCCAAGAAAGCCCGAGCTTTAGAAACGCACACCACGAAGAAGAGTTCATCTGAACTTTTATTCACCTGAGGCAGCAATTAAAACCAAATTAATTAGTGTCCCTGACGCGTTTCAATGCCTCCTGGCATCTTAATCATAGGGTGGGTGTTTTGGAAAATCAGGTACGGACTACAGCTTCTTTTTCCACAGTATGCTTTCTCCAGTGAAATGCATGCTCGTAGCTGTAGTCCCAATTATTCCCCTTCGGTGGGGTCCGTTTTTTCCAAGTTCATTTTGCTCCCCATTTCACTGCAAAAAAAAAAAAAAAAAGTACTGCTCTGTATGTGTATGTGTGCTCGGGCCTGTGTGAGTGTGTGCGCACACGCGAATTTGAGTATTTAAGCCCAATGCAAATAAATCATAATAATCAGAGCCACTGTAATTATGCATTAGGGTTGATTAAATTAAGCAGCAAGAAAAGGCAACTTATGCTGCATAATGCAGAATAGTTAGTGATTGTATTACTTCATTATTTTGTCATTTGTATTCTTGTTAACACAGTCTGGGCATAGGTTGCCCTTCAGCTTAAACATAACAATAAGCAACAGAAAGGTGAGAAGTCAACCTTTGGAAAGGGCATTCCAATGCGCCGCAGCACGTGCTGGTACAATTTTACTAACTTTTGAACTGTTTGAGGTAGAAACGATTTTTTGTTGTTAAAATATGAAGATTATGCATCAGATGATGTGGCAAATGCGGCAGATCCATAATTTATGTGAAAAGTGATCACTTAATTCTAGGTATGAGCGGATTTTGCGGATTGGCAATCCGCGGATTTGCGGATTTGCGGATTTCCAAAATCCTCAAAATCCGCGAATCCGCGCGGATTTTTATTTTTTTATGTTCGCACGGGTTTCTGCAAGTTCGCACGCGTTTTGTACAATTTCGCAAATTGCGAAATTGTACAAAACGCGTGCGAACTTGCAGCAACCCGTGCGAACACGAAGAGAAAGAAGCTCCTGGTCACAGGAACAGCATGGGGATTGCGCTCATGAAAGTCAAGGATGCAAAGGCCTCTACCCAGCATCACAGCTGATTTTCCACGGTAGATTTGGGAAGAGGCACACCTGTCCAGCCTCGAAGACGCTCATGATTGTTTTTGGGCTAATGAATGAGTCACTGAATTTGAGCATCAACTAGTTCGAGTGACCATGTGTGTGTTACTATGCAATCGCCCTGAAGGGCGCAGGGGTCCCTTGAGTGACCTGGCTGTGCTGGCTGTAACTATTTTACAATGGCGCCAGCAAGCTGCCAGCGCCGTTGTAAAATAGTTACAAAGTTAGCTTGCACAGGAAGCACTTAGATAAAATAAAGCAGCACCTGCTTCGTTTTATCTAGTGGTTCCTGTGCAAGCTAACTTTGTAACTATTTTACAACGGCGCTGGCAGCTTGCTGGCGCCATTGTAAAGTAGTTACATGAGTGTGGGTTCAACTTTTGAACCCGTTACGTTCGCGGATTTTTTTTGCGGATTTTGCGGGAAATCCGCAAAATTTGCGGATTGCGGATTTCCCGCAAATCCGCAAAATCCGCGAGCGAAACGGATTTCACGCTCATGCTTACTTAATTCCACTTTCCTGACAATAACAGTGTGGTATCAAGAAGCTGCACTGGATAAACAAGTATTGGCAAAGCCATTAGGTGTCGTCTTGGTAATGCTAGTGCAATTGTTAATTCAAAAAAGATTATTCCACTAATATGCGACAAAAAAAGAAAACATGCCTCCTATATGTGGTGAGCTGAAGCATCCAAAAATGTATTTAAATAAAAAAGGATTTACCATTGCATATAAATTAACAGTATCAGTGCGCCCTGTCAGGCATGTGAATTAGAATTGTTTTTTGGTTGTGGGGTGGGGGGGGGGAGTTTAATACAGTGCAAACTAGACTCCAAGGTATTAGAGCACTTTACATGAGCACCAGTTGCGTTACAGATGGGAATTTTGTTGCGAGGCACAGGGATATTCATTGATGTTGAGCATCCTTGTTGAGACTCAAACCCTGTTCTCCAGCTTCAAGTTCAACTGCTCTAGTTGTTGGGCAACATCCTCTCCTCAAGTGCCCTAATTAACGCACTAAACTACCAACACCCAGTATCCCACAGTGCTGAGATCTCATTGCCTTTAAGAGCAGATGAGGATGAGCCCTTTAAATGAGGATCTCCTGAAAACGATGGTGTTAAAGGAGGGGCGGTGCCCAGAACTGTACAAATACGGTTTGCTCTTACCTGGTTTAAAAGAAAAAAATGATAAAGCAGTCGTCATGGAATGTGCATGTTGAAGCTGCTGTGCCAGGGGTTTCCCCCGCAATCTCCTTTCATGTAGGAAAGATAGGTGGAAGGACCATGGCTGCTTACATTACAGACCCCCAATGCATGCGCGTCAACAGATTCGGAATACCTCAGAGTTATTAGAGAGATACATTTCAATTTTATTTCCTGTTAGGTTTCCAGAGAATGAAGCAAAATGGATGAGAAACTCCAAATATAAGTTAAAGCTAAAAGTCTCCTCTCTGTTTCACCAGTTTTTGCATGCCTGTCATTATGAACCAAGTGCTATTCTTCGGGAGCTCATCTTGATCTTTTCGTGGTCTGTGTTCTCTGTGAGAAACAAGGTACAGAGCAAAGATCTGAAATTCCAGAGGCAAGGTCTGATAGGGCTGAACCAGGACCCCACATCACTGGCACAAGATACTACATAGGTTGCCCAACATCACTCAGTGCTGGCTAAATACAGCAACGGCTCATGATCAGACAAGGAAGGTTTAAAAATCACACAGTGTTGAGCAGTGTGAAACCATTTCTGGCCAAAGACCACACAGAATATGTCAAGATCACTTTTAAGTGCAATGGGCTGCATACATATTTTAGTAGTTAAATAACAACAAATTGCCTATTAATTACTAAGCATGTAATATGCCACGTGTGCAGAGGGACATATAGGGAATTTGAGATTACCAACAAGGACAATGCAAATACAAAATGAATATACATCAGATGGAAGAAGTGCCATTTTATCATATCCCACCCCTAGCCCCGCCCACTAGCCACACCCCTAACTCAATTTGATGAGTACCTGCACTTATTTTTTTCCCATTTAAAGCACTACCTATTACCTACTTTTGAAAATAATCGCGCTAAGCGCGATTATCTCCAAAAGCTAACGCCTGCCCACAGCAGTTCTTAGCCATGTTATCCAATGGTAGGTGGATAACATGGCTAAGAGCATTTGCTCAGTAATGCATGAATATCGCTGACTTTTCAGCGATATTCATGCATTTCAGCCGATTTTTATCACTTAGGAGATAAACCTTGATAATAGCAAGGCTCCTAAGTGATAGAAATAGACGAAACACGGCGATATAATTATAGCCGCTAACCAAGCTTAGCGATATTTTTCGCTTATCCTTGGTAATATGCCCCACGATTCCATGGGATACCAGACCGTCTCAGGCTACAAATGATCTCCCGTTTCTTTAATACTGGAGCCGCAGCTCTGCAGAAGACAGGGAAGCAAGTCGCAAGCAGTCCACAGTAGGAATGGTTAAATAAATGAACATTAAATGGACACTGAGTCGAAGTGAAAGAATGGAGGGGCATAGAAGCCATGTTAGATGTCTTCACATCTAACATGGGCTTCAATTGGAATTCATAGAGCATATTATCAAGCACATTATCGTCGCTTTATCGGCATTTTCCTGCTGATAAAAGTGGCGATAATGTAACGCCCGTTCTTGATAATATGCCCCGGAATGCTTATTTTCCAAGCAAATCGCAACAAGCACAAAGAAAGAAAGGCGAAATAAAAGAAAATTAAATGAATGCACGCACGGAGACAAAGGGGCATATTACCAAGCAGGGCGATAGGCAATTATCGCCGCTTTAGCGGCCGTTTTCAGCCGCTAAGCGGCAATAATTCTATCGCTCTTTTAGTAAGTTATTAGAACGTACCCCTGTTTGCTTTCAGGTGATCTAGAGGCTGATTTGGACCTCCTGCAGACCTGGCTTATGCAGCGCCTGGATGAACTAGCTCCTCTCCAGGCTGCTCGTAAAAACTCCTCTCGCACATCGGCTCCTTGGTTCACACCAGCTCTCAATGAGAGTCCGAGGCATTGTAAAAAAGCGGAGAGATCGTGGTGTGTCAATTATGATGGACTACTAAAAGGAATTTATAGAAAGTGCATTAAGACTTATCACAGAGACATCTTTCTAGAGAAACAGTCTTTTTTTGCGAGGAGAATAGAATATGCCACTAATACCAGCAAGGAAATTTTTGCGATAGTAAGGGAATTTACATCCCCTCTTTCTATAACATCCGAGTGCTCCCACTCTGAACTGTGGGTTGCTCAACTAGAAGATTTCTTTGCTAACAAAATTAAGAGCATTCAGGCACCCTTTTTTTGCCGGCAGATGTGGCAGCAGCGGCCAATGTAACTCTCCATTCATCTCTCTCTGTCTCTGAAGGGCCCATCCTCTCTAACTTTCCTACCCTCTCCCTACCGGCCTCTTTGGACCTTTTAACCAAATTGAAGTTGAGCTCCCCACTGGATCCTTGCCCGGCCAAACCTTTGGCCAAAACAGCGCATGTCATGAATCCCTTAATCAACCCAGTGCTTAATCTATCACTCAGCACGGGAGGGGTTCCTCAGGCCTGGAAGCAGGCCCTTATCCTCCCTCTCTTAAAAAAGCCTAATCTGGACCCCAATTCACACGCTAACTACAGACATATTTCTCTTCTTCCGGCTTTTGCTAAAGTCGTAGAGAAGCATGTTCATGCTTCCCTCTCCAGTTTTTTGGAGACGTATGACATTCTCCACCACACCCAGTCTGGGTTCCGTGCAAATCTGAGCACGGAAACAGCACTGTTGGAGGTGACGGAAGCAATCAAGGAAGTTATGGATTAGGGAGGAAAGGCGATGTTGGTGATGTTGGATCTTTCGGCGGCTTTTGATACCGTCCCCCACAGCCGGCTCCTTTCAATACTCTTTGAGATCGGCTTGAGGGGGACGGCTTTCAGCTGGTTTTGAATCTTTCCTGGTTGACCCCCGACAAACAGTCTGGGCCCCTCCGTACTCAGCCGCAGTGCCGCCTCTGGAGGTAGGAGTCCCCCAGGGCTCGATCCTGATCCCTACTCTATTTAATATCTATATGACCCCACTGGCGGTGCTGGCTGAATCCCATGGCACCCAGATTGTTTCGTACGCCGATGACACTCAGCTTCTCTTTACCTGTGACAGGAATATCGATTTCAACGGAGAGAGCATTATGAGCTGTCTTGGAGCAGTTTTTAGTTGGTTCCAACTGAATAACCTTAAGTGCAATTCAGATAAGTCTGAGGTGCTCTTTTTCATCTGTCCTCCCGATCCCGGCTGGAAGCCCTGGTGGCCGGTGGACATGTTTCCTCCTTCCGTCGCCTCCTCTGCTGCCAAGAATCTGGGAGTGAAGGTGGACAATGGTCTCACTTTCAAGCCACAGATCCTTGGCTTAGTGGGTCAGTGCTTTGGGCTCTTAAAAATGCTCAGGAAGTTTCTACCACTATTATCCTTAGCCCATAGCAGAATCATTGTCCAGGCGTTGATAGGTTTGCCTTTGGACTATGCCAATGTGTTATACCTGCGCCTTCCTAAATTTCTTCTGTCCCGTCTGCAAATTGTGCAAAATTCTGCTGCACAAGCAATTTTCGGTCTTCATCGAAGATCTAGCGTGACAGTCCTTTTAAAGGCCCGCCATTGGCTTCCGGTTAATAAACGCGTCATTTTTAAAATGCTAACTTTAGCTTTTAAAGCTCTTCATGGCACTGGCACCAGATATATCAGGAAAAGATTGAACTTCTATCAACCTTTCTCGGTCGCTTCAGTCCTCTTCACTGGTCTTTGCTACTGTCCCGACAATCAGGCGAGCGAGCATTGGTGGACGCTCTTTTAAACGTCTTGCTCCCCAATTGTGGAATGCTCTGCCCCTGTCTTTACGGAAGACCGACAATCTTTTAGCCTTTAGGAAAGATCTCAAGACATGGCTATTCGGATAGTAAGCTTGTGTATTGACAGGCTTTTTGGCCCTATTTTGGAGTGATAAAGACTTTAATCTTGCTCACATCTAGGATATGTATTCCTAGCTTGTGTTGGCCCTTTTAAGCCCTTTCTTCCAGACCTAGAAGAGGCCATCTATGGCCTATTGGCTTTGGCCTGTCATTTTTGCTTATAGTAGAGGTTGGATCCTGTGGTCCTGACTTTATATTACACATTGGTATGGTTTATGTAGGTACTCTGACAGAGCTAAGGGTTATTTCATCCTTCTCAGGTCTACAAGCCCAGAACTAGAGAGACTCCATTTTTATGGAGCTGAGAGGCTTCAGGGGAAAGGTTAAGTTTATAGTCAAGGCTGTTGACTGCTAGGGGAAAACCAGTCAGGACTGCTTCTTATCCGAGGAATGTGTTTGTCTCTTGGGCCCAGACGTAACAAGCAGCTGGCCACTGCGGTTGCGCAAAGAGCTCTGGAGCTAGCACAGGAATTCGGTGGGAGGCAGCCCTCTGTGGAAATTTCCATGAGGGGAGAGGAATCCATATTAGCGAATTGCAGGAGAGGAGGAGTGGTCAGTTCAGTTTGGTTCTTGCAGCGGAGAGAGTAGGATGTCTGCTGGAGCTGCAGAATGCAGTGCAGTTCTGGAATGGAGAAAGAAGGCAGATGATTGCTGAAGCTGAAGAGAGAGCAGTGACTATCAGCTGGGACTGACAGTTTGTCAGAGAGCATCAAAGCAGATGGAGGAGCTAAGGCTGTCAGCTGGAGCAATTGAACCAGAGGCGTGTAGCTGTGGTGACGGAGGGAGAGACAGAGAGAGCCCTGAACCCACCAGAGACAGAGAGAGCCCTGATCCCACCAGAGTCAGAGAGAAATCTTCCTTCTAATATGTGAGGTAGTCTAAACTAGTCTCCTTTACACTTATACCTTAACCTTGTCTTTATTCCCTAGGCTACTGTATGTCTAATCCTTTTCTTTCAGCGGTGTGTTAAAAGTTCCTGTCCCCGCAGATGACATTGTCCCTGTATGTCTAATCCTTTTCTTTCAGCGGTGTGTTAAAGTTCCTGTTAGTTATAGAGACCCCGCAGATCTGTGTATGTGTATTTCATCATTGTTGTAATAAAGATACAAAGATACCCCAGTTCTTAGTGAACTAGTGTGCATGAATTATTTTTATGATAAAGCTAGCCTTTCTTCTAACCAGTTGCTGTTGAGCAACTGACGGATCAAAAGGGAGTAGGAGCGCTTAAATCAGGGAATAACTCAATCACATAGTGTGTATATCTTTTGTCCCCATACAGTGGAGGTAACCTTGTCTCCTAGTCAGGTATTACTGTTTGAACAGATGTTACCCCTGATCAGGTAAGTGATAGTTGAATAATTAGGGAGATAGGAGACCTGCAACTAAGGGATAAAGTATATAATAAGTGATTTGGCCATCCCATAATATTATTGTAGTAGCGAACCCTTGGTGAATAGTGAGAGAGACTTCCCAACATAGAGACAGAGAGCTGAAGGTATTCATAGGAAAGTGGTCGTCATTGGTAAGTGGCGTTAGTGAGAGCACTGATTGTGGTCAGTGTGTAGATCTGCCGGATTGTGGATCGTGTGTGAATGAGAGCACTGATTGTGGTCAGTGTGTAGATCTGCCGGATTGCAGATCGGATTATAAGTGAGTGAGCACCAGGTAGGAGACTGGTGTGTAGTTCCGCTGGATTGTGGACACAATAGAAAGAGAGTGAGCACTGAGGCTGCAGCTCAGTGTATATGGCACGCTGGATTGTGTGTCGAGTGAGCACTGAGGGTGAGCAGTGTGTAAACCCGCAAGATTGCGGCTTGAGTGAGCACTGAGGGTAATCAGTGTGTAATGGTAGATAATCAGAACTGCCCCAGGGTAGATTAGTCTGGACCCATGTGGTCGCGAGACTATGAGGTATGAGTGTGGTGTAGGGCATGGATGTCCTTAGTAATCAGTGAGTATTCTTAGTATCCCTATAGATTTAGTGGTGTTTCTGATGATATGAGCTTGTATATTGCGAGTTCCCCATCCTCAGGTAGGTACCCAGGTGCCTGGATAGATGGTCCTGAGGAGGGAGGTGGTTACGTTCCGGCTGGGTTGGAGGGGCTCTCAGGAGCTGATCCCATCTGGTCCAAAAATCCAGTCGTTACAGCTTGCTACCCTCTCCTGCTCTGTGCCTTTTGGTCTATAGCGCCGGGACACTCTTCTTGAGTAGCTGAGCGCTTTACAAAACCCAATTTAACATAACATAACAAGCAGTCGCTAACTGATGTTAGCGACAGCTTTAGGCGATAGCGAGAGGTTTGGGTCCCGCTTTGCATGTCAGGGAAATTTTATCGCTAACTAGCAGCCCGTCCCGACGTTGTCCGGGAGCAATTAGGCTTCAGGGCCCCCGCCCGACGTTGTCCGTGGGTCCCCCGGAGCCTTCCTCCATATATTGCAGTATTATACCTCTATGTTTACTTTGTATGCTTTTGTAACCTGCACACGTCCATTTTTCCTCCTATACCTCTATGTTTACTTTTGACGGTTTTGTAACCTGCACACATAACTTTTTCTTCCTCACTTTTGTAATGCTCAGTTTGCTTCCTCTTGCTCTCGATTGTCTTTTTTTGCTTCATTTTTCCGCCGCTCACCGTTCCTCCCCGCCTGTCCGCCGCTCCTCACCGCCTGTCCGCTGCTTCTCGCCGCCTGTCCGCTGCTCCTCGCCGCCTGTACGCCGCTCCTCCCCGCTCCATGTCCGCCGGTCCTCCTCGCGCTCCTGGACGCCGCTCCTCCCTGCGCTCTTCACGTCAGCACGCACGTCTAGGCCGGCGCTTCTTCCAAGTGACTACTTTTTTTTTTCGATACATTTTTTAAATAACGTATATTTATTAAGTTTATATAGTCTATGTCCATCTGCACACCCTGACGATTACAACGATGTATCGGGTGTGTGGATTGGCGCTGTGGTTCCCGAGTTTACCCGCCTCAAAGGTTCAAAGTTCTTCCTTTATAATAGTAGTATAGATATATATATAACTCTATCTATACTACTATTATAAAGAGAGAACTGTGTCCTTTGAGCCAGGTAAACTCGAAAAGTACACCACCAATCGCAACACCCAATACAGCGTTGGAAAGGGCAGTTGCAGCAGAAGGACATAGGCTATGCAGACGCCCATCATACACATTTAAAAAGTAAAAGAACCATGCCAGAAAAGTAGTCCCTTGTGGGTGTGTCTGTGTTGTGCTGTGGGCTTGTGCTTGGGGGGCGTGACAAATGCTGGGGGCGTGTGGTACGTTCCGCCCTTCAGGCTGGACTGTTCCCATGAAGCACAGGGTCAAGGCTGATTTGCATATGGCCATGTCTGAACTGGGGTGGTGTGGAGTGCAAAAAAACGATGTATTTAGGCCCAGATCTCTGTACTGGGGTGAATGTATGACATTGTACTGCATTCTGTCCATCAACTATTGTTTTTGCATTTGTCACCCCGAGTGGGATGGGTATGCTCAGACATGAGTCCCATGCTCTCCAGACCACTGGATTCAGACTATTCTGGCTGGAGACGGCTAATGATCAGAAATTAGTCCTAGGATGCTTGAGTCTGGTCCAGGAAAGATATGGTTTGGCAGTTCAGCCTGGAATGTTCCCATGAAATACAGGGTTAAGGCTGATTTGCATATGGCCATGTCTGAACTGAGTTGGTGTGGAGTGAAAAAAAGATGATGGATGTAGGCCCTTCTCTGTATTAGGTTGAATATATGAAATTGTTCTGCATTCTGTCCATCAACTGTAGTTTTTACATTCTGCCCTTCATGCCATGTCTCACATCGTGTGCTGGGGGTGGTGCACGTTGTGTCAAATATTTCATTGTTTTTTCTTCGTAAGTTCTGTACATTCCAGCTCCGGATGTCCACCCTGCTCCCTTTAAATACCCCTGCACTCCGTAATCAAAACCCACCCTTACTCCTTAAAATACCCCAACAACCTTAAACACTAACCCATCTTAACCCTATAAATATACCCTGTACCCCAAAGACCAAACCTATACCTAAATCCTAAAAATACCCCTGTACCCCAAAAACCAAACTTAGCCCTGAACCCTAAAAAACCCCTGTACCCCAAAACCCAAACCTAGCCCTGAACCCTTAATATACCCCTGTACCCCAAAAACCAAACCGACCCCTGAACCCTAAAAATACCCCTGCACCCCAAAACCCAAACCTAGCCCTGAACCATAAAAATAACCCTGTACCCCAAAACCCAAACCTACCCCTGAACCCTAAAATACCCCTGTACCCCAAAACCCAAACCTAGCCCTGAACCCTAAAAATACCCCTGTACCCCAAAACCCAAACCTAGCCCTGAACCCTTAAAATACCCCTGTACCCCAAAACCCAAAACTAACCCTGAACCCTAAAAATACCCCTATACCCCAAAACCCAAACCTAGCCCTGAACCCTAAAAATACGCCTGTACCCAAAAACCCATACCTATCGCTAAACGCTAAAACTACCCCTGTACCCCATAACCCAAAACTATATCTGAAACCTTAAAATACCCAAACACCCCAAAACATATACCTCAGTACCCCAAAACATATACCCCTATACCCATACTTACCTTATCCAAACATTAAAAAAACATGCTTTTACCATTCATGCATTTACAACGAATTTCGTTGTAAATGTATGCGTGGTAAAAGCATATAAAATGTAATGCCATGCGTTATAATGGCTTTGCGGAGTCATGGTACTTTCATAATGAAAGTATGCAGAGTGATGGTCTGCGGAAAGAAAGTTGCGGAATAATGGGTGTTTACCCTCCCCCGGTAAGTACATTGGTGGCACGGCGTCCCACATCTCCAGCAACATACTCATATTTTTTCACCACCGATATGAAAAATGCACAGGTCTCTCTCTTTGATGGCCAGCACCAACATACACTTTTAGACACACCTCCCGCCGCAAGTTCTAGAATTGCAAACTTTAGAGCTGGGGAGCTACGTTCGAATCTCGGCATCATGTCAACATCCTGTGATTCCAGGCAAATTGATTTGTCTCCCCGTGCCTACCACAAATTAATGTGTTCTTCTGTAATGTAAATTGTGCTCATGCCATGTTGTCGAGTTCGCGCTATATAATATTGCAAGGAAAAATAAAGTAGGGAAACTCAAGTTCACACACTACTGAATGCGCACTCTTAAGTGCATCAGCAGTGCACTGTGAATTGGAGCGTTTCACAGGCCTGTCACAGATAGGAAATGCTATCAAAATGAAATCCTACAAAACAATATACTACTGGCCAGCAGCAATTCATACCCGGACAACGTCGGGACGGGCTGCTAGTATATATATATAGATAGATAGATATAAATATATATATATATATATATATATATATATATATATATATATATATATATATATATATATATATCTATACTACTATTATAAAGAGAGAACTTGCACCTTTTGGCCAGGTAAACTCGGGAACCACAGCACCAATCACAACACCCAATACAGCGTTGGAAAGGGCAGTTGCAGCAGAAGGACATAGGCTATGCAGACGCCCACCATATACATTTAAAATGTAAAAGAACCGTGCCAGCAAAGTAGTCCCTTGTGGGCGTGTCTGCATTGTGCTGCGGGTGTGTGCTGGGGGCGTGACAATCGCTGGGGGCATTCCGTCACGAGTGTTGTATTTTCTTCCCAGGTTCTATACATTCCTGCTCCCTTTAAATAGTAATTCAGTGGAGGTCCCATTCTCTTATAACCACCCCAAGCACAGTTATGGGCAAACATACAACTAAAAGGCCCTGCAAAGCATTATGGGATAAGCTTAGCATCATTTTTAGCATTCATGAAAGGGTTTCAATGTTTTTTGAATTTTACTCATCAGGGACATCTTGGGACGACGAGGTGAACTGCAGCTTGATGTATAATATTTTAAATGCTATTGATTTTAAATGCTATTGCATTTGCCTGGTAATATGCCCCAATCTTTTTACCGATTTAAGAGTGAATCAGTAGGTCTCATCAGGACCTGGTGCAAAATATAGAGGCATTAAGTAAACCCTCATTAGAATACAGAAAAATTACATTTGTTCTTTTAGATGTCCTGAACCCTCCTGGTAGAAACATAATAAAGTTGGACAGACTGATGAGAGCAGTTAGTTGTTCGGCGGAAAAAGAGCTCCTCAGACATGTGCGCGAGACAACTTTATCGTCATTCTGTCAAGGCCGACATTTTACCCCAATCTGTCATGGCCGCTTGCTTGCAAAATATCTTCCCGGTTTTAAGTCTTTCAACCCGATCCAGCATGGACGCCACGCCTCTCATTCCAGTGACGTCCAAACCAATGGCGAGCCATTCTAAACCAGTGAGGTGTTTGGTTTGTCGGATCTCAAGCAGGGCGTGGCCGAGGTACTAATATTTGCATATTTTCTGTGCAATGCCATGGACTTCTTTTCTTTGTTTTTCTTTGTTAAATTGTCAATAATAACTTCTTTTAGTAACCTCAGATCTTTTATTCCTTTCCATTTCAATCAACAATTAACATATTACAGGGGACCTATCAAAAGTAGGTATTTTTTAGCGCTACCACGGGAAATTGCACCTACATTAATTAGAATAGCTCTTTACTATTTGTCTAGAAGGTTTCTTATAAAGAGAAGCCGACACAGCAATGTAAATGAAAGATATGAAGGAAGTCTGCTGTTATAATGAAGAACGGTTGGAGCGCTGCGAAATAATAATGTGATTTTGGGATCTTGATATGAAACTCGTTTAAATAAGTAGTGTGAACTAATGTCACGGTCTATTTCTGGGTGCCTTGCTATGCTACTCAATGGTGGGTGTTGCCAGCAGATGTTATATAAACGAGTACAGTGAGGTTCGTTGTTGATTGCCGAAAAGTGCCCAATTAATTTTAGCTTGTTTTGTTAACTGGATTTTTTAATTCCAGGTTACCTCCGTTCTAGATTTGCTGCTAAATAGAATGCTTTGCGAGAAGTTGTCCCTCCAGCGGTAAATCAATGATTGCAACGAGCTAAAAGTTCAACAAAACAGACTTGCACAGTGTTAAGTAGCGGGCCCTGGGCCCACAGGCTAAAGAGACACTGACACTAGTGACATCACAGTCGAGGTGCGAAATATGGATTCCGCGAGGGAAGGCCGAGTAACAATTTACTAAATATCTCTGGAGGAGCAAGAAGAGGTGCAGTACCACTGGCAGTCCCCAGAGGTCCCTGTAGAATCTGAATAGGGCTGCATGGACACAGTACCGCAGGCTGTCCCCAGAGGTCCCTGTAGAGTTCTATAGCAGCAACTACACAGGTGATCGCAATAAAGGCCAGCTCTCTGCTTTGAAATATATATATAGATATATATATACACATATCTATACTACTATTATAAAGAGAGAACTTGCACATTTTGGCCAGGTAAACTCGGGAACCACAGCACCAATCACAACACCCAATACAGCGTTGGAAAGGGCAGTTGCAGCAGAAGGACATAGGCTATGCAGACGCCCACCATATACATTTAAAATGTAAAAGAACCGTGCCAGCAAAGTAGTCCCTTGTGGGCGTGTCTGCATTGTGCTGTGGGTGTGTGCTGGGGGTGTGACAATCGCAGGGGGCATTCCGTCACGAGTGTTGTTTTTTCTTCCCAGGTTCTATACATTCCTGCTCCCTTTAAATAGTAATTCAGTGGAGGTCCCATTCTCTTAGAACCACCCCAAGCACAGTTATGGGCAAAAATACAACTAAAAGGCCCTGCAAAGCATTATGGGATAAGCTTAGCATAATCTTTAGCATTCATGAAAGGGTTTCAATGTTTTTGAATTTTACTCATCAGGGACATCTTGGGACGACGAGGTGAACTGCAGCTTGATGTATAATATTTTAAATGCTATTGCATTTGCCTCATCAGGGACATCTAGGGACGGCGAGGTGAACTGCAGCTTGATATATAATATTTTAAATGCTATTGCATTTGCATCATCAGGGACATCTAGGGACATGAGGTGAACTGCTGCTTGATGTGTAATATTTTAAATGCTATTGCATTTGCCTCATCAGGGACATCTAGGTACCATGAGGTGAACTGCAGCTTGACATATAATATTTTAAATGCTATTGCATTTGCCTCTTGGGGACAACTGGGGAGAACGAGGTGAACTGCAGCTCTTTGTAGAATTACTAGCAGCCCGTCCCGACGTTGTCCGGGTATGAATTGCAGCCGGCCAGGTGTATATTGTTTTGTAGGATTTCGTTTTGATAGCATTTCTTATCTGTGACAGGCCTGTGAAACACTCCGATTCACAGTGCACTGCTGATGCACTTAAGAGTGCGCATTCAGTAGTGTGTGAACTCGAGTTTCCCTACTTTATTTTTCCTTGCAATATTCTATAGTGCAAACTCGACAACATGGCATGAGCACAATTTACATTACAGAAGAACACATTAATTTGTGGTAGGCACAGGGAGACAAAGCAATTTGCCTGGAATCACAGGATGTTGACCTGATGCTGAGATTCGAATGTAGCTCCCCAGCTCTAAAGTTCGCAATTCTAGAACTTGTGGCGGAAGGTGTGTCTAAAAGTGTATGTCGGTGCTGGCCATCAATGAGAGAAACTGCATTTTTCAAATCGGTGGTGAAAAACATATGAGTATGTTGCTTGAGATGTGGGCCGCCGTGCCACCAATGTACTTTCCGGAGGAGGGTAAACACCCATTGTTCCGCAACTTTCTTTCCGCAGACCATCATATTTTCATTATGAAAGTACCATGACTCCGCAATGCCATTATAACGCATGGCATTACATTTTATATGCTTTCACCACGCATACATTTACAACGAAATTCGTTGTAAATGCATTAATGGTAAAAGCATGTTTTATTTTTAATGTTTAGATAAGGTAAGTATGGGTATAGGAGTGTATGTTTTGGGGTACTGAGGTATATGTTTTGGGGTGTTCGGGTATTTTAAGGGTTCAGATATAGTTTTGGGTTATGGGGTACAGGGGTAGTTTTAGCGTTTAGGGATAGGTATGGGTTTTGGGGTACAGGCGTATTTTTATGGTTCAGGGAAAGGTTTGGGTTTTGGGGTATAGGGGTATTTTTAGGGTTCAGGGGTAGTTTGGGGTTTTGGGGTACAGGGGTATTTTAGGGGTTCAGGGCTAGGTTTGGGTTTTGGGGTACAGGGGTATATTTAGGGTTCAGGGCTAGGTTTGGGTTTTGGGGTACAGGGGTATTTTAGGGTTCAGGGGTAGGTTTGGGTTTTGGGGTACAGGGTTATTTTTATGGTTCAGGGCTAGGTTTGGGTTTTGGGGTGCAGGGGTATTTTTAGGGTTCAGGGGTAGGTTTGGGTTTTGTGGTACAGGGGTATTTTAAGGGTTCAGGGCTAGGTTTGGGTTATGGGGTACAGGGGTATTTTAGGTTTCAGGGGTAGGTTTGGTTTTTGGGGTATTTTTAGGATTTAGGTATAGGTTTGGGTTTTGGGGTACAGGGTATATTTATAGGGTTAAGATGGGTTAGTGTTTAAGGGTGTTGGGGTATTTTAAGGAGTAAGGGTGGGTTTTGATTATGGGGTGCAGGGGTATTTCAAGGGAGCAGGGTGGACACGCGGAGCTGGAATGAACAGAACCTGGGAAGAAAAAACAATGAAATATATGACACAACACGCGCCCCGCACACGCCCACACCCCCAGCACACAATATGAAACATGGCATGAAGGGCAGAATGTAAAAACAACAGTTGATGGACAGAGTGCAGAACAATGCCATAATTTCACCCCATTAGAGAGAACTTGGCCTAATCCATCATTTTTTTTGCACTCCACGACCCCTCCCAGTTCAGACACAGCCATGAGCAAGTCTGCCTTGACCCTGTGCCTCATGGGAATATTCCATGCCGAGCTGCCAAGCCATTTCTTTCACCAATTTCTGGCTATCAGCCGTTTTCAGCCAGGATAGCTTGACTCCAGTGGCGTGGAGAGCATGGGACTCACGTCTCAGCATACCCATCCCACTCGGGGTGACAAATGCAAAAACAACAGTTGATGGACAGAATGCAGAACAATGTCATACATTCACCCCAGTACAGAGATCTGGGCCTAAATCCATCGTTTTTTGCACTCCATACCACCCCAGTTCAGACATGGCCATATGCAAATCAGCCTTGACCATGTGCCTCATGGGAACAGTCCAACCCGAAGGGCGGAACGTACCACACGCCCCCAGCATTTGTCACGCCCCCCCCAGCACAAGCCCACAGCACAACACAGACACGCCCACAAGGGACTACTTTGCTGGCACGGTTCTTTTACTTTTTAAATGCATATGGTGGGCGTCTGCCTAGCCTATGTCCTTCTGCTGCAACTGCCCTTTCCAACGCTGTAATGGGTGTTGCGATTGGTGGTGTACTTTTCGAAATTACCTGGCTCAAAGGACACAGTTCTCTCTTTATAATAGTAGTATAGATTTGGATACTATAATTTTCACTTCCCACTGCTAATCTCGTCCCATAATGGTTTGCAGGGGCTTGATCTCAAAATCATCACCTCTCTCACTGCTTGCTGGAAGCTAATTTCACTTTTGTGAAATGACTATATGCATTTTAGCATGTAGAAATACTTGTTATTTTACCTTGAATATATGAGGTTTCTGTTTTAATAATTGGAAATCTGACGGAACGAAATATTGCGGATTTATTGTACCAAGTTCGCGCCAATTCCGCCCACCCCTACTTTAAATACCCCTGCACCCCATAATCATAACCCACCCTTACTCTATAAAATACCCCAACACCCTTAAACACTAACCCATCTTAACCCTATAAATCTACCCTGTACCCCAAAACCCAAACCTATCCCTAAACCCTAAAAATACCCCTGTACCCCAAAACCAAAACCTAGCCCTGAACCTTATAAATACCCCTGTACCTCAAAACCCAAACATACCCCTGAACCCTAAAAATACCCCTATACCCCAAAACCCAAACCTACCCCTGAACCCTAAAATACCCCTGTACCCCAAAACCCAAACCTAGCCCTGAACCCTAAAAATACCCCTGTACCCCAAAACCCAAACCTAGCCCTGAACCCTTAAAACCCCTGTACCCCAAAACCCAAACCTACCCCTAAACCCTAAAAATACCCCTATACCCCAAAACCCAAACCTAGCACTGAACCCTAAAAATACCCCTGTACCCCATAACCCAAACCTATATCTGAACCATTAAAATACCCAAACACTCCAAAACATATACCTCAGTACCCCAAAACATATACCCCTATACCCATACTTGCCTTATCCAAACATTTTTTTAAAAAACTGCTTTTACCATTCATGCATTTACAACGAATTTCGGTATAAATGTATGCGTGGTAAAAGCATATAAAATGTAATGCCATGCGTTATAATGGCATTGCGGAGTCATGGTACTTTCGTAATGAAAGTATGCAGAGTGATGGTATGCGGAAAGAAATTTGCGGAATAATGGGTGTTTACCCTCCCCCGGTAAGTACATTGGTGGCACGGCGGCCCACATCTCCAGCAACATACTCATATTTTTTCACCACCGATTTGACAAATGCACAGGTCTCTCTCATTGATGGCCAGCACCGACATACACTTTTAGACACACCTCCTGCCACAAGTTCTAGAATTGCAAACTTTAGAGCTGGGGAGCTACGTTCGAATCTCGGCATCAGGTCAACATCCTGTGATTCCAGGCAAATTGCTTTGCCTCCCCGTGCCTACCACAAATTAATGTGTTCTTCTGTAATGTAAATTGTGCTCATGCCATGTTGTCGAGTTCGCGCTATATAATATTGCAAGGAAAAAAAAACGGAAACTCGCGTTCACACACTACTGAATGTGCACTCTTAAGTGCATCAGCAGTGCACTGTGAATCGGAGCGTTTCACAGGCCTGTCACAGATAAGAAATGCTATCAAAACGAAATCCTACAAAACAATATAATACTGGCCGGCAGCAATTCATACCCGGACAACGTCGGGACGGGCTGCTAGTATATATATATATATATATATGTATATATATATGTATATATATCTATATATATATAAATATATATATATATATATATATATATATATATATATATATATATGTATTTATATATATTTATATCTATCTATCTATATATATATAGAGTTATATATATATCTATACTACTATTATAAAGGAAGAACTTTGAACCTTTGAGGCGGGTAAACTCGGGAACCACAGCGCCAATCCACACACCCGATACATCGTTGTAATCGTCAGGGTGTGCAGATGGACATAGGCTATATAAACTTAATAAATATACGTTATTTAAAAAATGTATCGAAAAAAAAAAGTAGTCACTTGGAAGAAGCCCCAGCCTAGACGTGCGTGCTGACGTGAAGAGCGCAGGGAGGAGCGGCGTCCAGGAGCGCGAGGAGGACCGGCGGACATAAAGCGGGGAGGAGCGGCGTACAGGCGGCGAGGAGCAGCGGACAGGCGGTGAGGAGCGGCGGACAGGCGGGGAGGAACGGTGAGCGGCGGAAAAATGAAGCAAAAAAAGACAATCGAGAGCAAGAGGAAGCAAACTGAGCATTACAAAAGTGAGCCAAACGGTGCATTACAGGAAGAAAAAGTTACGTGTGCAGGTTACAAAAGCGTCAAAAGTAAACATAGAGGTATAGGAGGAAAAATGGACGTGTGCAGGTTACAAAAGCATACAAAGTAAACATAGAGGTATAATACTGCAATATATGGAGGAAGGCTCCGGGGGACCCACGGACAACGTCGGGGCGGGGGCCCTGAAGCCTAATTGCTCCCTGACAACGTCGGGACGGGCTGCTAGTATATATATATATATATTTATATATATATAGATATATATACATATACATATGTATATATATATGTTGGAACTGGGGTCATCAGTCCCCTAGGGTAGCATGGCACGAGCGGGTAGGCATCAGAAAGCTTATGTGTAAAGCAACCATGCAGCACACGCAACCACTGAGTCAGAAACATGGGCACGCAATTAGGGACACCACTCCAGTGAGCTTATGTAAAAACTCAAGTTAACTTTATTAAGATAGAGCTGGGTCAGGGTATTAGGAATTCATCATAAAATTAGCTTATTAGCTTTCCACTAAAATACATGTGTGAGAACACTTGGCAATAAATACTGGATGAATAAATAATACATATTAAATATTAAATAACCACAGGCCTGACCTTGGCCTGGTTTCTCATCATCACCTGTAAGAAATACATTATAAGGTCATGAATACAACACTGCGTTAAGTACCAATCTTCATTTCCTCAGGTAAGCGAAGAGCATCTCCATAACAGTAACATCTCTCTGTGGTAGGAATAAGCAGTGCAATAAGTAATGAGAAAACATTTCACTAAAGGTGTAACATCCTATTAGCCTCAGCATTAGACTCCTCCTCCCCTATTAGGGGTAAAACTTATGAATGCATAAAGGATGTATCATAAATAACTTTAGGCTTCAACAAATATAACACTCAAGAGGCAAAACATTTCATTATAAATAAATGACCTCTTGTGTAGGTTAAACCATCTCCCTATTTAGGAATAAAACACCTCACTGGGGAAAACCAGCATTTCATTTAGGCATTTCAACATAGTATACATAAAACATTCCCTTAAAGGCAGAGCATTTCTCTATGTAACATTCTTTGTTAGAAGTTAGGCCCTTCCACCTTACATGAGTGATAACCAGCTGCTCAATAAAGAATCAGGAATAATCTTCTGGTTTACCCCCTTGGAGGTAAGTAATCAACTTTTACTTGCAAAACACACTCCTGCAGGAATAACGTTTTCTTAGATAGCTGAAAGGCATCGCACTAGGCAGAGTTAGACATTTAACTACCCAGTACCAAATATTCCTATAGGGCTTTCCATCCTAATATGCAACAGTGCATTTCATCACTCCTCTAAACAGGAATAAACATTACCCTAGAAATCAAGCATAGGCATTTTGTATAGCAAGAACAGGCATCCTCTTAGGTAAACACCTCACTGGGTAAACATCCCATTAGAACTTGGACCCCAGTTCACTAGGTAGGGCCCCCCATTTGCTTTAGATAACAATACCAGTTCCTCAATTAGGAACCAATTTCTAATTAGAGGATTACTCCCATTCCAGTACTCAGCTGGCCAGGAAACCCATACATTTGTAGAAAATCTTACATTGAGCAGGCGCAAGCCGATCCCTGTTGTAGTAGGGGTAGCAAACCCTTCCCTGGGCAGGAGTAAACCTTTTCCTTACTCAGGAATAAACAATTACATTACTCAGGGACAAACAGCCATTACAAATCCAGCTGGGTTACACAGCACTTCACTCCGCAGAACCCAACCCCTAGCCAGGGGATAATTTCACTGTAATGCGGGAATAAGCAGTGCCTTAAATGTGGGCAAAACATTTCATTCCACATCAAACATTTCATTAGCTGCAGCAATAACACTTCCTAGCTACAGGAATCACAGTGCCTCGAATGAGGGAAACCATTCCTCTAGGCTTCAAGCGTGTCTGTTCGGGCTCGGGCCCAGTATTAGGCCTTGTATGGGACAACGGGGCTCAACGATGATCTTTCCCCCAGAGGAGGGGCGTCTCGGGGGCTTCTTGGTGCCTTCCGCCCTTCCTCCCCAGCGTTACCTTGGCCTTCAGCCCCTCCGGGGCTCCTGCGGCGGATTCAAAAGCCGAGGAAGGAATCGGACTCTCCACAGAGCCCTCCGAGATGCCAGCAGACGGTTCCTGGGCCTTCCACAGCTACCACGGCCCGGGAACCAGTCAGGATGCGGCTTCTGGGGGCGCGATACTGGCAGCCAATGGCTGCGCGGCTAATGACGCGGCCGGGGCACCCCCGTCACATGGGGTGAGTGTCCCGGCCTCCCAGGCCTAGCGCAGCCTGAGGAGAATTCACGGCTACCTCCTCACGAACAGGCCGGGCGCGGCCCACAGCAGCACGGCGGCGGCCCCCTCCTGACACCGGGGGCCGCCAGGGCAATGGATGGTGATGTCGGAGTCTCAGGACAAGTCCGGTGAGTTCCTCAAGGGCACTGCGAAGTCACAACAGCTCTCCGGGGACACAGCACTTTAGTTGGCGCCACACGGGACGCAGAAGCAGTCCAGGCAGTAGCGCTCTGGACAGACAGCGCCTCAGGGATCACAGCGCTCAATCGACGCCGGCACTCCAGGGGTAATAACAGAAGTGCTGGCCCAGCTTGCAGCGCTTAACCAGGGGTAATGACAGCAGGCTCACAGCGCTTCTCATGCAGGTCAGTGGCTAGCGCTTCACAGGACCTCACATTCTCGGGCACCACAGCGCTTCAGGCGTGGGGGGCGGGCGCCAATCAGTACAGGACACAGCAGCTCGTGGCACCAGTGCCTGGGGCAGGTATAGCGCTTCCAGTCCTCCACGCCAGGGTACAAAGCAGAGCAGCACTCAGTGTTCACACCAGTGGAAGTAATCCTGGGCACAGAAGCGCTTTCTACCACAGCGCCAGGCAACAGTCTCTCAACTTCCCAGCGCTTCAACTAGGCCACCACATAGGGCAGACCAGCACTTGGGGCACTTCACAGCGCTTTACAGGGGGACAACTTCCACAGCCCTGCAGGCAATTTCCAGCGCTCCCACAGGACACAGCAGCTCTTCACCAGTTAAGCGCCTGGAGGGCAATGTAGCGCTTAGGCAGTTTCTAGGTTGGCGCTTCATCAGCAGTTGCTTTAAAATAGAGGCAGCTCACAGGACATGCCACACAGCAGCGGTAGGTTAGTGCAGAGACCCCAGGTGGCGTCAGGGGGCACTGGGAGCGACACAGCGCCAATACCTGTTGGGTTACTCAAAAGTCCTGTGGTGATTTAGTTTTCTTCTTGGCGGGATGTTTCTTGCGCCCTTAGTTTAGTTGCTTGGTTTCTTGTTCCTTGAAGGGGGGATAATTTAGTGGCTGGTGTTCCAAGTTCTTCTCAGCCGATCCCTTCAAGTGGTCCCTGGGGGTTCCCTTCCGCGGGGTTAGGTCAGTGGGGGGGGAACAGGATACCTCAACACTTGTAAAACAGCACACTAGGCCCTGTCATTCCCTGCCCTGACCCCCACTGCCTATCCTCCTGCGTAGGTACTTCCCCAGGTCTTCTCTCCAGCTTCTCTCCTCAGGAAAGTTCCCTCCCTTTCCTTTTATAGTGCCAGTTGACAGTTGGTAATGGCAGTTGGTGTCACCTCACCTGTTCCAGAAGGTTCCAGGAGGTGCTAGGTGGTTCCACCATTCTACCTATGGGCAGGCTGGCAGGCTAAGATGGATACATTGCCTGAGGGTTCCAGCCAGCCCCTGGCTACTAGAATGCACCCACTAAACCACGCTGCTGCAGCAGTGGTCTGTGGCGGCCATGTTAGGGGTAGGAAGTACCTGTACTTTAACACTAGTTTTACACTACACAGGACCTTCTCCACCACACAAGGCCTACACACTGTTGTTTCAATAGGGGCATCCTAAATTAACAGGGGATAAAAAGCGAAAAATTTCTGGGGAAAGGGCCAAGTCTCACAATATATATGTATCTATATATATATATATATATTCATATATATATATATATATATATATATATGTGTATATATATATCTATATATATATTTCAAAGCAGAGAGCTGGCCTTTATTGCGATCACCTGTGTAGTTGCTGCTATAGAACTCTACAGGGACCTCTGGGGACAGCCTGCGGTACTGTGTCATGCGGTATCGTAACGCTGCATTGCCTCCTTTGCTTCTCCTCTCATTATTGCCTTTCATTTGTGCTTACTGTGTGCTGCTTTAGCGCTTTGTTTAATTTGCGCTCTGTGTTTGGTATAGCGCTGTTGAAATTGTGCCAGCGCGTTCACCTCTAGTTTGCTCCCCCCTCCGCCTCCATTTTGCTTGTTGTTGTCCTCGTGTGCCCGCCCCGCCTCCCAGCTGAGTCGCCCTCCCACGGAGCTGAAATAGCGCTCCTCTCCCCATAGGCGCTGTGACTCGCTCTCCTTGCACGAGCTGAGTGGTCGCTCCCAGTGCATGTGGTATCGTAACGCTGCATTGCCTCCTTTGCTTCTCCTCTCATTATTGCCTTTCATTTGTGCTTACTGTGTGCTGCTTTAGCGCTTTGTTTAATTTGCGCTCTGTGTTTGGTATAGCGCTGTTGAAATTGTGCCAGCGCGTTCACCTCTAGTTTGCTCCCCCCTCCCCCTCCGCCTCCATTTTGCTTGTTGTTGTCCTCGTGTGCCCGCCCCGCCTCCCAGCTGAGTCGCCCTCCCACGGAGCTGAAATAGCGCTCCTCTCCCCATAGGCGCCGTGACTCGCTCTCCTTGCACGAGCTGAGTGGTCGCTCCCAGTGCATGTGGTATCGTAACGCTGCATTCCCTCCTTTGCTTCTCCTCTCATTATTGCCTTTCATTTGTGCTTACTGTGTGCTGCTTTAGCGCTTTGTTTAATTTGCGCTCAGTGTTTGGTATAGCGCTGTTGAAATTGTGCCAGCGCGTTCACCTCTAGTTTGCTCCCCCCTCCGCCTCCATTTTGATTGTTATTGTGGTCCTCGTGTGCCCGCCCCGCCTCCCAGCTGAGACGCCCTCGCCCCTCCCCCTCCTCACTCCATATATGACAGGAGTTCCCGCGCGCAGCGTTTACGCGCAGCGACCGCGCCCAGCCCGCGCCGAAGGTGCGCCAAAGGTAAGCCCGTCTACGCCCGTCCGCGCCTGGACCGCGCCCAGCGCCAGACCCCCTGCTCCCCGTGCTGCCCAGCCCCCCCGCATTACCTACGATGCCGCCTCCCTCCTAGCCCTTAACCCCGGCCGCTCCCCCACCTGCGTCCAAGCCGCTCCTGGACACACCCATGGACCTTTCTCCTGCTACTCCTGCAAATTCAGCGGCACCGACAACATCTCCGCTACGACCACACCACAGACTCCCGACCCCAACCACCTACAATGCATCCTTCTCAACACCCGCTCGGTCCACAGACACGCCATCGACCTATGGAATCTACTAGACACCATTTCTCCAGACATCGCCTTCCTAACGGAAACATGGATGAACGCTTCCTCCGCACCAGACATCACCATTGCCATCCCTGAAGACTATAAGATCACTCGCAAAGACCGTACCAGCCACACAGGAGGAGGAATCGCTATCGTCCATAAGAAATCAATCCGCATCTCAACCAACTCTGACGCCAACCTCGCCAACTCCGAACACCTTCACTTCCAGATCCACATCGACCCCAAAACCACACTCAGAGGCACCCTCCTCTACAGACCACCTGGACCCCGCGCAAAATTCAGTGAAGACATCACGGACTTCATCACTCCACACGCACTCCCCTCCAAAGACTACATCCTTCTGGGAGACCTCAACTTTCACCTTGAAAAGATCAACGACCGCAACACCACCACCCTCTTGGACAACCTCGCCAACCTCGGACTTAAACAACTAGTCACTTCCCCCACCCACATCGCAGGTCACACACTCGACCCCATCTTCACCTCCAGCAATCATGTCTCCTTCAGCCACACTACGGAGCTCCTCTGGACTGACCACAGCTGCGTTCACTTCACCTACAACAAGCCAAAACCCACCAACCACCTCCAACCAACTCTGCAAAGGAACTGGAACAAAATCACCACCGGCCAGATCTCTGCATCGCTCCTTCTAAACACCCCAGCCCACTCTTCCAACCCAAACCAAGCCGCCGCCAACCTCACCCTATGGTTATCCAACACCGCCGACACCTTTGCACCACTGAAAAAACGACAAAGCAAACCTGGCAGCAAGAAGGCCTCATGGTTCAACGATGATCTTAAGAAGTCCAAGAAACTCTGCCGCTCCCTTGAAAAGGCCTGGAAAAAAGACCCAACCACTAGCACCAAGGACGCCTTCAAAAACGCCACCCGCACTCACCACCAACTAATCCGAAAGGCCAAGAAAACAGCATTCAAGGATCGACTTGACAACAACGCCCACAACAGCAAGGAACTTTTCAACATCGTCAAGGAATTTTCCAATCCCTCGGCCAACTCCAACGACATCACCCCCTCTCAAGCCCTCTGCGACTCCCTAGCCTCATTCTTCCACAACAAGATTGCAGACATCCACAACAGCTTCGACAACCAACCCGGAGACCAACCCACCCAACCATTTGCTGAACATTCTCCCCCCGTGAACACCCTTAACGACTGGAACCCAATCTCCACCGAGGACACCATCCGCCTGATGAACTCCATCCACTCAGGATCCCCCACAGACCCATGTCCTCATCACATCTTCAACAAAGTAGACTCCGTCATAGCACCGCACCTCCGAGACGTCATCAACTGCTCCTTCAACTCCGCCACCTTCCCGGAAGACTGGAAACACGCTGAACTCACCGCCCTTCTGAAAAAACCCACAGCGGACCCCACTGAACTCAAAAACTACCGCCCCATTTCGCTCCTTCCATTCCCGGCCAAAGTCATCGAGAAAGCTGTCAACAACCAGCTCGCCGCTTTCCTCGAAACCAACAAATCCCTCGACTCCTCACAATCTGGCTTCCGAGCAAAACACAGCACTGAGACCGCCCTCATCGCAGCAACAGACGACATTCGAACTCTACTGGACAATGGAGACACAGTCGCCCTCATCCTCCTCGACCTCTCTGCAGCATTCGACACAGTCTGCCACAGCACCCTTTTACAACGCCTCAATAACATCGGAATACAAGGAAAAGCACTTGAATGGATCACCTCGTTCCTCACCGGAAGAACCCAGAGAGTCCGCCTCCCACCATTCAAGTCCGAGGCCACTGAAGTCATCTGTGGCGTACCACAAGGATCCTCACTCAGCCCCACCCTCTTCAACGTATACATGAGCCCCCTCGCGGCCATCGCCCGCCAACACAACCTCAACATCATCTCTTACGCGGATGCCACTCAACTAATCCTTTCTCTCACCAATGACCCCAGCACCGCCAAAGCCAACCTACACGAGGGAATGAAGGAAGTTGCCGAATGGATGAAACAAAGCCGTCTGAAACTGAACTCAGACAAAACGGAAGTCCTCATCTTAGGTACATCCCCCTCCGCATGGGACGACTCTTGGTGGCTGGAAGCCCTTGGAAAAGCACCCATCCCGACAGACCACGCACGAAACCTGGGCGTCATCCTGGATTCTTCACTCTCAATGAACAGACAAGTCAGCGCCGTATCCTCATCCTGCTTCAACATTCTGCGCATGCTCAAAAAAACATTTCGCTGGATCCCCACCGAAACCAGGAAAACTGTCACCCATGCTCTGGTCACGTGCCGACTGGACTATGGAAACACCCTCTACGCAGGTACTACCGCTAAACTCCAGAAGAAACTCCAACGAATCCAAAACGCCTCAGCCAGGATCATATTAGACATCCCGCGCAACGAACACATCTCTGGTCACCTGAAAGACCTCCACTGGCTACCCGTCAACAAGAGAATCACTTTCCGACTGCTAACCCACGCACACAAATCACTCTACGACATCGGACCCGAATGCCTCAACTCACGACTGTCCTTCTACACCCCCTCCCGCCAATTGCGTTCCTCCAGCCATGCCCTCGCCACTGTACCTCGCATCAATAAGACCACCATGGGAGGCAGATCCTTCTCATACCTGGCTGCTAAAACATGGAACTCACTCCCCGCTCACCTTCGCCTTACCCAGAACCACCTAGCATTCAGAAAGCAACTTAAAACGTGGATATTTGACAAGTAATCCTCCTCCCCTTTCTAAGCGCCTTGAGACCCTCTGGGTATGTAGTGCGCTATATAAATTCTCTGACTTGACTTGACTTGACTGTCCGTGCAGCCCTATTCAGACTCTACAGGGACCTCTGGGGACTGCCAGTGGTACTGCACCTCTTCTTGCTCCTCCAGAGATATTTAGTAAATTGTTACTCGGCCTCGGCCTTCCCTCGCGGAATCCATATTTCGCACCTCGACTGTGATGTCACTAGTGTCAGTGTCTCTTTAGCCTGTGGGCCCAGGGCCCGCTACTTAACACTGTGCAAGTCTGTTTTGTTGAACTTTTAGCTCGTTGCAATCATTGATTTACCGCTGGAGGGACAACTTCTCGCAAAGCATTCTATTTAGCAGCAAATCTAGAACGGAGGTAACCTGGAATTTAAAACATCCAGTTAACAAAACAAGCTAAAATTAATTGGGCACTTTTCGGCAATCAACAACGAACCTCACTGTACTCGTTTATATAAAATCTGCTGGCAACACCCACCATTGAGTAGCATAGTAAGGCACCCAGAAATAGACCGTGACATTATTTCACTCTACTTATTTAAACGAGTTTCATATCAAGATCCCAAAATCACATTATTATTTCGCAGCGCTCCAACCGTTCTTCATTATAACAGCAGACTTCCTTCATATCTTTCATTTGCATTGCTGTGTCGGCTTCTCTTTATAAGAAACTTTCTAGACAAATAGTAAAGAGCTATTCTAATTAATGTAGGTGCAATTTCCCGTGGTAGCGCTAAAAAATACCTACATTTGATAGGTCCCCTGTAATATATTAATTGTTGATTGAAATGGAAAGGAATAAAAGATCTGAGGTTACTAAAAGAAGTTATTATTGACAATTTAACAAAGAAAAACAAAGAAAAGAAGTCCATGGCATTGCACAGAAAATATGCAAATATTAGTACCTCGGCCACGCCCTGCTTGAGATCCGACAAACCAAACACCTCACTGGTTTAGAATGGCTCGCCATTGGTTTGGACGTCACTGGAATGAGAGGCGTGGCGTCCATGCTGGATCAGGTTGAAAGACTCCGGGGCAGATTTATGTTAACTGGCGCATCCCGAGGGATGCGCCAGTTAACATGCGCCACAGTGCGCCACAGCTACGCCACCCATGGTGCGCCGCATTTATGATGCGGCGCACCATGGGGCAAAAACGGCACAGATGCGTCACGCATCTGTGCCGTAAAAGTGACGCATTGCTGGAGTTGCGTCGCAAGCGCGACGCAGCTCCAGCAATGGTCTGGGGGGCCTATTCTTTCAATGCTGCCTCATGCCTTACGCCTGCTTCAAGCAGGCGCAGGGTTTTGACGCAGCATTGCCCTGAAAGTGACTGAGTGAAATCTCATAGATTTCACTCAGCCACTTTCAGGAGGCGTTCCTGCGCAGGAACGCCCCCACCTGCGCAGGAACGCCTCCTCATGGCGCAGTGCTGTACAACGTGACGCATCTCCTAGATGCGTCACGTTGTAAATAGGGCGCAGGGATGCGCCACGTTTCGGCGCCGTTGCGTCACGCAACGGCGGCGTAAACGTGGCACAAGCCCTTCATAAATCTGCCCCTTAAAACCGGGAAGATATTTTGCAAGCAAGCGGCCATGACAGATTGGGGTAAAATGTCGGCCTTGACAGAATGACGATAAAGTTGTCTCGCGCACATGTCTGAGGAGCTCTTTTTCCGCCGAACAACTAACTGCTCTCATCAGTCTGTCCAACTTTATTATGTTTCTACCAGGAGGGTTCAGGACAACTAAAAGAACAGATGCCATTTCTCTGTATTCTAATGAGGGTTTACTTAATGCCTCTATATTTTGCACCAGGTCCTGATGAGACCCACTGATTCACTCTTAAATCGGTAAAAACATTGGGGCATATTACCAGGCAAATGCAATAGCATTTAAAATCAATAGCATTTAAAATATTATACATCAAGCTGCAGTTCACCTCGTCGTCCCAAGATGTCCCTGATGAGTAAAATTCAAAAAACATTGAAACCCTTTCATGAATGCTAAAAATTATGCTAAGCTTATCCCATAATGCTTTTAGTTGTATGTTTGCCCAAAACTGTGCTTGGGGTGGTTATAAGAGAATGGGACCTCCACTGAATTACTATTTAAAGGGAGCAGGAATGTATAGAACCTGGGAAGAAAAAACAACACTCGTGACGGAATGCCCCCAGCGATTGTCACGCCCCCAGCACACACCCACAGCACAATGCAGACACGCCCACAAGGGACTACTTTGCTGGCACGGTTCTTTTACATTTTAAATGTATATGGTGGGCGTCTGCATAGCCTATGTCCTTCTGCTGCAACTGCCCTTTCCAACGCTGTATTGGGTGTTGTGATTGGTGCTGTGGTTCCCGAGTTTACCTGGCCAAAAGGTGCAAGTTCTCTCTTTATAATAGTAGTATAGATGACATGCAAAGTGGGCATACCCAACCTATTACCGAATGAAAGGAGTCGCTAACGTCGCTAACGCCTATTAGCAAGGCAGGCGTAGCGATGGAAATATTCCCGCTATCGCCAAAAACTAACGCCTGCTCTGACCAGTTCTTAGCCATGTTATCCAATGGGAGGTGGATAACATGGCTAAGTGCATTTTGTCGCTAATGCGTGAATATCGCTCTATTCTCAGCGATATTCACGCTATCGCCGGAAAATGTTACGGTTTGGAGATAAACGTTGCTAATAGCACGTTATCTCAGCGATAATTTCCGGCGATGCTTAGCGATAAAAAATTTGTTGCTAAGCCTAGTTAGCGATAAATATCGCTAATCATTGGTAATATGCCCCAAAGTGAAATAATGGAATGTTTAGCGATATTTATCGCTAAATAGGCTTAGCAATTTTTTTTTTTTCTCTGAGCATCGCCGGATATTATCGCAGAGATAACATGGTATTAGCACCGTTTATCTCTGAAGCGATAAAATATCCGGCGTTGGCGGCGAAATGCATGAATGTGGCTGTAAATCCAGCGATATTCAGGCATTATCGCAAACAGGGACTTAGCCTGAATATCCACCTCCCATTGGGTATAGAGGCTAAGAACTAGTCTGAGCAGGCGTTAGGTTTTGGAGATATTTGAGCTTAGCGCCAATATTTCCATTGCTACGCCTGCGTTGATAATAGGCGAGAGCGATGTTAGCGACTGCTTTCAGTCGCTAACAGGTTGGGTGTGCCCATTTTGCATGTCATTAGCGATAAATATCGCTGACATGCAAAGCAGTCTCCAAACCGCTTGCTATCGCCTACAAGCTGTCTCTAACTGCTGTTAGCGACAGCTTGCTAATAGGGCGATAGAATTATCGCCTCTGAGCGACTGAAAACGGCCGCTAAAGCGGCGATAATCTCTCATCGTCCGCCTTGATAATATGCCCCATTATTTTTAATGCAAGTGGCAAGATCCACGGAGGCCTTCCTGGCCGTGGTACCCAGAGTAAGAAGAGCCAGGACCAGAGGAAGGATGTTCTCCTTAAACGCCTCTAAGATGTGGAACTCACTCCCCCTACAACTCCGGACTAATCCAAACCTACTCTCTTTTTGCAAACAATTCAAAACCTACCTGTTTGCCAAATCCACTGAATCATAACCCTATCCGTCACTCCCAGTTCTGTCTTCATGCTTCAGCGCTTGGACGCCCATTGGGCAGCAACCGCGCTATATAAATAACAATACAATACAAGTAGTACAAAGAAGGAAGTCGAGAAATAAATGAAAATTCAATAAATGCACGCAAGGAGTCACAGTGAAAGAATGGAATTTGTTTTTAAGCAAGTGGCGACAAGTACAAAGAAAGAAGCGTGAAATAAATGAAAATTAAACATATGCACGGAGTCAGAGTGGAAGAATGGCATTTTTATTTTTTAAACAAATCGCAAGTAGTACAAAGAAAGAAACATGGAATAAGTGAAAATTAAACATATGCACAGAGTCGGAGTGAAAGAATAGAATTTGAATTTTTGAGATGGAATCACATTGTAAATTAAAACATGAGGAGAGAGAATGACATAGCAGGGAACATAACCACCAAGGTTTTAGATTGCTATGTGTTATATTCTCATAAATTCAGTGTAATTATGAGTGACATTTCAACAACTATCAATCAATCAATCAATAATTTGTAAAGAGCACTACTCACCCGTGAGGGTCTCAAGGCGCTGGGGGGGGAGGGGTGGGGAGGTGCAGCTACTGCTTGAACAACCAGGTCTTGAGCCATCTCCTGAAGGTCAGCAGGTCTTGGGTCCGCCGTAGGTCGATGGGGTGAATGTTCCAAGTCTTGGCAGCGAGGTGGGAGAACGATCTTCCGCCTGCGGTCATTCTTCGGATGTGTGAGTTGGTGGCGTGGGCGAGGTCAGCGGAGCGGAGCTGGCGGTACGGGGTGTAGAAGGTGAGTCATCTGTTGAGGTATGCTGGTCCGGTGTTGTGGAGTGCCTTGTGGGCGTGGGTGGGACTTTGAAGGTGATCCTTTTGTTGACGGGGAGCCAGTGTAGGTCTCTCAGGTGTTTTGTGATGTGGCGGGTGATGTTGAGGATGAGGCGTGCAGAGGCGTTCTGTATGTGTAGGAGTCGCGTCTGGAGTTTGGCCGTGGTTCCTGCATAGAGGGTGTTGCCATAGTCCAGTTTGCTGCTGATGAGAGCCTGGGTGACCGTCCTTCTGTTCTTGGTGGGGATCCATTTGTAGATATTGTGGAGCATGCAGAGGTTGTTGAAGCAGGAGAATGAGACGGCGTTGACTTGCTGGGTCATTGATAGCAATGAGTCTAGGATGATTCCCAGGTTGCTTGCGTGGTCAGTGGGTTTCGGTGCGGCTCGCAGTGTGGCCGGCACCAGGAGTCATTCCAGTCAGAGGGGGTTGATCCGAGGATGAGGACCTCCATCTTCTGCGAGTTCAGCTTCAGGAGGCTGTTCTTTATCCATTCTGCGACGGCCTTCATTCCCTCGTGGAGGTTGGTTTTGGCTGTGGTGGGGTCATTGGTGATGGAGAGGATCAGCTGGGTGTCGTCTGTGTATGAGATGATGTTGAGGTGGTGCGATCGGACGATGTTGGCAAGTGGTGCCTTGTAGACATTGAAGAGTGTCAGGCTGAGTGAGGATCCTTGGGGTATGCCAGAGATGATCTTGGTGGCTTCCGAGCGAAAGAGGGTGAGGTGGACACATATAATTTATTTATCTTGACCATTTCCTATAATAATTAGGTCATCCCTTATGCCTCATATCCTCGATTGTTTCTTTTGATATCGTAGAGCTATTCTCAGTTTCCTCTATCAGTTGTTTTTGTGCAACTAGATTATCTTTTTGTTGTGTCAAATTCCAACGTACTTTTGATGCATTATTTTGGTCTTGGCCAACATACCTTTGTTCTTC
Source organism: Lissotriton vulgaris (assembly GCF_964263255.1). Taxonomy (NCBI): domain Eukaryota; kingdom Metazoa; phylum Chordata; class Amphibia; order Caudata; family Salamandridae; genus Lissotriton; species Lissotriton vulgaris. Next base: position 507,636 of record NW_028243097.1, read on the forward strand.
ATTTTGGCTAGTTAGTGAGGTTTTAGGATCAAGGGAGGTTAGGGATCTCGGGCCATATTATCAAGCCTGGGCGATACGTTATCGCCGCTTTTATCGGCAGGAAACTGCCGCTAAAGTGGCAATAATGGGCTTGATAATAGGCTCTATGGAATTCCAATCGAAGCTCATGTTAGATGTCCTTCACATCTGACATGAGCTTCGATTGGAATTCCATAGAGCCTATTATCAAGCCCATTATCGCCACTTATCGGCAGTGTCCTGCCGATAAAAGGGGCGTTAATGTATCGCCCAGGCTTGATAATACGGCCCCTTGTTTTTTAATCGGGTTGATTTGAATATCAATCATAAGTTCATTTGTTAATACACAACCATCTCCTTTTTGCCTATGTATTTCTTCTTTATCTTGGGCTTTCTTCCCCTCTAATTTTACTACGTCAGCTTTTCGATCAGTATTATCCATTAATATAATTGTATTTGTTGGGAGTGGTTTTAGGTCTGCAAGGTGTTTCCCAGGCTTTATGAATATATTATATATTATTTTTCATTTTTTTCCAATAATTTCGCAGACTGACTCCCGGATACATCACTATCAATTTTTTTCCTTCTTTTGTCATATCAGCAGGTGTTTCAGGTTTGGAATATTTTTTTACAGCATTTTCCTTTTTTTGACTTATTTCTTGCTTTAAGTATTTTTTCCTTTGTCTCTTTGTAATTTCAAAGGTTATAAGATCTTCATTATCCTTTCCTTCATTATTCAACAGTGGGAAGCCAAGTTGTATTTCTTTACTTTTTAAACTATTTGTTTCTTGTTGTGTCCTCTGCATTATTTCTGACTTCAGTTTGGTCACAAGTCGACATTAGAGTCTATTATGTCACCAATTTGCTTCATTTTTTTTCTACAGAAGCAGATGGATTTTTGTCAATGCAACACATCTCCTCTTTTTGATTTTCATGTTTTTTGCGCACAAAGTCTTTAACATCTTCCAATATAGTGTTTACAACATCCAGGATAGTTGCCAGTTTGTTTATTATGGATGCACATGTGCAATCGAAATAATTTGAGGCTGCTTCTTTTTGAGCTTTGTTTATTAGGTTGTTTAACTCAATTAATTTATGATCCATTCCGACGACTGCATTGGCAATGTCTCCAAGGGGCATATTTATGTTGCCTGACGCATCTCTGCAAATCAGCAGAGATGCGCCAGGGAAGATGCGGCACGCAAGTTTATCCTTGCGCCACCCATGATGCGCCGCATTTACAATGCGGCGCACCATGGCGCAGGAATAAACAGATGCGTGTCGCGTCTTGGTCGTGAAGTTGGTGCAGTGCTGAAGTTGTGTTGCATGCGGCACGCAACTCCAGCACTTTTACAACTTGCCCTATCTGTTAACGTGCTTCAAGCAGGCTCAGGGTTTTGACGCATCAGCGTTGGTAAAGTGACTCAGTGAAATCTTGTAGATTTCACTGAGTCACTTTTCAGGGACGTTCCTGCGATGGAACCCCCGCCTTCGTGGAAACGCCCACATGAAACCTGACGCAGGTTTCATGTGGCGCAGGGCTTTACAACGTGACGCATCTCTCAGATGCGTCACGTTGTAAATACCCCACACCATGGCACATCTTTTGCGCCGCCGCTGCATCACCAAAGTGATGCAACGGCGGCGTAAAAGAGGCGCAAGGGGCTTGTAAATCTGCTCCCAAGTATTTAAATGTAAGTATCCATTGTATTCGACTGATATGCTTCTGGAGTTAGTGTTGAAGTTTGATAAAATTGATCCACTATAGATCCTAGATCCTGATTGCCTGCATTTTAAAAATTTTGATTAATGTGTATTTTTTCTGTGTCAATCTGGTGAATTGCTTGGTTTCCTGTTTGAATTTTTGATTTAACTGAGTTATTATGTTTACAGGTTGTTAGACATGTCAGCCCTAGGGTGGTCTTTCCCTATTTTCTTTTAGCCTTGGCCTCATTTTTCCCACCTACTCTTTGTTGGCCTTAGGTCTCTGGGCACCTTCCCATTGTTTCCTAATGTTAAGGTGCAGGTGCTCTCTTCCCCTAAGATGGCTGCCACTGTCACCCGCTGCCTCAGCGCTTTCATTGAAAAATCCTCCTTTTTAGATGACCAGCAAGCCGGGTTTAGACCGGGCCACTCCACGGAAGCTGTCATCGTGGCCATAATGGATGTGCTGAGACAAGGTGCCGATAAGAACCTGGCCCAAGCCCTTGTTCTAGTAGATCTGTCGGCTGCTTTTGACACGGTTGATCACGCTATCTTGATCGACCGTGTCAGAAACGCGGGCATTCAGAGCTTGGCATTAGCATGGATCAGTTCCTTCCTGCACCAGCGTTCCCAATCGGTTCATCTATCCACCTTCTCTGCCCCCTACTCCTCACTTTCCTGTGGTGTCCCTCAAGGTTCTGCTCTTTCGCCCCTCTGACTTAATCTCTACATGCAACCCCCTTTTAGCTTCTCTCCGCCACCCCCCCGTCACCATCTTCAACTATGCGGATGACTTACAGTTAATCTTCCCCATCGACTCCTCCCCTTCTTCCTCTAACAATTTCCAATCCACTATGCTTGCCATCTCTGAGTGGATGCATTTCAGCCAGCTGAAGCTCAATCCAAGCAAGACGGAGTTGGTATTGACAGGAGGGTCCTCCAATCCCTGGAGCTCCAGTTTTTGGCCCCACTCTCTTGGCCCCCCACCCTGTCCTGTCAATACCTTGAGGAGCCTTGGCGTTATCATCTCTAGTGACTTATCAATGAGAACTCAAATCAACGCCGTAACTTCTGCCTGCTTCTACCATCTGCACAGAATTTGGAAAATCCGAAGGTTTCTCACTACTGAGGCTCTCACACTTGTCATCATGGCCCTTGTCACCTCCCGTATTGACTATGCCAACTCCCTGTATCTGGGAATCTCTGCCTACCACCTTCATCGGCTTCAGCTGATGCAAAACCAGGCGGCCAGACTGGTCTTTCAAGAGCCTAAGCACCAACACGTCTCGCCACTGCTGCGAAGACTGCACTGGCTCCCATGCATTTTTAAACTGGGCTGTACTGTTTTTAAGTCACTCCTTGCCCTTGCCCCAGCCTTCACCTCCCTCAGCCTCAAGCGTCACATTCCTCCGAGGAATCTTCGGTCTTCTACACACAACCTTCTAACCGTCCCCAGGTTCAAACGGAAAAAACATGGTGGCTCCTGCTTTTCCTTTCTTGCCCCTTCAACCTGGAACTCCCTCCCCACAACTATACGACTTTGCCCCGATTACACCTGCTTCCGTAAACTTCTTAAAACCCACCTCTTCCAGCTAGCCTACGAATAAGCCTCACTGCCTATCCTCCCTGCTTTTGTCTATGAGCGCCATGAAACCGACTGGTGACCGTGTGCGGTAGAAATCCTTGTAACATAACATAACATAACACTGACCCCTGCTACTGCAGCGCGGTCTTTGTAGGCGCACTCTAGTAGCTAGGAGCTGGCTGGAACCCTTAAACAATGTTGCGATGCCAGCCTGGCACCCTGCCCATAGCTAGAATGAGGGAAGCTCCTAGAACCTTCTAGAATAGAGGATGTGACACCAACTGCCACTGCCAACTGCCAACTGTCGATATATAAGGAAAGGGAGGGAAACTTTCCAGTCAGAGCAGAGTAGAGCAGTTGGGGCATCACTGACCTGGGGGACCCACGCAGGACACTTAGGCGGTAGGGCCTAGTCAGGAACCTACACCACTGGGGGTGACAGGGTTTAGGCGCTGCCCACCAAGCTGTGTGAGGAACACTGAACTAGTCCGCTGATCTGGCCCGGCGGTAGGGGAACCCAGGGACCACCTGAAGTGACCTGCTGAGGAGAACCTTCAACTCCAACCCCTCCCCTCCCCTCAAGAAACCAAGGAACTGACTCTTAAGGGCGCAGGACCCAACAAGCGCCAAGAAGACCTCCTGTCTGTGCCCTTAAAAACTGTGGGGATCAACCAGGTAACCAGCGCCTGTCATCTGTCTTGCATGAACTGCCTGATCTGCTGAGGCGTTATCCTCCTCTCTTATCAACCTGAGGCACCTCACTGTTTGCGCTGCCCTGCCTGGTTTCAATGCTGACATTGCCTCGACACTAGTCCTCTGCGCTGTCTGCGCAGCGCTCCCCTTGACTAGCGCTATCTCCTGAGGTGTCCTCCTGCCGGAAGCGCTAGATCCCTGAGACGCCCCACAGCTCCCCAGCGCTGGGCCTGGACGCGCTGCGTCCCACAGAACTGCTCATAGCCCTGAAGTGCTAGACCCTAGAAGCACTATCTCTGCTGAGTGCTGTGCTGCCAAAAGCGCGGCTCGACCTACCTCTGAGCCGGCTGGTTCCCCGTTGCAGTCCCGCACTCTGTGAGGCGCCGTTCTCGCCGACCTTTGCCCCAGCGGCCCCCGGTGCCAGAGGAGGGCTGCCTTTGTGCTGGTGTGGGCCGCGCCCGGCCTGAAGCCTGTGATAGACGTTGTGATCAGTGAACGCTCCACGCTAGGCCTGAAGCCTGCAGCTCAGCTCATGTGACGGGGCGTCAGAAGAGATTCCACCCCGCCACACTGTGACTGGTCCCCCAAGCCCTGCCTCTAACGCGCCTCCCTGTCAGGCTGCATCTTCGGGGCCGGGCCGACCCGTCCATCAGCGCGGCCCCATCCCCCGCAGTGCCGGAGATACCTGGGAGGGCCCCGGTAAGAGCGAGGGCCCTCCACCCTTAGCCGGGAGATGCCGCAAGGGCCCTGAAGGGCCGAAGATCGCAGGTAACCCCTGGGGGAGGAGGGCGGCACGCTCGAGTGGATGCGGGACCCCTAGAGTGCCTGAAGGAGGCCCCAAGATCACCCTCCCCCCAGGAAGACTGTTAGTGGGCCCGGTTGGCCCTGTTTAGCCCCACAAGAAGAACCGGAATGGGACTGGAGCCCTGGAAGACCATTTGGGCCCTGCAGTACAGTAAAGTTAACCCCTGGTTAGGGGTCGGTACTACTTAGTGAGGTGCTGTGTAACTCTACCTGATGGTTAATGACTTGTTTATCCCGGGGTAAGGCAATGGTTACTCCTGATTAGGGAGCTGGTAAATCTCCATGAAATGCTTACTCCTACACAGTGCCACATCTCTTGACCGCTTACAGCAATATAAGGCCTGGTTATCACTGCGTAAAGAAACGTTAATTAAGAGCAAGGCTGTTGCTAGACCTACAGTTATCTAATATTTAATATTTATTCATTTTAGTATTTATTGCTGAGTGATGAAACCCTTTTTTTTTAAGAGAAGCTAGTAGGTTATACTCCTGTGAATTTTTGATCACCCAGATGCTAATCTTATATAAATAACTTATTGATTTGAATCCAGTATACTGGTGTGGTCTCAGTCATTGCGTGTGCAGTTATTGTCTCAGTGGATGCGTGTGCTGTGTAGTCACTTAACACCTGAGCCTTCGGGTGCCTACCTGCTCGTGCCAGGCTACACCCGGGGAACTGGTGACCCCAGTTCCTACACAGGTGTATTCAGGTTTTTACTACCACTTGCTCATTGCCTCCCATATTTTTGATTATCGTTGTTTTTAACTGGTTAGGAGTGTCACAATCTTGATTTCCATAACTCATTTCCATATATCTTTCTCCACTCTTTCTTATTGGCATGATTGTCACCAATACAGAATTCATTATATCAGTAGTTGGCATTTTCTTTTCTTGTATGACTTCGTCGGCATTACTTAATATGTGCTCATGATCTATTGACTTACTATGTAATGTGCAGTCATTAGCTGGTTCACTTTTTTTTCCTTATTTCAACTTCAACTTCCAATGGTAATGGAACCCCTGCAGTCATTGGGCTCATAGGCTTATCAACTTGTGACAGATCTTTTGTTGGTTTTCCAACCTATATCCCTCTCTTCTGTTTGAGATAGCAATACTGGGTTTTGTAATTCCAGATCCACTCTTTGTTCAATTATTTGGCCCTCTAGATCCTTGTTTTGCGTGTTGCTAACGTAGTCGCACTCCCACTCTGAACCAACTGCTAGTATATTTCTTTCCTAGATGTTAGTCGGCTTAATCAGTGTCTGTAACTGTTTTGATTCTGCATCTGATTCCATTGATATAAGTGCTCCTGTTGGATCTCTCATAAAATCAAATCTGTGGTATTTTTGTCGATTTTTCGAACATCCATGCTGTTGGTGAAATTAAAGTTTGATTTGCTCCTTTTATCTGTGCTTTAGCTTTTTTTTAACTCGGCACCACCCGTGTTCTCCAAGTTCAAATACGACTACGACTTTTCAAATTAAAATTTTCAGTTCCATAGTGTAAGTGTAGTTACAGCTTTCAATTTTCCATGTTGCACAAGTGGTGGATAAGTTAAACCTTATTTTCCGCAGCTTATTTGCATTCCTTATTTGCACAGCTATGCCGCAGCTCTGCCACAATTCTGCCACTCAATTTACCAGACAACCTCTGGGCCACACCACAAGCCACACCGCAAGCCCACTATAAGCTGTGTTCCGTCTCAAACTCAAATGAGGGACAGCAGAGCTGCTTCCGTGAGGGCAAGGTGGGCACGAGGGGGGGAATGTAGGAGCTATATTAACTCCCTCAGTGGCTTGAAAAAATTGGGAACTGGTAAATGGCAAATGGTAAGACAGCATAGGCATAGGCTGTAACTCGCTCCCACTTGCTCCCACATGCTATTACTTACTGCCACAGATGTCCGCACACGGTCTGACCCACCTCAGTGTCAGTGTCCGTATCTGCCGTCAGTCGTCACCACTTCTGCCTCAGTGAACAACCCCAACAGCAGCTGCAGCTCCAACCGCAGTGGCTGTAGCACCATGCACCGAAGGGAGTAAGTGCAAGTCTGAAGTGTAAGTGCACAAAGTGCAGAATGCGGAGTCCTCCTTGCGGCTCCTGCACCAAAATGGGGTAGAGAAATGCCTGCGGACCGCTCTCACTCGTGTTACCCGCTCCCCGACTCCCTCCCAGCCGTGCACCAAAGGAGAGGAAGAATGCTTGCGGGACCGCCCGCGGATCGCAGCACCGCAGCTGTTGTTTTTCGGCTCTTTTCGATGTCTCAGCGCAACTGCAGCCCACCTCTCCCCGCTCCTGCTTGTCAGCTGCTGCGGGGGCTATGGGGGTTTGGGGGCTTCAGGTAGAAGAGCGACGTCCTCCCTGCTCCTCACCCGCACGCTCGCTCACTCTTCATTCCGGCGTCCGGCGTCAGCCTACTCCTTGCACAGAATCACTGGCTGACCGGCGCAGCCTGGAAAACATGGACTGGCTCAGCAAACCTGCATGAGTAAACTTGTGTTCAAAGTCACTCAAAATACAGCAGTCAGTGGAAGTACATTATCCGTATATTAACTGTCTCCTCCTAGAGAGGGCAACAAAATATATTTTCTTTATTGTTTTATTTGTAAGTTCACAACACATACAACAACATCAATACACAATTGCAAATGAATAGTGGTTGACGAGACAATCAGAGTTATGAGGGCACGTTTATCCTCAAAGAAGCACATGTTGTATCTTTCACTTTCAGAGTCCCAAGAAACATCCAATGTCCCTATATCCATAATAACAGACTGCCAGCCTGCATGGGCTCCCAATGGGAGACACTAGCAAACCAATAGAATGAAAAATAAACAAGCATTGGAAATGCAATAGGTCTCGCATTTGTTGAAGTTGAAGGTATTGGCATTGTAAATGTCAATGTTTTTTACTATTGCAATAGTTATTTATTTGTTGGAGCTGATTTCAGACCTGGCTCCAGCTCAATATCCTATGGGCAATTCATTTAATCCCAATAGTCATAAAACACAAAAAATAAATAACATGACCTTACGTTTTGTTATCTGGTGCTCATGTCAATTACTCTAATGCCCTTACCTACATGTGTGCTTCATCAGACTGCAAAAAAACAGAAAACAAATATCTGAAACCTGGAGGCCCACATTCTGATTGGGGTGTTACTTCTCCATAAGCTCCACACCCAGTGTGTCTCCTCTCCTAATGCCTCACTCCCCTAGTCTAACAAAATTGCAAGTTCTCAGAAAAAAGCATATCATTGTCAAAAGCCATTTAGAACCAACGTTGATGTAATATTATGCCTGTCCCTTTGTGGGGAAACAAGCACTTAGAAGCTACATAAAGTTCTGCACAAGTGCAAAAATAGAGCAAATTACCTTTGCTGCTAGTGTAAGCAGCAAATTACGAAAACAGAACTGTTTCAAACTAAAGTTTTGCAGAAAGGTTACTCATGAAGCAAAATTATTCACAGACCAAGTTGTCTTTTTAAAAATGTATCAGATAAGTGAAATATTTCCCAAGACATATCCTACTGGTGTAATTTTTCCAATGTTTATCAATGTGTTTCATCTATTGCTGCACTGGTGCAGTAAACTGTTTTCTTAGTACCAGTACAAGAATTTGTATAGTAATATGAACAATTACCTACAGTTTAAGAGTTCATTCTGTATTTATTAGCTACACTAACAACTAAAATAACAACTTCTTCAGATGTTTTGTAATAGTCATTTTACATGCTTAATGCTTAACAGCATGTAACCAAATCACAATAGTGAGCATATTCCATGAAACAATCATGCAATGAGAGAGATGATGATTCCCCCCTCCCTAACCTAGGGAGAGGATCAACAGATGCCTTGAACACAAAGAACATAAACAAAAAGCACATTTTGTTGAACTTCAGTGGTGGTCCCATCTTCTTAGGACCACCCCAAGAACAGTTATGGTCAAAAAAATAATCCCAACCAAAGGCCCTGCAAAGCATTATAGGACGAGATTAGCAGTGGGCAGTGATTATACTATCCAATGTCAAAATAATTCTACAAAGAGCTGAAGTTCACCTAGTCATTACTAAATGTCCCTCACAAGTCAAATGCAAAGCATTGAAATTATTCTTACATCAAGCTGCAGTTCCACTAGCTGTTACTAGATGTCCCTCACGAGTCAAATGCAAAACCATTGAAACCCTTTCAACATGAGGGACATCTAGCAACCACCAGTTGAACAGCAGCTCTTTGTAGAAATATTTTGATATTGGTTACTATATAATATACACTGCCCACTTCTAATCTCATCCCATAATGCTTTGCAGGGCCTTGGGTTGGGAATGTTTTTTTGCCAATAACTGTGTTTGGGGTGGTTCTCAGAGGATGGGACCACCACCAAATTGTTCAACAAGATGTGCTTTTTTGTTTTCAAGGCATCTTATTGGTACTCCCCCTAGCTTAGGGAAGATACTAAAATCATCCCACCTGTCACTGCTTGCTAACGTTATTGTATGTTAACCTTCACATTCTGCTACTGTGAAGTGCATATTGGCAGTCAATGAGTGTACAAGAGTGTAGTATCACTTGATGGCCTCAAGAGGGAGAATTCTTCGTATGGCAATGAAACTCTCAGCACGGTTAAATGCGATGACGGTGGGCGGTCCCTCTAAAGGGGGCTGTCCCTCTAAAGGGGGGATTTTTTTCGTACGTCAGCAGGCTTGGCTGGTCTGCTGTTCAGTGGCGAAACGGCAGGGCAGAACAGCATGGTTGGAAGGCTAAGTCGCCCTGCTGTCCAGGCGAATCCTACTTAGTCCGACCAGCACAAGGCTGACCGGCTGATGGCTGTCTGCGGATTGGTTCCCCGCTTTCAGCTGGGCTGGTTGGCTGCTGGATGGAGGTAGTAGCGGGACAGACCGGGGTTGGCTGAAAGGGTAAGCCATGCATAGTAACCCCCTGCCTAGTAAGCCAGGCGAGAGGGCTGGGTTGAAGGGCGAGGCCGGCAGGTGTGGCAGACCGGCCCGACCGGCTGACTGAGGGTGTGACGAGTCGGACAAAAAAATATATATATATGCTCTTCATATATATATATTTTTTTTTATTTAAAAAGTTTTATATAGCGCTGGCTAGACCCGGAGGTATCAGAGCGCTTTACATGAGCATCAGATCATAGTGGCAGGTTACATCGTTACAAAGGTTACACAGTTTTTAGAGCATGGCAACATAGTTACTTGTAAGGTCGAGATAAACAATAAGCACAAATACGTAAGGGGAAAAGAAGGCAAGGTGAGAGATTCATGGGAGGGGGTTGGAGTAGGGGAAGTATACAGATAATGAAGGTGGGAAAGAGGAGGGTAAGGTGAGAGACACAGCATGGGGAGAGGAGGGGAAAGGTGACGGGGCGATGCCATCAATCTTTTATTCAATCCATTAAATGCCCCATTTAGCACCATACAAGCTGGCTAAAATACATTTTTGTTGAAACAAGATGGGAGTCTGAAATTGGAGAGACAAAGTAATGCCAGAAGTATCTTCTGATGTTGAATTCTACAGGAAGCATCAAGTGTTGCACACATTTATCCACATAAGATTCAGGCTAACAAAGGAGAGACAAAGTAATGCCAGAAGAATCTTCTGATGTTGAACTCTACAGGAAGCATCAAGTGTAGCACACATTTATCCACATAAGATTCACGCTAACAAAGGAGAGACAAAGCAGTGCCAGAAGAATCTTCTGATGTTGAACTCTACAGGAAGCATCAAGTGTAGCACACATCTATCCACATAAGATTCATGCTAACAAAGGAGAGACAAAGTAATGCCAGAAGTATCTTCTGATGTTGAACTCTACAGGAAGCATTAAGTGTAGCACACATTCATCCACATAAGATTCACGCTAACAAAGGAGAGACAAAGCAGTGCCAGAAGAATCTTCTGATGTTGAACTCTACAGGAAGCATCAAGTGTAGCACACATTCATCCACATAAGATTCATGCTAACAAAGGAGAGACAAAGCAGTGCCAGAAGAATCTTCTGATGTTGAACTCTACAGGAAGCATCAAGTGTAGCACACATTCATCCACATAAGATTCATGTTAACAAAGGAGAGACAAAGCAGTGCCAGAAGAATCTTCTGATGTTGAACTCTACAGGAAGCATCAAGTGTAGCACACATTCATCCACATAAGATTCATGCTAACAAAGGAGAGACAAAGCAGTGCCAGAAGAATCTTCTGATGTTGAACTCTACAGGAAGCATCAAGTGTAGCACACATTCATCCACATAAGATTCATGCTAACAAAGGAGAGACAAAGCAGTGCCAGAAGAATCTTCTGATGTTGAACTCTACAGGAAGCATCAAGTGTAGCACACATTTATCCACATAAGATTCATGCTAACAAAGGAGAGACAAAGCAGTGCCAGAAGAATCTTCTGATGTTGAACTCTCCAGGAAGCATCAAGTGTAGCACACATTCGTCCACATAAGATTCATGCTAACAAAGGAGAGACAAAGCAGTGCCAGAAGAATCTTCTGATGTTGAACTCTACAGGAAGCATCAAGTGTAGCACACATTCATCCACATAAGATTCATGCTAACAAAGGAGAGACAAAGCAGTGCCAGAAGAATCTTCTGATGTTGAACTCTACAGGAAGCATCAAGTGTAGCACACATTTATCCACATAAGATTCATGCTAACAAAGGAGAGACAAAGCAGTGCCAGAAGAATCTTCTGATGTTGAACTCTACAGGAAGCATCAAGTGTAGCACACATTTATCCACATAAGATTCATGCTAACAAAGGAGAGACAAAGCAGTACCAGAAGAATCTTCTGATGTTGAACTCTCCAGGAAGCATCAAGTGTAGCACACATTCATCCACATAAGATTCATGCTAACAAAGGAGAGACAAAGCAGTGCCAGAAGAATCTTCTGATGTTGAACTCTACAGGAAGCATCAAGTGTAGCACACATTCATCCACATAAGATTCATGCTAACAAAGGAGAGACAAAGCAGTGCCAGAAGAATCTTCTGATGTTGAACTCTACAGGAAGCATCAAGTGTAGCACACATTCATCCACATAAGATTCATGCCAACAAAGAAGAGACAAAGCAGTGCCAGAAGAATCTTCTGATGTTGAACTCTACAGGAAGCATCAAGTGTAGCACACATTTATCCACATAAGATTCATGCCAACAAAGGAGAGACAAAGCAGTGCCAGAAGAATCTTCTGATGTTGAACTCTACAGGAAGCATCAAGTGTAGCACACATTCATCCACATAAGATTCATGCCAACAAAGGAGAGACAAAGCAGTGCCAGAACAATCTTCTGATGTTGAACTCTACAGGAAGCATCAAGTGTAGCACACATTTATCCACATAAGATTCACGCTAACAAAGGAGAGACAAAGCAGTGCCAGAACAATCTTCTGATGTTGAACTCTACAGGAAGCATCAAGTGTAGCACACATTCATCCACATAAGATTCACGCTAACAAAGGAGAGACAAAGCAGTGCCAGAAGAATCTTCTGATGTTGAACTCTACAGGAAGCATCAAGTGTAGCACACATTTATCCACATAAGATTCATGCTAACAAAGGAGAGACAAAGCAGTGCCAGAAGAATCTTCTGATGTTGAACTCTCCAGGAAGCATCAAGTGTAGCACACATTTATCCACATAAGATTCACGCTAACAAAGGAGAGACAAAGCAGTGCCAGAAGAATCTTCTGATGTTGAACTCTACAGGAAGCATCAAGTGTAGCACACATTCATCCACATAAGATTCACGCTAACAAAGGAGAGACAAAGCAGTGCCAGAAATACCACCTGATGCTGAACTCTATCTGTAATGTGCACACTAATTATCCACTGCTCAACATGCGCTGTCCTGCCAAAGGGACAAAACCGCACACCACAAGAAATTAACACCCCCCACCCCCTGCGCCTCCCCCCAGTCCGAGGGGTTAACTACACCTCCCTGCTGGGGTTATGATGATTCTAACATTTCTAAGTAAACACAAGCCGTCCTGCAGTAAATTCATCTGTGCAAGCTTCTCTTTCTGATTCAAAATGCAATCCCTCTCGGCTTCTTTGCAGAGCAGGAGACGACATCTCATCCAACCCACGCAGCACAGCTTCCGCCCTCGCTGTGGGGAGAAGACTGGAGCAGCGCTGCACAGCTTCTAGGCGCAGGTGAAACCTGACACATGCATTCGGCACTGACCCCACCGCGCACACAGATGGGCGGAGCGCAGGTTGCTGTTTACGTTCAATTACAATCAAAGACAACGCCTACACGCTGACAAAGTACCGTCACTGCCTGTTACGTCAATGCTGTCTTTAAGCGCATGCGTGCTAACATTAATATTAGTTTATTGATTACTGCAAATGTTAAACAACCACGAACCCCTTTTAATACTGCTAGCAAAACACAAGATAAATAATGCCATGTCATTTTGAATACATTCTTTTATTGCTCCCCTCAGTCGCTCTCCGTTTAGTGTTTGCAGTCTAACAGTGTGGGCATATTGATTGCAGGAGTGAAGGGCAAAGAGAAAGCAAGTAACATGACACCAGAATAACATTTAAATAAAGCGTGGCAAAAGGTGCAGCAGCCATAATCTATCTATATCTATACTAAGATAATAAAGTAAGAACTTTCAGGCTTTGAGGTGGGTAAACTCGGGAACCATAGCGCTACACACCCAATATACCCTTGAAATCGTCAGGGTGTGTAGATGGTTATAGGCTGTATAAACGACAAAATCAAACGTTATTTACAATATTTATATTTTTTTAAAAAGTAGTCCCCCCAAAGTAGCGCCGTCCGCGACGTGCGTGCTCACGTCAGCACGGGGAGGAGAGGCGTCCGAGGAGCGGCGGAAATGGCGCAGGGGAGGAGCGGCGGCGGACACACCGGTAAGGAGCAGAGCGGCGGAGCTGAGAAATGAGGACCGGTGGCTGAGGCGCGAGGAGCGGTGAAATGAGGACCTGCGGCTCAGGTAATGCTCCGAGGACAGTGTCGGGGAAGGCGGGTGTCGGGAAACACCCGTTGCAACGAAAGTATTGCATCGCGCTTCCATCCAACGTGACTAGGACATCGCGGCAGGCTTCAGAACGCATGCAATCACGACGCATGCTATAACATCGCATGGACCTTTAAGTCGCTAGCGATTGCATAGCATCTACATCGGGTGGCTGTTTGGAGGCTGATTTGGATGGCGCTGTTGAAATAAATTACGAAAAGATATGGTACTCTGCACACCTGTGTGCTTCAATCTCAATATACTGTTAATCCAAAATGTGAACTTTTAATCCAAACAATGGTATTATTGTGGTGCTTTCGCTCAAACTGACTGGCCCTAGTCAGTGCAAAACATCAAGAACAAACAGAAACTGTTTGAGAACAAAGCACTTTTCACTAGCTCCCGTGGGATGCTTTTGTAGATATGGGCACCTTTGCTATATCATTCTTGCTATATCATTCTTGACTAAGGTCTCAAATAGGTCTAGAGTTTTATGTGAAAAAGGAGCCATAAATGTGCTTTTGGGTCTGAACGTCTGTGTTGTTGCGTGTGTGTCTGTAAGTGTGGTAGATTCTTGTTCAATGGTGTGCAGTTCATTCAGTTTGGTCGGTACTCCATTAGTACATACATCGGGTAGACTTTGGAGCATTGTAGTAGGTACGTTGATCCCGGTATTGACCAGCATGTGGTCGTGTTGGAGCACAGGGCACCATGATATTATTTTAAGAGCACGGAATAACACACACAGCAACATGAGCACAGAAATGGCAACTTTCACATTATAATTCAATGAATGTCTGCATGTACACGAGGTGGGGTCCTGGAAATCCCCAAGCAGAGTTTTCGATTATTGTTTTATGTTAAATTTTCAGTATTCCCCTGACGAAGGTATTCATACTGAAATGCATTGGGATGAACTGCTGTAATGATGTTAAAAAGAACTACAGTACATGATGTGAATGTACTAAAAGAAGAAATCTAAAGCAAGAGAAAAGTCATTAAAGCACATGACATCGATAAAACATCTAAGTTGTTTTGGCTTCTTGACAAGGATTATGTGATATATGGACAATTTGTTTTGAAATTTGTTTGAAATTTGTTTGAAATATGTGTATTTTGAAAAAATAGAAATATACAGGAAATAACTGTGTTTCTACAAAAGCATCCCACGGGAGCTAGTGAAAAGTGCTTTGCTCTCAAACAGTTTCTGTTTGTTCTTGCTGTTGAAATAAATGAATGTCTGACAAAATATCGAAATCAAAAATATCGAAATACAAAAATATCGGAACAAAAATATCGAAGTCAAAAATATAGGAATCCTATCCCTAACAAGGTAAGTACAAAAATATCGAAAAAATAATATCGTAGTACAAAAATATCGAAATTAAAAATATCGTTTTTTTAAATGTATTAATAATAATGTAAAAATAATTATAAAATACATATAATTTTACATATATTAAATAAAAATATTAAAACATAATTAAAAAATTAAAACGAATACATATACATTTAAAATAAATTAAAAACTTAATAATTTAATGTAATTTTATATTTTTTTATTTCATTTAATTGATTTAATTTACATTTATTTTATTTTTACCCTGTACGACTGTACCCCAAAAACCCAAAACTGAGCCTGAACCCTAAAAATACCCCTTTACCCAAAAACCCAAAACTGACCCTGAACCCTAAAAATATCCCTGTACCCCAAAAACCCAAAACTGACCCTAAACCCTAAAAATACCCCTTTACCCAAACACTGAAAACTGACCCTGAACCCTAAAAATACCCCTTTACCCAAAAACTGAAAACTGACCCTGAACCCTAAAAATACCCCTTTACCCATGAACTGAAAACTGACCCTGAACCCTAAAAATACCCCTTTACCCAAAAACTCAAAACTGACCCTGAACCCTAAAAATACCCCTGTACCCATGAACTGAAAACTGACCCTGAACCCTAAAAATACCCCTTTACCCAAAAACTGAAAACTGACCCTGAACCCTAAAAATACCCCTGTACCCATGAACTGAAAACTGACCCTGAACCCTAAAAATACCCCTTTACCCAAAAACTGAAAACTGACCCTGAACCCTAAAAATACCCCTGTACCCATGAACTGAAAACTGACCCTGAACCCTAAAAATACCCCTGTACCCAAAATTAATTAATATTATTTAATTACCAATTAATTATTAATTAACAATAACAATAAAGTAAATATATTAGCACATTTGCTTTAATTAATTTAATTTAATAATTAATATTATTTTGCACAATTAATTAAGAATAACAGTAAATTATGTATAAAAAAATTACTATAATTAATGTAATTAAATAATTAATAATAATTAATTACCAACTAATTAATAATTATAAATATGTAAAAATTATAATAATTAATTAACTAATTAATAGAAATTAATTACCAATTAATTATTAATTAAAATATGTACCAACATATATCAATTAATTAATTATTATTAAATTACTTCCCACCCTATTCCCCTATAAACCCATAACCCGCTACAGAACATATTTATCAATTAATAAATTAATTAAAAATAATTCTCAATTAATGAATTAATAGTTCCTACTAATTAATAATTAATTTAACATAATTAAATTACTTCCCACCCTATTCCCCTATAAACCCACAACCCGCTACAGTATTAAAAGACAATATTTAATAAAATAACATTAAAATAAATAATAAAACATAATAAATACAATATAATATACACTAAATGTATTTAAAAATTGATATTAGTAACATCAAAGTTATTAATTTCGATATTATTAACATCGATATTTACAACTTCGATATTACTGATATCATACCAATATCGATATTTAGACTGTCGATATTACTTACCTTCGATATTTTTGTATTTCGATATTTAAACTTCGATATTTTTGCATATCGATATTTAAAAATCGATATTTTGTCTGTGTACCGAAATAAATACCAGCAAATACCACGCTGTTGAAATAAATACCGGCAAATACCACGCTGAGGCACATGATTTGGATGGCGCTGTTGAAATAAATACCGGCAAATACCACGCTGAGACACATGAAGCTAAACATTATAAATACCCAGATGTTAAAATATGAGGCACTTGATCCAAACAGTGCGATGTTGAAACAAATACTGGCAAATACCACGCTGAGACACCTGAAGATAAACACATGAAGGCACATGAAGATACATACATAATTTATGATAGCGTAAAGAGATAAAAGATTTGTTTATGAAGTGGAAGGTCGTGAGTTCGAATTCCCAACTTGCAACATATGCTACAAATAATGTATGCAAAATGTACATTTTTGAGAATGTTGTATGCTGTCACCTGAAGACAACTATAAACCAAAACACAATACCAGTATTGCCAATTTAATTACACTTGGACCACGGATGATCACTCGAATCGCTGACTGAAACAGTGACTCTCGGAGAACAGTTTTGTCCAAAATAAATCAAAATTTTTTAATTTTTATATCACATATACCATATCAATGGGCAATTTTTGTTTTTTAGATAAACATTTGGATAGCTCCACAGAAGTATGTCAAAACAACAAATAATGAAAACGAGTACAAAAGACACTTTTTAGACAAATTGACAACTTGCATTCAACATTCATACGGGACAACACACATATAAATATACATATATACACATTCAAAAGATTCTATTTACAGCATATATTTTTGAAAAACAACGCATTGGAACAAACAACTAAACAATTTTCATGTGTTTGAGAGTAAATCAACAATTCCTAATGCTGGATAGAGGAGGTCTACGCGTTTCGATGACCCCTTGTTGTGGGGAAATCTCGTCAGGACCAAACGCCTGTGAATGAAGAAACAAGATTGGGTCAACTAAGGGGACCGGACTCTACCTCTCAACGTATCAGAAAGGGTAAGTGAAACTAATCCTACCTTAGAGTTGCTGGGTTCTCTTTTGAGATTTATAATAGTGTTGCGCTGATCGAACTGGATGATGCCGGTATCTGCATTCACTTGACAGAGACCGAAGAACGTGGACCCCCAGATATACTCATCATACTACAAACCTACAGGAACCAATCAATCTAACAAGGCGTTTCACCGTGCGGATCCGGGAAACAGCCCCGTCTCCACGCTTCAACTAGATATCTCCACTTCCTCCACTTATGGATGAGAACAAAACCCTTTGAGAGCGCACCCTGCGCAACACTATTATAAATCTCAAAAGAGAACCCAGCAACTCTAAGGTAGGATTAGTTTCACTTACCCTTTCTGATACGTTGAGAGGTAGAGTCCGGTCCCCTTAGTTGACCCAATCTTGTTTCTTCATTCACAGGCGTTTGGTCCTGACGAGATTTCCCCACAACAAGGGGTCATCGAAACGCGTAGACCTCCTCTATCCAGCATTAGGAATTGTTGATTTACTCTCAAACACATGAAAATTGTTTAGTTGTTTGTTCCAATGCGTTGTTTTTCAAAAATATATGCTGTAAATACAATCTTTTGAATGTGTATATATGTATATTTATATGTGTGTTGTCCCGTATGAATGTTGAATGCAAGTTGTCAATTTGTCTAAAAAGTGTCTTTTGTACTCGTTTTCATTATTTGTTGTTTTGACATACTTCTGTGGAGCTATCCAAATGTTTATCTAAAAAACAAAAATTGCCCATTGATATGGTATATGTGATATAAAAATTAAAAAAATTTGATTTATTTCGGACAAAACTGTTCTCCGAGAGTCACTGTTTCAGTCAGCGATTCGAGTGATCATCCGTGGTCCAAGTGTAATTAAATTGGCAATACTGGTATTGTGTTTTGGTTTATAGTTTATTGATAGTGAGGCTTGTCCTTATTGCCAGTGAGCCCAGACCCTGTTTTGGTTTTGTCACCTGAAGACAAACATTACGAGCTTACATTAAATACCTCGCTGAGGCACATGAAGATACAAATGTGGGCTAAAAAAAATACCACGCTGACTGACTAGCTTTTCTTAATTAATTTATGATAGCGTAAAAAGATAAAAGAAACGTTTATGAAGGGGAAGGTCGTGAGTTCAAATCCCCACCTTGCAACAAATGCTACAAATAAGTTATGCAAAATGTACATTTTTGAGAATGTTGTATGCTGTATAATTTTTCTGTTACGTGTTCATGAAAAGCTGTTTCGTCATCTACATCAGTGGATGGACGGATGGATGAAGGGTGTATGGTTGGACAGGTGAAATGCTGGGAGGTTGAATGGACGGGAGAAAGGCTGGGTGGATGAATGGATGGATGAAAGGGTGGATGGTTGGACGGGTGAAGGAACGACTGGGTGGATAAATGGATGGATGAAAGGGAGGATGGAAGATGGTTGCATGATGAATGATGTATGGATGATGAGCTGGTGGATGAATGATGGGTGGATGGATGGGTGAGAGGGTGAGTGACTGTCGTTTGTAGTGCAGAAAAATTAATATTTGGCCGAACAATATAATATGGTTGCATGATGAATGATGTATGGAGGATGAGCTGGTGGATGAATGAAAGGTGGATGGATGGATGAGAGGGTGAGTGACTGTCGTTTGTAATGCACAAAAATTAATATTTGGCCGAACAATATAATACAGCGCTGACTGTCCAAATAACCATTCACAGAAGACAAGTTGGGTCTCTAAATACCAGCTTCCCATTAAAAATGTATGATAGCGTAAAGAGCTAAATGGAACGTTTATGAAGGGGAATGTCAGCAGTTCGAATCCCGAACTTTCAACAACTGCTACAAAGAATTAATTCCACATGAACATTTTTGAGAAATAACGTAAAGAAAAAAAAAATGCGATGTTCAGGATGCTAGGGCATTAATACTGTCAATATTGTATGCTGTATCATTATTCATGTACGTGTACATTCAAAGCTGTTTCGTCATGTACATCAATGGATGCATGGATGGATGGATGAAGGGTGTATGGTTGGACGGGTGAAACGCTGGGTGGTTGGATGGACGGGAGAAAGGCTGGATGGATGAAAGGGTGGATGGAAGATGGTTGCATGGATGAATGATGTATGGATGATGGGCTGGTGGATGTATGGGTGAGAGGGTGGGTGAACGGACGAAGGGTGTGTGGCTGGACGGGTGAAAGGTTGAAGGCAAGATGGATGCATGGATGGATGGATTGATGGATGGATGGGCAGATGAAGAATGGGTGGGTGTATGGATGGATGGATGTGGGGCTGGTAGGGTACGGATGGATGAAGGATGGGTCAATGGATGGATGAATGGATGGATGGATGGAAGGGTGGATGGCCCATTGGGGTGTCTCAGGTAATTAGTATTATGCCGATGTTCCCAAAATTGCAATTATTGTTATTTGAACTCCAGTGGGCCTCTGAATGTCCATGCCAGTTTTTAGAATTATCTGCTGCCATCCGCTGCACCAAAGAGAGGCTCGGAAAGAATAGGATGGTGCTGTCTTCACAGCAGGACGGCCGCATTAATATATTCAAACCCCAATGCCCCAAACCCCAATGCCCATAGAGATCTCCTTTCAAGTGAACCTCCTTTTTTGGCTTTCCCTCACCCCGCATGGTCTAACCCCATATGCGTGATGCTTAGCAAAGCTGATGGTCCAACTGTTACACAGCTTTTCTCACAAATGCCAACATTTCAGGAAAATTGGTAAACTCCTTATCACTTGAAAACTAATGTGATGCAGAGATTACCCGAATCGTCCCAACAATTTAACAAGGACTCAAAAATTTGAATTGCCACTTACTGAGAAATGTAGAGATTCTTTGACAAATGTAGAGAGATAATGTGCAAAGTCTAATACCCCATTACATACGTCTGGTAAATAGTATGGCATTTATAACACTTTATAACGTCTGCAGAGTCAACGTTTATTGAGGTCAATAAATAACACCCAATTCAACAAGGTTATTACAGTGGTTGAGCCAAAACAGACCTCTTCATCCATCTAACCGTAACAAGGTATTGCAGTGGTTGAGCCAAAACAGACCTCTTCATCCATCTAACCATAGCAGAATCATTTCAATGAGAAGAGTGTTCTGGATTGGTTCTTGATACTAAAAAAAGTTTGCAGGGCGATTGTATCTTACTTAACTGCGAGGACCCTGCCACAGCTGATTACATCTCCTCATGGCCAGCCCTGGAGAAAAGGGGGGGGTTGACGTTCAGCGCCTCTCCTTCTTTTACCCACCTCTAAATACTTTTAATTAAGGTGACCCGAACAGTTGGGAAGAAGTTCAGGACTGGCCCTGGACACAGGTGGGGCACTACAACAGAAACAGGAATGGGAATACTAGCAATCACTGGAACAGAGGGTGGGATAATCGTCCCTGGCCACCAAGAAGAGAAAATATAAATCCCGATTACTGGAGAGGGGCCCCCACAAGGAACAGGTTTGACTGCCTAGACATGGTCGATTGACCAATAAGGGCAATAAATCAGATAGGAAATAATGTTGGCATCTCAGATGAGTCCAGTATAAATGACCACCAGACCCTCAACACTAGCACTGGGCCATCAAGGAACATATCCAATCCCCCAATAGGGGAAATATCGCTAACACCTCAGCATCCACCACACCAACTAAATGAGACCCCAAAAAGGGGAGGTCCCGTAGCCCAACTGAAATTCAATGGTGGGGTCACACCCACAAGCCCGCGGGATACCACTCAAAACATAAGGGAGGTAGAACATAGTGCAGAGGGTACGGAGAGGCCAACTAAACAGTCACTGGCAGTAGAAGCCAATCAACAAAAATTTAGCCTAAAAATAACTTCCTGGAATATCGCAGGGCTAAACAATAAATCAAGGGCCCAATCATTTCTATCCTTTATGGGTAAGCAGGACATAATATGCTTACAAGAATGCTGGGACCAGGAGGAGACCCACATTGAGGGCTTTAGCACCTTCTACGTCCCGGCGATACAGGGTAATCGAGGTAGAGGGTCGGGGGGTTTGTGTATCTTTGCCTCTAATTTGTGTAACACAAAACTGACCCCATACACGGCAGGTGGATCTACAGTAGGGGTGGCCAGATCAATGCAAGGACTTATGGTCAAAGCAAAGGGGTGGTCCATTTTTGTGATTAACTTGTATATCAATGTGCCAAAAGTAGATCCTAAAGCTTTAATAGCTGAGCTTGTTACAATGCTCTCAAGAGGTGGGCAAGATGCAGATTGTACTCTAATAGTAGGTGATTATAATTGTCATCTGTGTCCCTACAGTGCCACAAAAAACTGTGGCATTTATAACTTAAGAGGGGACCCTACTACACACTTTGAACATTCGATTATGGGTAACATGTTAAATCAACTACTGCATGATTGGGACTTGGGGTTTGCCAATGAATTATGTGAGCCTCCTGTAGCTTTTCAGACAACCTTCTTTGGTCGAGGGTTGGGCACTGTAATTGACTATATCCTAGTGTCTAATAGGAACCAGGGCTGTCTGGAGGAGTTTAACACGGAAGACCTGGCAATAAGTGATCATTTTCCGATTAGCACCACTATTGCCGTTAAGAAGCCCGAGAGTCCTGTAACAAGCATATCTAGTATTCTTCATGGTCACTCAGTATCATTGGCAAGAAAGAATGGATATGCCATAAAATGGGCAAAAATCGATTCCACAAAATTCGTGAAGGAGTTAGTCCAGAAAGAACTGGAACAATTTACGACCTGCCTAGAATTTAACTCTAACCCCCAGCTAATTGTAGAGGCTTATGGAAGAATAACTGCCACAATAAATGATAAGCTAACCAAAAAACTAAAAATAGGGGCAGCAAAGAGACTATACGGCTGGTTTAATTCCGCCTGTTCTAAAGCCCATAAAGACCTATTACAGGCATTAAAGTCAGTCCCCAAAGACACCAGCTTGATTAAAGGTGCCAGGCGAGCCTATAAACAGACCCTACGCGAGAGACAGGATGAATTGAAAAATCAGGCCTGGGAAGCCCTGCTAAAGGCAAGTGCCCTAAGGGATAATATTTCTTTCTGGAAAGAAATCAATGCCCCCTTTTTTTCCACGGACAGCAAGGCTGCTTCGATGGAGATAGCCATAACGGAAGATGTCTGGGTTGATTATTTTACCTCCCTATACAAAAAAGATCAAACAATTATGTCCCCACAATATGACTTTAGTAATAGCCAGGCGGAACAGGCAGTGATGCAAGAGACCTTCCCTTTAAATATAGCTTTCACCCCCTTAGAGCTCGAGCTAGCAATTTCACAGAGTGCTAATTTAAAGGCCCCTGGCCCAGATGGAGTCCCCATCGATATATTTAAAGAAAATGTAGATCTTTGGGCTCCTCTATTAGCAAATGTACTAAACGCGTATAGCAAGAGGGGTTTTCCTGATACATGGCACGAAGCCATAGTAATTCCAATATTTAAAAAAGGGGATAGACAGGACCCAAAATGCTACCGCCCTATTTCCTTGCTCGACACCCTGATGAAAGTTGCAGGCAGAGTATTGTTAACCAAACTGCAAACCTGGTCTAAGAGCAAAGGGATATTATCAAAATTTCAGTACGGCTTTAAAACTGGTCTAGGTACCGTAGAGCAGGGTTTAAACCTGGCCTTAATAACTAGTAAATATATTGGAAGGGAAAAAGGGAATTTGTTTTTAACATTCGTCGACCTAACCTCGGCTTTTGATTGTCTGGACCATAGCATGTTATGGAAAACCCTGGTCAAACTGGGGATAGATAAAAATATTCTACTCTTTATTCAGGAACTGTATAGAGACGCTGGTGCCACAGTCAGATATGGAAAAAACGGTGAGCGAACCAGGAAATTCCCTATAGCAAAGGGGATCCGACAGGGCTGCATCCTTGCACCATTCCTTTTTAATCTATATATCAATGAGATAGCAGACTTTTTAAAAGATTTGGAAGTGGACTACCCTAAAATAAACGGCATCTCAGTACCACTATTACTATATGCCGATGATGCCGTGATCATGGCTCGTACCCAGTTGGGCCTTCAGAAAGCGCTAACAGGATTCTCAAACTTCATGACCATGAGAGGATTAAAAATAAACAAGGGAAAAACATTCACAATGTCATGTACAACTAGGAAAATTATACCAGAGTGTAAAACCTTTGTTAATAATACTAAGATTGCTATGACCAAAACCTTTTCCTATCTAGGTATCATATTTAACAACAGGGGCACATGGTCAACAGCAATAACCTCTCGGAATCTGGCCTTTTCTCGCACGATAGGTGCCCTCAAACAATTTGCGAAAAGACTGGGTAGGAAACCTGTAGACATACTACTTAAGATTTATGCTGCAAAATGTGTCTCCACGGCTGTATACGGGGCGGGCATCTGGGGTCTGGCAGACTGTACACAAATCCAAACAGTGGAAAATGCTTTCCTGAGATATCTATTATCAGTCCCCCGCTCCACGTCTACCACAATCTGCCACAACAAACTGAATAGAGTCCATATCACCGACCTGATAAAAATAGCTCCAGTGATGTTGTGGTTCAAGATCTGGACATGCGATGATACAAGTTTCAACAGGGAAGTAATCCAAGACTGCTTGAATCATCTCGCTTCCAGTAAGCAGCCATGGTTGGCCTATGTGAAAAAGTTTTTGTTTTCCATTGGCAAACCAGAACTCTACCTAAATCCTATATCATGCTCACAAATAGCAAAAAAAGCCCTAAAAGTGGCATGTCTTGATCTACTGGAGGAACGGAGATGGTACTTAGATGGGCATAAGTCTACAATAGTAGCCCATCGTAATATCCTAGATGGTACAGGCCTTCATGCTTACCTAGCCCCAATTTATTCTTGCTATCATAGAATGCTCCTGACTCGAATGAGGACGGAGTCATTCTATAGGTTAATATCGTTTCCTGCCCCGAACGATTGGTCGGCTAACTTGGCAAAATGTCCATGTGACGACCTGTCTAAGCAGTCAAACATACATTGCATTTTCTTCTGCAAATTTTATCAATGGGGGAGAAAAAGATACCTGTTACCATTGTTAAAAACATGGGGATTGAGAACCTGCAAAACTGCACTGGTCAGATTGTACATGATGCAAGATGAAATCACCATAGTGACAGCAATAAAATTTTTGACCTTCATTGTAAAGTGCAGAGGGACCATGGGTAATGATTAGGACTGTATGGATAAAACAAAAAATATTGTATTACTTTGTACCTTATTACATCAAATAATACGCAACAAAGGACACTGTAGGAACTCCATGAGTCCTTAATGAATTTTAGAATTTTGTATGCATTTTAATGATTCTCACTCGTTTTGTATTCATGACATGTATCTTGTAAGAAGTTTTTTAACGAGGAAAGTTATTTAGTCTGCAAATGTTTCTATTTTGTATCCTGTATGCTTTTATGGTTTTTTGTCAAAACACCGAATAAAGCTAATTTTGAATTTGAATTTGAACACCCAATTCATTTTTGGGGGGGGGACGTAACATGTACGTTTTCTTTGCTTTCCGCACCAAAATTGCTTGCATGTCTTACTAAATACTGAGCGTTTTCCCCCCAATAATTATTGACTCGTTGGAGCTGATGATATTTATTACAAAACAAATAATTGTGATACTTGCTGTAAGAGGAGTGGCCACACATATGGCAAATAAACGTGCTGCTCGTAATGAGGCAAATCAGCTCAGCATCGTGTGACTCAGGGCAATAGCTCACCTAATCTCCCCCACGGCCCCCAAAGTCTAGAGACCCTTATGGGTAATTAGGTGGCACTGTACAAATACCGAGATTTTGCAAAATGTGTATTAACAGGAAGTGAAAAAACTCCTTCATCAGTAAAGACAGGAGGTATTTTGTGAGCCATTGAGACTAACTGGAAAAGCATGGATTGGGCCTGCAAGTAAGGACGGATCTCCAGACCTGCATGTGCTTTCCTTACACGAAACAGGCTAAAATTAAAATAAGAGTTTTAAAAAAAAATAGGGTTACATTACTTGCAATTTACAAATTAATAATGTACCATACTAACAAAGTAATAAAAGTAGAAGATTTGGGGTCGAAGGGGACGGGAGGGGGGGCAGGGGTAGAGGTGGGTTCTTGCAGCAAACACAAGAAACCGCGTTGTTTTGCCCTGCGACGTAATGTACTGCGGGGTGATGT
The DNA here is from genome assembly GCF_964263255.1 of Lissotriton vulgaris. NCBI lineage: Eukaryota > Metazoa > Chordata > Amphibia > Caudata > Salamandridae > Lissotriton > Lissotriton vulgaris. The sequence goes on from NW_028243097.1 coordinate 533,603, forward strand.
TCGGGCCAATGGGAAGCAATGCAATCGCGTGGCAAAGGGATGCAATGTCATTGGTCACGATGTAATGGAGGAAGCGATGTAATAGACGCGATGTTACAGCGTGCGATGTAGCTGACCCCGATGTAGCGGGTGTCGAGACATGCAGGAGATGGGAAATTACTAAAACAATGATCGGGGTAGGCGGGGGACGGGGCCGGCAGGGGCAAGGGCTGCTAGCGGGGCCATGGGCTGCTGGGCAATGTCGGGGCAGGCGGGGGTAGGGGAACCCTAAATGCTCCCGGACAAGGTCGGGACGGGCTGCTAGTATCAAAATAATTCTAAAAAGAGCTGCAGTTCAAGTAGTCGTTACTAGATGTCCCTCACGAGTCAAATGCAAAGCATTGAAATTATTTTTACCTCAAGCTGTAGTTCCATTCGTTACTAGATGTCCCTCATGAGTCAAATGCAAAACCATTGAAACCCTTTCATCAAGCATTTGCACTTGACTTGTGAGGGACATCTAGTAACCATCAGTTGAACTGCATCTCGTTGTAGAAATATTTTGATATTGGATACTATATAATATTCACTGCCCACTGCTAATCTCATCCCATATTGCTTTGCAGGGCCTTTGGGGGTGATTGGTTTTTTGCCAATAACTTTGCTTGGGGTGGTCCTAGGGACTCCTAAAGGATGAGACCACCACCGAATCGTTCAATACTGGTACTTGGAGAATCCCAAAATCATCAGTTTTCGTAACACGGTCACCTTTTACATACCCTCTACACACTGGGGCATCCACTTTAGAGATTACGAGTGGCTGCAGGAATACACTCTTTTGTGTGAGGAGGACCAGAAAATGACAAGGGCGGTACCGGATGACAACTGATGGGTACTTTCATAGCTTGGGAGTATCTTGTTGTGCTTAAACCACTCTTTTTTGTTTAGTTACAATTAGTATTGAGTTGTATGTCAGACATTGATTGACAGGTAGTTGGCCTAGACCCATAGTTACTCCCTGTATGTTGCATCCTTCATGGACATAAACTGTTGTTTATCTGTCAGGTTAAAAGGCCAAAATAAAGATGATGTGTTTATTTAGTCCCAAAGAACCTTACCCATCTTAAGCGTTTGTAAAGTCCAAGCAAACTGCATGATTGAACGCAATTGATTTTGACCCTGTAAAACAGAAACTTCATCATGAACAATATCCACAACAGATGAAGCAATAGTGTCTAATGTGTAAATGTGTGCATGTTAATGCTATTATCAATGACTGCAAGCACCTTTTCAACATTACCTTGGTCTACTGCCCTAAGACGGGAAGATGCTTCAATTTGGGACAGCTTCCAAACTTCATTGCCCTGTACCTGTCAGGATATAGAACCCCAAACAGACTTAAGATCAACTGTATCCTTCCATATTTCATAGCCACCTATGGCTAACTGATCAATAAAAGATTTGGAATACAGTAACTTTGTGTGGGTTAGCCTGACTTTAGAATTGGATGTAGAAGCCATTTTAAAACAAAATGAACCAGGATTGGATTTATTAAAACCAGTGAAGTATGTACATTTTTTCAAAAGGGTTTTTGAACTGCCTTGAATGGGAGCTGGACAATGTTCCCATTGTGTATAATCAACCACATTGCTAAATGTATTAGCCTTATGCAGGAAATGATGGCCATAATGCTGGTATCAAAATAAATCAGCATAATTAGCAGAATCCAAATCTTCAGCATCAAACGCAGCATAATATTTGAGATCAGAAAATAAAGACTGAACGGCTTGAACGTCCCAATCAGCAGAGCGTATGTTTTGTTTCACTGCATCCCGCATGGAAACACAAAGTACATTTGGGACATTAACCACCTCGGTGGGGACATGCATTTGGAACTTAACACTTGACCTTGTGCCTCTTGGAAGCAGTCCAGCCCGAATTGCCAAGCCAGGTTCTCCCTGGACCGGAAACAAGCATCACAGGACTGGTTTCAGGATTTCACCCCTCATCAGTCAGGATAGCTAAAATGCAGCGGCACAGTGAGCCCGGGACCCTTACCCGGCGCACTTAGGGTTTGGAGCAGCTGCTGCTTGAGGAATGTTTTGATATTGGATACTATGATATTCACTGTACTCTAGAATGCCGTCCCATAATGATTTGCCGGACCTTTGGTTGGACCCCTAGGCCTAGGCCTTTAGCCGTCAGACCCACAGTAAGAATAGCCAGACCTTGGTCTTGCCTTTCAACTGAAAAATGGATCACCAAATTGGCCAGCAACCCACCTCCTCATAACGAGGATCCTTGCCTTTAAAACCAGACATACGAAGAATGGATCACCCAATCACTTGACCACTCCCTACCCAAAAGAAAAACCACAACTAAACGTCCCCACAAATCCGCTCCCTGGTATTCAGAATCCCTTAGGGCAAAGAAACGCCAGTGTAGGCAAGCTGAAAGGAAATGGCGTCTGGATTCCTTACCAGAAAATAAAACTCAATACCGAAAGCTACTTAAAGAGTACAAAGAACATATCATAGCCTGCCAAGCAGCATACTTTTCTAAAAAAATCATCTCAGCCAAATCTAAACCTAGAGAAATTTTCCAAATCGTGAAAAATCTCACTAAACTGCCACCTAGCCTGTCTGAGACCAAATCCACAGAACACTGCAACAAGATGGCAGACTTCTTCCTCCAAAAAATCACTAACATCTATAAATCCTTCCCTTCCGTGCCCACCACCCCCCCAACTCAGATCAACTCAGATCAATTCTACCCTGACACCCCCTTTTTCTCAGCCTCTTCCCACACTGGACCACTTCCCCCCCCTCAATCTTACGACTTTGGAATCTGTCAAATCAGGCTCCCCTGACGACCCAGCCCCGCCAGACATCGTTATGTCAGCTTCCCAAGTCACCCTGCCCATCATAATGGACCTCCTAAACTCTTCCATCACTACCGGCATAGTCCCGCCGGAATGGAAACGAGCCATGGTTTGAGCCCTATTAAAGAAACCTAGCCTGGACCCCTCAGACTTCAGCAATTATCGGCCAATCTCTCTACTGCCCTGGCTGAGCAAAATCCTAGAGAGACACAACAACGGCCAACTGGTCGCCTACCTAGAAAACCACCATTTATTGGACCCCACTCAAACAGGCTTCAGACCAAAACATGGCACAGAAACCGCGCTCCTCATGGTCACCGAGGAATCCAGAACCATCCTGGACCAAGGAGGATCCGTGGCAGTGTTCCTCCTTGACCTAAGCGCGGCCTTCGACACGGTCAGCCATGACATACTGCTGGACCATATGGCTAATATCGGCATAAAAGACAAAGCTTGGCTTTGGTTCAAGTCCTTCTTGAAGGACAGATCCTTCCGGGTATTCGACGGTGAATCATCATCTAACAGCAGACCATTAAGATGCGGAGTACCACAAGGCTCCTCATTAAGCCCGGCGCTCTTCAACATTTATATGAGGCCACTGGCTGAGGTTGTCCGTCAGTTTGGAGTTAAGATCATTTCCTACGCTGACGACACTCAGCTGGTGGTCTCATTGGCGCAGGAAGCTAACATGCCAAAGAGAGGAGGGCTCAGGAAATGTCTAGAGGAGGTAAAGAGCTGGATGTCCTCCTCATCACTCAAAATGAACGGGGATAAAACAGAGCTAATGCTACTGGGCCCTGCCGACCCCAGATCTTTCAATGCTCTATGGCCACCCTGCCTAGGCACACCCCCGGCCCCCAAGGACAACATCAAGAGCCTTGGGGTATGGCTGGACAGATCCCTGTCTTTTGGCACCCAAGCCACCAAACTCTCAGCTACCTGTTTTGGCCTCCTTAGAATGTTAAGGAGGGTTCTCCATCTTTTACCCATGGAAGCCAAACAGGTAGCCATCCAGGGCCTGATCCAGTCCCGCCTGGATTTTAACAACGCCCTCTACCTAGCTGCCCCAGAATATACACTGCAGAGACTACAAACTGTGCAGAATTGCGCAGCCCGCACACTACTTCAGCTCCCTCATCGTCAATCTGCCAAAGCCGGGCTGATCAAATTACATTGGTTACCAGTTCGCCAAAAAATCCAAATCAAAGCCCTGTGTATCGCGCACCAGGCCTTCTGGAAAACGGGCCCCCTCATCACCCGTAACCTAGTCTCTCACTACCAACCTACCTGGAATCTTCGATCAAACCAGGCCTTCATGGCCATAACACCCAGAATAAAGAAGTCCAGAACTAGCGGTAGGACCTTCGCTCACAATGCCTCCAAAACATGGAACACCCTGCCCCTTCATCTGAGAGCCAACCCCAACCTCTCCTCATTCCGGAAACAGCTTAAAACATTCCTCTTCAACTCCCCTCAGTAAAGGCCCCCAGCACCATCCCTCTCTCTATTGGTTCTTTAGCACTTGGACGCCCCCGGGCAGCAATAGCGCTCTACAAATCCACATACAATACAATACAAATTAGGATTGTTCTCAGTTTAGTAGTAGTAAAGTTGAGAAAAATCCTAATTTTAAGACTTTTGGTATTCACAGAAGGCATATAGGAGTCCTAAAGTTAGGAGTCCTATCTTTACTACTACTAAATTGAGAAAAATCCTAATTTTAAGACTTTCGGTGTTCACAGAAGGCATTTAGGAGTCCTAAAGTTAGGACTCCTAACTTCTGTGAATACCGAAATGAGTAAGTGCCTTCTGTGAATACGAAAATGGTAGTAAATTTTAGGATTTTGTCTTAAGTTAGTTCTGTGAATCTAGCCCTTTGTTGTCAAGGCATCCTCTTAGCTCTCTCCCTAGGTTAGGGAGGACCCCAAAATCATCACCTCTCTCACTGCTGGCTGTATTTTTATTTTCACTTTTGTGAGATGACTATATGCATGTAAAGAAAGAGCTACGTGTTGATATAGGAAAGGTATGTGTTTAGTATTAGATTGGCGAAAGGAGAATAAACTTTTTCATTATCTTCCTTTTTGATTTTTCCATGTGTGCTGCAAAATGCTATGGATTTTATATTTACAATCTAAAAAAAATATATATTATTTTGTGACTTTCATGTGTGCTGCATTTAGCAGCACACATAGATGAGACAAAGTGACATTTCAAGATTGTTTATGTACAGGAAGGGATACCTTCCTACACATAAACAATCCTTTCCTGCACTCAGACACCCTTGCACTATGGTGCAGGAGTCCTTGTGTTGGCACTACACTCCTAAGTGTAACTCTATCGCAGGGGGAAACGTAAGGCTGCACCATATCCTTGTAAATATGGTGCAGCCCTGCATTCCAGAAGTGGCGGATAGAGGCGTTGAGCCAAGAAGGCTAACACTTCTCTCCACCACTTCCTTGCAAATATCCTTCTATGTCCGTGTAAAGGTTTATGCGAAGAGCTGTCTTTTAGATTCATGCTTTCATCAACAATTCGGACTGCCTTGGAAATGCAGTAAATATTGCGCTGTTGATGGAATGAAGTCATATTACCAATCCTTGCTGTCACTGCACCATAAAACACAAAATAATGTGCATTACACGGAACACACCACCTGTAGCTCACAGTGTGAACAGATACACTTCTCGGCAAACTGCAGTAATGTGTATTATAACACCCTGTTTCTGTTTACACCGCATGACCCGTTCCAGTGGTATTCGAGGTCAGGGTCACAAAATTATATTCAACTAGCAGCCCGTCCCGACGTTGTCCGGGTATGAATTGCTGCCGGCCAGTAGTATATTGTTTTGTAGGAATTCGTTTTGATAGCATTTCTTATCTGTGACAGGCCTGTGAAATGCTCCGATTCACAGTGCACTGCTGAGGCACTTAAGAGTGCGCATTCAGTAGTGTGTGAACTCGAGTTTCCCTACTTTATTTTTCCTTGCAATATTATATAGCGCGAACTCGACAACATGGCATGAGCACAATTTACATTACAGAAGATTACATTAATTTGTGGTAGGCACGGGGAGACAAAGCAATTTGCCTGGAATCACAGGATGTTGACCTGAAGCCGAGATTCGAACGTAGCTCCCCAGCTCTAAAGTTCGCAATTCTAGAACTTGTGGCGGGAGGTGTGTCTAAAAGTGTATGTCGGTGCTGGCCATCAATGAGAGACACCTGTGCATTTTTCAAATCGGTGGTGAAAAATATGAGTATGTTTCTGGAGATGTGGGCCGCCGTGCCACCAATGTACTTACCGGGGGAGGGTAAACACCCATTATTCCGCAACTTTCTTTCCGCAGACCATCACTCCACATACTTTCATTATGAAAGTACCATGACTCCGCAATGCCATTATAACGCATGGCATTACATTTTATATTCTTTTACCACGCATACATTTACAACAAAATTCGTTGTAAATGCATGAATGGTAAAAGCATGTGTTTTTTAAATGTTTGGATAAGGTAAGTATGGGTATAGGGGTATATGTTTTGGGGTACTGAGGTATATGTTTTGGGGTGTTTGGGTATTTTAAGGGTTCAGATATAGTTTTGGGTTATGGAGTACAGGGGTAGTTTTAGTGTTTAGGGATAGGTATGGGTTTTGGGGTACAGGCATATTTTTAGGGTTCAGGGCTAGGTTTGGGTTTTGGGGTATAGGGGTATTTTTAGGGTACAGGGGTAGTTTTGGGTTTTGGGGTACAGGGGTATTTTAAGGGTTCAGGGCTAGGTTTGGGTTTTGGGGTACAGGGGTATTTTTAGGGTTCAGCGCTAGTTTTGGGTTTTGGGTTGCAAGGGTATTTTAGGGTTCAGGGGTAGGTTTGGGTTTTGGGGTACAGGGTTATTTTTATGGTTCAGGGCTAGGTTTGGGATTTGGGGTGCAGGGGTATTTTTAGGGTTCAGGGGTAGGTTTGGGTTTTGGGGTACAGGGGTATTTTAAGGGTTCAGGGTTATGTTTGAGTTTTGGGGTACAGGAGTATTTTAGGGTTCAGTGGTAGGTTTGGTTTTTGGGGTACAGGGGTATTTTTAGGATTTAGGTATAGGTTTGGGTTTTGGGATATAGAGTATATTTATAGGGTTAAGATGGGTTAGTGTTTAAGGGTGTTGGGGTATTTTAAGGAGTAAGGGTGGGTTTTGATTATGGGGTGCAGAGGTATTTAAAGGGAGCAGGGTGGGCACCCGGAGCTGGAATGTACAGAACCTGGGAAAAAAAACAATGAAATATTTGACACAACACGCGCCCCGCACACGACAACAGTTGATGGACAGAATGCAGAACAATGTCATACGTTCACCCCAATACAGAGATCTGGACCAAAATCTATCATTTTGTTTGCACTCTACACCACATCAGCCTTAACCCTGTGCCTCATGGGAACATTCGAGGCCGAATTGCCAAGCCATGTCTTCCCTGGACCGAACTCAAACATCCTAGGACTGGTTTCTGGCTATCAGCTGTCTTCAGCCAGGATAGCTTGACTCCAGTGGAGTGGAGAGCACGGGACTCACGTCTGAGCATACCCTTCTCCACTCGGGGTGACAAATGCAAAACCAACAGTTGATGGACAGAATGCAGAACAATGCCATACATTCCCTCCAGTACAGAGATCTGGGCCTAAATCCATTGTTTTTTTGCACTCCACACCACCCCAGTTCAGACATGGCCATATGCAAATCAGCCTTGACCCTGTGCCTCATGGGAACAGTCCAGCCCGAACTGCCAAGCCATGTCTTCCCTGGACCGGAATCAAGCATCCTAGGACCGGACCGGCACACGCCCACAGCACACGATATGAGACATGGCATGAAGGGCGGAACATACCACACACCCCCAACGTTTGTCACGCCCCCCAGCACACGCCCACAGCACAACACAGAAAACACCCACAAGGGACTACTTTGCTGGCACGGTTCTTTTACCTTTTAAATGTAAATGGTGGGCGTCTACATAGCCTATGTCCTTCTGCTGCAACTGCCCTTTCCAACGCTGTATTGGGTGCTGTGATTGGTGCTGTGGTTCCTGAGATTACCCGCCTCAAAGGTTTGGGCTCTCTCTTTATTATATTAGTACTAGCAGCCCGTCCCAACGTTGTCCGGGTATGAATTGCTGCCGGCCAGGTGTATATTGTTTTGTAGGATTTCGTTTTGATAGTATTTCTTATCTGTGACAGGCCTGTGAAACGCTCCGATTCACAGTGCACTGCTGATGCACTTAAGAGTGCGCATTCAGTAGTGTGTGAACTCGAGTTTCCCTACTTTTTTTTTCCTTGCAATATTCTATAGCGCGAACTCGACAAAATGGCATGAGCACAATTTACATTACAGAAGAACACATTCATTTGTGGTAGGCACGGGGAGACAAAGCAATTTGCCTGGAATCACAGGATGTTGACCTGATGCCGAGATTCGAACGTAGCTCCCCAGCTCTAAAGTTCGCAATTCTAGAACTTGTAGCGGAAGGTGTGTCTAAAAGTGTATGTCGGTGCTGGCCATCAATGAGAGAAACTGTGCATTTTTCAAATCGGTAGTGAAAAAATATGAGTATGTTGCTGGAGATGTGGGCCGCCGTGCCACTAATGTACTTACCAGAGGAGGGTAAACACCCATTATTCCGCAACTTTCTTTCCGCAGACCATCACTCTGCATACTTTCATTATGAAAGTACCAGGACTCCGCAATGCCATTATAACGCATGGCATTACATTTTATATGCTTTAACCACGCATACATTTACAACGAAATTTGTTGTAAATGCATGAATGGTAAAAGCATGTTTTATTTTTAATGTTTGGATAAGGTAAGTATGGGTATAGGGGTGTATGTTTTTGGGGTACTGAGGTATATGTTTTGGGGTGTTTGGGTATTTTAAGGGTTCAGATATAGTTTTGGGTTATGGGGTACAGGGGTAGTTTTAGCATTTAGGGATAGGTATGGGTTTTGGGGTACAGGCGTATTTTTAGGGTTCAGGGCTTGGTTTGGGTTTTGGGGTATAGGGGTATTTTTAGAGTTCAGGGGTAGTTTTGGGTTTTGGGGTACAGGGGTATTTTAGGGGTTCAGGGCTAGGTTTGAGTTTTGGGGTACAGGGGTATATTTAGGGTTCAGGGATAGGTTTGGGTTTTTGGATACAGGGGTATTTTAGAGTTCAGGGGTAGGTTTGGGTTTTGGGGTACAGGGTTATTTTTATGGTTCAGGGCTAGGTTTGGGTTTTGGGGTGCAGGGGTATTTTTAGGGTTCAGGGGTTGGTTTGGGATTTGTGGTACAGGGGTATTTTAAGGGTTCAGGGCTAGGTTTGGGTTATGGGCACAGGTATATTTTAGGGTTCAGGGGTAGGTTTGGTTTATGGGGTATTTTTAGGATTTTGGGTATAGGTTTGGGTTTTGGGGTACAGGGTATATTTATAGTGTTAACATGGGTTAGGGTTTAAGGGTGTTGGGGTATTTTAAGGAGTAAGGGTGGGTTTTGATTATGGGGTGCAGGGGTATTTAAAGGGAGCAGGGTGGACACGCGGAGCTCGAAGGTACAGAACCTGGGAAGAAAAAACAATGAAATATATGACACAACGCGCGCCCCGCACATGCCCACACCGCCAGCACACAATATGAGACATGGCAGAATGTAAAAACAACAGTTGATGGACAGAATGCAGAACAATGCCATAAATTCACCCTAATACAGAGATCTTGACCTAATCCATCATTTTTTTTGCACTCCACACAAAATATTCTGTTGTCTGGGCGCTAGAGTGCCGGCCACCACATAGTGAGGCTCTGCAGGATGGTTGGATGATCCAAAACGTATTCTCCGGTTCTGATGACCATCGCAGCCTTCAAATGAGGGGCAGTGAGTGACACTGAATAGGTGCAGTAGATGTTGGCCACAAGCTGAGAGACTGAGACTGCTTGGGCCGAGCAGCAGCGATCGAGGAGTGGAGATGCGAGCTCTGCCTGCGGGTACAAGATGGCGGCCCGATCTGAATAACATTGACGCAGTGGGATCATAGACGATAGTAGGTCTGTGGACTGGTAGAGGAGTGGCCGTGAAGAGAAAAGTGACAGGTGGCGCGGCCCGCGGCTTTCCACTGCGGCCGGAGTGTGAGTAGCAGCTCGTTGGCGGGCTCCACCCGGGCCCGCAAGGTGTGGGAGAGGGGAGGAACTTGGTACGGTCTGGAAAAAATTCCAGCGGTGGGCACACAGCGCGCTGAACGCCCCTGCACGGCTGCACCCCCCCCCCCAAGTGACCAGACCGGAGGTGATCCTAGGTGTGCATGAGTGGAGAAGATGGCCAGGAGATAGCTGAAAGGAACAACACACAGGGGATGCTAAGGGTCTGGAAAGAGACTACAAAGTGCTAAACACTCGGATGTAGGCACCTCACAAGACCAGTGTCGAGGAATGCTAGTATTAGATCCACCAGTAAGAGAGACAGCCAACAGGACATATTGGTAGGCTGAATGAGAAAAAGAGTTGCAGTGCTCAAGAAAGTGTGTAATTTCTCATTCAGCCTACTAATATATCCTGCCTAGTAGATACCAGTTTTCAACAAAAAACCAAATGATGAGACTCCGCCAATGGGTGGGCTGATGGGTATCTTCTATATCCTATTTTTTTCACATTGCTTTCTGTTTCTCTCCTTAGAATGACTACTTCTTCACACTACATCCGAGTGTTTAGCACTTTGTAGTCTCTTTCCAGACCCTTAGCATCCCCTGTGTGTTGTTACTTGTAAGTTTGGGGGACAGGATGCAAGCTGGTCTTTAAAAATCCCTTTCCCCTTAGACCCTCCCTCATATTGTTGATTTTCATTAATCTAGTGCAGCTACGGCTGCGGGTCTCTTTTTTGTAGGCTAGCTAAAATAGCTTTGCCTTTCTCCTCTTTTTTTCTGGCAACACCCAGTAGGTGCTCACGATGGCAGATTTCGCAGGTTTAGCATTCGATGATGAAACACTATCATCTATTCTTAGTGAGAATCCTAGTATGTTGGATTCTATACCCACCACTGGACCCAATCCCCCAGGAGACTGGGATACCATCCTCAACTTAAAGAAGAGTCATACACAGACCATTATTCACAGACAGATTATGGCCGAATACCTACATGGCAAGTGCGCCCCCACAGGCCTTCTAGTGACCAATCTTCCCAGACTTTTCCTCACGGACAAAGCATTTCTCAAGGATTGGTCTTTAATCGCGTGGCGATGTACTCGTGATTGGCTGATCCTCATAATTACGACTGCGAAAAGGGTGGCTGACGCCATCCTTATCAAAATACAAATCATGGAGGGTCAAATAAAAACCACACTCACAACCAAACAATTCCAGAAACAACTGGATGAAACAAACAAAGCGAATAAAGAATATAGGGATCCTATCTTTTTCGCTAAGATCGAGAAATTTAAAAAAGATCTGGCAAAGGTCTTCCATGAGAAAATGTATCTGTACACTAGTGAAAACGATACACTTGCGGATGCCACTAAAAGAGGAAAAAGCTATGGGTCAAACTACTCAACTTCCTTCTCCTCTGATCCTGATTCTAGTGACTCAGATACGGGCACCAGCGGAACATCACAATGGAGAGGAAGAGGCCAATTTAATCGCCCCCATCGCAGGCGCACTGGGCAAGGCAATATGTACCAACAGGGCCCTTGGTGGCTGCCAGCCCCGTGGGGATATCCACAATTCCCACCACCCATGCCTCAGTACCATCCGCAGCCCCAATTGTACGATAGCCAGGCTTTTTTAGGGCAGGGCCGTGGCTGGAACAGGGGCAGACGGAGGGGCCAATCCCAAACACAAGTACAGTGGGCAGACGAACAAGATCCTCCAAACACTCACAGCAGACGGGGCCAATAACCATTACCCCTGGAAGCAACGAGGACCTTGTAGTTAACTTAAGTTCACGCGCTCTTACTCCAACCAAACACCAAGTGCTAAATAAAGGACTTGGGTTTGTGCCGACTAACTGCAGGGATGCCTTCCAGCTTCGCAGTGAGGTCGAAAAATTCTTTCGCAAGGTCCGGCTTCACTTTTTCTTTGCTGACAGCAGAAAGGAACAGGACCAGATTGACACTGAAATGAATACAGGCCTCAAGAAAAAATCGACATTTATTCCCCTTCTCCAACAGGTACCACCCAAGGTGGGAGCATTCGAGAAAGCTGTGGTCCTTGAGATCACTCTTTGGATCTGTCTAAAACCGACAATTTTCAAAATTTGTCTAAAGCCGAGAGACTGGCTTTAGACACATTATCTAAAGACACTAACATTACCATCAAACCGGCCGACAAGGGTGGTGCGATAGTCATCCTGGACACCACCACTTATCGTGCCGAATGCCTGAGGCAACTAGGAGATACTAACTCCTATACTTTGCTGACCACTGATCCCACTACCAGGCTGATGACTGAAATTAAAAACCTAGTGGAAGAGGCGAGTGCAAAAGGCTGGATAACATCTCAAGAAGCCAAGTTTCTGGTTACCCCACATCCAGTTACTCCATATTTTTATGCACTGCCCAAAATCCACAAAATAGCAAGGCCACCCCCAGGACGGCCTATTATCTCAGGCATTGGGTCGCTCCTTGAACCTCTTTCATCTTTTGTGGATTTTTTTTTAAGACCCTTGGTACAGACTATGCCCACTTACCTTCAGGATAATAAAGGCATCCTTCGCCTTTTACCTGAAGTGGAGTTTAACACCGAGACTGACATTCTTGTCAGTTTCGATGTAGAGTCTTTGTACACCTACAGAGGAAACTCTGCAGGCTGTGAGAGGGCTTCTGGAAACATCTACCCATGCAAGCATTACGCCCATCCATTTCATCATGGAGTTGGCTAGGCTCACAATGACCGAGAACTTCTTTCAATTTGAACACTTGTTGTATCTCCAGACATCGGGTACTTCGATGGGGAGTACTTTTGCCCCGAGTTTGGAAAATCTATACATCCATCTTTTCGTAACACAGTATGTACTCAACCACAACAATCCGTATTACCATCAAACGGTGTTGTGGAAGAGATACGTTGATGACGTTCTGGTGGCGTGGCGTGGAGACGCTGCCTCTGTACGTGCTTTTCAAAATTGGTTAAACACCCAGAACCAATACCTTCGATTTACGGTGGAATACAGTGATACACAACTCCCCTTCTTGGATCTACTCATCATTCCCAAGGACGGCCACCTAGCAAGTAATTTATACCGCAAGCCGATGTCTACAAATTCCTTGCTACTGTTCGACAGCCACCATCCATGCTCTCTTAGAGAGAACTTGCCTTTCGGACAATTTCTCAGGGTCCGAAGAAATTGTTCAGAAAAAACTGATTTCCAGGCACAGTCCCTAGATCTATCCACCAAGTTAAAACAACGACTATATCCTGGTGCGTTGGTGAGGAAATCATGCAAAAGGGCTTCCAACAATCATCTAGAGGCTTTATTAGCCCCTCCTGTTGTAAAACCTCCACTGGAGAAACTAACTTTTGTCACCACCTTTAGCACAGCTTCATCTTTGGTACAGAAAATCATCCGACAAAATTGGCGGATATTAAATACCGCTGGCGACAAAATTCCACTACCACTCTTTTCCTTCAAGAGAAGCTCGAATTTGAAAGATGATTTAGTATACACCAGACCTCGGTCCATTCCACAAGAACCCATAGCGACATTGTGGAAACTTCCTCATGTTCAAGGCCACCATCCATGTGGCAATTGTTCAGTATGCCCTCAAACCAGAAAATGCTTACAGTAGACATTGGCACACCACGTCCTTGGGTGTTAAAACGGCATACCAACTGTAACAGTGAAAGGGTCATCTATCTAATCACCTGCCCCTGTGCCCTTCGCTATGTGGGCATGACGACCAGAAGGGTTAAACTTAGGATACAAGAACACAAAAGTACCATCAGGCGCAATAAACAGGCCACTCGTCTCACCAACCACTTTCTAACAATGAAACATTCTGCTGATGACATGGAATGGCTAGTGCTTGAACAGCCATTCATTCCTCTACATGTCAGTGATATTGCTCATTATCTGTTTGTCAAGGAACAGAAATGGATTTTTAAATTGAAGTGCGACACTGCAGGCTTGAATGATGAAATACCATGGATCAAGCTCTGATTACATTCTAGCCACGTGACCTAGTTGTCTGTGGAATACAAGTGTTTATATCAATGACTGTTCATATACACCCTACATTTCATACACTTGTCATACATTTGGTATTCTGAGTTTACGAGTCTTGTAGCCTTCCTGACACACATTTTCCATCAGAATAGTTGGAACGTGGTTCTGTATAAACGAAACCACCAGCCTATTAGTACACGTATATGATACGGGTCCTCAATGTTAGGAAAACATATATATTCTAATACTAGCTGTGACGTGGCGAATCACAACGGACTTCTATTTGTGCCTTCAACTAGAGTTTTGAACATGGTCTTTGCCATTCTTAGCAAGATAAAGACCTACGGCTCCTCTCATGAGGGCTTGTCCTCTCCGACCAATCACAGTGCAGCTATCTGTAGGCCCTGCACGTCTATCATTCCCAGCTTCCGGGCCACGGTTCTCTTTCCGGTTTCCCGAAAACGAACCAATCACCTCACAGAATACGAGGCTCCGGTTGACTCAAGTGTTCCGTCCTGGTCCGCATGATTTTAATTGAACCTGACCATGCGGATGTCGATTGCATTTCCGTAGTCCGGATAACTGATCGCCAAACTTCTATTTTGCGATGTATAATTCATCTTACAGTCCCCGGTTTTTCACAACTAATCGCCAGACAGTAGAAGCGGCGAAGTTTCATAATGCGGTTCCATTCTGGTCCGCAAGTCTTCTACTTTGATATAACAACACTTCCGGTTTCCAAAGTGCAAATTCATTTTCCGGTTTCCGGTTTTCTAACGAACCAATCGCCACACAGTATGAGCGGCTAAATTTCACAAAGCTGTTCCATTCCAGTCCACAAGCTTTCTATTTAATCTGACGAGGCCTCTATCCCCGTCAACTTCCCCTCGGCTCAGATGCTAGACCGAGGCAACGACGGACAGGTTGGTGACCGCATCTGCAAATTCTATTGCATTTTTTGCCTGGAGTTGTGCTGAATAATGCTTTCCGTGCAGCCTCCTTAGACTGAGGCTTTACAGCGAGGCCTCTCAGTCTCCTTTTTCGTTTGATTACTGGAGCTCATTACACGGAATTCATTGCTATTTATTTAAAAAACTGAAAGAGTTGTGTAGTAAAGATTCATGAGGGGGCGTTGTTTCCACACTCTCTTCTTCATGATTGTAGCTCTATTTCAAGACATCACTCTAGAGAGATATAGAGATACAACGTTACCAACCAGTGTACTACTGATTATACTCATATAGAAGCTTGAGGTGCCTTGTACTCACTATGAAACAATCGATGCTTGGCATGCCACCTTTGCCATGTGTTACTGCCTACTTAACCCAACAGGTTCTCAATTTTACAAAATAATTTTAAACACATGTTTGCTAGCCAGATTTACAAATATAATCTATTCTTCCCTTCCCATTTTTTAGAGCGGGCCTCTTTGACCTGAGCGAGTGCCAGGTGAGGTGAGGCCTTCTCCATAGCAATTATGGGTGAGTTTCTTCAACCAGAATGTTGTACGCTGATTTACACATGCACTGATGCTTTCATATGGTTACATCTGATTTGCTGTGTTTGTTTTACTTCTATAGGAGAGTTCTTGTCACATTGATATGAGACCACCATATAGTAATTCTTTACCGGTAGGTCTACATTATTTTTCTTTTTTCACTGTTGCAGTAGTGTACATTCATAGGTCCTGAAGAAAGCCTTGCCAGGTGGAAACATGTTGAACATTATCATCTTTAATTGATAGTAGTATATTTTTTTGACACACTATCATCACTCTGCTTTTAATTTTGCCGTTATGCTGACCCCCCCCCTAATAAAGTCATACCTTGGCATCATAACAGGCAATTTTAAATATCACACTTCTTCTCACAATTACCTACTTTCTTGTGCCTTGCAACTCTTTTTCTCATTCAACCTACCAATATATCCTGTCTCTCTTACTGGTGGATCTAATACTAGCATTCCTCGACACTGGTCTTGTGAGGTGCCTAGTAGATACCAGTTTTCAACTAAAACCCAGATGATGAGACTCCGCCAATGGGTGGGCTGATGGGTATCTTCTATATCCTATTTTTTCACATTGCTGTCTGTTTCTCTCCTTAGAATGACTACTTCTTCACACTACATCCAAGTGCTTAGCACTTTGTAGTCTCTTTCCAGACCCTTAGCATCCCCTGTGTGTTGTTACTTGTAAGTTTGGGGGACAGGATGCAAGCTGGTCTTTAAAAATCCCTTTCCCCTTAGACCCTCCCTCACATTGTTGATTTTCAGATAGCTGAAAGGACCCTTGACAGTTATGGAGGGCTGAGATAATTGACCGGGCCCTTCCGACCTCCATTGTGCTGGGTTCTCTGGCCTGCGAGGAAACCGGAACAGGAAGGCGCAGGTTTGTGGACCTGTAGAGGTGCGGCTACGAAGAGGAAAATAGACGGTTAGTGAGGACTGAGGCTTTCCGCTGTGGCTGGCCCGTGAGAAGCTGATTACCGACGAGCCTTATACTGGGCCCTCGTTACATAGGAGAGTGGAGGAACCTGATGAGGCCTGGAGTAAACGGCAGAGGTAGAAATACCGCACTGAACACCCGTGTACGGCTGGACCCGTCAAGTGACCAGAGATGTGGTGAGTCAAGATGTGCTTTAGTGGGGAGAGACGGTCGGGGAATTGCCCGGCGGACACCGCAGCAGCTATGAGGTGAACAGACCAGTGCAGTGGGCCGAGTGTACTCGCTCGGCCATTCCGACCCCCGCTAAACAGGGGTCTCTGACCCCTGAGAAATCAGGTACAGGAATGCACGGGGTGGACAGGAGTGGCAGCAGCAGCAGTGGGGGGATGAGACTGTGGCTGTGAAGGCGATTACCTCCCTTGTCCTTTACTGCCAACCGAGTATGTTTCAGAGGAGTGGGGCCTGTTGGGAACAAATATGACCCACGCCGCATAGTGAAGAAAACGTTTCAGAGGTTGAGCAGCAGACCTCCACACTGAAAGAAGAAGGTAATACGACCTGTGAGAAACTACTTTGCATGGAGAAGGTGCTGGAGGTCATAAAAAATGAAAACGAAGACCTCGAGGCCCAGTCTCGAAGCAACAACTTGCGAGTTTTTGGATTTCTAAGACCACAGCCATGACCTGGATGGAGGACTATGTGGAAGAAATGCTCCGATGTCTCTTTGGAAATGCCCTGTCAGCGGTATGCATAGTGGACCGGGCCCATAGATGTAGAAAAAGGTAGGGCTAGGACCTTTCTCAAGATTTGCCCGGCGCTAACCGCCCTTGTACCATTCAAATTACCAAGCAATGAGGCAGGCGCCGGAGACCAGAAGGCAGGAAACAGAAGTTTATTCCGACGGAGCAGAACACATCAGATCAGACAACAAGGTATCGTCTCGAGGTGCTCTAACAAGTGAGCTGAGACTCAGCCTTTTATACCTTACAAAACACTTGGCATTACAGTCACAGCATTGTGAAAATAAAGAAAAGATAACCCCATAATCCTCATGTCAATCCTACCCCACATGTGTTCACAATAGGGACCCTTGACCTGCTGATAAGAGAGGGGGCAATGACGCAGCTGAATGTTCCGCTGATTATTAGGATGTGTGCGCCTGATCATAGCCCAGGGGGTGGGGAGACCAGGATCAATAGTGGGTCCTTTGAAGAGGAGTGACTTCATACAATAAAGTGCAGTAAATGGTATCCTCTGGCTTAGGCGATGGCCTCGGACATGTGTGGTCAGTCGGATTCGGGGGAAGGGGTCATCAAAGGAGTGGTATTCATGCCGCGTGGACAATCGAGCGCGGAGGGAAGGCTTGTCAACAGAGGGGCATTCATGGAAGGAAAGGAGGTGTTGGTCAGGCGCGGCCGTGACTCCCAAGGACAGGGTCTTGCAGAAGGAGAAGGTTTATGACTTGTCCATGTGAGGGAGAAGGAGGGGGTCAGGGTGCGCGCAGGGTCAGAGTCGCACAGAGAGAGAGAGAGGTCTTATGACCCGTACATGAGAGAACAGGGGCAGTCAGATACAGCTGGGGGGCTATGTCAGCTGAGGTGAAGGATGCCTCTTCAAGAGGGAAATGGGGGGTGCCTGGGTCAAGCAGGAGGGTTGCCTTTCATAGCAGGGTCGCGCAGAGTGCTGGGTTTCATGGTCTATGCATGTGAGAGTGGGAGGGGGGTGCTCAAATGCGCGCAGGAGGGAAGCCAGTGATTCTAATGAGTGGGCAAGAGGCCAAGGTGCCTAAAATGGCTGTTATGTACATATGGGCACGGGCTTTTACTGGGGGAGTGATACGGTCAATATTTTATGGTATTCATGGTGCATACAGGGAGAGGAGTGGGAAAAAGGGAAATGAACGCTGCTTATGTACATCAATTTGTCTATTTTCCACAGTCGCCCCTTTTTACATAACAGAGTTCATTTTTGTAGTTGATGGGGGTACATATAAACAATGAAGTTCATTTTCCTATCCTTCCTAGTTAAGGGGCGTACATATAAACATGTGGTTGATGAAATAGCATTTGTCAATACTAACATATTGCATAAAAATCATGAACAGTTGGTGCGATTGGCAAAATGCAGTACATAGGAAATTGCATTTGTAAACGTACTACATAGCATAAATGCTTCTGACTTTCAAAAACGAATGTGACCAATGAACATTTTGACCAAGTAGTTGAGGGAGGAATTCAGTCCAATAAGATCTCTTCGTCACAGTGTCTTTTTAGTAGTGAGCCATCACTGGTAGGCTCTAGTCCGTGTCCTTTCGTTGGCGCTGTTGAGCACCGGCGGTGGAGCTATAGGTCCAGCTCGGTTCTATCCTTACGCGTTGCAGGGTGCGGTCAGTCCTCTGCTGTTAGACCACAGTCCTGTTCCCTAACCAATCCTTTTAGTGGCGCCTTAAGTTTGGCACCTATATTTCCGTGGCGTAACCCCATTTCCATCTAGATGCTGTTCTTCCTTTCAGCAGAGAGTCGCATGGAAAAGAGGGTGTGTTGTTTCGATAGTCGATGGGAGTGAGAGGGCGGAGTGGGGGCAGATTTCCTGGGACACACCAAAGGGACCAAGGGAGCAATGGATAACAAGCAAGCGGGCCCATCAATCGGGCTTGAAAAGAGGGACGGAGGCTCCAGGCACACGTGGGTTGGCGGACAGAGAGCTTCAGGACAGCCCTTCATCCTTTCTTTTACCGCCTCTGAGGGTGCTGCCTCGTCCCGTTTCTTGTTGTGCTGCGGCTCCACCTTTGGTCGAGGTCGCATGTGTCTCATGATCTGCAGCCACGCTGTGCGTCACGTCCGGCCCTTCTCCTCCGGTGATTGAGTATCTTTAAATGGGTAAAAACAAGTTTTAGAGACCTGGCAGGAGAAGAGATTTTTTGCATTTGAATTCCACTCGCAATCCTAGCACCTGGCGTTATGCTCATTGGTCATAGTCAGAAGTCTATTAGCATGAAGTAAGTAGGTGGGTATTTCTACTGCGTTCGCACCAAGTCTAATCGGCGTTCGTTCATGACATATATGGACAGAGGTCAGACTCCTGTCACTTGCGTATTTCATCAAAAACCCCAAGATTGACAACATTCAGGGGAGACTCGTCCTTCTAACCCGAGCCTTAGCAGTCTTACATTTCCCTTTAGAGCTTGCTAACTCTTTCAAACAGAGCGGGGTGTGCAATCATTGAAAGACACGGTCAAACAGGTGTTTCTCGATGGGCTGCAGTTACTCATGGTCATCATATATATATCGGGGACAGTAGCTGGGGTCAATCAAGTGGGGCGGGGACGCTTCGGGCATTCGTGCTTGGGTGCAAAGGGGTGGGGCAATCTGGGCATTGGGGGTCAATCTGGACCTCAGCGCTTGTCTCTAACGAACAAAAAAAATAAGGTGCCATTGACATACAGTTCCCCTATAAAAGGCCAAATTGGGGGACCTTAGTCGTCTTACCTGTCCTTTCCTTCTCAGCCAATTCGAGTTCATTCATTTTGTAGAAAGGAGAGGTAGTAATATGGCGAGATACAGTCATTTTAGTTTTGGTCAATTTCGCTGAACACCTTCGCGTTCAATAAGTATCCAATCAGACTGGTGCCGACGGGGCACAATATTACCATACAAAAAGGATGGGACAGGGGGACTCTCGTAGGGAGTGAGAGTCGTCCGCAACCTAAACGAGCCATTCGGTACACGTATGACATGTAGAGAGAGGGAGAGAGAGAGAGAGAGAGAGAGAGAGAGAGAGAGAGACGTGTACGAAAATAGGTCATTTAGTGTGCTCACAACACAGAACGACAGAGGTCAGGTAACACGCAAACGCAGACAGAGGGAAGACATAAACCCGTACATTACATACACACAAACTCAGACAAGGGAAGACAGTACATGTGTTACATACAAAAGAGTTCACGACAAAACATAAAACAGTTATTGGCCAAACAGAACTTCTGCATGCTGCGCATCTTTAGTATCCTATTTATCTACGTGCTGAGCTCTTTTTACCTTTTTCCTCCTTTTCCTCTCATTTCCCTTTTCGTTTGTTATTTCTTCGAGCCTTCTCATTTGCCAATACTTACACCTCGATTAGTTGATCAGAAATTAACCTGGTCGCGCTATTTACCCATGGTTGGATCTTAAATCATTTTTCAGTTTCTTCCTTTGGTGGGAAGTTCTCCAGGCTGAGGCAACGGCAAGTATTGATCGGGAGAACAGTCGGACAGCTTGGCTAGATCTATAATGTGAGAAGGGGGGGGAAGCAGTATTTTTGAACATCAGCAACATTTCTAACTTCCCAGACGGCAGCAGCCTTGGTAACCCTAACTCTTGCATTTTTCTTCTGTCCTTTCCCTACCTAGTCAAACGTCTAGTTACATTCTTTAACGTGTTATCTCAAGTCAATTTTCGTCATACAGTACCCGTCAAGTCTCTATGTCAGTCCATCCTCCCAGCCGTTCTAACGTGCTAATTTCCAGTCAATTTCCGTCATACAGTACCCGTCGAGTTTCTATGTCAGTCCATTTTCTCAGTCGCTATGCTCTAATGGAGGAACAGTCATATTTAAGTCTATGTCTCTAAAAACTTATCGTCATAAGGACTATGCTCATATTCCCTCCTTCCCTTTTTCGTCGGTTGTTCGATCATCGTTCTCCCATACTTCAGCCGATGTTCCAACGCGACCTGCAGAAGGGAGGAGAAAGAAGGGGTGGGGGGCAGCATTCAAACCTCATCAGCATGCAGTAATCCGGAAATGTTTTTACCTACCACATACTCGACCTATCTCCACGTAGTGCATTTCTTTGCCATCTCGGCGTTTAAGCCCAGAGGGACCAGTAGCGTCAGATAGATAATCATTGATGATCTGCGTATCTACATGAGTTACTTGGTCGCGACCCCTTTAGGTTGCGTGCAAGGGTGGCGGTCAGGTGGCATTTCTGTGGTGTCGTTAAAAAGCGTCTAAAACACTTTTCCGGCTGCCTGTCACACATAATGTAGCTGCTAAATATCGGGTCCTTTTTAACCTTCAGCCTTCATCATACTTATTCTTTGCTCATAGTAGTAAAATCATCCAAAACTCATTAATGCAACCGCTACAACTATGCTTTCTTTTTCAAAATACTTTTAATAAAAAAAGTGTTGATGTATAAATACAGGCCTACAACCCAGTGGACCGGCCACGGAGCAGATTGGAACTGTACATAAGAAGAACGAAGTTGGGGGCAGTTCATTGCATAAAGTGCAGCAGTGCAATAAAATCGTATCAAACTTCCCTACAGAGCAAGCATGATGCATGTCAAGAAGTCAGTTCTCAATTAATTCATTAATTCATTATCCAGATGCTCACTCGGTTCCCAAATTACACCATTTCATTGTTCTCAATCATAATTAGTACCCACCCTAGATCAGTTCATTGTCCAAACACATGGTCAATATCTGTCTTACATTGCTTCTTTCTTTAAACACATACTCATTATCCATCTTATCGACTTCCATTGTCCAAAAAATGCATACATATCTCAGTGCATCAATATTCGAGCAATCCGGGTGAACAGGGAGTTCGAAAGTTTTGTTTCGTGTATCGGCGCCATTTTGGGCGAGGTCAGGCAGGTTCCGGTATAGTCAGAATGTCTTCAATGACTCATGGTTGGACCAGAACCTTCCGTTGGTAGTTCAAAAAGTTTTGCGTAATGTGGTAACAGTCTAACAATATGGACCATCAGTCAAAGAGTGGGGAGGGCGGCAACAATTTTCCTACCGGGTCACTCTGGTGTTCCACCGGAACTGAACAAGTCTGTACCTTGGCTGTGTTTTAGCCATTTCCAAACTGAGGCTGGCGCCGGCAGGAGTGCGTCGATGTCGCGGTTCCCAGTGAGGGGGACGGGGGCACCCATGCGGAGGGGTCGGGGGCCCCCCGGCTCTCATAGAATCTTCAAAGTCGAGGAGAGAAGGCATGGGGCGTGTGCCCGTCCCGGGCAAAAGACCGTTTTTCGATGTGGACCCTCTTTAAGTAAAGAGCGTTGGGGTGTCGCTGGAAGCCTCCACCTGGAGGGAGGTGGGGGAGGCCCGTTCGCGTCACCTCCCCCTTCCAGCGACCCCGCGCCGTTCCTCGGCTCCGCCGCTTCGATATTGGCCGTGCTGGCTATTGAAGATGGGGGGGGGGTCGGTGGCTGAGGCAAGACAGCCCCCCCCCCCTTTTGACATGTGGCGGGACTACCTCCAACTCTCCAGAGGTGGACATGTGGCGGGGCTACTTGCGCTTGTCCAGGCGTCGGCATGTGGCGGGACTACCTGCGCTTGTCCAGGCGTTGACATGTGGCGGCACTACCTGTAACTATCCAGGAATTTGACATGTGGCGGGACTACCTGTAAGCGGCGCCGTTCTCGCTTTTGGCTTCGGCCTTCTTTGCGGGTCGGACCAGGCGAGAGACAGAGGGGGGGGGTGGTCGGTGGCTGAGGCAAGACAGCCCCCCCCCCCGTGGCCTGCAGGGCAGCAGAGGAGGAGAGAAGGAGAGGCCATCACGGTTTTCTGGGCCGTCCGCCCCACAGCCTCCCCTTCCGACTGCGTCCAGGCGAGCCCCGCATGCCTCGAGGCCTCGCCTACCGGATGGGCGTAACCGCGGACCTGTGGCACTTCGGGAGTTTCCGGGATGGGGGTAGGTACCTATTGATTTGTATCTATTTCACGTGACCGTTATTTGGGCGTGGTGGGCAATGAGGCAGACATGTTTAGGGCAGGAATAGGCAACGGAACCTAGCTACCTCGTGGCTTGCCTGCTGTCAAACTTGTCTTCCCTCGCCATTTGTATGTTTCTTATTACGGGTTGTTTCTAGCGTTTCTTATTTTATTTTTAGCGAAGTTGATAACTCCTCAGTGGCCTACTGATTTCGCTCAACTCCTTTTCTTGTATTTTTATGCCATAACCTATTATAAGCTATAGCGACTAGTCCATGCTTAGTGAACATGTCCTTATTAGGGGTGCCCTCCAGTGGAGCTGGATGGTTCATCTCTAATAAGCGGTCCGGGCTAAACAGGCTACCAACCAGTGGGGAGAAGACAGGCATGACGGATTACAACGGGGACAAAAAGTCTGCACTACCTATCTTATCACGGCGGGCAAAGACTAGACAGAATATTTCTATTCTCCGTTGTTTGCCGGCAGTGAATACCTCAAACGAACCAATACCGAATAATCGGCCAATCAAACAATTCAGTGGGGAGAATAAGTGGGCACGAAAAGTTATCGCTACCCACTCTTTCTCTACCTGCAAAGAGAGACCTTGTTCTTCCCTGTTTGCAGACAAAGAATCTCCAGACAATAATCCACGAACGACAGTTCGGGAAACAGTGGGGGAGGAAGATAGGCACGACGGATTACAATGGGGACAAAAGTCTGCGTTACCTATCCTTCACTGTTTGCAAAGAGAGAGCCTGTTTGTTTTTCCCCGTTTGCAGACAGCGAATCTCCAGAGGTTTCAACAAAGCGTAATACTAGTATTATCCAAACAAAACAATCTTTTCTCAATTCGTCGTGTTTACACGACCTTACCCGGACCGCGTGGACGGTTTCCTGTCTCCTGGATCCAGCGCCCGATCGTCCTCTCTTCTTCGTGATGCCCGTGGCACTCCTGATGGTTCCCAGTCAGGACCGTGGATCACTCGAGAGAGGTCTGTTCAGAACTAGTGAAGGTCGGATGATCGGCTGTCAGACGAGGGTCTATCGGACACGAGCTCTTCCCGATCGTTGCAGTCGTTCACTCTGTCATCGGGACCTCTCCCACTGGATCCACGTGTCGCTGATGGGCCCCACGCTTTGGGACGCCAATTGTAGAAAAAGGTAGGGCTAGGACCTTTCTCAAGATTTGCCCGGCGCTAACCGCCCTTGTACCATTCAAATTACCAAGCAATGAGGCAGGCGCCGGAGACCAGAAGGCAGGAAACAGAAGTTTATTCCGACGGAGCAGAAGACATCAGATCAGGCAACAAGGTATCGTCTCGAGGTGCTCTAACAAGTGAGCTGAGACTCAGCCTTTTATACCTTACAAAACACTTGGCATTACAGTCACAGCATTGTGAAAATAAAGAAAAGATAACCCCATAATCCTCATGTCAATCCTACCCCACATGTGTTCACAATAGGGACCCTTGACCTGCTGATAAGAGAGGGGGCAATGACGCAGCTGAATGTTCCGCTGATTATTAGGATGTGTGCGCCTGATCATAGCCCAGGGGGTGGGGAGACCAGGATCAATAGTGGGTCCTTTGAAGAGGAGTGACTTCATACAATAAAGTGCAGTAAATGGTATCCTCTGGCTTAGGCGATGGCCTCGGACATGTGTGGTCAGTCGGATTCGGGGGAAGGGGTCATCAAAGGAGTGGTATTCATGCCGCGTGGACAATCGAGCGCGGAGGGAAGGCTTGTCAACAGAGGGGCATTCATGGAAGGAAAGGAGGTGTTGGTCAGGCGCGGCCGTGACTCCCAAGGACAGGGTCTTGCAGAAGGAGAAGGTTTATGACTTGTCCATGTGAGGGAGAAGGAGGGGGTCAGGGTGCGCGCAGGGTCAGAGTCGCACAGAGAGAGAGAGAGGTCTTATGACCCGTACATGAGAGAACAGGGGCAGTCAGATACAGCTGGGGGGCTATGTCAGCTGAGGCGAAGGATGCCTCTTCAAGAGGGAAATGGGGGGTGCCTGGGTCAAGCAGGAGGGTTGCCTTTCATAGCAGGGTCGCGCAGAGTGCTGGGTTTCATGGTCTATGCATGTGAGAGTGGGAGGGGGGTGCTCAAATGCGCGCAGGAGGGAAGCCAGTGATTCTAATGAGTGGGCAAGAGGCCAAGGTGCCTAAAATGGCTGTTATGTACATATGGGCACGGGCTTTTACTGGGGGAGTGATACGGTCAATATTTTATGGTATTCATGGTGCATACAGGGAGAGGAGTGGGAAAAAGGGAAATGAACGCTGCTTATGTACATCAATTTGTCTATTTTCCACATAGATCCCTTGACCCGAAACCCCCGCTGGGACCACCAGCCAGACCAATAGCAGTGAGAGTTTTAAACTATAGGGATTGTGACGTGGTGTTTCACAGATCCCTGTACCTGCAGGAAACCAGATATCAGGGGGGAAGAGTTGGCCTAACGGCTAGGGCGGTCGACCTCCAATCTGGGGAACTAAGTTCGAATCTCGGTAATGATGCTGAATATCCTGTGATTCTGGGCAAATCACTTAATCTCCCCGTGCCTAACAAATATTTTTTTATGTGTCCTCATGTAATGCAATTGGTGCTATGTAAAGCACTCTGATACCCGATTCGGGTCAAGTACGCGCTCTATAAAACTCTGTAAAAAAAAAAAAGATATCAGTGCAATGCAGTCTCTTTCTACCTCGATTTCACCTTATCTGTCCAGGCTGCTGAATGAGAATTTGTGCCGGTTAAAAGACTGCTGCAGCAACTGGACATTGAGTACTCTTTGCTCTATCATGCAAAGCTTCGTATTTTTCATTCTAGTAAAAGCTCGTTCTTTACCGATCCCAAGACTGCCACCAAGTTTGTCCGCAGCCTCAAGCCTTCCAAAGCAGCAGCATCTGCAAACAAGAATAGAGTGGCAGAGGACCCTCTTAGTGAACATGATTGACAGTCTGACCTGGCATCAAGAGACAGGCCGAATAGGGACCTTCAATGCTCGGAGGGCCTGAACCTTCATTTGTGCTCCTCTACGGGTGGCACCTCTCTGGCACATTAGTTCACAGGAATTGAGCTTGGCCGCCTGATTGAATAAATGAGAGCCCCTCTTGGGTGTTCATTGTCCAGCCACCCAGCACTCAATCTCTGGTATATGTTGGGACCACTGGCGCCACCCTCCGGGATGAGTCCCATGTTGCACTTAGCAATTGGCCCTTAGTGGCCTGGTTGGCGCAGAAGGGTTTTCTGTAGTGGGTGGGATGTGTTACTTTTCGGTGATGGGTAGTTGAAGTTGACTGGGGGTGAGTGTTTGTATTGTCTTTGCTCCGTCCATCTTCCCCTTTGGTTTTTCTTTGTTCGCCCTAAGTTGGCAGGGTATGCTCAGACGTGAGTCCCTTGCTCACTTTGCCACTGTATTCAAGCAAGCCCTGCTGAAGACGGCTGTAATGCCTCAAACTGGTCCTGGGAAGCTTGATTCCTGTCCAGGGAAGACATGGCTTGGCAGTTCGGGCTGGACTGTTCCCATGAGGCACAGGGTCAGACTGATTTGCATATGGCCATGTCTTAACTGGGGTGGCAGAGTGAGCTAAAGAACGGTGATGGATTAAACTCAGTTGACTGGGGTGAGTGTTTGTATTGTCAACGCTCTGTCCATCATCCCCTATGGTTTTTCTTAGTTTAATTTGGTTACATTGCTTTTTTCTTGTCTTTCTTCCCCCCTCTACCCTCTCTGGTCTCACCTCAGCGGGTGACGGACGCTTCCCTAGTGCCAGCACGCATAGATATACTGGAATGCAGGTATGGGGTGAGAATGCGAGCAAAATGACCATGATGAACGTGGTAAGGTGGAATGTGCGTGGACTGAATGACGGCAGAAAGGTGCTATTAGTTGCAGCATATCTTAGCCAGCATGGCACAGACGTCTGCTTTCTGCAGGAATTGCATTTGACGGGTGCCAGTTGTAAGCGCCTGCGGGCGGGATGGAAGGCAGAAAAATTCATAGCGAGTTACTCCAACTATGCCCGAAGTACAGCCATCTTTCTTAGGAAGGGACTCCTGGGGCACATAGTGGGGGGTGCTAGGAGGACACCAGATCAGGCTGATATCGGTCTATGGTCCTAACACAGATGACCCCCAGTGTTTTGGCGAGGACTGGCGGCTGGAGGAATCTTTGGGTCCCAGGGCAGTATTGTAGGGAGGGGATTTCAATGTGATCCTCGACGCGGAAAAAGATAGACTAGGTGGCTCCTGCATACCACATCCACGGGCCGCGGAGCAGCTACAGGTCCTTATGGAATATCATGAATTGATAGACATATGGCACCGTCAACATCCCCACAGTAGGGAGGTGACTTGTATCTCTACAGCGGTCCCCACCTGGTCTAGAATCGACTTTTGGCTGGCATCGCACGCTATAGACACCTGGGTCCGCAGCAGCACTCATCTTGCCCGAAGCCTCTTGGATCACGCCCCATTCTTACTAGAATTCTCAGTGCCTGATGCACCGAGTAGGGCCTTCAGTTGGATGCTTCCTGCTGACGCCCTCAGGGACCAGGTCTGCCGGTAAGAGATTGGGTCTGCAATAACTTCATATTTCTAGATAAATGCCGGATCGGTGGACTCTGCGTCCACATTATGGGAGCCATTTAAAACTGTGCATTGCCAAGCAGGCGGGAGTCCTGCCTTTGCTTACAGAGGACCTCAGGCACCTTGAGAGGGAGATACGGGTGCTTGAAGCAGAGTATTTCACGACTAATCAGCTAGTGACCCTAGGGCAAACATGGGAAAAGATGGTAGAATGTGAGGAGGCAGCATACAGAGAGACACATTATCTGGGGAGGGAGGCACCTGCCCGCCAATACGGTGAGGGGGACCATGCAGGGAATACTCTGGCTGGCCTTCTCAAAAATCCATGAGCAAATGAATACATCAGTGAGGTACGTGTCGGTGACGTAAGGTCTGTTGTGGGACAGGAGACTTTACAGGTGGAAATGCTTGCCTTCTACTCCTCCCAATATGCTACATGTCAATCAGAAGCACACCCTGATCTGCCCCCTTCCGTGATTCGATTGGATTGGTATTGCTAAGCGATGGCCAACTTAAATATTTGGATGAGCTGTACTCAGAGGAGGAGGTGATTGGTGTGATCCGGACCATGCCTGAGGACAAAGCACCGGGATTGAGTGGACTCGCGCCCACTTTCTACAAACAGTATGCACCACTCCTTGCCCCCACTTCCTGAGCATGTACTATGACTCACTGGAGTGGGGGTGGAGTGCTCCCCCCTCTCTTAGAGAGGCATTTATAGTGACCATTATGAAACTAGATAAGGACCCACAGCTGTGTGACTCATACTCAATGATTAATCTTGATAATAAAATAAAATCCATGCAAAACTGAGGGCCACCCGATTGCTCCCATAACTCCCTACTGTGCTGAGACCTGATCCTTGCATTTTTTTCCCCAGAAGGGGCACTTCTCACAACCTTTGCACTTTGTCTTTTTGGATGCCTCCAAGGCCTTCGATAACTTGGGATGGCTGTAGCTTTTTACACTTCTCGCCCGTATTGGCCTGAGTCCTGCCTTTTTAAAAAAAGTTGCTCTACTGTAATCTACTCCAACGGCAAGGCTACGGCTCAATGGAGTGGTCTCCCCCCCCCCATCAAGGTGGCTCGAGGCATAAGGCTGGGGTGCCTTCTGTTACCCCTCGTCTTTGCTGTGGCTATGGAGCCGTTGGCGTCTAAATTGCGACAGCACCACGCAGAGCGCGGCCTGATCTTCGCCCCACGGGTGATCCTGGTGTCTATGTACGCAGATGATGTGACTCTATACGTTAAGCACCCCGTGACCAATTCGGACCCCCTCATTCGCGAAATCATCAGGTTTGGTGGGTTCTCTGGCATTAACACAAACTGAGGAAAGTCTACAATTTTCCCGCTCACAGCTGCCATGGACACGTTCCAATCAGAATTTCCACTCAAATGGCCAGAATCCCCAGTGAAATACCTGTGTGTCTGGCTCAGTCTGGACCCTGAGGAGCTGTGGTGTTCCAATTATGATACACTCAAGGAATGTCTGAAGAGCCGGCTGACCCGCTGGAAGATGCTCCCGTTGTCTTTGGCGGTACGGATGGCAATTGCAAAAATGGTGATACTACCCAAGTTCCTGTATGTTTTTGTCAATCTCCCACTTCCTCTCACAGCGGAATTCAAGAGGAGGCTCCGCTCGAATCTAATATCCGGCTGGTGGGAAGCCCCGAGTGGTATGGGCGACTCTTACGCTTCCATTTGAGCAAGACGGTTGGGGAGCCCTGGACCTGGAGTTGTATTATAACTGCGCACAGGACAGATACTGGTTCCACTGGATTAACCCGACCCCATTCAAGGCACACACTGCCCCTGAAAGTGACCAGGCGGACCCGACCCGGCTGCACATGGCATTGTACAAGCCCAGAGCCGCCCAGGGGCTGAGATTAATATGTTTGGCTGCACAGTATAGGCGTGGTGGAAACTCAGGCAAAGGGTACATCTGGAAACTCTTTTTGCACCCTCAATGGCACTCACTAGACACCCGCATAACCCTTTAATGTCAACGACTATGGAATCTGCTGATGCAAGTGATGGGACAGGCGTTTTCCGGAAAGCGTCTTCATTTACATGGATCCTGCCCTCGGGGACGAACACAGGGCTCTTTTAGATCGAATGATGTGCTTTCAGTTAAGGGCAGTGCTGAATGCTCTATACTATTCATTTCCGGTTGCGCCACCAACATTCCGAGTCCTAGAAGAGTTCCTAGCTTACCCCTCACCCCGTTCATTCATAGCACGCTTATATTCAGTAATGCAGTATGAATCTCCAATAAATATTCCCCCTGCTCAGCGCGAATGGGAGAAATACCTGGGAGTTCCTTTTGAGGAGGGTGTATGGGCCTACTGCTGTGCACAGGCCAGGGAACTGTCACCCAACTATAGATAGAGAATGATACATTTTAAGTGTAATCATAGGTTGTATAGGACCCACGTGTGGCTGCATAGAGCTGGGCGGATACACGATGTGTATGTTGCTGGACGCCGGAGGCCTCCTTCCTGCACCTAGCTTGGGAGTGTCCGGCTGTTGTCGGGTACTGGGGTGACATCTTTGATGTATTGGAGGAAATGATAAGTTATAGATTTGACCACCATCCGCTTACTGCCCTCCTGGGTTA
The DNA here is from genome assembly GCF_964263255.1 of Lissotriton vulgaris. Lineage (NCBI taxonomy): Eukaryota > Metazoa > Chordata > Amphibia > Caudata > Salamandridae > Lissotriton > Lissotriton vulgaris. Next base: position 563,987 of record NW_028243097.1, read on the forward strand.
TGTATAAAAAGTGCAGTCTTAAAATAGGAAGCTGGCGGCTATGCTGTTGTTACTGGCTAAGAGGCAGGTGGCAATTTTCTGGGGCCGCAAGCACAAACTAAGTGTGAAAGAATGGCTGTAGGACGCAGCATTTTGCCATAACCAGCTATCTGAGTTTTGGGAATGAATTCCTGTGCAGGCATGCCCTCAGAATATATGGAAGCCATGCATGGCTACGTTGAAGCCCTGCCTCCTGATCAAGCGGAGGCGCCCAATACAAATGAGCAATCATAGCGAAAGGAGTGTATGAATTTGAAACAACCATTAGAACAAAGGCATTACAACGCACTACCTTTAGAAAGTGGGTGTTACAACACAACTGCATTTACATCGCATGCTATTACAATGCAGACATTACAACGTCTGTCACTAAAACATATGCCATTTCAATGCATACCATTGCTATGAATACTTTCGGTAATCCCCATTACTCTTAGTCCTACTCGTCCTCGACCCAGTAATCACTCATGAGGTATCCCACAAGACAGGAAACAAAACAGGAAACGCTTTTAGGCTCCACCCACCCACCCCCTCCTGCCAGGTGCTATATTACTCCCAACCACTAGAAGCACTTCCTAACACACCAAGCAACAAAGGCCTGGACAGGGAGGGAGGGTGGGAAGTATGACTGGGTCGAGGACGAGTAGGACTAAGAGTAATGGGGATTACCGAAAGTTATCATAGCATTACCTCTACGTCCCTCGTCCTCGACCCATACACATCACTCATGAGGCATACAAAAACAACACCCAAGTAGGCCTTTGGCACACCCAACACAGCAAACACAGACCAGATACAAAGGAGTGCAGCAAGTGAAAGAGTAAAAACACACAGACTCAGAGTGAGGGGGCAAACCCCACAGCTTGCAACACCCCACAACCAAAATCGGTCCGGTCAGAAAGGGCACAATTCAACTGGTAGTGTCTCACAAAAGTGGATTCGGAGGCCCAAGCGCCAGCCCGACAGACTTCATCAAGAGAAACACCATGGAAAGAGGCAGACACGCCCCGAGTGGAACGCGCCTGAACCCCAGCAGGACAAGGCAAACCAGCACCGAGAGAAGCCAGAGAGATGACGGCCCTAATCCAGCGACCCAAAGTAAGACGGGAGGCAGCCTTACCCCGACCAGACAAACCAAAGGTCACGAAGAGGGAGTCAGAGGAGCGAAACTCCGCAGACCTAGCAACTGAAACATACAAGGCACGTTTTAGATCCAAAGAATGAAGCAAAAGCCCAGAAGGAGAAGAAGGAGAAGGACACAAAGAAGGAAGAACCATGTCCTGAGAGGAATGAAAACGAGAGCGGATTTCGGGGAGAAACCCGGGAACCAAAGAGAGGACCACTGCATCATCCAGAAATCGCAAAAACGGGGAAGAACAACGCAAGGCCGTAAGTTCCCCCAGCCGTCTCGCAGAAGTAGTAGCAAGGCACGGATAGCAGACCATTGACCCCGCAAGGTAGACAAAGCAAAGCGCTTCTGAAAGCCATCCAGAAAACACTGAAGAACCGAAGACACAGGGCAAGAAGTAGGAGACAGAACAAGAGAGGAACACTACCCAGAAAAAGAAGTCCAGTGTTTGGAATAAGAAGCCAAAGTAGAATTCCCACGAGAGGCCAGCATCACAGATATAACGTGGTCGGGCAGACCATGGACCCCAAGAGACAACTGTTCAACCTCCAGACCGCCAAGGAGAGAGGAACCAGAAGGGCGTGAGACGGGGACCTCAGAGGAGAGGGGCAACGGGGCAGAATCCAAGGAGGACCCACAGCCAGACCTAGCAACAGAGGAAACCAAAAACTCCCCGGCCAGTGCGGGAGAACAGCCACCACCTGAGCCCCCTCCCGCCGAACCTTCAGCAAGAAGGCAGGAATCAGAGGAAAGGGAGGAATGGCATAAAGAAGCCAAGGAGGCCACTGGAGAGACAAGGCAACTACCTCCCAAGCGCCCCGCTCCGGGGTCCTGGAGCAGAACAGGGGAACCAGGGTATTGGACCGGGAGGCAAACAGGTCCAGATCCGGAGCCCCGAACCTCTGGCAAAGCAACTGAAAAGTCCAGGGAGCCAGACACAGGGACAGAGATGAAGGAAACCACTGACATAAGGAATCCGCCACCACGGTGTCCACACCCCGAATGTGATGAGCAGAGAGGGCCAGAAGATGCTGCTCAGCCCAATCCAAAATGGAGCAGGCCACCAGATTCAGGGAGGAACTGCGGGTCCCGCCCTGGTGAATGATGTAGGCCACCGTCACCGTGTTGTCCGATCTCACCAGAACATGGCAACCCCTCAGATGAAGATGGAAGAAGCGAAGTGCCCTCTCCATGGCAGAGAGCTCCCGCCAATTGGGCGACCTGCGGGACTCCGACGGAAGCCAACGGGCCAGCACCGGCCAATGATCCAAAGCCGCACCCCAGCCGGACGTGCTTGCATCCGTGGTCAAACCAGAGGGGGAGGCAGATGGATACACATCCCCTTGGAAAGGTGGGAAGAATCCAGCCACCATTGGAGAGCAGCTACAATGGCCAGCGACACAGGCACAGGACCACCATAGTCCAAGACAGGAAATGGGATCCACCACTGAACATGCCACATCAGAGGACGCAGATGAACCCCGGCCCAGGGGACGGTGAAGACAGATGCAGCCACGTGACCCTGAACCTCCAGCCACTATAGGAGGGGAGCCGTAGCATGGGACAACAACTTCCACAACAACAACTGGAGAAATAGAACCCGGGAGTCCGGCAGAAACACCTTGACCAGCACAGAGTCAAACACAGCCCCGAGGAAGGACCTCCGGGCGGCAGGCACAAGTTGACACTTCGCCAAGTTTATTAAGAACCCATGATCCCTGAGTGTAGACATGGTCAAGAGAAGGTGGCGAGACAAGATCTCCAGAGACGGGGCCTGGACCATCCAGTCGTCCAAACAGGGGAACACGGATACTCCCAGGAGATGGAGTTGCGCCACCAAGGGAGCCACCACCTCGGTGAATACCCGGGGGGCGGACCGTAGACCAAAAGGAAGGACGCAGAATTGCCAGTGCTGACCCTCCAGGCAGAAGCGCAGGAATCCCTGATCACCCACAGCCATGGGAATGTGAAGATAAGCGTCCTGGAGATAGAGAGTGGAGAACACCCACCCGGACTGGATCCGTGGAATCACACTTTGTAGAGTCGGCATCATGAACGGGATCTTCGTCACAAACGAGTCCTGACCCCGAAGGTAGATGACCACTCGGAAACCCCCCGTGATCTTCGGAACCACAAAGATGATGGAGTAGACACCCATCCCCAGTTCCCTCCGAGGCACAGGGACAACCGCATGCTTGCTGACCAAAAGACGAACACCCTCCAGCAAGGCCAAACCGCGGGAGGTATCCTGAGGAGTCGGAGTCACCACCACCCCAGAGGGATGGGTGGAGTAGAGGGGGGACAGGAACTCGATCCTGTAACCCCGAGACAAAACATCCCGCAACCATTTGTCGGAGGACGTCAATCGCGAAGCAGGAAGAAACAGGCGCAGTCTCCCACCAACCACAGGTGGACCACCAGCGAGACCGATCTCCGGAATGGCATAGTCAGGAACGCTGCGGGCCAGACCCAGCACCCCGCTGGGAGTGCATCTGAAACTTCCGCGGAAAGGACCGGCCAGTGCCACGCTGACTCCTGAAGGAAGACTGCTGAAACCTGGAAGGCTGGCGGAATTACCTGGCACCAGAGAAGGAGGAACCCCCACGGGACAGAAGCTGACGAAAAGACAAGGAATGCTTGTGCTCCTTGAACACCATATGCAGCTTATCCTCAAAAGAGTCACCAAACAGACGGGTACCAGTGAAAAGCAACTAAAAAACCATGGAACGTTGAGCCGCGTCCGTCTTCCAATCCCACAGCAACAGATTCCGACGGGCAGCAATGGAGGAACCACAGGACATAGCAGAAGCCCTCATCGAAACAATTGTGATGTCCGATAAGAATTCAGTTTGGCGCTCCATGGACTCCAGCAAGTCCGGACAGCTGCCACCCTCCTGCATCGTGGAAAGCAGGGTCTGGAAAGCAGACAACAAAGACTGGGTAGCAATGGCCCCATAAAGGTCAGATCGAATAGCAAGGTGAGAGCCAGCATAAGATTCTTGTAAAGCTGATTGATCTTTTTATCCACGCCGTCCCTCAGGATGTTATCATCCGCCATGGAAGGACGCCCCACAAGACCGGCCACAAAGGAGCCCACCGGGACAGAATCAGGCAAGGAGTCCGCCATATCCTGTAAAGGATAAAGCGCAGACAGAAACCTGGGCATGGCGATGTGATCCGGGTCCATCCATTCCCTCAGCAGGAAAACCAACACATAAGGGTGTTCCAGCAGAGAAGAGGCAACAGGCCTCCCAAACTGCGGCAAGACCGAATCCTGAGAGGGGCCAGGCGCAGAAGTAATAGGCAACCCCATATTCACCCGAACATGGGAAAGGATATCAGGCAAGAGATCCCTGGAAATGTACTAGCCCTGAAGCTCAGCAGCAGCAGAAGACCTATCAGAATCAACAGAGTTGAGGAAATGTCCGAGTAAAAGTCAGCAGCACCAGAAGGACCACCAACAGCCTTCTTGCCCGCCATCATATCAGACAGCGTCACCAGGATAAGGCGTTTAATCCGACCAACATCCACTCTGGCCTGCTTCACAGGAGTAGCAGAGTCCTCACGGCATAGGAGAAGAATGCTTCCTCTTACGAAGATGCATGCCAATAATGGACAAAATAATAGCAGCAGTTAACACAACATACTCACGCCCAGAATATATAAAGAGGGAGCAAACAAACCAGTCGGCCATCAATGGAGGAAGGAAACCGAAGAGGCCGAAAAAGTCTTTAAAATGACCAATCCCAACACCGGACCCAGGGAATGGTAGGCCCGAAACCGAAACCGGCAAAACGAACCCAGTAACGGCCAAGCCGCCAGCCAAACATAATGGAGGCCGCAGCGAACGAGGAATCCGATGAGAGAGGAAGGGGGCGTCACCCAAAGGGAACCCGCGGCCAACAGCAAGCGCGGTCCGTCAAGGTGGCATCCAGCTGCAGGAAGAGCGCCAGCGCAACGACAGGTGCGCCGGAGCCCACCCAGGCGCCCGGCAGAAAGGTGGGCCTGCACTAGCGAGGAACACCCCAGGGGGGGGACTTAACCAAAGCGCGCCCAAGACACCGCCAAGCGCTATGGTAACAACCGCCTACCTTCACCGTCATCTGCAGCAGGATCGGCACATCCGCTCCATGAGGCTCAAAAGGACCGGGCTCCAGCGGAAACGGAGGACCTCATCATCCACAATGATCCGGACACCACGCAGCACGAAACCGGGCAGCAAGAACAGGGAGACCCACGGAGCCATGCAACACAGGTCTCCTGAGCCCAGGAGGAGACAGGGAAGCCCAGCAGCCCAACTCCACAGCAGCCCACGACGGTCCACAGGAGCCCCCAAATCCCAGGAGAGGAGGAAGCCACAGGACAAGCGAAGCAGGTAAGTGCCCGGCACTCACCCAAGCGTCTCCCATCAAGTAAACCACCGACAGGAAACAAAACAGGGTGTGCTTCTAGTGGTTGGGAGTAATATAGCAACTGGCAGGAGGGGGGTGGAGCCTAAAAGTGTTTCCTGTTTTGTTTCCTGTCTTGTGGGATACCTCATGAGTGATGGCTGGATCGAGGACGAGGAACGTAGAGGTAATACAATGTATGCCATTACAGCACATACCATTACAACGCATGCTATTACAATGCATTATAAGTTAAGGAATGGAGTTTTTTTTTGTTTAGGGTGGGTATGGGTTTGGGGGTACATAGGAATAGTAATTGTTACCCCTACATTATCCAACACTTACCCTACCTTTCTGATTTACAAAGGATAAAAAGGCCCCTCACCCTCCTTCACCCCTCTTGTGTAGTAATTCATCCAGTGACTCCTCGTTTCATCCTTCTGTTTTAGAATGAACAATGCACCCTCTCCCCATTTCACCTTCCACTCCCTGAGGAATAGCATGGTTTCACTTTTTCACCCTCCTCCCCCAGAGCTGCTCTTTGCTCAGATAGCGCCATGGGTGACAACACATTTGGCACCCAGGCTGCTGCTGGTCAATACAGCAAGAAGAAACAGAGGAGGGCCTGTTTCTACTCACAGGTCAGTTGCCAACTCCCGCAGTGACTATGTTGTAGAGTAAACGTGATGAGCCTCAAATACAAAATACATTTCCCAGAATAACCCCAGCAACCAATTTCTGTCCCCTTAGGTCCTCGGATGGGTCTTGTTCTGTGCTGAAAGGCACTAGAAGATTTAGGGGATGAATTATTATCATATGAGGACCTGGAATAAGATAATAGTTTGCATTTATTCATTACAAATGGACTGTTTAGGCAGAATCTGTTCAGGTCAAATACATTTAGTAAACAGACAAAATGACTTCAATCAATGAGTGAAACAGAATTAGCAGAATAATTAACTCAAATAGATTTACGATTTATAGAATTTTAATAGGAATTACTAAAGCTGTAAGAATCAAGCTTAAAGGGAAATTCTTCCTCCGCTGAGGGAGATTGTATCATGAGAAATGAGTCTTTTAAAGCATATAACCCTCATGCAAACCCTATGGATGTAAGTTCAGAAATCACCAAAATGACCAGTTTCAGTTCATGAACAGGTTCGTCTGTGCCTGGCTGCACTGTAGCATCAAATGCCACAGCTGTTGTCGAAAAACCTTCGAGCCGTAAAAGTTTGATTTTCGCAAGCATACCAGCCGGCAGCAAACGCAGCAATATCTCTCAGCTTGCGTTCGTTTCTGGAAGTTCAAACCATCAGTTTCTGTATCACAATGTGGGTCGAGAAGGAGGGCAAGATATGGACCGCTCCTGTCCGCACTTTAGGCCATTATACTCCATCGATTTCTGGTTGACGCCCCTTGACATCACCAATTTGATGGGACCATTCTGTCCCATTGGTAAGTTTCTAGAGGATGATATTATGTAGTAGGTAAAGTATACAAATCCGGAAGATTAAGCAATCCATTACTTTGCATGTTACATTAGACCACAAATTTTAATTCTGATTGGTTACGACGTCTAGGAAGTAGGTGAGTGTACGCTCTCCTCCTTTGTCAGTCCTTTCCCAAGCATTTACTCTAGGAAGTAACACATTTGTTGCAAGTCTGGTCAAGTAAGCTACAAGCCTAAAAAGAATTATTGAGTGTTAAAGCACAAGTAGAAACTTCACGAAAAGTTCTCTTAGGCTTCTAGGCTCTAGGCTATCTTGTTCATGCTAGAAAGGAAAAGATATTTTGAGGCCTATATGAAATGCAGCTTGTGTATGCTGAATTGCGCTCAAATATGAATTTCATGTTACTGAATGCAATTTAATAGTTCTTCATCTTTATATCAATTAACAAGCAGCCTGTCCCGACGTTGTCCAGGTATGAATTGCTGCCAGCCAGTAGTATATTGTTTTGTAGGATTTCGTTTTGATAGCATTTCTTATCTGTGACAGGCCTGTGAAACGCTCCGATTCACAGTGCACTGCTGATGCACTTAAGAGTGCGCATTCAGTAGTGTGTGAACTCGAGTTTCCCTACTTTATTTTTCCTTGCAATATTATATAGCGCGAACTCGAAACCTTGGCATAAGCACAATTTACATTACAGAAGAACACATTCATTTGTGGTAGGCACGGGGAGACAAAGCGATTTGCCTGGAATCACAGGATGTTGACCTGATGCCGAGATTCGAACGTAGCTCCCCAGCTCCAAAGCTCACAATTCTAGAACTTGTGGCGGGAGGTGTGTCTAAAAGTGTATGTCGGTGCTGGCCATCAATGAGAGAGACCTGTGCATTTTTCAAATCGGTGGTGAAAAAATATGAGTATGTTGCTGGAGATGTGGGCCGCCGTGCCACCAATGTACTTACCGGGGTAGGGTAAACACCCATTATTCCGCAACTTTCTTTCCGCAGACCATCACTCCGCATACTTTCATTATGAAAGTAGCATGACTCCGCAATGCCATTATAACACATGGCATTACATTTTGTATGCTTTTGCCACGTATACAGAGGTATATGTTTTGGAGTGTTTGGGTATTTTAATGGGTCTGATATAGTTTTGGGTTATGGGGTACAGGGGTATTTTTAGGGTTCAGGGCTAGGTTTGGGTTTTGGTGTATAGGGGTATTTTTAGGGTTCAGGGGTAGTTTTGGGTTTTGGGGTACAGGGGTATTTCAATGGTTCAGGGCTAGGTTTGGGTTTTGGGGTACAGGGGTATTTTTAGGGTTCAGAGCTAGGTTTGGGTTTTGGGATACAGGGGTATTTAGGGTTCTGGGCTAGGTTTGGGTTTCGGGGTACAGGGGTATTTTTAGGGTTCAGGGGTAGGTTTGGGTTTTGGGGTACAGGGGTATTTTAGGGTTCAGGGGTAGGTTTGGGTTTTGGGGTACAGGGGTATTTTTAGGGTTCAGGGGTATGTTTGGGTTTTGAGGTACAGGGGTATTTATAGGGTTAAGGGCTAGGTTTGGGTTTTGGGGTACAGGGGTATTTTAGGGTTCAGGGGTAGGTTTGGGTTTTGGGGTACAGGGGTATTTTTAGGGTTCAGGGGTATGTTTGGGTTTTGAGGTACAGGGGTATTTATAGGGTTAAGGGCTAGGTTTTGGTTTTGGGGTACAGGGGTATTTTTAGGGTTTAGGGATAGGTTTGGGTTTTGGGGTACAGGGTAGATTTATAGGGTTAAGATGGGTTAGTGTTTAAGGGTGTTGGGGTATTGTATAGAGTAAGGGTGGGTTATGATTATGGGGTGCAGGGGTATTTAAAGTAGGGGTGGGCGGAATTGGCGCGAACTTGGTACAATAAATCCGCAATATTTCGTTCCGTCAGATTTCCAGTTATTAAAATAGAAACCTCATATATTCAAGGTAAAATAACAAGTATTTCTACATGCTAAAATGCATATAGTCATTTCACAAAAGTGAAATTAGCTTCCAGCAAGCAGTGAGAGAGGTGATGATTTTGAGATCAAGCCCCTGCAAACCATTATGGGACGAGATTAGCAGTGGGAAGTGAATATTATAGTATCCAAATAATTCTACAAAGAGCTGCAGTTCACCTCGTTCTCCCCAGTTGTCCCCAAGAGGCAAATGCAATAGCATTTAAAATATTATACATCAAGCTGCAGTTCACCTCATGGTCCCTAGATGTCCGTGATGAGGCAAATGCAATAGCATTGAAAATATTACACATCAAGCTGCAGTTCACCTCATTTCCCTAGATGCCCCTGATGATGCAAATGCAATAGCATTTAAAATATTATATATGAAGCTGCAGTTCACCTCGCCGTCCCTAGATGTCCCTGATGAGGCAAATGCAATAGCATTTAAAATATTATACATCAAGCTGCAGTTCACCTCGTCGTCCCAAGATGTCCCTGATGAGTAAAATTCAAAAACATTGAAACCCTTTCATGAATGCTAAAAATTATGCTAAACTTATCACATAATGCTTTGCAGGGCCTTTTAGTTGTATTTTTGCCCATAACTGTGCTTGGGGTGGTTCTAAGAGAATGGGACCTCCACTGAATTACTATTTAAAGGGAGCAGGAATGTATAGAACCTGGTTAGAAAAAACAACACTCGTGACGGAATGCCCCCAGTGATTGTCACGCCCCCAGCACACACCCACAGCACAATGCAGACACGCCCACAAGGGACTACTTTGCTGGCACGGTTCTTTTACATTTTAAATGTATATGGTGGGCGTCTGCATAGCCTATGTCCTTCTGCTGCAACTGCCCTTTCCAACGCTGTATTGGGTGTTGTGATTGGTGTTGTGGTTCCCGAGTTTACCTGGCCAAAAGGTGCAAGTTCTCTCTTTATAATAGTAGTATAGATTAGTATGGATGGATAATTGCATCTACATTAGCAAGTATACAGTACTTATATAAAAAATTACAACTTTATATCAATTCACATATTAGTTTTATCAATACTCTTTTCATGTTACAAGCTTATTACACCATTTAGTAATTGAAACATTGCTAAGCTAAATTTTACAAAAAACAAATTATTATAGCATTGGTTATCTAATCAATATCGGTGCTCACGTTCCATTTTCTCAATACCTAAAACGACTTTATTCATAGACGTATAAGGAATTTCTATATTATCGTTTGCCTGTTATTGTTCATTTATGCATAAAGAAAATACATATCAATATCTTTATTAACTTCTCATTAGTTCATCAGTGGTTAGGTATCATCACAAATCTACTTCTAACATTGTGCATGCTTTTATGATGCAGTATCTAGATCAAACTTCATTTGCGTGCACGGTTCTTAAAGCATGATAACTCTACACACATTTGTCATATCTGTAAATTATTGTCCTTTTTCCAGGGAGAATTCATCGAGATCAGATGAACGATAAGACCCAGGCTCTATCAACTGCATTTCTGTGCCTCTCCAGGGACTTTAGGAAGATTCACTGGAGCCGGTCAGAGGGAGGTGCTATGAACAACTTTCATGCAGACAGGTGAGTGGCCCCTCTGCAGGTTGTCTCCACCCCTCGCATGGACTTGAACCCACAACCCAAGGCAGGAGCCTGTTTCTGTAGCAGGCGGCGGCACAGGCGCTGAGCCCACGTGCTGCCTGTTGGTACTGATGGAGCCTGACCCCTAGCGACTGAACAGAGCACTGCGTGCCTTCGCTCCTTGCGATTACAATTTATAGGTATTAAAATCATTCCTACCTATGTCACACAAAAACTAATTTATTACGCCATTCGAAAAACCGAAGCTTACGCTTTCAACGCGATAATAAGCGGCATTACCCAAGTTCATTGGGTGCAATACGATTATTTTATGACAATATAGCGGACAAATCCTCCAAGTAATGTCTTTTAAAAATTCTGACATGTAATAAATCACTGCCACGCGAAGTGCAAGTGACTATCAAAGCCATGGGATTTCGTATTAATCCGAAACTTCCAAAGAACAATTTATTTCAGGACAACCTGATAAACTTATTCACCTACTGATGGTAGAGTGACGTTTCAGCTTTTTGCAATCAACACTTTATAGTATAGTAGACCAGCGTACTGTAGTACATATGAATCTATACATTATTTTTAATTCACAAAAATGAGAGAGATGCTCCATGTGCGGCTGTATGTAGATACGGCGCAAAGGATTGTGGGAGTGTGGGTGTGGCTCATGGCCGGGGATGCTGCTGAGCTGCCTTCAGACTGGACTCGGGCGAGGCCACGTGATTGGACCTCGGGGTACTCGTGATTGGACCTCGGAGACTGCTCCAAGCAGTCTGTACCAAGCGCGGTGGGTTCCTTTCTCCTGAAGCCGCTGGAGAGCAGTGCTTGTCCCGGTTGCCTCCTCTGCCAGGGTGACCAGGCGTCCCGGTTGTTGTGTAATATCTGGTATCCCCGTGGGATCGTGTATCCCCTTCGTTTCGGCCGTTTTCGGAGAATTCTGTCAGCCCGGGCAGGATCAGACAGAAGCAGTCGATCTCTGCTCGGGCTGAGTGCGGGGGGGGGGGGGGGGGGCATAATATCAAGGGCCTTATCACCGCTTTAGCGGGACTAAGCTAGTATTCATCTTGGGGCCCACTTTGCATGTCAGCAATAATTATCGTTAATGACATGCAAAGTGGGCGTGACAAGATGTTAGCGACTGGAAACAGTCACTATCATCGCTATCTCTTATTACCAGTGCTTTAAATGGGCCGGTACTCACCGGTACTGAGTACCGGCACTTACATTTTTTCTATCCCTTCAAGTACCGGCACTTCTCTCCACGCCAAGGAGAGTACCGGTACTGTCATATACATATTGTTCATTGCTAATCCTGGTGGAGGCAGGGTGGCGCCTGCCTCTATGATGATACTTTGACAGGCAAAGTGCCCCTGTAGCCTTGTGCTGAGCCCCTGAGGAACCGGAACCTTTCAAATGCAGCTCAGTTGCGTTACGTCTTTCATGTGCAGGTGTCGAGAATTTCACCTTCACGCTGAGCTTGACAGAGCATTGTCCATATCATTCAGACATTGCTCTGTCAATCACATTTACACTATGGTGTGAATTGTGCGCACCCTGGAATCCAGGCGACCCACTGTGAGCGGCAATTAAGGAACCACTGGACGTAAAGAGGTAAAAATGTCCTTTACCCTGCGTGAGCCTTTTGTGTGAGTGTGTGACTGCTTGTGGGTGTTTAATGGCTTGTGTGTGTGTTTATGTGTAAGGGAAAGAGGAAGATGGATAGACCGAGAAGGTGTTTTAAAGAAAGTGTGCGTACTGCTCTGTATCCATCCAAGAAAGCCCCGAGCTTTAGAAACGCACACCACGAAGAAGAGTTCATCTGAACTTTTATTCACCTGAGGCAGCAATTAAAACCAAATTAATTAGTGTCCCTGACGCGTTTCAATGCATCCTGGCATCTTAATCATAGGGTGGGTGGTTTGGAAAATCAGGTACGGACTACAGCTTCTTTTTCCACAGTATGCTTTCTCCAGTGAAATGCATGCTCGTAGCTGTAGTCCCAATTATTCCCCTTCGGTGGGGTCCGTTTTTTCCAAGTTAATTTTGCTCCCCATTTCACTGCAAATGTTTTCTTGGCCCTCCGGTGGGCTTCAGGTTTGTAATTCTGCCTAATAATGGTTTGCTTCTTTGTGCTGGAAACAGGCTGCAACAACGTTATGCAGCCCCACAGACCTTCAACATGATGCTCGTGGCGGTGCAGTCTCTTACGGCCGGAGTTGCCGTGTAACATATCCATCCAAGAAAGCCCCGAGCTTTAGAAACGCACACCACGAAGAAGAGTTCATCTGAACTTTTATTCACCTGAGGCAGCAATTAAAACCAAATTAATTAGTGTCCCTGACGCGTTTCAATGCCTCCTGGCATCTTAATCATAGGGTGGGTGGCTTCTTTTTCCACAGTATGCTTTCTCCAGTGAAATGCATGCTCGTAGCTGTAGTCCCAATTATTCCCCTTCGGTGGGGTCCGTTTTTTCCAAGTTCATTTTGCTCCCCATTTCACTGCAAAAAAAAAAAAAAAAAGTACTGCTCTGTATGTGTATGTGTGCTCGGGCCTGCGTGAGTCTGTGCGCACACACGAATTCGAGCATTTAAACCCAATGCAAATAAATCATAATAATCAGAGCCACTGTAATGATGCATTAGGGTTGATTAAATTAAGCAGCAAGAAAAGGCAACTTATGCTGCATAATGCAGAATAGTTAGTGATTGTCTTACTTCATTATTTTGTCATTTGTATTCTTGTTAACACTGTCTGGGCATAGGTTGCCCTTCAGCTTAAACATAACAATAAGCAACAGAAAGGTGAGAAGTCAACCTTTGGAAAGGGCATTCCAATGCGCCGCAGCACGTGTTGGTACAATTTTACTAACTTTTGAACTGTTTGAGGTAGAAACGATTTTTTGTTGTTAAAATATGAAGATTATGCATCAGATCAGGGGTCTCCAACCGGTCGATCGCGAGCTACCGGTAGCTTGCTGAACCCCCATGAGTAGCTCGCGCATTGCGTCTCAATTGTGTAGCCTATTCTCTTCGTTTATTGTTCTTAAGCCTATTTTCAAAGCCTTTCCTGCCATCACCAAAACCAGCTGCTCAGATTGGTCTAACTGAGCTTAGCTGGGGCGGGGCAGGGCAAAAGATGATGACGCTGTTGTGGAGCTGGGGTCCACGCCACCTGCCTTTCACAGCTTTGCACCGCAGTCTCGATTGTGTTCCAGAAAGTCTGCTACCATGCAGGTGGCGCAAGCAGTATTGAACTGCTACGAGCCCCACCACCTGCCTTTTTCTGCCTTGATAGGAACATATTGCAGCAGCAGATCAAACACGGTAAGCACTGACGTGGCCAGGAAACACCGGCATAATGCATTGTTTTTTAGACTGGAGCTGCGATATGCCCCTTAGCCGCTGGTATGCCATGGGCCGTTGAAAGACTGACAATATCTTTTTTTTCCCGCTTTCCAGCTCTGGGATATAAATCAGGACAGCAGTGCTTTGCCAAGTTTCAGTTTTCTTTACCAAAGGCACATGATAAAGAAAAGCTCTTCCCTCCGCATTGATTTGTAATAACCAGCCAGAGTGCAGGTTCTCTAGTAAAATAACTTGTCCATTACTTGAGAATTTAACATTTAAGTTAACCATCTCACATGGGTACTCGTTAACTCCCAAAAAGAATGTAATTGTTCCACTCTTCAGAACCGCTACGAATTTAAGATCTCGTTTAAACTCTTTCATAGCCTCTGTGGCCAGGTCATTGCCAGAGCACAGGCACGCTCATTTAAATTATGCATGTGTTGATATCCAACATTCAAAGATAGGAATGTGTGTTTTCGATAGTAAGACCAAATACAGACGCTTTGGAGAAGTGATGACCCCGGGATTTTTGCGCAAATGGCTGCCAGGAGAGTATCACTGGGCGGCCCCTCACTTAACTTTCAGGACAGCGGCAACCCATTCACTGTGTGGAGGCCCAGGGCCAGGCGGCAAAAGGTCCAGGAATCAAGGCCTCGCCTGAGCTCAGCCTGCTGCAGCCAGCCCTAGCTGCCTAGAAGTGCCACCCATCTGCAGCTTCCCGGACACACAAACATTAGGACTCCTCTGCGACTGGGCAGTGGCCAAGTAAAGTAGGTATCATGTCGATATTTCTGGTCCTCCATTTCCCTGATGCTGTATTATTGCCCTCTCTGATGCCCAGTACCTGTTTATTGCCCTCGCTGGTACCATATTATCTTCGTGTCTGGTTGCCCTCACAGACGCCTTGCCATTGTACTCTTTTAGGCCTTATTAGCCCCTTTGATGACAACGATGCTAGCAGTGCCCTCTCTATTGTCTTTAATTAATGCCTCCTCTGGTGTCTTATTTTTGTCCCCTCTGATGCGTTGTTGTTGCCCGTCCTGTCCCTGGTATGTTTATTTTGAGGCCTCTGGGCAGGAATTTCAATGATGGGGGATGGGGGGGTGCAAGAGAGCAGTAGGGAGTTTTTAAGGTTGTTAATGATGGTGGGGCAGTTAGTTGTTGCAATGAATGAAATAGATTTTGAATGTAATTTAAAAAATAGAGGAACCACAGTACTATGGAACCTGATGCACAACAGCTTTAAAAATCCGAAACTCTCCTATGGTGGAATTGGTGATCTAATCAATTCTAGGTGTTTCAATACATGGATGATGATTTGATATGTTGTCCCATACAGTCACACATGATAGAGGACGTAAATACCACTAATAAGTAGTATAAACATAAAAATGTAACTGGTATGCATGCTAAAGACTTGGCAGCTGTGTGCATTAGTCCAACTCTTGATGCGTTGTACTTGGCAGGGCTGGTGTAATTTCTGATATTGATATTTTTCCTTCGTCTTCAATGATTGATTGATTTTGCTCGTGAGAATGTGTCACTCATAGTCGTTGAAATGTCACTCATAATTATACTGAAATTATGAAAATGTCAGACATGGCAATGTAGAACCTTGGCAGCTATGATGACACAGCAGCAGCTCACTAACAATACTGCAAATAATCTCTGTGCTACTGTCCCATTTCTAATATGTGATATTCTGTTTGGATAAAAAAAAACTTTTAATGGATATTGCATGAACATTAACACAATATTTCTCTGCAAAACGTCTGTAGCAGACTCTCACACGTCATCCACATTCATAATAAATTGAAGGAAAATGATATTTAAAATGATTTGTTTAAAAATCACATTTGGTAAGGAATATATTTTCAGGTTTAACTGTTGCAGTGTATGAACAAGTTGATTGAGGTTCACAAAAGGAGGTCTTAGGCTTGTATCCCACATAGCTTGTTATACTTTCCAGGAATGCATCCAAGCAAGACAAGCTTTTACTTCAGGTAGCACAACCTGCGGCTGTCTGTCACTTCAAAAGATGGAGTGTGGCCCCTTTTGTTTTAAACAACACTAAGGGCTCAGAAGAAATTAGGCTTAAAGTCAATGAAACTGGGCGTAGGGCGTCTCTCGAAAAAATGCGCGAGTTACTTGGCCTTTAGTAGCTCACGACAATTTTCACAGACCAGAAGTAGCTCCCACTACAGAAAAGATTGGAGACCCCTGCATCAGATGATGTGGCAAATGCGGCAGATCCATAATTTATGTGAAAAGTGATCACTTAATTCTAGGTATGAGCGGATTTTGCGGATTGGCAATCCGCGAATTTGCGGATTTGCGGATTGCCAAAATCCGCAAAATCCGCGAATCCGCGCGGATTTTTATTTTTTTTATGTTCGCACGGGTTTCTGCAAGTTCGCACGCGTTTTGTACAATTTCGCAAATTGCGAAATTGTACAAAACGCGTGCGAACTTGCAGCAACCCGTGCGAACACGAAGAGAAAGAAGCTCCTGGTCACAGGAACAGCACGGGGATTGCGCTCATGAAAGTCAAGGATGCAAAGGCCTCTACCCAGCATCACAGCTGATTTTCCACGGTAGATTTGGGAAGAGGCACACCTGTCCAGCCTCGAAGACGCTCATGATTGTTTTTGGGCTAATGAATGAGTCACTGAATTTGAGCATCAACTAGTTCGAGTGACCATGTGTGTGTTACTATGCAATCGCCCTGAAGGGCGCAGGGGTCCCTTGAGTGACCTGGCTGTGCTGGCTGTAACTATTTTACAATGGTGCCAGCAAGCTGCCAGCGCCGTTGTAAAATAGTTACAAAGTTAGCTTGCACAGGAAGCACTTAGATAAAATAAAGCAGCACCTGCTTCGTTTTATCTAGTGGTTCCTGTGCAAGCTAACTTTGTAACTATTTTACAACGGCGCTGGCAGCTTGCTGGCGCCATTGTAAAGTAGTTACATGAGTGTGGGTTCAACTTTTGAACCCGTTACGTTCGCAGATTTTTTTTGCGGATTTTGCGGGAAATCCGCAAAATTTGCGGATTGCGGATTTCCCGAAAATCCGCAAAATCCGCGAGCGAAACGGATTTCACGCTCATGCTTACTTAATTCCACTTTCCTGACAATAACAGTGTGGTATCAAGAAGCTGCACTAGATAAACAAGTATTGGCAAAGCCATTAGGTGTCGTCTTGGTAATGCTAGTGCAATTGTTAATTCAAAAAGATTATTCCACTAATATGCGACAAAAAAAGAAAACATGCCTCCTATATGTGGTGAGCTGAAGCATCCAAAAATGTATTTAAATAAAAAAGGATATACCATTGCATATAAATTAACAGTATCAGTGCGCCCTATCAGGCATGTGAATTAGAATTGTTTTTTGGTTGTGGGGTGGGGGAGGGAGTTTAATACAGTGCAAACTAGACTCCAAGGTATTAGAGCACTTTACATGAGCACCAGTTGCGTTACAGATGGGAATTTTGTTGCGAGGCACACGGAGATTCATTGATGTTGAGCATCCTTGTTGAGACTCAAACCCTGTTCTCCAGCTTCAAGTTCAACTGCTCTAGTTGTTGGGCAACATCCTCTCCTCAAGTGCCATAATTAACATACTAAACTACCAACACCCAGTATCCCACAGTGCTGAGATCTCATTGCCTTTAAGGGCAGATGAGGATGAGCCCTTTAAATGAGGATCTCCTGAAAACGATGGTGTTAAAGGAGGGACGGTGCCCAGGACTGTACAAATACGGTTTGCTGTTACCTGGTTTAAAAGAAAAAAATGATAAAGCAGTCGTCTAGGAATGTGCATGTTGAAGCTGCTGTGCCAGGGGTTTCCCCTGCAATCTCCTTTCATGTAGTAAAGGTAGGTGGAAGGACCATGGCTGCTTACATTACAGACCCCCAATGCATGCACGTCAACAGATTCGGAATACCGAAGAGTTATTAGAGAGATACATTTCAATTGTATTTCCTGTTAGGTTTCCTGAGAATGAAGCAAAATGGATGAGAAACTCCAAATATAAGTTAAAGCTAAAAATCTCCTCTCTGTTTCACCAGTTTTTGCATGCCTGCCATTATGAACTAAGTGCTATTCTTCGGGAGCTCATCTTGATCTTTTCGTGGTCTGTGTTCTCCGTGAGAAACAAGGTACAGAGCAAAGATCTGAAATTCCAGAGGCAAGGTCTGATAGGGCAGAACCAGGACCCCACATCACTTATGACAAGATACTACATTGGTTGCCCAACAGCACTCAGGGCTGGCTAAATACAGACAAGGAAGGTTTAAAAATCACACAGTGTTGAGCAGTGTGAAAACATTTCTGGCCAAAGACCACACAGAATATGTCAAGATCACTTTTAAGTGCAATGGGCTGCATACATATTTTAGTAGTTAAATAACAACAAATTGCCTATTAATTACTAAGCATGTAATATGCCACTTGCGCAGAGGGACATATAGGGAATTTGAGATTACCAACAAGGACAATGCAAATACAAAATGAATATACATCAGATGGAAGAAGTGCCATTTTATCATATCCCACCCCTAGCCCCGCCCACTAGCCACACCCCTAACTCAATTTGATGAGTACCTGCACTTATTTTTTTTCCATTTAAAGCACTACCTATTACCTACTTTTGGAAATAATCGCGCTAAGCGCGATTATCTCCAAAAGCTAACGCCTGCCCACAGCAGTTCTTAGCCATGTTATCCAACGGTAGGTGGATAACATGGCTAAGAGCATTTGCTCAGTAATGCATGAATATCGCTGACTTTTCAGCGATATTCATGCATTTCGGCCGATTTTTATCGCTTAGGAGATAAACCTTGATAATAGCAAGGCTCCTAAGTGATAAAAATAGGCGAAGCACGGCGATAAAATTATAGCCGCTAACCAAGCTTAGCGATATTTTTCGCTTATCCTTGGTAATATGCCCCACGATTCCATGGGATACCAGACAGTCTCAGGCTACAAATGATCTCCCGTTTCTTTAATACTGGAGCCGCAGCTCCGCAGAAGACAGGGAAGCAAGTTGCAAGCAGTCCACAGTAGGAATGGTTAAATAAACGAACATTAAATGGACACCGAGTCGAAGTGAAAGAATGGAGGGGCATAGAAGCCATGTTAGATGTCTTCACATCTAACATGGGCTTCGATTGGAATTCATAGAGCATATTATCAAGCACATTATCGTCGCTTTATCAGCATTTTCCTGCTGATAAAAGCGGCGATAATGTAACGCCCGTTCTTGATAATATGCCCCGGAACGCTTATTTTCCAAGCAAATCGCAACAAGCACAAAGAAAGAAAGGCGAAATAAAGAAAAATTAAATGAATGCACGCACTGAGACAAAGAGGCATATTACCAAGCAGGGCGATAGGCAATTATCGCCGCTTTAGCGGCCGTTTTCAGCCGCTAAGCGGCGATAATTCTATCGCTCTTTTAGGAAGTTATTAGACCATACCCCTGTTTGCTTTCAGGTGATCTAGAGGCTGATTTGGACCTCCTGCAGACCTGGCTTATGCAGCGCCTGGATGAACTAGCTCCTCTCCAGGCTGCTCGTAAAAACTCCTCTCGCACATCGGCTCCTTGGTTCACACCAGATCTCAATGAGAGTCCGAGGCATTGTAAAAAAGCGGAGAGATCGTGGTGTGTCAATTATGATGGACTACTAAAAGGAATTTATAGAGAGTGCATTAAGACTTATCACAAAGACATCTTTCTAGAGAAACAGTCTTTTTTACGAGGAGAATAGAAGATGCCACTAATACCAGCAAGGAAATCTTTGCGATAGTAAGGGAATTTACATCCCCTCTTTCTATAACATCCGAGTGCTCCCAGTCTGAACTGTGGGTTGCTCAACTAGAAGATTCCTTTGCTAACAAAATTAAGAGCATTCAGGCATCTTTTTTGCCGGCAGATGTGGCAGCAGCGGCCAATATAACTCTCCATTCATCTCTCTCTGTCTCTGGAGGGCCCATCCTCTCTAACTTTCCTACCCTCTCCCTTCCGACCTCTTTGGACCTTTTAACCAAATTGAAGTCGAGCTCCCCACTGGATCCTTGCCCGGCCAAACTTTTGGCCAAAACAGCGCATGTCTTGAATCCCTTAATCAACCCAGTGCTTAATCTATCACTCAGCACGGGAGTGGTTCCTCAGGCCTGGAAGCAGGCCCTTATCCTCCTTCTCTTAAAAAAGCCTAATCTGGACCCCAATTCACACGCTAACTACAGACATATTTCTCTTCTTCCGGCTTTTGCTAAAGTCGTAGAGAAGCATGTTCATGCTTCCCTCTCCAGTTTTTTGGAGACGTATGACATTCTCCACCACACCCAGTCTGGGTTCCGTGCAAATCTGAGCACGGAAACAGCACTGTTGGAGGTGACAGAAGCAATCAAGGAAGTTATGCATTCGGGAGGAAAGGCGATGTTGGTGATGTTGGATCTTACGGCGGCTTTTGATACCGTCCCCCACAGCCGGCTCCTTTCAATACTCTTTGAGATCGGCTTGAGGGGGACGGCTTTCAGCTGGTTCGAATCTTTCCTGGTTGACCACCGACAAACAGTCTGGGCCCCTCCGTACTCAGCCGCAGTGCTGCCTCTGGAGGTAGGAGTCCCGCAGGGCTCGATCCTGATTCCTACTCTATTTAATATCTATATGGCCCCACTTGCGGCGCTGGCTGAATCCCATGGCGCCCAGATTGTTTCGTACGCCGATGACACTCAGCTTCTCTTTACCTGTGACAGGAATATCGATTTCAACGGAGAGAGCATTATGAGCTGTCGTGGAGCAGTTTTTAGTTGGTTCCAACTGAATAACCTTAAGTGCAATTCAGATAAGTCCGAGGTGCTCTTTTTCATCTGTCCTCCCGATCCCGGCTGGAAGCCCTGGTGGCCGGTGGCCATGTTTCCTCCTTCCGTCGCCTCCTCTGCGGCCAAGAATCTGGGAGTGAAGGTGGACAATGGTCTCACTTTCAAGCCACAGATCCTTGGCTTAGTGGGTCAGTGCTTTGGGCTCTTAAAAATGCTCAGGAAGTTTCTACCACTATTATCCTTAGCCCATAGCAGAATCATTGTCCAGGCGTTGATAGGTTTGCGTTTGGACTATGCCAATGTGTTATACCTGGGCCTGCCTGAATATCTTCTGGCCCGTCTGCAAATTGTGCAAAATTCTGCTGCACGAGCAATTTTCGGTCTTCATCGAAGATCTAGCGTGACAGTCCTTTTAAAGGCCCGCCATTGGCTTCCGGTTCATAAACGCGTCATTTTTAAAATGCTAACTTTAGTTTTTAAAGCTCTTTATGGCACTGGCACCAGATATATCAGGAAAAGATTGAACTTCTATCAGCCTTCTAGGCCGCTTCGGTCCTCTTCACTGGCCTTTGCTACTGTCCCGACAATCAGGCGAGCGCGCATTGGTGGACGCTCTTTTAAACGTCTTGCTCCCTAATTGTGGAATGCTCTGCCCCTGTCTTTACGGAAGACAGACAATCTTTTAGCCTTTAGGAAAGATCTCAAGACATGGCTATTCGGACAGTAAGCTTGCTACCCTCTCCTGCTATGTGCCTTTTGGTCTATAGCGCCGGGACACTCTTCTTGAGTAGCTGAGCGCTTTACAAAACCCAATTTAACATAACATAACAAGCAGTCGCTAACTAATGTTAGCGACAGCTTTAGGCGATAGCGAGCGGTTTGGGTCCCGCTTTGCATGTCAGCGATATTTATCGCTAATGACATGCAAAGTGGGCATACCCAACCTGTTACCGACTGAAAGGAGTCGCTAACGTCGCTATCGCCTATTAGCAAGGCAGGCGTAGCGATGGAAATATTCCCGCTATCGCCAAAAACTAACGCCTGCTCTGACCAGTTCTTAGCCATGCTATCCAATGGGAGGTGGATAACATGGCTAAGTGCATTTTGTCGCTAATGCGTGAATATCGCTCTATTCTCAGCGATATTCACGCTATCGCCGGAAAATGTTTCGCTTTGGAGATAAACGTTGCTAATAGCACGTTATCTCAGCGATAATTTCCGGCGATGCTTAGCGATAAAAAATTTGTTGCTAAGCCTAGTTAGCGATAAATATCGCTAATCATTGGTAATATGCCCCAAAGTGAAATAATGGAATGTTTAGCGATATTTATCGCTAAATAGGCTTAGCAATTTTTTTTTTCTCTGAGCATCGCTGGATATTATCGCAGAGATAACATGGTATTAGCACCGTTTATCTCTGAAGCGATAAAATATCCGGCGTTGGCGGCGAAATGCATGAATGTGGCGGTAAATCCAGCGATATTCAGGCATTATCGCAAACAGGGACTTAGCCTGAATATCCACCTCCCATTGGGTATACAGGCTAAGAACTAGTCTGAGCAGGCGTTAGGTTTTGGAGATATTCGAGCTTAGCGCCAATATTTCCATTGCTACGCCTGCGTTGAAAATATGCGATAGCGATGTTGGCGACTGCTTTCAGTCGCTAACAGGTTGGGTGTGCTCATTTTGCATGTCATTAGCGATAAATATCGCTGACATGCAAAGCAGTCTCCAAACCGCTCGCTATCGCCTACAAGCTGTCTCTAACTGCTGTTAGCGACAGCTTGCTAATAGGGCGATAGAATTATCGCCTCTGAGCGACTGAAAACGGCCGCTAAAGCGGCGATAATCTCTCATCGTCCGCCTTGATAATATGCCCCATTATTTTTAATGCAAGTGGCAAGTAGTACAAAGAAGGAAGCCGTGAAATAAATGAAAATTCAATAAATGCACGCAAGGAGTCACAGTGAAAGAATGGATTTTTTTTAAGCAAGTGGCGACAAGTACAAAGAAAGAAGCGTGAAATAAATGAAAATTAAACATATGCACGGAGTCGGAGTGAAAGAATGGCATTTTTATTTTTTAAACAAATCGCAAGTAGTACAAAGAAAGAAACGTGGAATAAGTGAAAATTAAACATATGCACAGAGTCGGAGTGAAAGAATGGAATTTGAATTTTTGAGATGGAATCACATTGTAAATTAAAACATGAGGAGAGAGAATGACAGAGCAGGGAACATAACCACCAAGGTTTTAGATTGCTATGTGTTATATTCTCATAAATTCAGTGTAATTATGAGTGACATTTCAACAACTATCAATCAATCAATCAATAATTTGTAAAGAGCACTACTCACCCGTGAGGGTCTCAAGGCGCTGGGGGGGGAGGGGTGGGGAGGTGCAGCTACTGCTTGAACAACCAGGTCTTGAGCCATCTCCTGAAGGTCAGCAGGTCTTGGGTCTGCCGTAGGTTGATGGGGTGAATGTTCCAAGTCTTGGCAGCGAGGTGGGAGAACGATCTTCCGCCGGCGGTCATTCTTCGGATGTGTGAGTTGGTGGCGTGGGCGAGGTCAGCGGAGCGGAGCTGGCGGTACGGGGTGTAGAAGGTGAGTCATCTGTTGAGGTATGCTGGTCTGGTGTTGTGGAGTGCCTTGTGGGCGTGGGTAGGGGGTTTGAAGGTGATCCTTTTGTTGACGGGGAGCCAGTGTAGGTCTCTCAGGTGTTTTGTGATGTGGCGGGTGATGTCGAGGATGAGGCGTGCAGAGGCGTTCTGTATGTGTTGGAGTCGCGTCTGGAGTTTGGCCGTGGTTCCTGCATAGAGGGTGTTGCCATAGTCCAGTTTGCTGCTGATGAGAGCCTGGGTGACCGTCCTTCTGTTCTTGGTGGGGATCCATTTGTAGATATTGTGGAGCATGCAGAGGTTGTTGAAGCAGGAGAATGAGACGGCGTTGACTTGCTGGGTCATTGATAGCAATGAGTCTAGGATGATTCCCAGGTTGCTTGCGTGGTCAGTGGGTTTTGGTGTGGCTCGCAGTGTGGCCGGCCACCAGGAGTCATTACAGGCAGAGGGGGTTGATCCGAGGATGAGGACCTCCGTCTTTTCCGAGGTCAGCTTCAGGAGGCTGTTCTTTATCAATTCGGGGACGGCCTTCATTCCCTCGTGGAGGTTGGTTTTGGCTGTGGTGGGGTCATTGGTGGTGGAGAGGATTAGCTGGGTGTCGTCTGTGTATGAGATGATGTTGAGATGGTGCGATCGGACGATGTTGGCAAGCGGTGCCTTGTAGACATTGAAGAGTGTAGGGGCTGAGTGAGGATCCTTGGGGTATTCCGGAGATGATCTTGGTGGCTTCCGAGCGAAAGAGGGTGAAGTGGACACATAATTTATTTATCTTGACCATTTCCTATAATAATTAGGTCATCCCTTATAAGTTTATGTCTCATATCCTCGATTGTTTCTTTTGATATCGTAGAGCTATTCTCAGTTTCCTCTATCAGTTGTTTTTGTGCAACTAGATTATCTTTTTGTTGTGTCAAATTCCAACGTACTTTTGATGCATTATTTTGGTCTTGGCCAACATACCTTTGTTCTTCATTTTGGCTAGTTAGTGAGGTTTTAGGATCAAGGGAGGTTAGGGATCTCGGGCCATATTATCAAGCCTGGGCGATACATTATCGCCGCTTTTATCGGCAGGAAACTGCCGCTAAAGTGGCGATAATGGGCTTGATAATAGGCTCTATGGAATTCCAATCAGAGCTCATGTTAGATGCCCTTCACATGTGACATGAGCTTCGATTGGAATTCCATAGAGCCTATTAACAAGCCCATTATCGCCACTTATCGGCAGTGTCCTGCCGATAAAAGCGGCGTTAATGTATCGCCCAGGCTTGATAATACGGCCCCTTGTTTTTTAATCGGGTTGATTTGAATATCAATCATAAGTTCATTTGTTAATACACAACCATCTCCTTTTTGCCTATGTATTTCTTCTTTATCTTGGGCTTTCTTTCCCTCTAATTTTACTACGTCAGCTTTTCGATCAGTATTATCCATTAATATAATTGTATTTGTTGGGAGTGGTTTTAGGTCTGCAAGGTGTTTCCCAGGCTTTATAAATATATTATAATATTTTTCATTTTTTTCCAATAATTTTGCAGACTAACTCCCGGATACATCGCTATCAATTTTTTTACCACCAAATACTATTTGGTGGTAAATAACGAATACCTGTGTACATGCACATCTGTGCATGTAAACCTGTGCCATGTGACACACAGACATGCCCTTAGGGCATGTCTGTGTGCCACATGGCACACAAGCCTGAATCAGGGGTGCAACAGGGTTTCCAAGTGACACCCTGTCCCCCTTGCAAAATCGGTAATTGCCATTGATTCCTATGGGCCTCAAGGCCCATAGGAATCAATGGCAATTACCGAATCGGTAAATACCGATTTGGTAATTTCCGAATCATACAGATTCGGTAAAAATTACCGATTTTTTTACCTACATCTGATTTACCAAATACTATTTGGTGGTAAATAACGAATACCTGTGTACATGCACATCTGTGCATGTA
Source organism: Lissotriton vulgaris (assembly GCF_964263255.1). NCBI lineage: Eukaryota > Metazoa > Chordata > Amphibia > Caudata > Salamandridae > Lissotriton > Lissotriton vulgaris. Next base: position 589,317 of record NW_028243097.1, read on the forward strand.
AACCTGTGCCATGTGGCACACAGACATGCCCTAAGGGCATGTCTGTGTGTCACATGGCACACAAGCCTGAATCAGGGGTGCAACAGGGTGTCCAAGTGACACCCTGTCCCCCTTGCAAAATCGGTAATTGCCATTGATTCCTATGGGCCTCAAGGCCCATAGGAATCAATGGCAATTACCGAATCAGTAAATACCGATTTGGTAATTTCCGAATCATACAGATTCGGTAAAAATTACAGATTTTTTTTACCTACATCTGATTTACCGAATCTAAAATACCGAATCGGTAAAATTCGGTATTCTAGAGTTGGTAAATCAGATTTACCTACATCGGGCCCTTTGTGAGCAAAAAACATGGTAAACATGGTGGTAAATAACGAATCGGTAAGGGCCTGTGGCACTGTTTAAAGTGCCACCTACATCTGTATTTACCGATTCGGTAAATTTACCGATTCAGTATTTTACAGAATCGTTAAATTTACCGAATCGGTAAATATACCGATTCTGTAACTATAAGGCCCCTACATGTCAAACAGCAAATACCGGTCGGTAACGGCCGAAATCGGCCGTTACCGACCGGTATTTGACGTCCTACATCTGGCCCAAAGTCTTTAACATCTTCCAATATAGTGTTTACTACATCCGGGATAGTTGCCAGTTTGTTTATTATGGGTGCACATGTGCAATCGAAATAATTTGAGGCTGCTTCTTTTTGAGCTTTGTTTATTAGGTTGTTTAACTCAATTAATTTATGATCCATTCCTACGACTGCATTGGCAATGTCTCCAAGGGGCAGATTTATGTTGCCTGACACATCGCTGCAAATCAGCAGAGATGCGCCAGGAAAGATGTGGCACACAAGTTTATCCTTGCGCCACCCATGATGCGCCGCATTTACAATGCGGCGCACCATGGCGCAGGAATAAACAGATGCCTGTCGCGTCTTGGTCGTGAAGTTGGTGCAGTGCTGAAGTTGTGTTGCATGTGGCACGCAACTCCAGCACTTTTCCAACTTGCCCTATCTGTTAACGTGGTGCATCAAGCTTTACGCCTGCTTCAAGTAGGCTCAGGATTTTGACGCATCAGCGTTGGTAAAGTGACTCAGTGAAATCTTCACTGAGTCACTTTTCACTGAGTCACTTTTCAGGGGCGTTCCTGCGATGGAACACCGCCTTCGTGGAAACGACCACATGAAACCTGACGCAGGTTTCATGTGGCGCAGGGCTTTACAACGTGACGCATCTCTCAGATGCGTCATGTTGCAAATACCCCGCACCATGGCACATCTTTTGCGCTGCCGCTGCGTCTCCAAAGTGATGCAATGGCGGCATAAAAGAGGCGCAAGGGGCTTGTAAATCTGCTCCTAAGTATTTAAATGTAAGTATCCATTGTATTCGACTGATATGTCAGTGCTTCCGGAGTTAGTGTTGAAGTTTGATCAAATTGATCCACTATAGATCCTAGATCCTGATTGCCTGCATTTTAAACATTTTGATTAATGTGTATTTTGTCAGTGTCAACCTGGCAAATTGCTTGGTTTTCTTTTTGAATTTTTGATTTAACCGAGTTATTATGTTTACAGGTTGTTAGACCTGTCAGCCCTAGGGTGGTCTTTCCCTATTTTCTATTAGCCTTGGCCTCATTTTTCCCACCTACTTTTTGTTGGCCTTAGGTCTCTGGGCACCTTCCCATTGTTTCCCAATGTTAAGGTGCAGGTGCTCTCTTCCCCTAAGATGGCTGCCACTAACCCGAGTATTAAACCTTTTCACTCAATTTTCACCCTGGATTCCCCTTGAGCTGGTTTTTATTTTATTTCTGTATTTATTATTAGTCACCCATTTTTATTAGTCACCCGGTATTATTTTCGTTTACACCCATTTGATCCATCACGGTCATCACTCGCAAAATGTCCTCGGAAAGTCTGTTGTCGACTTCCATAGTAATCCACATCACGTGATCGGCAACTTTTTCATTTAGAAACTGCCAAACCCCGCAAAACCATCAGCAACCCTCGACGTAGCGGAGATTACCATCACGCAGATCTATAGTAAGTCTTTTTCCTTTCCTTATCGCTCCCGTATGGCGCTTTCATTTAATTTAAATCCTTGTAAGCAGCAACATTAACGCGACGTCCCACCATGCCAATGCGAGTCCCTATTTCCATTTCCCGTACCCTTCACTAATCAGGCTCTTGTATTCCCGAGCACTCACTTTGTACAGATTAGACTCTTTACCACTTACTTACGTTTTCAAGAACTCATTTTTCAGCTATTTTTAACTACTCTAGAAAGCCAGAACCTAGATTTTGTTATATAATTCAACATATGTGTCTGAGATGACGTATTTTTATTTGAATATGTGACTTGTGTTTACTGAAAGTGTTTGTTAAGGTCCTGTATTAATTTATTTCACAGGCCCCTGACGAAGGGTCACTCATACCGACCCGAAATGCATTGGGCGGAAGAATAATTTCTAAATATGGATCTGCTAATGAAATGATAAAATATCCTTATGATTCATAATAAGGAAAGAGAAAAGAAGTGAATAAAGACATTTGAAATGATCTAAATACTTGTTGACATCAATTTATTGATAATGAGGAAAATAAACGGAGGAGAAACTCTTCAGTTTCAAGTTGAACTTTTGCGCACTTTTTTGTGAAAGGCGATCTAAACCTTCACGCAGTGTTTCCTATATGACAAAGGCACGACTAGGCATCGTGTAACAATTGTTTGCACCACGAAACCAAAAAGCAAGTTGACTCTTTAAATAAAAGCGAGTGCACAGGGATCAAACCTTTTTCAATCATTTGACGCACTGCCTAACCTATCCCGGTTACACCAACGTTGAACAATGCAATTTGATGAAATAGCCCAGATTACTATAAACAAAGCAGAAACATTAGCTTTTACGTCAGAAGCAGCCAAAGATATTTATGGCTTAATACAGGAGACCAGAGCATTCACACCCCAAATATCTACAGTGGCACAACTACTATGCCAATTTGAATACATCTCCAAAAAAGACATTAATCAAAGGCTCCATGCCACAACCTTGATTCACTACCACAAAAATCAAAGAAATCCCCGGGGATTACGAATAGCCCTTAAACCGATGCTATGTAAAAACAATAAGAAAATCATTGAAAAATGGTATCAAATTCTGAACAAATGTTCCTTGGATCTGATTCTACTAATAATCCAAGAGTTAGCTAAAGTGCTAAAGGAACTAGAAGAAGAACTAGAAGGCATAAAAAGAGAACTAATCAAACAGGAAGATTTACAACAACTCCTTGATGAAATCAATATAAAACTTGACAAATACTCTAAAGAGGTGAATGATCGCAAGATACGAAAATACCGTCGAGATACTATCGACTATAAATTAGAAGAAGTGTACACAAGGGCTTAAATTTACAACCAAAAGAAATGGCAACAACCACAACAAATATCGGATGTAGGTTCATCCCAAGAGAGTGTAGTTTCAGAATCAGATATATCGAAAACAAGGAAACCTATCCCATCAACATCAAAACTACCAGCAATTCAAAAACCCTCAACTCAAGCCCAACAACCAGCTTTTTTAGATATAAGCCCAGCTGCAAACGATTCACCACAAATAGCAAAACAAGGAGAGGAAAAAGAAACGGTAGAAGAACGAGTAAGACGAGTCACAAGGAGCCAAACGAAAGTGACTTAGTCATCAACATTTCTAAAAAACAACTCAGTGAAACTCAAATAAAGATCTTAAACAAAGGAACCTCATTCGTCCCTACCTACAAATCAAACTTACCCGAAACTGAAATATCACTATTCAAATTTTTTCGAAAACTGAAACTACGTTACTTCTTTAAAACAAATGAAAATATTCCAGTCCAAGAGTCTGAAACTCTAACAAAAGAATTCAAACCAAAGAGTACATTTTGCACACCAGTTTCCCATAAAACCATCGAAGCCTTCGAAAGAACGGTGCTCACAGACCTTCAAAAAAATCAAATTTGCAAAACCCAAGAGAACAAATCTATCACCTCGAGAATGGAACACCTTGAAAAATTTAAGTCAAGACGAAGAGCTCACCTTCCAACGAGCAGATAAAGGTGGTGCTTTAATTATAATGGATACCAGTTACTACTTACAGAGTGTGAACACGCATGTCCAAGATATCAATACATATATGCCACTTGAATTTGATCCTACTGATGAATATAAAAGAATCTTACAACAGATAATTGACAAAGCACTTGATTTGAAATGGATCAGTAAAAAGACTCACCAATTTTTTTAGACAAAATATCCCAGACGACCAAATCTTTATAAGCTACCAAAAATCCACAAGGATAAGAAAAACCCACCATTCAGGCCAATAGTCTCTGCCTGTGGATCGATCTCCGAGCCTATAGGAAAATACATCGATTGGTATCTTCAACCCATAGTCCAGAAAGGCAGTACATACATAAAGGACACCACAGAATTTCTGAAATTACTCAATGAAGTGACTCAATCACCAGAAAATGATTACTGGCTATGTACTATAGACGTGACTTCACTCTGTACCTCAATCCCTCATAATGAAGGCTTGAAGCTTTGGAATGGAGTTTACTCATGAATGATGAAATTGAAGAAACTCAGAAAATATTTCTACTAGAACTAATGCATTTTGCGTTGTTCCATAGCTATTTTGAATGGCAACACCAATTCTTTAACCAATGCAATGGTACATCCATGGGCTTTGGGGGGGCTCCCGCATATGCCTGCATTTACATGTCAAAATTTGAAACAGACTTCATCCTGAACAATCCTGACTGGAAAGATAACTTGATGATATTTAGACGTTTCATTGATGACATTTTTGTGTTATGGCAGGGAGATAAAAGTCAGCTCGAAAGAAATATCACGTCTATGAACACACGACATGAAAGAATGAAATTCACTTACAACATCAATCATGAATCTATTGTTTTTCTAGATGTGAAAGTCAACATGACAGATTTCCAATTTACAACTCAATTTTACACTAAGCCAACCGACAGGAATTCAAGCCTCTTATTCCAAAGCTTTCACCCTAACACACTGAAAAAACATTTACCAACCTCTCAACTGATTAGACTAAAAAGGATTACCTCAGACCCAAAACAACTTGAAATAACATTTAGAGAACAAATAATGAAATACTAACAAAGAGGATACCCAATAACCATTCTGGAAGAATCAATGAAAAGAGTACATAACATTCCCAGAGAAAAACTTTTTGTACCAAAGACAAACACCTCAGAACAGAAAACAGTTTGTGTACTAAAATACTCTACAGAGGCTATGAAGATTAGGAGAATAATTAACACCCATTGGAATCTGATTAAAACTGAACCAGACCTAAAAGATCTCTACAATGAAAGTATCACTTTTGCATTTCGAAGATCCAAAAACTTGAAAGAAATTTTGACAACCACAAAAAATCCCAAAACTCTTTATAAAGGAATGTCAAAATGCTTTAATTGTACCCATTGTAACAATGTTCTTATGGGGAATAAATTCATGCATCCAACTTAAGGGTATGAAATAGAATTAAAACATCACAGTACATGTGATACGAAAAATACGATCTACGCAATCAAATGCCCGTGTGGAAAGATATATGTAGGCCAAACTGAAAGAAAAATTAAAGTGCGCATAACAGAGCACAAAAGTAACATTCGCCTACAAAATACGAAATCTACCGTTGCTAGTCATTGGATTGAAGCAAAACACCAAATATCTCAATTAAGATTTACGGTTCTGGAGGCAATTCCACAACGCAGTGATATGGACCCCATCAAACAGAGACTAATAGCGGAATTTTTCTGGATAAAAAAACTGAATTGTCTACAACCAATTGGAATGAATGATCGTATTGAATACTCATGCTTTTTATAGATGGCATCCTATAAGGACTGTTATGCTCCCCCGAAAATGAAATTTTGATCTACTGTTATGTACATATATGCAATACATTTTTGAGTTTATGAGTTAACAATCATGTATCCTCACTTCAGATGTTTGTTTTATTTATTTATTAACCTTTCATTGTTATTACCATCGCAGAATTCACACTTTTCCAATGTCAACACTCGCACCACTACCTGACTCCCTTCCCTTAGTTTTTTCCATGTCTATTGTAGTGCCATCCATTTGACCCCTCACGAGTATTAAACCTTTTCACTCAATTTTCACCCTGGATTCCCCTTGAGCTGGTTCTTATTTTATTTCTGTATTTATTATTAGTCACCCGTTTTTATTAGTCACCCGGTATTATTTTCGTTTACACCAATTTGATCCATCACGGTCATCACTCGCAAAATGTCCTCGGAAAGTCTGTTGTCGACTTCCATAGTAATCCACATCACGTGATCAGCAACTTTTTCATTTAGAAACTGCCAAACTCCGCGAAACCATCGGCAACCCTCGACGTAGCGGAGATTACCATCACGCAGATCTATAGTAAGTCTTGTTCCTTTCCTTATCGCTCCCGTATGGCGCTTTCATTTAATTTAAATCCTTGTAAGCAGCAACGTTAACGCGACGTCCCACCACGCCAATGCAAGTCCCTATTTCCATTTCCCGTACCCTTCACTAATCAGGCTCTTGTATTCCCGAGCACTCACTTTGTACAGATTAGACTCTTTACCACTTATTTACGTTTTCAAGAACTCATTTTTCAGCTATTTTTAACTACTCTAGAAAGCCAGAACGTAGATTTTGTTATATCATTCAACATATGTGTCTGAGATGACGTATTTTTATTTGAATATGTGACTTGTGTTTACTGAAAGTGTTTGTTAAGGTCCGGTATTAATTCATTTCACAGGCCCCTGACGAAGGGTCACTCATACCGACCCGAAATGCATTGGGCGGAAGAATAATTTCTAAATATGGATCTGCTAATTAAATTATAAAATATCCTTATGATTCATAATAAGGAAAGAGAAAAGAAGTGAATAAAGACATTTGAAATGATCTAAATACTTGTTGACATCAATTTATTGAAAACTAGCAGCCCGTCCCGACGTTGTCCGGGTATGAATTGCTGCCGGCCAGTAGTATATTGTTTCGTAGGATTTCATTTTGATAGCATTTCTTATTTGTGACAGGCCTGTGAAACTCTCCGATTCACAGTGCACTGCTGATGCACTTAAGAGTGCGCGTTCAGTAGTGTGTGAACTCAAGTTTCCCTACTTTATTTTCCTTGCAATATTATATAGAGCGAACTCGACAACATGGCATGAGCACAATTTACATTACAGAAGAACACATTGATTTGTGGTAGGCACGGGGAGACAAAGTGATTTGCCCGGAATCACAGGATGTTGAGCTGATGCTGAGATTCTAACGTAGCTCCCCATCTCTAAAGTTCGCAATTCTAGAACTTGTGGTGGGAGGTGTGTCTAAAAGTGTATGTCGGTGCTGGGCATCAATGAGAGAGACCTGTGCATTTTTCCAATTGGTGGTGAAAAAATATGAGTATGTTGCTGGAGATGTGGGCCGCAGTGCCACTAATGTACTTACGGGGGAGGGTAAACACCCATTATTCCGCAAATTTCTTTCTGCATACCATCACTCTCCATACTTTCATTACGAAAGTACCATGACTCCGCAATGCCATTATAACGCATGGCATTACATTTTATATGCTTTTATCACTTATACATTTACAACGAAATTCGTTGTAAATGCATGAATGGTAAAAGTATGTTTTTTAAAAATGTTTGGATAAGGCAAGTATGGGTATAGGGGTATATGTTTTGGGGTACTGAGGTATGTGTGGCTTTCGCCTTGCGGATACCCTGCCGGGGTTATCTCACAGGGGAATACCAGGACGGGTTCCCTAAGCAAGCGCTTAGAGACCGGTTGGTGATATAAAATTCCTGTACATTTACATTTACATTTACATATGTTTTGGGGTGTTTTGGTATTTTAATGGTTCAGATATAGTTTTGGGTTTTGGGGTACAGGGGTATTTTACGGGTTCAGGGCTAGGTTTGGGTTTTGAGGAACAGGGGTATTTTTAGGGTTCAGGGCTAGGTTTGGGTTTTGGGATACAGGGGTATTTTTGGGTTCTGGGCTAGGTTTGGGTTTTGGGGTACAGGGGTATTTTTAGGGTTCAGGGGTAGGTGTTGGTTTTGGGGTACAGGGGTATTTTAAGGGTAATGGGCTAGGTTTGGGTTTTTGGGTACATGGGTATTTTAGGAATCAGGGGTAGGTTTGGGTTTTGGGGTACAGGGGTATTTTTAGTGTTCAGGGGTAGGTTTAGGTTTTGAGGTACAGGGGTATTTATAGGGTTCAGGGCTAGGTTTTGGTTTTTGGGTACAGGGGCATTTTTAGGGTTTAGGGATAGGTTTGGGTTTTGAGGTACAGGGTATATTTATAGGGTTAAGATGGGTTAGTGTTTAATGGTGTTGGGGTATTTTATAGAGTAAGGGTGGGTTATGATTATGGGGTGCAGGGGTATTTAAATTGGGGGTGGGCGGAATTGGCACGAACTTGGTACAATAAATCCGCAATATTTCGTTCCGTCAGATTTCCAATTATTAAAACAGAAACCTCATATATTCAAGGTAAAATAACAAGTATTTCTACATGCTAAAATGCATATAGTCATTTCACAAAAGTGAAATTAGCTTCCTGCAAGCAGTGAGAGAGGTGATGATTTTGAGATCAAGCCCCTGCAAACCATTATGGGACTAGATTAGCAGTGGGAAGTGAATATTATAGTATCCAAATAATTCTACAAAGAGCTGCAGTTCACCTCGTTCTCCCCAGTTGTCCCCAAGAGGCAAATGCAATAGCATTTAAAATATTATACATCAAGCTGCAGTTCACCTCATGGTCCCTAGATGTCCCTGATGAGGCAAATGCAATAGCATTTAAAATATTATATATCAAGCTGCAGTTCACCTCTCCGTCCCTAGATGTCCCTGATAAGGCAAATGCAATAGCATTTAAAATATTATACATCAAGCTGCAGTTCACCTCGTCGTCCCAAGATGTCCCTGATGAGTAAAATTCAAAAACATTGAAACCCTTTCATGAATGCTAAAAATTATGCTAAGCTTATCCCATAATGCTTTGCAGGGTCTTTTAGTTGTATTTTTGCCCATAACTGTGCTTGGGGTGGTTCTAAGAGAATGGGACCTCCACTGAATTACTATTTAAAGGGAGCAGGAATGTAGAGAACCTGGAAAGAAAAAACAACACTTGTGACGGAATGCCCCCAGCGATTGTCACGCCCCCAGCACATACCCACAGCACAATGACGACACGCCCACAAGGGACTACTTTGCTGGCACGGTTCTTTTACATTTTAAATGTATATGGTGGGCGTCTCCATAGCCTATGTCCTTCTGCTGTAACTGCCTTTTCCAACGCTGTATTGGGTGCAACACCCAATACATGCAGGGAATACTCTGGCTGGCCTCCTCAAAAACCCATGGGCAAATGAATACATCAGTGAGGTACGTGTCGGTGACGTAAGGTCTGTTGTGGGACAGGAGACTTTACAGGTGGAAATGCTTGCCTTCTACTCCTCACAATATGCTACATGTCAATCAGAAGCACACCGTGATCTGCCCTCTTCCTTGATTCGATTGGATTGGTATTGCTAAGCGATGGCCAGCTTAAATATTTAGATGAGCTGTACTCAGAGGAGGAGGTGATTGGTGTGATCCGGACCATGCCTGAGGACAAAGCACCGGGATTGGATGGACTCACGTCCACTTTCTACAAACAGTAAGCACCACTCCTTGCCTCCACTTCCTGAACATGTACTAGGACTCACTGGAGTGGGGGTGGAGTGCTCCCCCCTCTCTTAGAGAGGCATTTATAGTGGCCATTATGAAACCAGATGAGGACCCACAGCTGTGTGACTCATACTCAATGATTAATCTTGATAATAAAATAAAATCCATGCAAAACTGAGGGCCACCCGATTGCTCCCATTACTCCCTACTGTGCTGAGACCTGATCCTTGCATTTTATTCCCCAGAAGGGGCACTTCTCACAACCTTTGCACTTTTTACGCGGCCATGCAAGAGATTTACCCCTCTCTCCCAGCCGCTGGTTTTTTGGATGCCTCCAAGGCCTTCGATAACTTGGGTTGGCTGTATTTTTTTACACTTCTCGCCCGTATTGGCCTGAGTCCTGCCTTTTTTTAAAAAGTTGCTCTACTGTAATCTACTCCAACTGCAAAATTACAGCTCAATGGAGTGGTCTAGTATGTTTGGCTGCACAGTATGGGCGTGGTGGAAACTCAGGCAAAGGGTACACCTGGAAAATCTTTTTTGCATGAAAATGATGGATTAGGCCAAGATCTCTCTATTGGGGTGAATTTATGGCATTGTTCTGCATTCTATCCATCAACTGTTGTTTTCACATTCTGCCCTTCATGCCATGTCTCATATTGTGTGCTGGGGGTGTGGCCGTGTGCGGGGCGCGCGTTGTGTCATATATTTCATTGTTTTTCTTCCCAGGTTCTGTACATTCCAGTTCCACGTGTCCACCCTGCTCCCTTTAAATACCCCTGAACTCCGCAATCAAAACCCACCCTTACTCCTTAAAATACCCCAACACCCTTAAACACTAACCCATCTTAACCCTATAAATATACCCTGTACCCCAAAACCCAAACCTATACCTAAATCCTAAAAATACCCCAA